>NC_046669.1:20995000-21735269 GCF_004382145.1 Drosophila mauritiana
CCAAAAATCGATTTTCAATAAATACTTACTTAGTGATCGTACCTGTTTTGCATCCCAACTGGCCCTGGCCCAAGTGTTCAAAAGAAAACCTATGCTCTCCAACTAGTTGATATCGCCGTCTAACTTGGATCAACATGCACATTCTACACCGCACCAACGACCATCAGTTCGAGGATCAGAAGTTCATGATGGTAAGCAGCGCGCCTTTTGCAGGATACTTCGATCGGAGGAGGGTCGGGTCTATCTATCCAAATTGTCTGTCAGCCGAAATCTGCCCAGGCTAATCCCCGAGTGCATCGGCGCAGCTTTAGCTACTCAAAATACTCAAAGATATTGAACCATCGAGTGCCCATGGGCCGACGAGCTTGATTGACACTGAAATTTCTTTGGGCACTTTGGGGCACGCAAGCCTTAAAACCATTGGCCAATTACGACCATTGGCCAGCGATCCGGACCGAGAGATCTGGGCCCGTGATTCACATTCGCACACAAGCTGATTACCATTCCGGGCCATTCTAGCAGCAAAATCAATGAGCAATTTACAGTAATGGGTTCTCCTGCGACTCCGTGTGGCACACTCTGCTCTGGGAATAATAAGTACATAAACTTCAACCTGATTGTGCCCACTCCAAGAGTCCGGGGATCACTCAAGTGCCCAAGAGGGTGTGGGGCCCCAAAAGCAGACTGCGATCACAGGCGCATGAAATTCTCTTGTAATTAGAGGTCTTAGACCTTGAACATGTATCTTCCAATTTAAATTGACTTTTTAGTCTTAAAATTCCAGGAGACTATTTAGTTTGATCAAAGTCAGGATCTGAAAGCTGAATATAAAGGGGTTTGTTTATGGTGTTTAGACATTAAAGAAGTCACCTAGTTTTATATGCTATCAGCATCAAGATGCATTGGACACAACTAGGTGACTTTCTAATCTAATGGACGTATTCGCATTTAGATTAGGTAATGTTCTATCAGTATCAAAGTATTAATTTTAGTTTCCTAGTATCCTGATTGATTTTTTTGGCCTGAAAACCGTTTACTACATGCTATGCTCTATTCAAATTTATAGGACGACAAGACTAAAGAATATCAAATATCATTGAGAACGCCTATTGGTCTATTAACTTGTAACTTATTTTATTTACTTGTTATTAAGAAACTTACTCTTAAAGGATGCTATGTTAGTTGCACTCATTTTTAATTTTATTCTGTTTTTAAGCTGGAAAATTTGGAATCGTTTCGTTTTTAAGACGGCAAAAGAAGCCGTCGGAAAGACGAACCTTAAAACTGTAGCTAGCATACAAATGTATATTTATGTGTATGAAGTCCACTATGTTTTTAGAGTAATAATTCTTAAAAAAAAACTATTTCATTAAATTTCAAATACAAATTTATCGTAAAATATTGTCAGTCTCACATCGTTTATACTATCTATAACTATAAATGTAAATCCAAGAGAGAAACCTTGTTGAGCTTACTATGTTATTTCGAATTGTACTTATCAGTGAAGGATTGTCCGATAAAAGACCCAAATTAAGCATTTTGGATTTTTCAAATATGTGCGTTATGGGGAACCGTATCTGAAAGTAAAAAAGGTCCTACATTTAGTGCAGACACGAATTCGAGGCAGCGAGCAAAAAGTGACGGCGGTGGGAGTGATCAGACGTCAGTGGTCAAAATTCAAATGCGGCTATGGAGGAATTCTTGAAATGCGTGGGTACACGCTCCCCCATTTAATTAGCGAAATTATATGGTGTTCTTGCTTCCAAGAACTTTTTCGATGCCCGATAAAAAAATAGGGCAATTTGCGGGGCAAGGGCCAAAGATCAAAACAAAAACACAGCGAAGAGGTAGACCAAAAGTCATCGCCCACAAAAATCCGAGTCCCGCCAGCAAAGTGGGCATGTCGAGTGTGTTGGCATTA
The DNA here is from genome assembly GCF_004382145.1 of Drosophila mauritiana. Lineage (NCBI taxonomy): Eukaryota > Metazoa > Arthropoda > Insecta > Diptera > Drosophilidae > Drosophila > Drosophila mauritiana. Next base: position 20,996,922 of record NC_046669.1, read on the forward strand.
GCTTTGGTTTTGGTTTTGGTTTTGGTTTGGCTGGTCCTGGTACTGGTCCTGGACCTGGACCTGTCCCTGGCACTCCGAAGGCTCCCAAATCAGGTAAGATCCCACTGGGACACTCGCGTGATGCGTTGCCAAAATAATTTATGAGATTGAAGCGCAACGCATCGTCAATTTGCGTGCGATCGCCGACTAAAAAAAGAATGCCATACAGACTGGCAGAAAAGTTCCCATAGCCCAGCCCCCAAATATCAAAAAGTATTCAGCATTGGGCTTATTTATTAGCCAAACTCCGTTTCATCCCAGAGGTTCGGTCTCAAAGCCTGATTGATGGCTTCCCTTATGATTTATTGAATAATTTCTTTATAATTTAGAATAATTGTTCCAATTTACAAAGTGCACTTCGTAGGATTGCGAACCATGTTGGTATGGTAGTTGTGCGCAGGGATAGGGATTGCATAAGGAATCGAATACGCCAGTAAACTTTCCCCTCTTGCAGATGCAGCAATACTATAGTCTTGATTAAAAGTAAATTATATAAATGGAACTAGAGGAAACTCGCAATAAGATGAATGAAACAATTTCGATAGGATCAGAGTGTAAGACCGATCCGTGTGCATATTTGCATACTCGCATATCATATTTATTATTTCGCCAGTGCGGGCGAGATAATTCCGAGTCCTTTGCATCCGCTGGAAGGCATTTCCGCTTCCACAGACATGCAGATACATCCTCGGAGGAAACTCGAATTGCATATGCACGCATCAAAATTGATTTCATTTGCGGAGAGGAAATTAAAAAGTCCAAACAAAACCAAATTGATTGGCAAGATAAATGTAAATGTTCATAACGTGGCCAAGATCCGCAGCACAATCCAGAATCAAGTGTCGGAACCTCGACGATGTGGACGGCGTGTGTTAGGCTCGTGGCAAACCAAAACCAAAACCAAAGCCGTGCAAAGCACCACATCCACATCCACATCCTCATCCGAAGCCAAAAGCCAAGGCAAGAGCGAAATCATCGGTTGGCCGACATGCGTTGCCCTTGCCTCCTTGCAGGCTGAATGTGGAGGATGGGGAGGCCAGACCTGCAGTTGGCTGCATCGAAAGCCGGCCCTTTGGACGCAGATTGCAAACGGACGAGCCGAGCTTAGCCCAGTCGAGCTCGAAAGAAGCTACACTGGGAAAATCATTGGGTTGTTGTGAGGAGCTCAAAAGGAGATCACAATGCCAGTGCATGTGGGGTTCTTGCAATCTTAGTTTCCAATATCTCTTGCTATCTTTAAACAAATAATAACTAACAAATACTATTAAAAGGCAATACATATAAATATATCGCATGGTCATATTTCAATTTGCAGATCGAAGTTAATTTATTCCATTGTATAACTTGTAGTCTCAGGTATGAGTACTATAAACGGAGATTTCAGTTACATGTCCTGTGATTTGCATACTACATAGTAGCCCACGAACAACACAACACACTCGACCTTTTCTCGCAGTGCACCTGCGTGGTCGCCAAGTGGGCACTGGCGGCTCGTCGTTCTTCTATTCGTCATCTGGACGCTAGAAGATGGGACGCAGCTTTTCGATTTTGGCCGAGCAGGCTCCGCAAATACCCAGCAGGTTTAATACATTTATGAATGGGTTTTACTACTTCATTAAGGGCTCCTCCGCTCCTCCGCGCATTTGGGGACCAAGGAGCTGGAGCTGGAGCTCGAGCCGGAGCAAGAGGCTGAGGATCCAGCCGAGCTCCAGCTCTGCGGATTGGAGCGCGTGCGCAGCCAGGAGGAGGAGGAGGAGGAGGAGGATGAGGAAGAGGAGCAGGGCAGGAGTACCTGCAAGAATCGTAATAAGCAGAAATCGATTATCGTCCGCTGAACATTTCCATTGTTGTTATGAATATTATATGCAGCGTTTGGAGCGAAGCTTCCTCTTAAATTCGTTTAATTTATAGCTCTTCCGACAGTTCCAACTTGCAGTTCCAATAAATGACAGCACCGGACGTCGAACGAGTGTGTAATCTAATTGGAAACGAGCGCGGCTTAGGGGCCCACTGTACCGCCGGTTCACGGATGGCCAGTGCCGACCGTATGTAAATTCGCGCCCGAAATGCGCAGAATGGATTCTTTATTTACTGACAATATTATGACAATGCCCGCATGAACTCGGCCTATTCTATGGCCGCGAGGCGGTCCTTACGCCACTCGATGTCTCCATATCCCCTGGCCACATCCCTCCAGAGTGCTGAGGTCCAGAGGGTTGCCCTCCTCCCCTTCCTGGAAGCCCACCATCATTCAACTTGACAGCGTAATTAAAAGGACTGGTCCACACGATGAAAGTGAGGAGTTTTATAAGATGTTAGGGCCTACTTGTTTTATATGTCGCAATATAATTGGTGGCATCCAAGACCCGACGACCAGGTAGTGGCCGAAAAAATGCGAACATCGAATCGCGCAGGCATGTTCTTTTCCTGGGCGGGCACTCTTCTGCCAGGCGGAATGATTTGGACCGGCAATTTCGGTAATAGCGGCATGCCGGGATCGAGGCCAACTCCTGTCCATTGCACTGCTACTGTATAAGTATCCAGAGTCATTACGTCATCGGCGAGGAATTCGGACGTGATTGCTCTTATGGAAGCCACGTGCTAATTTAATTATTATTTGCAAATACTTTCAAAGTGAGAGGGCCCTTGAACTCTTTCACCGCTCATTTTCGATTCTTAATTTGATTTACTTTTATTGATTGCTTGCTGGCTGAGTTTTTTTTAAGGAGATATATTCATCGTATTTTCCATAGTGGATTTGATTGTACAAGCGAGGATTTCCTTTAAGTTGTTTTAATTCACAAGTGCAATGCTTTTCTTATATGGATATATGGATATAAACACTAATTTCCAAAAGGGGCTGAAGTTGAGTTAGGACTAGTAAAATTTACGCTATACTTAATATAACAATATATTTCGATTTTCTATTTTATGGGTTAATAACAAAACAGGTTTTCATTTTAGGAAGTATCTTTTGTATATCTTGTTTTGGCTTCTTTTTCTAGAATCTGCAACACGATTTATCCGTTGTCGCTACTGTAATAGGCAGTAAAGTAACTATAAAAGTTTTAATACCAAATTTTTCTCTGACTTGTGCATGTGGAATTTCCAAATGGTTATTGCGATTCTTGCAACCAGACTCGATCCTTTAACAAGCATGTAAGACCAAAGAATATTTGTGGGCAGCTCTTACACAATTTATAAAAAAATTTATACAATTTCGAATAACTTTGCATTTGCTTTAATACATTAAATTATTTCGCTGTACGTTAAATCATACAGCGAGCACTTTCGTCAAATTTTCGGATGTTCAAAATTGTGTGTTTATTTTTATTATTACTGTAATTTGAATTTGTTCAAATGTACTGGAGGTATAGAGCCACCTATGGGTGGGTGGTCGTGACCTTTCCTGGTTCAGTTAGCGAAACATAGATGCCGCCCACTGCGTATACGGTTGTGTAAAATGCATGTAAAGTAGCAGAAATCCATGTATATCTGCAAGACACGCCCATGGATACTATAAATTCTGGATCTGAATAGCTCTTCGAATCACGTTAAGAGAAATATGCTTTTCTGCAAAGATATTCACCATTTTTTTTAATAGGCGCCGAACCTAGTTTATTTTGAAGGAGATGTTTTGGTAACTTGCAAAATAAGTTTTTGTATTGCTACTTACTTACTAACGGGAATCTCGTAAACTTTTACTTAAAACGCATTTGCTTAATAGCAAAATTGCAAATGGCAAACGGGGACAAAATTAAATCCAATGCACAAATAAAGTGTTAATGTTTAATGGAAGGTTTAAAACGTTTTGTACGGGATCTAAGCAATGCAATTTAAGAAGTGTTCGCAAACGAAAGGCCGGCCATTTATATATATATACTGCATATTTATTTAATTGTCATCTTTAAAAATGTGTGCCATTGATTTATGACAAAACTTTGGGGATGGGTAATTTTCCTCACTTCAAAAAATATAGTTTGATAATTTAAATTTGATAATTGTTTTGATCAATTTTACTTTAAGCCAATTAAACGGCTTAAAAAACATAGAAACTAACAGAGGCAACATAACATGGAAACATAACAGCAATAGTGAATTACAATTTTGAATAATATTTTAGATTAGCTAACAGTTTTGGCTAGTTTTGCAGACCTAAATATGTAAATAGAACCGTCGAACAAAACCATTTCTGTTTACAATTAAAATCATGCTTTTAAGTATCTTGTAATAGTAAAATCGCAAATAGTATTGCTATTTAAATGCAATTTTATGTTAGGGCCAATATAAATTATTTTGTATGTACCATGTTCGGACAATGCTTCGCCAATTCAAAGATTCTAAGAGTTTATATTTGATTCAAAAGGTCCGAAGAACAGGACTATCTCAAAAAATCTTTCAGAATCGCATTTTTACAATTTTTTTAATATTAATATATATATGTTTACCCATCTGTTACTGATATAATGGTAACATTGCGAATATAACTAGAAAGTAGGATGAGAATCGGCGTTTGAAAACGGATCCAATCCAGTAAGACAAGGGGTGGCAGGGGGGGACAGACCGGAATGAGACTGGACCCAACATCGTAATAGGCCAGTTAGAAAAGTGAACCCTGGTTCTGGAGTCAAAACTCTTTTAATGGCAATTGATCACTGGCAAGTGGATAACGTTTCATTAGAATATCGGGTGAAGTGCGCATTTATACACGGCGTGTGTGTGGATTGTGCGTACATATGTGAGCCGAGATCTGCGAGCCAGGCTTTGTGTGTTTTTTGTATGACCGTCGTTTGGAACAGAGCCCACTTGAGGTGAAACTATTTCGACCTGCTCAACAGCTTCCAACAGTCTACCTGTGCCTGTGCCAGCGCCTTTGCCTGTGCCCCCCAAACCAGATGGTCTCTGATCGCCGAGCAGCATTTGGAACCTTTATAATTTATTTATCTTTATCTTGAATTACGCCATGGGAGTATTGACCACCAGAGTAAGTCAGAAATTTCGGCACATTCATGTCTCGCAATGGCAGACAATGGCTAAGGTTCTGAAACTCATGTGATTGAAAACCAGAGTTTCCAATCGCACAATTAATAATGGAGAAAAAACCCATGGCAAAATAAATAAATAAATAGGAATACAAAAAATAGAAATAGCAGCGGCATAAAGAACTCTGCCAACTGGCAAAGGGTCAAAAGCATTGCCCGAAAGCCACGCATACCCACACCACTATCACTGAATTCCGAGCGGGCCAGCTCCGTTGACGGTATTGAGTGACGGCAAGAGCCGAGAATAAGCCGCGAGTATCCGAAGACGGATGAGCAGACAGCCGCGTATTAGCGGCTACCAAATATTAGGTAACATCGAGTTCAGTACATGTAAACAAACCAAGGGGGAATCTTCAAATCGGGGGCCATCAATGAGGGAGCACTTAAAGGAGCCGGAGGATTCTGCGGAGCTCCACTCCATAACCAATTTTCATCCAGAAATACCGTTTTAATTGATCGAAGAGCTAATACCCAGATTTGGCTTTGATTAGAGCCAAGCTCGGATTCTTCAGCGCAGAATGCGCGAAATCTGCGGGGTTTCGAAAAAGAAAACCACCGAGAACCCAGCCGCCGATAGACGAATATTCACGCAAAACAAAGGAGAACCGGTTTACCTGTGTTCCTAAATATTCTATTTGATGTTGGCAAATGACAAGATAATCCAAAGTAATCAATCAAAATTATTTTAATTTATTAAGCCACAATAAAGTCGTGCCCGATCCGCAATTGCCACGTTCTTGGCCCAGGCAGCGAAACAGCCAAAGACTCGCCAAAGAATGCTCCCTACCGAACTTAGGGTTTGAGCCCAACTATCAAGATTGGGTCATACTCTCTCGTATGTGGCTAAAGTGTATAACCACTAAGTTTACCTACCCGCTTTGCGATCCATAATTCGATAGGGAAACTGTAGTACTTCGGCAGACATTCCGCGAATATGGTTATTACCAAGTGAAGATTTGCAGAAACTGGTTTCTAGGGAGCTGTAAAGATACGATGATCATAGATGGATATTATCTGAACTTTTTAAAGTGATGCAGTATTCCATCTCCGCAAAGTTACATATTTGCTAGAACTGAATGAAAAAGGCGCTAACCTAGCTTATATCTACAATCTAAAATGAAAAAGTTGTCAAGAAGTTCTAATAAGTTGGTTAAAATAATACTTTCCCCGGCTTCTTCAATAAACAGTTTGAAACTTGCACACTTAACTTGCTATTATTAATAATAAAACCAATGGAACACCTCTGTTCCATTTTCCCTTGCCAAGCTCGACACAAGTCTGGTTTATGAAAACGAGCCAATGGTTATAGCTGCGAATGTCTAACTGAATCACCTATTATTCTATTATTCGGTCATCCACTAATAACTAATCCTCAGAGGTAAATAATTGAGCTGCGATTCGGATGTGCAAGCAATATGAATTAGTTGATTAAGGCGATGCGCAATGATTCAGGCGATGGGGAAGTAGAGCGCTTGGGCAGGGCCTTCCTTGTTTGGTCCACCTGGAGGAGTTCCTTATTTGGACCACAATGAAGGCCGATCCTCCGCGAGCCGTGGTCCGCCCGCCCAACACACTCTTGCACAATCGAATAAACATGTTCGATTTGTGAAAACCTCAACGTTTTGTGTCAAATTACTGTCATTCTTTTCCGCAATCCCCTGGCACAATGCTGAATTAAGTAGCAGGTAAATGAGAGCAGCTAGCCTAAGCAGGCAGTCGTATAAATAAAATTTGTTATGGAATGGCGCGCAGCGGGCAAATTCAGGGAATCAATAGCCGCAGTTATGGATACCTAATGGGCGTACCCCACCGGAGCGGCCTTATCGCGCGCATCTCCCATTGACACTGCATCCTGCGAGTCCTGGCAATTCAAAGGCGCGCGACTGGGCAGGATGTCAAATGGCTTGTGTGATACCATTCACTAAGCCGAGCTTCCGACCTCATTATGCGACTCCTTTATGCCGCACACATTTAAATGTGCTTTCGCCCACCACAAAGATCTCAAATCGGCGGCAATCTCTCCCTATAGCCACACAGCTCCGACCGACCCACCATCCATCCATCCATCCATTCGTCCATCCGTCCATCTATCCGACCTCTAACGGTAGCGACTGCGAAGCGAAGCCGCCGTCGCCGGCGAAAACCTTTTCGCCTTTTTGGCACACTGGCGAGCGACTAGTTCTCATTTCGCGTTCGTCGCTCGTAGACTGCTGATGCTGCCGTCGGTGCGGCAAAGTCGAAAAAAATTCGAGAAAGCGCGAATCGGATTTAGAATTTAGAATTTACCACTTGTGATTGTGATCCGCCGTGATATAGCGAAATAGTTCCGGAATATATCGACTTGCGCCCCAATACTGCCGGATAGCCCCATCGATATGTGTGCATAAGGTTTCGGCGGACTTAAATATGATAACATGACTTTAGCGTATGTGGATATGCCAGCTGTAATTCAGGTTCAGGTATATTTCGGACTTAGGAGCTCACTGGGATTAAGATTGATGAGATTGACAGTGTGTCGAATTTCGCGGCTGTTGAAGAACATGACCTCAGAAGACTTTCTGTGTTTCGGATCGGATATGGATGGTGCTTTCTTGAATGCTATATATCTGAACCTTACAATGAAAATATTGACCAAATATTGTGGTTTTGAAATTCAATTAAAAAATGAAATCAACTTTAATAGCATTACAAACCAAACTGACAATTTTTGGTCGAACTATCGAATTAATCATGCATCTAAAAATATCAGTGAATTATTGGTGCCCATGTCTGACAACTGGAATGTTGAATCTCATTAAAGCTATTTTCAAGTGATGTAAACGATCACCAGTAGCAGATCCAGAAAGCCACGTTCAAAGTACCTGCTTCATATTGCTTTTCGGTGTCTATTTAAGTTTTGATGCGAGGGAATCACCAATTCCTAATAAATATACAAGTGTTACAAAAACTGTGTTACCGACGGGTTTTTACTTTCAACCATATACTAAACTTGTCTTAAGAACCTGAGATACGCCCTCAAAGGAACGGGGTTCTGGTAGTCGTTTTGACCAATATGTACATACATACATATGCTATCTTGGGAAAATGATATCCTTCACGAATTGGAATTCACATTTTAATAGTCTGATACTGAGAGCCCTAATAATAATACTGAAGTGTGTTCCCATTGAGAGTGTTTACTATCAGTTTAACCGTCATATACACCGGCTTATCTGTATAATCCACCCCAAATCTTCGACGTTTATCTCCATAAACGTATCTTGAGAACCTCCAGTATTATATGCATATGGTTCTCGAAATGTGATCCCAATAATAATGTCTTACATCGCATTTTTGACAACTGGACAACCTCATCTGGGAAAATCTAAATCCTTCCCGACATTTATCCAAATCAGACTTACAATTGAACATTTGGTGACTGAACTTCTCTAGAAAACCACAAACCGTATATTTTACCCACAAAATGTTTTCGCAATTCGAGTAACCAACAATTCCGCTTGTCTTCCCCAGGAACGCCTCAGTGGACATGGGAGTCTAGGGCTGTCCAGCGGCAGTGCGGCGTACACAACGCATTCCGGCGGCCACACGGGTCGCAGCGGACCGGCCACGGGACACAGTGGGCACAGCAGCACCCATGGATCGGCGGCCACCATGCACCACCAGTCGCTGCAGTCCGACTTCCAGCCGCCGTACTTCCCGCCCCCCTTCCACCACTCCACCCAGAGTCCTCCCCAGCAACAGGTAAGCCACCACCTCCGCACGGCGCTCCTGATGATCCCAAGCGCTATCTAGATATCCGGCTACTTGCAGAACCATGGAGCCCTCGAGTACTTGGGCACGGATCCGTACGGCCAGCCCCTTTCCTCGCTTCACCACGCCCCACTGCACCACTACAACCAGCTGGCGGGACTGAGGTCCACGCAGGACCAACTGGGGATCCACAGGACCCACAGAGAGGCTGAGCTCCAGGGACATGTCGTAAGTAGTTTACTGAAAAGGATTTCGGTTTTTATTATCTACCCATTTATTTTTATATTAAATTGCTGTTTTAAAGTTGAGTTTTTTGGGATTAAGGGAAAAGGATTACGTTTGAAATTGTGGGCGTGGCAGTTTTTTGAGATTTTTGGGCATTTCCGGCATTTTATAGGCATTTACACTAGGAGATAGGATTTATTTACACGTTCTATCTCTTAAAATAAGACTTAAATAAAAAATAAAAAAAATTTCAAAATTACGTAATACCAACTATGTTTTACCTAAATTACAAAATTGAAAAGCAAGTTCACATTTTGGCTTTATAAATCTTTGAACTTAAGAGTTACATAACCGATACAACATAGATTAATCGATTTGAAAGTGTAATTTTCATATAAGCTTATTATACTCCACGATGTCCTTGAGTTAGGTTGAATATTTTACCCTTCCTATGCGCCGATTGCCGGCAAATTACAATAACTGCTAACAAGAAGGAAGGACTCAATCTTTTCATCCGTTTAAGAATTTGCGTCTTGTTCCACATTATTCTTGCATATTTTGCTACATTCTTGGCTTCGCAGGCCATGGAACATTCGGGGGTGGAAGCTGGCCCGCTCTGTGAAAGTTGTCGAAGTTATTTTGGAACGGATTCCATTCGAGTGCATTAAAAAAACATACTCGGGAAAATGTGAAAAATGTTCTTGGGATTTCGCAAGAAACTCTACCCAACAACGATGAAATTCCTAGCTCAGCCTTAGCCCGCCGAAGGGAGTCCTTCAGCACCGCCACCCTATCGCTCGTTCCCCCGCCAAGTGGTGCAGCGAAACGCAGCCTTGTGCCCCGAGAAGGCGTATCCTCGCAGGCTCTGTGCGCATCTGTCCGCCCAAAGGACTCTCACACACACGCGGCTCTGGCGAGAGCCTGTCAGTGTGTGTGTGTGTGCCAGTCAGTTGCCAGCCGGTCTGCATACATTAGCGGCAAGGACCTCGGATTGGCTATGCGGCGACTTCAACCCCTTGGCCAAGCCGAAGCCCCGATGTATTAATAATCACGCAATTATTGGCATCATTTCCACCATACCCTTGAAAACACTGAGCTGCAAGAATTACGTTTCCGCTTCAATGGAGGCACTGTGTGAGGCAAAGTTCTATGTATTATGGGTAGCCAAACTTTAGATTTTGCCCGATCTTACAAAACCTAACTGAACTAAACTAAAACTTTTACTATCAAACGATAAGGGTAATAAATAGTGAGCCACTCATCTAGTTGGCAGTTCATATCTCGCTTTGCGCATTGTTTGCAACGCGGAAATTAATTTTGAAAGCCTTTGCAGACCCAACTGTCACATGGATTTCCGTACACGGATAGGAGGAGCGATTACGGCAGTGCAATATCCGCGGGAGCTGCCCACGGAACGAGACTTGGCCACGAGCACGAGTCCCTGGCGCTGCACCAAGCCCTTCAAAACGCCGTCGATGATGTCCAAGCTCCTGCCCTCGACGACAATGTGGCGTTCATGTCAGACTTGCCGCTCATAAAGAGTAAGTTCTAGTTCCCTAGATATATAAACTATCATAAGAAACGGATTTGAAGGACCGACAAGCTCTTATTCCCACGCACCTTACGATTAGTTGTGATGCCCATTCATATTTTACATACCAACCCGAAAGCATCCCTTTGGGTAGTAATCCTAATTGGTCGTACCCAAGTACATCCATATGTATATGCTCATATTTTTTTTAGATCGCGGATTCAATTACTTTAACTTATTAACTTTATTATTGCCTGTTTAGATAGCTTTGTTCAATTAATTTTAAATATGTTTAGATACAAGTTCTATATATATATCACTGTATTTATATGGAAATGGTATCAAATATATATATTATTATTGTCGTATTCATGGCGAACTTGCAAGTTACATTCCACTCCATGTGGCGTTCGAGGCGGAACCTCGAACACGCCTAAATAACAATACGAGTACCTACCCCTGAAAACATCGAGTTTGTGTGCATTGTGAAACTTAATCTTGCGCTTCTAATTGGCAGGATTCGGGTAAAACGATGCCCACGTCCTGGTTTCACACTTGGCACCGTCGGAACAATAACAACAAAAGCCATAATAATATATTTTCCCTAGCAATGAACAATATGGTGTACTATACATGCTCATACTCATGGAGGCTAATTTTCGGTGGTACGTTTATTTGCAGGCATGAAAAGCGGAAAGGAAGCCGGGAACATTGGATCGGGTTCGCCCAGCGAGGTATTCTGTGCAGTTCCTGGTCGCCTCAGTCTCCTATCGAGCACCTCGAAATACAAGGTCACCATAGCCGAAGTACAGCGTCGCCTCTCGCCCCCCGAGTGCTTGAACGCCTCCCTGCTGGGCGGAGTGCTCCGAAGGTGGGTTCACATGGCATCCCCACCTGGTTGGGTCGTTAGCTAACCACTTTCGCGTTTCAGGGCCAAGAGCAAGAACGGAGGGCGCCTGCTGAGGGAGAAGCTGGAGAAGATCGGCCTCAATCTACCGGCCGGCAGACGGAAAGCGGCCAACGTCACCCTGCTGACATCCTTGGTGGAGGGGGAGGCAACGCACCTGGCCAAGGACTTTCACTTCGTGTGCGAAACCGAATTCCCCGCCAGGCAGCTGGCCGAGTACATCGTGCGCCACCAAACGGAGCCGCAGGACTCGTACCGTCGAAAAGAGCTCATTCTCCACTCCCAGCAGGTATATTTATATTTATAATGTATAAGTCTTCCACTAAACATAAGTTATATTGTATCAGTTCATTAAAATCGAATATATCTGTTAATATTCTTAAACAATTGATTAAAAAACTACACATATTAACTCCCTAAAAATATTCCAGATTACAAAAGAGCTTATGCAGATCCTGAGCCAAGATCGCACGACCCACTTCGGCACGAGATCACAGCATCTGCTGGAACCATCGATGCAGCGCCACTTGACGCACTTCTCCCTGATAACGCACGGATTCGGATCGCCCGCGATTATGGCTGTACTGCACGCTTTTCAGGTGGGGATTCGGTTGTAGGATTCTTGAAATGGCAGCCACTAAGTCCGAACTCTCTCATTGCAGACATTTTTAAACGAGTCATTAAACTACTTGGAAAAGCTGTACCCTTCGAACGGCGGAGGGATGGTGTCGTCGTCGTTGGACAAAAGTAAAATTGACAACGAAAAGAAATGATAGGCTATGTTGTATATTGCCACAGATTGAAGCAAGCCGTACTTTAAGATTAACTTTCCATACACTAGGTACAACATCAATAAAAATTATAAAATTCCTGTAAATTAATTTATTTAGTTAAGTGTAAATTATTGGACATTTTGTATATCTATAACTGTAATTTGAATGTACAATATTCAAATATATTAAATACGTATAATTTATTTAACTTAGAAAAATACATCGACTTTTTGTCAAAAGCACAAAGCTTTTTACAACTAATTCAAACAAAATCTTTACAAATACACTTATTTGTATGTAGAAACGATTGAAATGCTCTCATTTTTAATTTTTTAAGTAACTTACAATTTAAAGATTTTAAAATTATACAAATGAATAAAATGTGTTTTTAAAACTAAGCTCAATAAATCCGTTTTACATCCAATCCTTTACAGCAAATATAGGCATCTGGATAACTATGAAGTAAGTACAAGTAAGTAAAAGTAAAATAGGGAGATAGTCGATTTCCTCTACCCTTTATTCTGATTAAGGTGTGAGAGGGAGAAATTTCGAAATTAAATATTGAGTGCAATTAGCAAGAGAAACATTATTGAAAATTGTAGGTGTGACCTATGAAAAATAAACTACAAATCAAAACATAGTGTTTGTAGAATTTCCTAATCTCAACTTTCTAGAAAGATTTCCTGACCTTTCGACTTTCATACAGACAGACAGACGGACGAAAAGACGAACAAAGCCAGATCGATGTACTTTATTAATTCGGAAACGCTTACTTCCACCTAAAACACAATTTTTAATGAAAATGGTATAGCCTTATGTTAGTTTTATATATTCCCATTCCCTGAAAAACCCAGGAAAGATTCATTCGAAGAGTTTTAACAATACTTAAAAAAAATGGAATTATTTATTTACAAAATAAATCGACGCTTTAAAAATAAAACAAATAATATTATAACAATTAGGCTCAATATAATTAAGAATATAATTGGAGTCATTAAACTATCAGCGGATTGCATTCCTGTTAAATAATCATTGTTTTGCAATAGTTTTGTGATCTCCTCGTCCAATAAATTTTTCATTACATTTATCTCGTTTTCTGAAATAAACTGAAATATGAGACTGTGTAGTTGAACTAAATGATTATAAATACCTTCATTTTCCAGTGTAGCTACGTCTAATATAGAAGATTTTCTTTGCTCAACGTTATTTCGCTTCGTCGGTGCAAGCCACTCAAATTGTTCACAATTGTTGTCCTGTGAATAAGATTTTAAAATACTTCGCGATATCCTAAGGGGTAATGGTGCTCTCTCTAATTTGTGAAATTCAGATATACGATTTAGATTCTGCAATAAACTAGATTTGTGCGAGTTTATTGCGAAATCTAAAAACGTTATTAGCAGCCAGTAGCAAGCCTTCTCCAGATGCGTGGAGTCGAGGCAGTTGGAGTCCCCATATACGGCAATACGTCCTTCGTTCTTAGTTTCATGATTATTGCTTTTCGCAAAACTGATACTTCGCTCCTTCTTTCGTAGTAGCAAAACCCGGTTCTTAAATGTGGAGTAATCTGTGGGTATAGCGTCTGCCAAATTGCTTTCCGCATTGCCAATGATTTCCTCGTTGCTTTGAATACTGTACGCCTTGGTTTGGAACATACCAAAAATAGGTACATCTACTTTGGCCGCCTTGCTGGGTGTTTTAGGATTTATAATCTGGAAAAAGCAAAGTTGTATTCTGTGGAAATTAAAAAGGGTTATATTAAATTTACCGAAAGTCCTTGGTCATTCAGTTTTGTTCCCACTAAAATATCTCCTGGATTCATTGGAAACTTAATAATTGTGGCTCCACTAGCATAGTACATCGAATGGTCGCCCAGTTTGAAATGTCCCTCTCCGACAAAATCGCCAAAAGCAATTCCAAATGGCTTCAACAAATCATTCAAGGCTGGAATATTGGCGCCACCGGTGTCGGGTGTCCACCATTGTCGGGTGTTCTCGTCAAAGAATTTAATTTTTTTCATCACAGTGGTGTTATACCAGTCTCCGAATACGACGACATTCAAGCCTCTTTTATACACGTTTTCCTGTAAAGCGTTTATTTCCTCGTCTGCAAACCCTCTCTCAGGGTCAACAATCAATAACGCGCCATAATCCGAGGCGTTGAAGCAGGTGAAGGGTTCTCGCAATACATCAATGTAGTAGCCTACATTTCGTAAATGTGTATACATGTCCTTAAAGTTTGTGTGTATATGGTCTGCCCTCCAGTCCAGAGGATCTAGTTTAACTTTGAGATCATCTCGTGGAATATATCGCGGTGGATACCTTAGGCTGTGGTACTGGTCCCATAAAATCCGCTTGTTTCTTGGCGGTTTTGGAGTTACCTTTATTGTTAAAGGAAAGTCGACTTCTGTAACATAAGTTTCGTTGGTGGACTGTTTAAAGCTTTCCACAACTAAGGTGATACTTCCTTTACAAACACCTTCAAAGTTATCTCCTTCCTTTTTGACAGCTAAAAAACAAAAAATGTTCGGTATAGAATAGCTAAGCTAACTTAACCTTTGCGATTTTCATACTCACCAATATAAACTGACATCCATCCGGTCCACGGCCAAACGATAGGCGAAACTTGTGTGGATACTTGAAGAAACTGACCTTGGTTTTCAATATCGGGAATCCATTTAGGGATGCCAACTATCTGACTTGTGACAGAGATACCATTGAGTATGGTTACGTTTGCAATGGCCACGGAGCTTCCATAGTACAGCGGTTGGGAGCTATATGGCCACATATAGTTTTGGGTGAAGTCAAGGTATGCCGGAATAAGAGTTATCTTTGGTTTGTATGACAGCAATAGCTGCATACTCTTCAGCAAATTCAGTTTTCCAGCTCCCTGCTCAAACATGTTATAATGCGGCAGTTTCTCGGCACCTTCAATGAGAACCTGCTTAAGAGATGCTGGGTTTATGAAGTCGATTTTCTGAAATGCACCGCTTATAAGCAGTGCAGCAGCCCCTGCAACAACTGGAGAGGAAACGGATGTTCCAGAGAGTCGTCTGCAGCCCTTACGCACATCACTGCCTTCCACTTGACTTCCGTACGTGACAATATCGAGTCCCATGCGTCCGTAGCCCATGGGAAGTTCCCATGTGGTCATTCCTCTTGAACTAAACTTGGCGATTTTATCATCAAACTGAATACCACCGACGCCAACTACATCGCTCTGATCGCCAGGATTGTTTAGCGTGCCGTACAGAGGACCATCATTTCCCGCCGCCGATATCATTATGACATTATTAGCCGATAGTTCTAACACCTTTTCAACGAACGGCGAGTCCATAAAGTCGGGACCACCAATGCTAAGGTTGAGAATGTTTATCTTCCTATATATCGCGTAGTTGAATGCATCCAGGAACCAGGAAGTGTAAGATACCTATCGAGGGAGGGTTAATTAGATTGGCTTAGTTAATTTCAGTTCTACGTTAGCTTACTTGGGAGTTCGTAAAAACTTTAAATATGTAGAGATCGGCGTCGGGAGCAAAGCCGAGGCATTCCCTGGAGGAAGCGATTACCCCGGCGACGAAGGTGCCATGACTGACTCTGTCGTCAAGCGACTTTTCATTCGTCCAGTTCGTTCGTTCCTTTACATTTCGAAAGTGTGGATGGTTTTTAGTTAGGCCAGTGTCGAAAATGGCCACTTTGACTCCCTTGCCTGTGATTCCCAGCTTCCAAAGGATGTTGGCGTGGAGTACGGAGCACACTTGTCGGTGCCGATCGTTGTTTAAGTTTCTGTTCCTTAGCACTCCTTGGGGATGGCGGTGAACATACGTAAGGTTGCTATAGGAGTCATAGTTTAGGATCCGTCGCACGCTTCGCTGGGGAACTACTGCCTTTACTGAGGGGTGAGTTAGAAGCCTTTCTATTATAAACGCTGAAGATGATTCATTATCGTCGAAAACTCGCAAGACATCAAAATCACTTGGATATTGCCAAGCCACATTTAGACGAGGAACAATTTCCCAGTTTGTTACCTAAAAATGAAAAAGGATATAAAAGTGCTTGTGAAAAGTATTTAAAACTCTCAAAAGGGACTTTTCTGACTGAAAAGATGCGTTTGAGTCTTTCAATAGAAGCAGTATTTTTGAAATTCATATTTGTCAGGCTTAATCCGTTTAAAGGTAAACAGAAGAATATACATTTAAGGAATAAATATAACCATTTAAATACAAACTTACGTTTGAACCAAGAAGTTTTGCTGCGATGTAGGATTCTCGTACCGGAGCAAGGTATTTGGAATGGAAGTGAACGATGAACTCATTTGGAACAACGGCTGTTTTAAAGGCGTCAAGGCTGCAAATTGCGCTTATTATAAATAAGAAAGTAAACACATTCATTTAACTTTGCGAAAGGAATAATTTTAATAAAAAGTTCAACAGGCTTCGTCTTTGAAGAAAAATAAATAAACAAACGACAATCAGCTGTTAGCATGAACGAAAACGTTTATAAGAAAAATACCATGAAATTCGGAAATGGGAGATACTAACCAGTAAACGTGTAAAAAATAAGATTCATTTCAAAAACTACTATTTTTACCCCATAGAATAATAATGCAACAACATTCAGTTACTTTTAACACTGTTAATAACTGTTTATGTTAGTTTAGTTCAAACATGATTTGTACGTTTGGGGTATCAGTGATGTTTATTTCACATTCTTCCACATTGAAGTTCTGGTCACACTGCGTCTCGTCCGGCAAAGTTTTTAGCCAAGTTTAAGTAAGATATGAAAAACTAATTTAAATAGATCAGGAACTACGAGCCAGCGAGTTTCTGCATTTCAACAATCAGTGATTTCTAATTCCTTTGCGAAAGAAATGCGAATACGTAACTGGGGCGTAGTAGTAGGTTACACCTTAGAAAAAAGTACTGCAATTCGGTTATACAAAAAGCGGCATTTTCACAGGTACCGAAAACACAAAGAATAGGCGCCAAATTTGCCGAATTTTCTATTTTTTAGGGCAGTTCAATTCAAGTTGTACAGTCAATTCACTTGCCATTTGTCTTCGGGAATTTTATTCAGGTGTCCAACACCATAAAACTACCCACCACTTCTTATTCAAATTTTTAATTGCATTTGAAAACTATATTCGCCTACGGATACCTGCTAACCAATATTCCAATACTACAAATAACTTGCATGAGAACCCCACATAAGAACTGATAACACCAGCGAAGCAATATAATCATCGGCTAGCTGCCAGCTCGATTTACCACATACTAACAAGTTAATCAAACAGAAGCATTTAATTAAAAGATCTAAATATGAAATTTCAAGAGTTATCAACAACGAGTTATATTAAGAAAACTTGTCGAAAGGTTTCATAAATAAATTTGCATATTCCTCAATCGCAGATTAAGGCCCTAACATGGAGGAGCTGTGCAACAATTCCGGACACTCGGCTACTTCCAGCAGTGGGAGCAACTCGTCGATATCGGCCAAAACCGCACTGAGTGAATGCTCTGCCGCTTGGATAAATTACTTGAGCGCTTTGAACAACCTCTGTACTGCCGGCTCCAAATTGGCGCATTCTATTGCAGTTTTGGAACAGTGGTCGTTGAGCGAAAAGCCGTTGTTCAATAATTATACAACGACTTATTTAACCAATTCATGGAACGACTTGGCTAGGTAAGGCAATTGACCTATTTACACATAGTAATACTTAAAGATATTTGTCTACACTAGAGCAACAACAGTGGCCACAGGAACAGTCAAGACCCACATGCTGGCCTTACTGCAGGACTTCGTCACCATGTCATCCTTGGATCAGACCTCCAGTACCGACTTGGATCAAAAGCGGTTCAGGGAGCACAACGAACTGATTGTGTTAGAGAATGCACAGGCTGTAATCAACATTCAGCACCAGTTCTGTGCAGCCAGCTACGATGCCTTTTCGTCCCTGACTTGCTGCTTTGTTTGCCAATCGCCAGTTGGATTTCCACATGAACAGGACTGCAGTGTTATGAAGCAGCGGTACATCACGATTAACTATCCATTTTGAACTTAAAAATTAATTTTCATTTTTGAAAGCACTCAATACGACCAACGATCTCAAACACCTTCGCCCAATTTATGTGGGCCGAGTACAAAGATGGATTCCTCCAGGGGAAACTCATTAACTGATCAACGCCCAATTGCCACTGGAATTTCAGAAACAGGTTGCTTTAGTTATTTGAACCTTCATATCCTTATATAAAAAGACATTTTGTTCCACTTAAGCCGACCAGCCCAGAGGTCCCTCGCCTCAACTGAACTTTTGCGATGCCAATCCTATGCAGGCCATTTTCGAGCACACACGCGGTCCCTTGCCAAACCCCGGCCAATTGCTGTCCATGAAGATTCCATTTCACCGGAACGTCAAGTCGTCCTTAAGTTTTCCATTATTTCCCCTGAACGGTCAGCGTCGATGGTCAGAAGCAGCTGCTGCCGAGGTGATCGATGGCATCTCCACGGATCCCGAAAGCCAGATGAGAAGGTGGTCAATGCCATGGGAAGCATCTAAGACTGATAGGAACACTGTCACATGGAACCAAACCAGGATAATGCCAATGAACACTTTGAAAACCTCTTGCTACAAGATGTCTAGCTCAGAACGATATACTTCCCACTCCGGTATTCCCTCGAATCATTCTAATTTTATTTTACAATTCTAAAATCTATTTTCTGCAGATGGAAACTGGCCCCTAGCTTCAACCAGTCAAGATGGGCTGTTAGAAGCTATTCAACTATTATCCATCAAACCCACCACCGTCCCACAAATGAGTCCTCAGCCCTCAATTCTGTCGACTTCTCCGGATGGTGCTCCACTTGACTAAATTTCATCTAAGCTGAAACGAACATAGAAATAATTATCAAGCATATTATACATTAAAATAATCTCAATCACACGAATACTTGCTTTATTTTCTGGTTGTTTATAGAGGTTACGTCACGACGTGGGATTTAAAACACACCACTTGGGGCCAAAGAACCAGTATCCACAAAAATACGTTATCTACTAGTAAAATGATTTATTCGTGCTTTTTAAGTTTGTTATTTATAATGCCATTCATTATTAGTAGGTAGATCTTACACGCTTAATTTAAAGTAAATCTTGTTTATCGAAATTATAACACTAATGAGATATTCTCTATTTCTTATGATTAAGAACACTTATAGTTAAAATAAAAGATACTTTATGTTTATCATTATGTCCATAATACGTTCCAAATTTTAGGGATATTGCGCACATACTTGTACCTATAAACTTACAAAATAATTATTAATATTACTACTTTCATTATATCCCGTTTTAAAAGATTAATTTTTGTATCATACAGTTGTTTTATTTTTTTTTTATTAAGTCTATTAATATGTTAATGTTTGATTATGTATCTAAGGATTTCTCTAATAATATGGAGTTTTAGTGTTCGTTTGAGATGTATTAGTGTAAAATAATAGAAGAAACGTGCTACATGTTCTATAGACTTAGAAATCATTTAACTAAACAGTTTAATTCAGAAAAAGTTAAACCCAATACCAAAACAAAATTATTGGTCGTATTAAACAGCAATGATACATTTTAAAAATGAATTAAAAACAACATTTTTTGTTATACAATATTGCACGTGCTTTATACATAAATATATTTGCTGTTTGTAAATTAAATTATAATCAACATAAACAATCCCACTACACAGACTAATATAAGTAACTGAGGAAGTTTCTCTTCCAGACCGATGGTTCTTATTACTTAATTATTTAAAGTTCTATATTTAATTTTTAAGTTCCTTTTATTCTACAATCGTTGAACGATATTGCAATATGTATTTATGTATTTTATGATTACAGGAGGGTATATACTGTATTCTTTAAAGTTTCCATATGAAGTTGCTAAGCTTTTTCAGCTCTGAATTTTAATGGTGATCTATAATGTTGTGAATGTTCTTTTGGTTTTGCATATATCCACTACCCACAATGAGAGAAAAATAGCGGTTCCATTGAACTTAGGGGTTCCATTTACAATAAAATAAATACTTTTTCCTTTCAGGTGAACTGGTTTTTGTGCCACGATGAAGGAATTGCCAAGTCGGAGGAGAATTATAAACGTTAGCCAGTAATCTAGCCAACTCACAATTTAAAGTAAAATGAAAGTGTTACCAACATGGGGGATATCGGGATATGCATCGTATAAACGTGGTATATGTTTTAATCTGCTTTGAGATATTAAATCCGCCAATCAGAATATGTTTGAAACTACGAGTACTTGTGCTTATGTACATATGTATATCTTTGTTTTTTTGGTTTTCGTATCTACTACTCGATTTAATTCGCCGATCGTATTTGGATAAGTGTATTCTAATCAATGACCTACTCTTGCATCTATTATTTCTTATCAATATCAGCTGCTCGTTCAGGCTGACTTATTATATCTTTTTGAGAGTAATTATGATATAATATGGTACTCAGTTCATGGATCGGGCAAACGGCTGAGATTAACAATTTTCCCAGATTCATTTCCTTCATTAAAACACTTCTAAGGCTAACGTTATTTGGATTTGGATGAGATTCCAAAATAATTGTAAATGGTAAAACACACTTGTTTCATAACTTCTAAAATATTCTTAAATGATTCTGGTACATAATGCAAACCGAATAAATTGAATGATGATTTGTTGTTTTGGTAAATATTCACTTGAACACTTTTGAAAACGCCTCTTTTGATAATATTTATGAAAAAAATAATAAAAAGTTAAGATACGTTTCTTATCTTAAACCATTGCGGAAGTACATTCATTAATTTTATATTGAGAGAAGTATTCTATTGAGATTTTAATACATTTAATACGATTTCTTAATGTACATACATGTAAATTTAATTATTTGCTAAAGTTTTAGTAAGGCACCATTTAAATTATATTTGCAAATAAACCCTACTTGTTGTTCCTTAAACACTAATGATGGGATAGAGTACTAACAAAAATGCAGACAAAATTATTCCGTAGACAGTTGGAGATATTCTAATATTGCTTGAAATGCCCATTTTGTATTCCATGTCGATATCGAGGAGTAGATCGTGATTTCGCGTGTAGAACTGGTGGATATCGCTTATCTAGAGAAAGTTTACAAGGATGTTTAAAGGACACACCTAAACCAAAGAACCAGTTACGCACCTCGTTCCATCCATATTTGTTTTTAGCCTGGACAATCGCTTCATAGACAGCGTTGTGTTCCAAGTTTTTGACGAGATACGACATTAGAAAGTGGGAGCCATCCGTTCTGATTGGCGTTGGCTTGATATGATACTCGTGCCATTTGCCAGGGTGCTGGTAGGTTTCATTCATCTAGAATGATAATAGAGTGATTCTTAACAGCTATAAGTATTATGTAATTACTTAACGTACCAACAAACGGCGATACAACAGCTTAATCTCATCAAGCGGCGGTATGGACTCAATTGTCCACGTCAAGTTGTAGTGATCGAGGAATCCACTCAACGCGGGCGATATGAAGTCGGCAGGACCAGGTCGTCCAGAAACTTCAATATACTTCTTTGTTCTCCCCAAAGCATTATCCGCCACACAGCTATAATTGCCGAAATCCGTTGGCTGAAAGTTCCGGATAATGAGGCTGTACCTATCATCTCGTGGATACATAGATCTTCGATCGGTAGCATCTAGTAGAAATGAGTTCTGGTACCACAGCATCTTAGAAGAAAACATTTTTTAAATTTTACAATTAATATAAGTCTAAACAGTATAATTGCATATTTGTACTTACTTCTGAGTTTACATCTCCATGAACTATGCAAACGAGCTCCACATCGTATCCCTCAGATGCGTGGACCCAAGATTTCTCTACCGTTATTTCGGGGGGAGCTATAGGAATTATGTTATTATTAAAAATTAAAATCGTTTATGATTTAGCTGTAGAGTATGCTGCTTACAGAGTATTGTCAGCTGAATGTCCATGGATACACGATCTTTGACCCCATTGTCGGCTGAGCATTGATATGTGCCTGCGTGGTGCCTGTCCACGTTTTCCAATATGAGTGTAGAGCTATCCGACAGGTGTGTTGGCCCGGAAAACACATCCTTCTTGAACCAAAATATGGTGGGCACCGGGTTACCAGACGCCTTGCACTCCAGGGTGACGGTGCTTCCCTTCCGGGCAGTCACTTGGCCGTTATGAGGCAGAGCCCTCAGGGTAGGCGGAACTATGGGGGTACATCCAGCATGGGCAAACACTCTCAAGGTATAGAATGAAATATAACTTACCCAAGATTTCCACCGTGTGTACTTGGTCCCGGTTCTCCTGATCTCCCAACTGGCATATATAATCTCCAGCGTCTTGAGTCTTTACTCCATTGATCTGCAAGTTATAGTCGCCCACTATCTTAAAGCGCTGATCCCTTGTTATTTTCAAATGTCCGGCTGTGAGCACGGATGAGCCCTTCCGCCACAAGAGCACAAAGGAGCCGAGGTTCTGTACTTTGCAGGGCAACTCGATGGTCTCCCCCACGATGACCTTGTACAAGTGACCTCTGGACAAGAACTTTGGCGCCGTTGTGGGAGGGTCATTCTCTGGCAATATGAAGGAGCCGTCTGAAAAGAGGTTCGCATTGGTGTCATATTTGAAATTGTGTTCTTTAAAATTATCTTATCTGGGGAGCCTTGCATAAGAGTGTTTTAAATATTTATTTCACCTTAACAATACTTACCGATCAAGGAAAGTGAGAAAGAAAATAGGTAGAGTACAAGTGTCCAGTATTTCCTTGTATAAGTAATCTGTAATGAATATACAAGCAAAATATATTAGGGCTGCCAATTTTATGAAAAACTTCTGGTAAGAACTACAAAAATGTACTCATATAAAATGTCATACCTTTTTATGTTACTATTCTCTTAGTAATTATGTTTTAATGTGAAATTAAACTAAAAAAATGTTTAGCTTAGGAATCTCTATATATAATAATAACAAAAATAATTCCAATATATAAAGCTCATTTTAAAGTTGATTTGATCACGTTTTCTAACGGTATAATAAAAATTGTTGCACGTTTCGATTTATAGTTATTTATTTAATAAATTATAATTATAAATTATAAATTTTTATAAATTACTAAATTATAAATTATAAATAATTATAATAAAATTGTTCAGAGATTTAAAAGCTCTCTTTTCAATTGAGATTGCACTACAAATGCTATCGATCCTTTTAATTCTAGTGGAGGCCGCTAATGTGTGATCGATATACACATGAGATAAAAAACAATGCCTGAACTGTGGTGGTAACACAGATGAGTTTTACAAATATATTGTAACCTAAAGAACTTTTTTTTATATAAATATTATTTCGTATTCTTTATGGCCTGAGTACTTTTGATCAAATCCAACAAATATACCCTACCCACACTTTATATATATTTTTTTTATGTTAATCTTAATCGTAATCGAATGCATTTTGGATCTAATTTTAATATAACCTTTGAAATCATAATACGAACAAAATAAATATGTATATATTTTAATAAATCATTGAATCTGTATAGTGGGCGTGGCCATGGCTTGTTCTTACAGCCCCCGAGATCTCGACCACAATACGGAAAGTTAGATGGCTATTTCGTTCCGGCTAGTGATTCCGTTCAATAATAAGCCTAATAAGCTAGTTTGGGTAAAAAGTCATATGAGAGAATGTTTCATATTGAATCAAATATCTAAGATTCAGTCCTCTACATATTTTAAAATAAGTAAAATTGATATTAGCCGAGAAAACCAAACAACGAAATCAGTTTTTGCCCCAAAAATTCCAAAATCCGGTTATTGGATTCTATAAGTACTTGGTATGCTGACTACTCGCTTTTAATCGTTTCACGTACTTAAAAAAATTAAAAATTTAAATTCAACAACTTAATTGTTGAATTTTTGTTGAAGCAAATTTAAAATTGATTTTTTATGGAAGACAATAAAGCTTTTTAAGGTAATCTGGTTAACTCGCCCCAATTTTCGTTAATTGTGAATCTCAGGGAACTGCTTAAAACTCATCTCTGTGTACAATCTACACTATATATTTGAAATAATTCGTATCTATGTACGTACATATGATACAAGGTACATCTGTTATTATAGGCGCACATACACATAAACGAACTAAAGGAATTAGAAACTAATATATATAATATACTTAGTATACTTTGTATAATATATGTATTAGCTAGTCTGTATTCTGCATTATTATTTTTTCAGACTAGTCCCGAATACATAAGTGTGTCTATATAGATAGGCGGTATATATACACCCACATACATAATATATGTATCTTATTTCAAGCATTAAACAATCGTATCTTATAGATTGCAGCATTTCTAGTGGTTGATCAACCAATATATTATACATATCTAAATACTTTTCGATGCAAGAAAAACTTTCTTTCTTTTTATTCCACACTTTTTATCATTTCTAATTTGCAGCACCCATTTTCATCCTTACCATTTTAATATGTATTTATGGCTTGCACTTATTTCGCTTTTTCTCTGATAAATTAAGACGTTTTTGGCTTTGAGTTGCCCTTCGAAATACTGCCGATTCACTTGCACAGATCACTTAATTGTTTATCAGATTAATATCATTTTTTCAGGTTTCTTATAAAATAGTCTCGAATTTAAGACTGGCGAGTATAATTGTATTTATCCTTAAAAGTTCCATTAATTGAGCGCATGCTCAGTGCAACATTATTTTCTGTCAAAAGCTTTCCCGAGCTTTAAACGCAGAGCCGTGTCCACAAGGAAAACTCCGTCTGTGCGCATTTACTGATTCTAAAAGCCACCACTCCTAATTTGCTCTAAAAATTTAAAAGTTGCTTTAAAACTTAAAAGTATGAAAATGAGACTGACTCTAAAATTTACTAGCAGCTTTAGAAAATATGAAAGAAGTAGAAATAATAATGAAAATGTTTAATTAAAATGATGCGAATTTTCGAATACTCGGATTTCGAAACAACTTCCTAGTTATTTTACACGAATTAAGTGCTTATTCGTTTAAGCTAGCCTGATTTGTAAAGTACCAATTCTCTTATTGTGTTACTAATAAATCATTGATAGTACTTACATTAAATTTTGTGTATGGTATATTTATTTTTCAATATTGTTTAAGTCAATAACATTATATCATGTACTGTAAAACCTAATAAATTTAAATTCGATATTCTTATCGATAAATATTACTTTTAAAATACTTTCCCAAATCGCAGATATCGGCTTTCATTGATACCGTGATACCGCACGGCCATCCCTAATTCGAGATAATGCAGTATTGTCAATTTACGTGTAATAATAATGCATCGTTGAAGAACAGCCGATAATGTTTCTGTTTCTGTAAGAATAGTAACCCTTTTCCCGCCAGATATACTGACTCATGTTATCCGCAGTCTCTGGTTGTTGATATCGATTGCGTTGGTGGCAGTACTCTCGTTCCTTTTCCTGAGACAATGGTTGCTTAGCCGTAAGAATAAATTGCACACATCGTCGGAAAATGGCATCAACGTGGGCATTTTCCACCCGTATTGCAACGCAGGTGGCGGCGGTGAACGTGTTTTGTGGTGCGCCGTGAGAGCACTACAGGTAATATTGGGAAAACAGCAAAACCTTCATGAATTCATACGTGTCTTGTTGTTGATCGATCACCAGCTGATATAATAGTTATCATTAGAATGAGTATAAGTACATACTGGCTAGAAGAATTAACATATAATGCATGGGAGTAGTTCCTCAGCAGGATGCTTTCTTTTCATTCTGTTCGACTTTGGATATCCTGTAAATTACATCTGAATACTATAGCTAGAGAGCTCATTAATTTGATTAATTCGTATTGTATTTTCTGATCACTATACTAATCGTTTAGATTTGATATTCTAATTAAAAGGAAAAGTACCAGAACGCCAAGGTGGTAATCTACACAGGCGACATAGACGCCTCTCCCAATTCCATACTGCAAAAGGCGAAGAATGTCTTCAACATTGCCGTCGATAGTGACAATGTGAAGTTCGTCTTCCTGAAGCAACGCCACTGGATCGAGGCCAAGAACTATCCGCATTTCACTCTGCTGGGCCAGAGCATTGGATCGATGGTCCTGGGTCTGGAGGCGCTTTGCAGGTTTCCGCCCGACATCTATATCGACACCATGGGTTACGCCTTTACGTATCCTCTGTTCCGCTACTTGGCCCAGTCCAAGGTGGGCTGCTATGCGCACTATCCGGTTATTAGCACCGATATGTTGAAGAGGGTTCAGCAGCGACAGTTGTCTCACAACAACAAGAAGTACGTGGCGAGGAACCCCTTTCTCACCTGGACTAAGCTTGCCTACTACCGTGTCTTCTCAAGAGTGAGTGTTAAAATTCAAATGAGTCAATGCACAGCTGTATACCAAGTTACCCCATTTCAGATGTACAAGTGGGTTGGCTGTTGTGCTGAGACTATTATGGTAAACTCTTCCTGGACCGAGAATCATATTCTGCAACTGTGGGATGTGCCCTTCAAAACCCACCGGGTTTACCCTCCGTGCGAGGTTAGCCACCTAAAGAGCCTTCAGCATACGGAAAAGGGCGACGAATTCATCATTCTGTCTGTCGGACAGTTCCGCCCAGAGAAAGACCATCCCCTCCAGCTGCAGGCCATATATGAGCTCCGAACTCTCTTGGCCCAAGACGAGGCCCTTTGGAACCAAATTAAGTTGGTTATTGTGGGCTCCTGCCGAAATGAAGATGACTACGAGCGATTGAAAAACATGCAGGACTTGACAAAGCATCTGTCGCTCGAGAACAATGTGCAATTTAGTGTGAATGTCCCTTACGAAGACCTGCTGAAGTTGTATCAAACCGCCCACATTGGCATCCACACTATGTGGAACGAACATTTCGGCATCGGAATCGTCGAGTCCATGGCTGCTGGCCTTATAATGGTGGCCCACAGGTCGGGGGGTCCATTACTTGACATTGTCGAAACCTCCGCGGGAAGTCAGAACGGATTCCTGGCTACAGACGCCGTTGAATACGCAGAAAACATATTAAATATTATTGTTAACAACTCAGAAATGAACGGTATTCGAAGCGCAGCCAGGTAACTAGATAAACATTTATAGTTTGCACACTTTAATATATTTTGGTTCGCTTTTAGGGCCTCCGTGGAACGGTTTTCTGAGCAAGAGTTTGAAAAAAACTTTCTTCGAGCTGTTTCAACACTATTTACCAACACTTAAAAAATAATAGAATAGTCCGCCAGCAACCAAATAAATATGCAAAGCCCAACAATTTCCAACTGAATACATTTATTATACTCTACAACATATTTAGAGCGATGTTATCGTACATATCGCATCGCTTTCCTTAAGATTTACCTAATGAATTTTTAAAACATAAGGTAATTTCGGTTTGATCGCCTTCACAGAATCGGGAATAATCTCTGAGATTTTGTACCAAATTCGCCATCGTGTTGTAAAATTTTATTTATTTCCTTTGGAGTTTTAAATCATTTTTCTGCCGATAATGTTAAGAAATTGCCTAATATGATCCTTAATTCCTATGCATCATAAAACAAAATCATGTAACTAATGGCTTTAAACAAACTCATCTTAACTTAATCACTATGCTAGCTTTAAGAGAAAATCGCATAGAGCAACAGGAATATCTCATGACGGCTGTCTTCCTTCTGTCATTCGCCAGCCAGGCTAGCCAAAAGCTCCTCATCTATCCCATCCGCCGATGGCGTACCCGCCGTGCTGCTTAGGTTGAGCAGTCCTTCATTGCCAGAAGGCGGAGGAGGCACCGGCGGCTTCGCTTCCGGTTCCGTCAGTCCAGTAGAGCTGGCAGCAGGTCCTAATATAGAAGCTGATGTTCCAGCTGAAGCCGGTTCTGAACTGCCACTTGGCGTGCTGCGTCCACTGTTTGTGTTGCCTCCGCTTCCTCTCTGCGATAACTTTGGGATCTGGAATTTGTTGTGCAGCCCCTTGATGAAGCCTTCCATGCTTGCGGCCATTGTCGGAGAAGCATATTGGAGGATGGTCATCATATCTGTGTGGTGATCGAATCGCGGCGGTGGTTGCGACATTGAGCCGCTAAGGGCTGGCGATACCGACCCCGAAGATCCACTGCCTCCTGCCGAAGTGGAGCCTAACTTGCGCTGCCCGCTGCCTCCTGCACTGCTGCCGCTGGCCAGGGCTCCCATACTGGGACGCCGCCTGGGGGCATTGTGCTCTTGGAAGGAGTTAGTGCTGTTGCTTTTGGTCAGCGGAATTCCGCCACCTGCTCCCGACCCGCTGAGCTTGCTGCTGAGATTGCCCGATGAGTTTGCCTTCTGGAAGAAATGCTTGCTAGATGAAGCCGTAGCGGACGATACCGCTGCGGTGGCCTTCTTGGAAGCGGGTCCGCTGTTAACGCCGGGCTTGAGTCCGGTATGCTGCTTCTTCGTGGATCCGGTGGACCCAGCGAAGCTCGTAGCGCCGATGCTGCTGCTTTTTGCTTTCGCTTGGAGGCCAGAGGAGGAACTAGAGCCGGAGCCGGTGCCGGAGCTCTTGCTGCTTCCCGTCTTGTTGATGGTCAGCTTGAGGCCCTCTTGGCTGCTGGGCTTCACCATGTATTCCGTGGAGGCTCCGGCCGGATTGCTGCTCCCGGCGGAGTCGTTGCTGCCCCCGCTGGTGGTTAAGCAGCTACTAGTTGGCGCTGCTCCCGGCTGTTGCTGCTGCTGCAGAATTGTTGCTGTTGCCAGTATTGCTGCTGCCGCTGCTCCCGCTGTTTCCTGCCCCTGACCCACTACCGCCGAGACTGGAGACACCAATGACGCTGCCGAGCCCGCTGCTCCCGCTGCCACTGTTGTTGTTGGTGCCGGAATTGTTGGCGCTAAAGCTGCCGTCGACGTCATCAAACTAACCTGACAAAGTAAGCATGTGGTTGTGTGTGTGTTAGGGACCAAAGAAACCAAAAATAAACCAGAAAAGAAATTATAACAATCAAAAGGGGAACATCACGTGTAGCAAAAGAAAATATTGTGGGATTTCACAACCATGAGTCGTGTAGGACGGGAATACAGACAGGAAGAAAGAAGAATGGACCCCGTTAATAATTAGCTTAAAAGTTGAGTCGGATACAAAATATATTTCTTAGGACAAAATGTATGAGGCAAGCGCTTGTGCAGCTACTTTCAATGTGTACAGTATACGCACATTAAGGACTAATTTTAAACGTAGTAAATATTTAAGTAAGATCAAATTATTATCAAATTATAATACTCGTAGAGTCAAGATGCAATACTAATATACAGATAATCTACAGATGTTCTTAACAAAGCTTAAAATTCATATGCATATACATTTTTATAAATCCACCAATAATATTGGCACTATAGACTTGGCGAACCAGCTTTTAGTACGCCATGGTTTTCTACAAGCCACATGCACGCCGAGCAACAATACAAATCAAACAGATTAACTAAATACATACGTTCTCAATGCAGAAAAAGAGGTTTAAGCTTATGTTTTGGGGATACTGAGTGTTGGATAAGCCCCATTACCATACGAGTTTTGGAAAATAAAACGGATGCAGCAGTATATATGACAAATAATAGAATCATATGTATTTACAAAAATTAGAAAAGGCAAAACGAAACACTAACAAAAATAATAATCATAGTACTAAATGTAATCATTTTCAACTACAGCAGAGGTAGACGAATTACAAATCGTTTTATAGCTAAGGTAAATACAGCATTTGCATTAGTTTAAAGATAGGTTCGCTCTGAGTTTGATTCTGCATTGGTTAGGAGAGGTGGCAGAGAGTCAACTACGTGTTAGGCTTCCAGTGGGAGATGCTGGGGGTGGGTTGGTGTGGTGTGGAGTGGAGCACTTATAATGAAAACGGACTTACCGCACCTCCCGCCATGCCCTTGCGCAGGGCACTCATCTCCAGTCCGGAGGCCCCCGCTCCTGCGCCAGCTCCAGCTCCCACCACCACTGCGGCTGCACCAGACACTCCCGCTCCCGACGGGGCCGCATAGCTACCAAGTCCTCCGCCCGCCGCCAGATGCGAAAGACTGGCGACTGATTTCATCTGCTGTTGTGAGGATTTCAGGGCAGCTACTGCAGCAGCCACACTAGCCGGTGAAATACCTCCGCCAGATGAGACACCTGCAGTTGCCGAGGATGTTGTGGAACTGGAACCGGATGCCGAAGAGGTTTTCTCCTTCTTTAAACTCTGGCTGCTGCTGATAGATCCGCTCGCGCTCGCTAATGGAGGGATTGGAGGCGGTGGCGGCGGTGCTCCAACGCTGGCAAATGACCTGACCAGGCCAGTAGCTCCGCCGGATCCCGAGGAGGCAGATGGTCCCGAAGATGTGCTCCCCACAGCTGACGAGGACTTATCGCCCTTGGGACTTAAGATGGTGGCGGCTGTAGCTGCACTCTTGAGCGTTGACATGCTCGGCTTTCCGGATGAGCCGTGTTTGGGTGAGTGTGTGCCAAACGGCGACTTCGGGCTGTTGGAGGCGGTGTTATGCTTGGGACTGCTATACACGGGCGAGTGCTTGGGGCTGGGACGGGCGGTCGGCACTCCGGCCATTAGACCCTGCCCAGCGCCACCAGCTTTGGGTGACGACGAGGGAGAGGAGAACTTGCGAACCACTCCACCAGTTGCGGAAGCATCTCCGCCACCTGCAGGCGAGTTTTGCCTAGAATAGATCTTCTCCGGCGGTCCCATTGGCGAATCGTCGCGCTTTTTCTTGCGCTTCTTTTCCTTCTGCGTATCTGAAGAGCCGCTGCTGGCTGAAGATGACATGGAGCTGCCAGAACCACTACCACCCGACGTAGACGAACTACTTGTGCTACTCTCGTGGGGACGCTTTGCGGCCACACCTACTCCAGCTGAAGCAGAGGTGCTTTTTTTCGTTGAGTCCTTACTGGGATCCTTGCCCGTTATAGGGGTAATAGTTATAGTCGTGGGAGTGGCACTGGATGAGGCTTGAACACCTCCTCCGGCGACAGCCGCTTGGGCATTCAATGGAATAATTTCAATTCCACCCGTTCGCTGTACCTCAACGCCGGACACTCCCCCAGCTGACCCAGACTTTCCATCTCCTGGGATGGGGGTGATGCTGACGCAATGCTTCAAATTTGGAGTCTTGTCCTTCCAGATATTTTTGTACTTGTCAGCAATGTCATGGTCACTCGTCTTGGCGGAGCCGGATGAACCGGAGCTACCGCTGACTGTGGGGCCACTGGTCGAACTACCAGACTGTGGATCGGTTTCGCGCTTGAGATTGATCAGACCCGCTATGGCCGCTGCTGCCGAAGTAGAAGCGGCAAAAGCATCCGCTAGAGATCGCGACTTAGCATCCATTTTAAGGTTGTTAATGTTGGTGAAGCCACCTCCGGGAAGGCTTCCATCTGTTGGCGTCGCCGTATCCATTGCAAACTGGCTAAAGTTATTGCCTACTCCCGAGACTGGTCCACCACCACTCAAGCCTCCACCTCCGATTGCTCCAGAACCAGCCCCAGGACCAATCGCGCCGTGCAGTTTGAATTCGTGCTCCTCATCCCAACACTTGAGCAACTTGTAGATGACCATCGGAATGGATACCACTTTGCGAACAGTTCGGGTCAACTTCTGGGACAGCAGCTCGTATTCATTGGTCAGACAGTAAACGCTACACGTGGGCTGACCGTCCTCAAGCAGAAAATCCACAGTGGCCAGCGACTCTTCGTACGGGTGCTGCAGCTCAACCGTGATTTGGTTAAATGAAACAGCGGTTACCTCCAGTATCACAGTGCTGTCCATATCTAGGACGAATGAGCATAGGAAAAATATTATTATCATAGGAATGGGGGAAGGGATGTACCGAACTCACCATTATACTGCTTCTGCTGCTCACGAACACAGCTTGCGAGCAGAGTGTAGAAGAGAGCTTGTTTCTTGAGGAACGCCACGATTCGCGGAACCTGGGCGGGTTCAGTGAAGGGCAGCGATGATACCAGGGTTCCCTGCAGTTTGCGGTTGTCGGTAAAGAAATAGCAGTGCGTCTCTTTAGGTAAATTCACATACAGACCGCGCTGTGTGTTCTTAATGGCCTGCTTCGACGCAGTTTGTACAATGAGATTAAGCACTGTGGTGGGAGGACTAGGGGGCGTGGCAACGGAGTCTAACCCGGGCAGACCGAGAGCCTTTAGTGATTCCAGGCAAACAGGCATGGGTTTGTTCAGCCGCAGTACATACGTGGCCGGCATCAGCAGCGAGTTGTTCTGGTTGAGTTGGGCATAGGTGGGAACCTCCAAGCCAGTTTGGGAATCGCGGACCAAGGTCACCGTTGGCAAAGTCTGCAGTTTGTTGGCTGATGAGCCTTCCAGATTGATGGTGGCACTCAGTCCGTAGCTGCTTCGCATTACCTGGTCGATGGTGAAATCGCCGCTGGCCAGTTTTGGATCCCCTTCGGGAAGGTGGAGCGGCGGGCAGAAATAAGTAAGCTTCATGGGATGGCCACCGCGACGGGGCAGCACCAGACCCACCGATGAACTCGTCATGAGGGAGTAGCTGTCTCCGGAGTGACTTTGCAGGTGCAGTTGGTAGAGGCTCTGGATGTCCGTCTCCATGGCCTGAAGCGCCACAAACGCCTTTTTTTTCACCTTGGGCTCGGCATTCAGCTGGTAAATTGAGGACAGACCTTCGAGTTGCACCGTAAAGTCTGCAAAGTCGCCGGACTTGAGGCAGGCCACTAGCTCGCTGGACTGTTGCTCGATCTTGCACTCGTGGTGCACCTTGACGTCCGACAGACTGCCGGCGGCGTCCAGCAGGATCTCTACGTAGAACATGTCCGTGGATATGAAGAGCAGCTGCTGGTCCTCCATAAACTTAAGGCCAAGCTGGCGCGAGAGGCTCTCCAAACGCTCCACAAGGCCGTGGCGTGACGTGACCTTGATGTAGTGCTGCAACTTATCCAGCGCCGACTGCAGCGTGGCCTTGCACAGTGGGTCCAGAGGGTAGTGCTTCTCGATAAAGTACATACGCACCGACTTCTTGATCTCCTCGTAGCTCTTTGGCTTGTTCCGGTACTTGGCCCGCAACTTCTCCATCATGGTTTCCTGCTGGATCTGCTTGTTCTTTTCCTCGATGCTGGGAATGTGGCTGCCAAAGCCTGTGCGGATTTGTGTCAGTGGGGCTTCGGACAACTTAGGGAGGCATATATTGGTACTCACCAGTCCCCGAGGACTTTGCATTGGATCCGCTCATATCTATGCGTTCTTGAGTAAACTTTATTCACTTAATGATGCTGTGGCATTTTCGACAAAGAAGTGCGGTAATTGAAAAAGTTCTCGATCTAAATAGCTCAGAATCTTTTTTCTACGCCTTCATCATGCCAAAAAATTTTCAACGCCAAAAACAACAAAATGGCTGATCCTTCACAGTGGCTGGTCACCCTATAATAAAATACTGGAATATAATACGGAACTATCATATTTCCACTAGGTCACAAGTTCTATTTGATATTCGATTTATAGTGATTCAAAGTTTGTAACAAGATATATTTTTAGTATGAGCAGAATATAGGGGTAAAAATAATGAAGGAATTAACATTTATTTGTTATTTATTTCATACATCCTTTTGGTACTTTTACTTTATATTTTTCATGAAGTAATTGTGCCTCATTTCTTACGCGATTTTTCTCTTAAGCTTTACTTTTAAGTTAAGAACAGATAAGCTCAAATATTTTCTAATTAAAAAATAAATTACAGAAATTATCAACTGATGGCTTAATATTTATATTAATTTTTCAATGATTTCTGAAATTTTTTTTTGGCATGAAGGTAAATTTTTGTTCTCTGTTCCAAGAAACCGAAAATGATTTTTTAAGTGTACTCGAAAATAAAGTTTCTTCAGATTTGAATGAAACTAAACTGGTGCCACTATAAACTAACAGTTATTTTTAAACTTTTCTTAAGGTCCATCAATATCAATAAATAAAAATAAAAAAAACTTTAAGGATTAATCAAATAAGTAAACAAATACAGCTTAGGATTAGGTTAAATTTGTAAGTACAATATTGATATATTTAATAAAAAACTACAAAAGCTTGAATTCAAATTTTATGAAACATTTTTAGTTTTTCAAATTTCTGTTTTCTCTTAAATAATTTGGTATATTATTGTCATAATAATATACATGCATGCATATATGCATGCCTGGTCACACTATGCGTAAATGATAAATATTTGTTATTAAAGTGTTTCGGAACCAAAGGTTAACAATTCTTCCCCATGACGTCCATTGCGGGAGGCCACGGCGAGGCGAATCCAAACAGCTCCTGGCTAAGTGCCAGGGGATTCTGGCTAGCATACCTCCTGGGCCTGCTGTCGGTGCACCTGCTCTTCTTATCAGTGCCCTTCGTCAGCATTCCGTGGGCCTGGACGGCCACCAATCTGCTTCACAATGCAGTGAGTGGTCATGGCGCCGATGAGAAGTCAGTCTTTATCCCAATCCCTCTTCCCAGGCCCACCTGTACTTCCTGCACGTCATCAAGGGCGCTCCCTGGCTGAGCACGGAGAACGATCCCAGCCGGCGTTGGACGCACTGGGAACAGATCGATGACGGTGTACAGATGACCACAACCCGCAAATTCCTCACCGCTGTTCCCATTGTTCTGTAAGTGAATACGTTCTGTAAGTCAGCGAAAAGATAAAGTCACTAAGTATGTCATCCGGCAAATTTAGAGGGAAATATATTTAAAAAAAATAATTAAACACTTAATGAAGATTTAAATTCTGAACTTATTTTAATGTCGGTAAATACTTCTTATGTACTGCAGTTAATTGAATTACTTTATATATAATGAATATATTGCTTAACATAGATATTCACATGAAATACTTGACTTTTTTATAGGTTCCTACTTACCTGTCTGTACACCCGAAACAACACGGAACACTTTATTGCAAACTTTATATCCCTGGTGGTCGTCACGCTTCCCAAGCTGCCGCAGTTCCACGGCGTGCGGCTGTTCAACATAAACAAGTACTAGCCCCTGTGACAACGGACTGCATTTATTTTGTTTAATGAAAATGTACATACAAACTTATAAAACTGGTACAGCCTCTTGCTCACAACTGTAAATATTGCTAAATAAAATATTTATCAAATTAAATAATTCTAAAAATCCCTTTTCGATTACCTTAGCTTATAACCCATTATGTCAGACGGAAATCTCCGTAGTGACGAAAAGCACAATGAGTGTGATGCGTAAGGAGGCTACTATATAGAGCCGAAAAAATGGAAAATATGAAAGAAAACCCTGTTAACTGATTTTGTTACATATTCTTAAATATAATCATACAACAAAAATGGGTACCTCGTTGTCGAGACGCCTGAACAAAGAGCTCTTTTTGTTTTATGAGCTCTCGCGAAAGTCGCGCCCCTGAGGAACTATTCTAAATTCTAGTCAAGTGGCGATTACAGGGCGACTTTATCTCTCATTATTGTGGGCGGTAAAATGCGGGGGATGGGCAATCGACTTCTGACAAGCTGATTGCCCGGTTTGACTTTGAGGGAGAAGCTCGCGACCCGAACGACTTTGGCTATTCATAATCACAATCAGAGGCGAACTCGCAGTAAACAGAGGTGTGCCGGATCGGAGTATGCCTGATACCCAGGCAGTTGCTGTCAGCCGTTTCAAGGGGAAGGAACGACACCGAGACGCGCCGAGATGTCAATTACCCTAGAGGAGGAGATCTTCGGCTTGGCCGTGAACCCGTTCACCAAGTCGCCGGAAATGGTGCGCCGATACACGCTCAAGAACTCCAAGGGCATGACCGTGTCGGTGATCCAACTGGGGGCCATCATCCAGAGCGTCTGCTTGCCGGACGCCTACAAGAAGGTGGATGATGTGTGCCTCGGCTTCGACGACATCGCCAGCTACTTGGCCAACAAGGGAGCCTATATAGGAGGGACCCTCGGACGAGTGGCCAACCGAGTGGCCAATGGCGAGTATACGTTTAACGACACGAAAGTCTCGGTGACAAAAAATATTCAGGTAAATATTTCCCAAGTGACCAAGTGATTTTTGAATACTGTTTGAGATGAGCCTTTTTGACACTTGTTTAGGCAAAGTTCAATACTTAGGCTTAGAAGTTTTTCGATTGGTATACCCGATACTTATTCCGACCCTATACAGTGGATTTGCAATTAAGGTCACTTGCCAAGTCGATCTGGCTTATTAGTTGAGATTAAGCACGCAGATTATAGTGATGACTCCAAATACATACATACAAGTTTGTTTCAGACCGTTCATTTGTTTTGACAATTTCCATCACTCAGGAAAATCGAGAACGAAAAAACCAGGATCGGTTATGCTCAACGTACTCGGTGGCATCAATCGTATGAGATTTGATTTGATTTCGACACGAAAACGATTTGAATGTTGATATTTTTCGACGCAAGCAGTATCGGGTATGAGAATTGTTCGATCTCGATCTTTAGATTTGAGATAAAAATTCATAAATCGAAATCCTTGAGAAGATGTTTTCTTTGAGTGATTGATATCTCTAGGGAATTTATACAAATTTATAGTATTTCTAGTTTAAGCAAATCAAGAATATGAAATATAAGAATCGATCAATTTCAGGACAAATTCCAGCTGCACGGTGGCTTCATTGGATTCGATAGCGTCATATGGGAGGTGGTACAGAAGTCGGCCGAAGGAGTGATATTCCGGCACGTATCGCCCCACGGCCACGAGGGCTATCCGGGCAAGCTGACGTGCCTCATCACCTACCAGCTGGACAACGAGAATCGTTTGTGGGTCAGGTACGAGGCCACCACAGATCGCTCCACCATGGTCAACCTGTCGAGCCACGCCTACTTCAATCTGGCGGGACACGGATCCGGAGCGAAGGGTCTTTCCGAGCACACGGTGGAGATTGCGTCCGATCAGATCGTGGACACGGACGAGCTGCAGATTCCTACGGGGAAGCTAGTCGACGTCAATGACACCGTCTTTGATCTCAGGCTGCCGGTTCTGATGCGCGACCGACTCATGCAGTTCGAGAATCGTCAGATCAAGGGCTATGACAACTGCTTCGTGGTCAACGGAGGACGTGTGCAAAAAAGTGTAGCCAAGGTGGCTAAGATCGTGCATCCGCCATCTTGCCGGGTACTGGAGGTTTGGACCGACCAGCCCGGCATGCAGTTCTACACCGCGAACAATCTGACCTCGATAGTGGGCAAAAATTGCACTAAGTATGAGAAGCACGGCTCCTTCTGCGTGGAGACGGAGAAGTTCCCCGATGCCATGAACCACCCGGAGTTCCCTTCGATCAGCCTCGAGCCGAACGAGAAGTATCGGCACGATGTCCTCTACTGGTTTAAGGTCGAGGAGTCCTGGAAGTGCTGTTGCAACAACGATCCATAAGCGTCGTCGTGATCTCTCGTTAATAAAGTCCAACCCCCAAGTACTTGATGTTTTGTTTAGCTACTCTTATTTAAAATAAGTCGGAAATCATTATATTAAAACAGCAGAATAAACGGGATAGTTGGGCGGGGCGCCCATGGTCATCATACATACATATATGGTCCACGCAATAATAGGCATATGTGCAACGCAAGACTCCTTTCCTGAGGATCAAGTGTTAACTTTGTGGCCAGAAGAGGGGGCGCGGCTTCCAAGATCTGGAATCCCTAAGGGCCCGTGTTTATGGTTATATCAAATCGTTCATTGATCCTTAACTCTTCTGCGACTCGGTTAGTCTTCTTACTAACAAACGAAACTACGAACAAATTTCAGTTTGACTAACAGGCTTTACTACGATTAAAAAAATGTAACGCTTAACGTTTCGAAACTCCCATCCCAGTGGGCTTTGATCTGAACATAAAGCGTTCGAGCCCTTTGAAATTCTCAAGCCCGTCGCCACAGTAAGGCAATACAAAATTTTAGTAATCCTCCTTTAGGTATTTGGCAAAAATCAGGAGATCCAGGATGGTGCGAGTGATCGAAGACATGTTCGGCATCGCCGTCAACCCGATGACGCAGAAGACCGACCGTGTCCGGCGCTTCACTCTTGTCACAGAGCGCGGCATGTCGGTGTCGATCCTGACGATGGGTGCCATCATCCAGTCCTTGAAGGTGCCCGACTTCAACGGCAAGCTGGAGGACGTGTGCCTGGGCTACGACGACGTGGCAGGGTACTACCGTAACCAGCAATACTTCTTTGGAGCCACCATTGGCCGGATGGCCAATCGTACAGCACACGGGCGCTTCAAGCTCTGCGGCAAGGAGGTCAGTGTGAGTCGAAACTTGCGGGATAGGCATCACCAGAACGGCGGGTTCGTGGGCTTCGACAGCGTCATCTGGGACGTGGTGGGGGTGCACAAGGACGGTGTCACCCTGCAGCACATCTCGCCAGACGGGCACGAGGGCTATCCGGGCGAGCTGACCACCAACATCAACTTCTCACTCAACGAGACGGGCTGCTTCGGGATGCGTATCGAGGCGCGGACGAAGGCCACAACGGCGGTGAACATCTCGAACCACAGCTTCTTCAATTTGGCCGGACACGGCGCGGGTCGGGACTCGCTCTATCAACACATGCTGATGATCAAGGCCCAGAAGATAGTGGACGTAGACCAGGAGCTCCTGCCCACCGGGAAGCTTATGCGCGTGCGCACCACCCCGTACGACTTCTCCAGCCTGGTCAGTCTGGGCAAGCGGCTGAATCAGGTGTCCACCTGCCCGCTGGGCGGTTTTGACAACCATTTCTGCGTGGACATTCCTCCCAACCGGGTGCAATTGGTCGCCCGCGTGGTTCACCCATGCAGTGGACGGTTCATGGAGGTGCACACCAACCAGCCGGGCCTCCAGTTCAGCACGGCGAACCATCTGCCGAGCGAGGACAGCTCGGACATCCCCATCTCGGGCAAGGATGGGTCCAACTATGTCCGCCAGGGAGCCTTCACTCTGCAGACGCAGAAGTACCCGGACGCCATGAACCACTGTGACTTTCCCTCAGTCGTTCTCAATCCCGGCCAGCTTTACGATCACCAGGTGGTCTACCGTTTTGGCTCCTGTCCCAAGCGAGTGTAGCTACTTAGTTGATGCTCCCAAAATTAGGCAGCTTAAATTCAATTGGCAGTGCAATCATTAGAGTTAGTGCTGGCTAAAGTGCATTTTTACTATCTTTCATTTCTTGACAATAAATTTGCTAGTTGGAAAGGAGGGCGAACGTTTAAAAACAATGCAATTCGCTTCTTAATTATAATTCTAGAGCAATTCGGGCTCGTACCTGATGCTGGTGCTCACCTACCTCCCTGCAGTTTAGGCTCTCTGTGTAACCCCCTATCCAGTTCCTACGTAATGTACGGAATAAAATTGTTTATTTGGCAAACCGACTGGTAGCAATGACCTTGCATTTGAATAAAGGCGCCAACTGGGCAGCACTGGCAGCGCCATTTGGTTTGGGTCTCAGCTAGATCCGTTATCAAAGTGCTGCACCACATTGCTATAAACTTTTGCTTTATTTAGGCGTAGTATGGATGTGATATATTTAAAGGGCAGATCCACTCGGTCACTCTGAACAGCCAAATATATAAAAACCAAGGAAATTCGCTGCAAAAACGAAGGGAGTTTCTTAGTGCCACGTTTGGAACTGAGAGTAACAGAGGAAAGCCGCCAAGCTGTTCAACCTACCGCAAGTCTACAAACATACGACGGACTCCAGAAGTCACAGCAGCAGCAGCAGCAGGATGACAGTGGGTTTCGCTGGCTGAGTCCAGTCCAAAATCGATTGGAAGAGCGTTTAAAATTTCCATTCTGTACCAACCCATTTCCCGCTCTCCCCAGGTGCACGAATTCAAGGTGGAGATGACCTGCGGCGGATGTGCCAGTGCCGTGGAGCGAGTCCTGGGAAAACTGGGCGGTACGTAGCACTAGTGCCAGGTACTAAGCTAGTTAGTGTCTTATCGGTCGGAACGTACGTGTACATATGTATGAACCTGTGTGTGCAAATGTGGTGAAAGGGGGTGAACTCATTTAATGCCACTGATTCCCGACACATGATACATATATAAAAGCACCAACTTGTTACATTTTCAATCAGAACATCCTGGATAATGGGATAGTGTGTTCGGTATCTAAT
Organism: Drosophila mauritiana; assembly: GCF_004382145.1. Lineage (NCBI taxonomy): Eukaryota > Metazoa > Arthropoda > Insecta > Diptera > Drosophilidae > Drosophila > Drosophila mauritiana. The sequence continues at coordinate 21,037,370 of NC_046669.1, forward strand.
TAACAAAGCTCCTCTTAATCCCTCGAAATCAACTAACTTTAACTAAAATTTTGCCTACTCTACTCACCAATTATAAATAATATATTATTTCCTTAACAACTGGCAGATTGGAATATATTTGCTTTAAGTCCAGATATTACTCTTAAAAAGCCAAATTATTCATCACTTTTGATACCAATATATACTTTAAGTTCTGTTTGAAGTGTTTGCAAAGTCGGCTAATGTGCTTAAAATGTAATAGTTGTAGTTCATAAAGGAAAACATGTTTCCCCTTTCTTTTTAACCAAGCTCTAATTAATTAGCGCTTGTTATTAGTACCTAAAAAACTTGATTAAACTTAACAAAAAGTTCACTAAATTAGTTTGGAGATCACAGAACAAGCCTTAAACATAATAAATCACATAATGATAAGGGGCTTAACCACAATTTGCATTGTTCGTTCAAGTGGTGGGAACAACTTAGCCTACCCCTTATCAGTAGCGGTTTGCCTTACTTTCGGCGCTCGTCGACTAAGCCATGTGTTTTGCCATTCCGCAGATAAGGTCGAGAAAGTCAACATTAACCTGGAGGATCGGACGGTGAGCGTAACGTCGAACCTGTCGTCCGACGAGCTAATGGAGCAGCTGCGCAAGACCGGAAAGAGCACCACCTACGTCGGCGTGAAGAAATGAGATGAGTTCCTCAGCAAGTTTCAGAAGTACGGCAGGCTGAAACTTGAGGTCTAGGGTGTGGACCCCAGAGGATTGAGGGATCTTCCACGTTGCCGCGCCGAAAGCATTCGATTTGGGTCGCTGTTCAGTGATATTCATGGGATACATACAAATTTTACTCTTAACCAAATCAAATATAGGAATCATATACAAATTTTACACTAGTATTTGCTCTTGCCCAAATTGTATGTAGCTCGTAGTTAACCAATTGAGGTGTTATTATATTATGCATTACTTATGCCTAGATGAAGAATTTTAAATTCAAATTTAACTAATCAAATCGTACAGCCAACTTTTTGCCTAAGTATGCAGGTGCCGTATTTAGGGGTACTCAAGTAAATCCAACGTAGTTGCCAATAAATGATATACGCCAATTGCCCTCTTATGACTAATCGTAATATTACAAATTTTACCATTTTAAAAATCAAATATATACAAATACGTTTTAACCTTAAAAGCTGGCAACCTTGTCGTTTTTGGGAATGTGTTGTCCACTTTTACAATTTTCAGATCGACTTTGGAGCATCATGTAGTAATGTATTTTCCCGTTAGGGAAATGGGTTTAATTTCCAAAAATGTGGCATGGAAATTGTCTTATTGTCGTTCCTAATCCGAAAATCAGATGCGGGCTTGTGGTGTTCGGCGTTCCAGCGAATCGGCGACAAACAGCCGGTTATTGCCTTATAACGATCGAAGGGGCAGCATGAACTTGTCATAAATCTCGGCTCGCGGGAACCCACACTTATCAAATTGAATATTTTTATATTCGGTTTTCCATGTTCTGCGTGTGTCTTTCTTTCCGTGATTTTTTGTGGGCCATGTTCGAGGCGTAACGAAATTATCAATCAAATGCCACCTCGGCATTCAAAGAACGTAGCAGCACACAAAGAGCCCAGGCGACTGCACTAATTGAGCTCGGAGCTGGACGTTCGAAGCCTCATCTCGGCTACCTGGGACTGCGGCTCAGTTGCGTTTTGAGTTGCGAGCAGAGCCTCCGTTGATTTATTCCCCGACAACAAAGAGCCCAGCGAGGGACGCTTCGCTGTCACAACACCAGTCACCTCCACATCTCATCCCATCCCATTCCATGCGGAGACACGTCCTTGCCTCTGACCGATTATAATCCCTCAAGTGTGGCCCGCTCGCTGATCAGTTCCAGATAGTAAGCCGAAAATGTTCTTACGCAGCCCCTGATGGCAGCACATTATCTTTCCGAATACCGTTCAAATGGGCATGGTAAAGCAAACAGTTAGGATCCCATTGTCTTCGACTGATGGGAATCTTTGGGTAATTAAGATAGTGTTTGGAATTGAAATTTGTTAGCTGCGGATGTGGAAAGACAATATTTGAGTTGAGTTTTGAGAAGGTAGCATTGGCGGGCAACCATTGAAACTGGATGCAGGTTCCTATTAAATGCTTATTGCAAAGCCCCTTTTTAATAATAATATACCAATAGAGTACGTAATAGTGGCCTTCGTCTTTGACTTTTCTTGGAAATTGCCCTTAAACTCAGATCTCGGATATGACTACTAACTTACCACTCTATCGCAAAGCTCCAGAAGAAGTCAGAATTTGGGCACGCCCCACTCATCGCGCCTTTTGGCGGACCAGTCCTCCCGTGTTTTTGTTTTCATTCTTTCGCGATTTTTTGTTGATGTTTTTCTTGCACACTCTGGGCATTGTAGACATTCCGAAAATCGTTGGCGAAATTCTTTGGCGCATGCTTGGCAGCAAAGTTGCCAGTTGCAACCAGTTGGCCGCTCGTTTTTCGCCTGGTCAAGTGGCTGGGACGTCGGCTGGAGCTGCGTTGGGGCATTGGCAGGACAGGACACAACTCCTCCTGTCCCAGCCTCCCTATCCTCATCCTCAACCTCATCCTCAACCGCATCCGACGGTCTGACGGACTGGTTTGCCATTTGGCGGCGTTCTTGTTCTGCCGATTGTCATGGGAGATGTGAGGAGGACCGACCAGAACAATGGCACACTAAACCGAACTTAGGGCCCTGTTTGGGCCATAAATTCCGAAGTAAACTGTGACGTTTGAGCGGCAGGTAGCCCCGCAGATACACTAACACAAGGTCGTTTCGCTGGCAGTACGAGTGATTAGTGCGGCTGGGCTTCTTGCGCGGCTCCTGCCTGGCTGGTCATTGAACCAAACCATTAGCGACTCCTACGCTCCTTGTCCGATTGGGAAAGCACAGTAGCCAACTACGAGCGGTGCAAATTGCAGGGGGAAGCGATGGGCGGAAAATGGCAGCAGGCAGGAAAGGCGGGAATGGCGGGAAAGGAGGAAGAGGACCAAACCTGTCGGGGCCATGGAAATTCCTATGGCCCGAGCTTCACAGTTGCGATTCGGGGGCCAGCGTGTGCCAAGCCCACGAGCTTCGTTTCGGCCATAACAAGAGCAGGCCCTGGCCCGCGAAGGCAGTACAAAGAGTACGAAATCGCCGAGCGTAAATAACTCATAGATAATAATGGCCGGGCATTTGCAGTCCATGCGCGCAAAACAAAAGACTTAGGACACGAACTCGCTTGGCCGAAGGAGTCGCAGTCGGCAGTCGTCATGTAACCAGGGCCAAAAAAACCAAAACAAGATCAACTGGTTTGAGATACTTACTCAAAGTGGCTGCAGGCACGGCTCTCCCAGAGCCACAGTATGCGGAGAGAGCCGATCTCGAACTCGCCGACCTGTTGAGTGCGACTCTTTTTCCGATTCCGAGTCCGAGCCCAAGACCTCGTCTATTGCGCGTGCCTTCGGTGGATTGGGTCGCTGGTCGCTGGTGGCTCAATCGTTGCTCTGTAAAATACTTTTCCCCAAAGAAGTTTCAGTTGTGGTTTTGACTTTTCGCCGTGCAGAACGATTCTCCAGCGGTCGCTTCGTTGGCTGTGCTTGGTTGCTTTTGTCTCAATATGGCACCCCGTCTCGCCGTCTCTCTCACTCAGATTCTCCGATTGAGCGCGGCCGTGTAATATGCGCGAAAAGTGGTTTTCGGTATATAGTCAGCATTCGCATATATCCGGAGAGTCAATTTTCCTGTTAGCCGAAAACCTGCCGAAATAAAAAGAAAAGAATTCGAGGAAAATATAAATAACTCCAGCCGTGTGTGAGTGAGTGCGTGTGTGTGTGGTGTGTTGTGCCAGTGCTTAGGTGCACTCACATGTATGTGAGTGGGCGAAAATGCCATGCAAATGCTGATCCTGCTGCCTTTGCTGCTCGCCACTCAGCAGTAGGTGAAAGTAAAGCAATTTGTTTAATTAATTGCACGCAAGCAATTTCTCAAAGTGAGTCCAGATAGCCGGAGTCAAGCGATCACTGTGCCAAGTCTGAGTTAGCAAACCCAATTAACTGAATAATCGTCAGCAAGTTAAGTCCAGCTTAGCCCCTGGATCAACGTATCTCTTGTGTCAATTTAAAAGTAAGCTATTTGGATTAACCACTAAGGCCTGTGAAAAGGAAGCTACCGAAATTGGACTATTCAAAAAGGTGAGCTGCGATTGAGTGCATTGCATGAATATCACCAGTATTCAATGCCCTCTAGCGTATGACAAGTATTAGGGATGCAAATTTGAATACTGTGAGAGGTTTTTTTTACGGCTTTTTGTCTTTCCTACCAGTTCTGCAAAAAGAATTCGAGTAGCTTACCACACCTAAAAACGGAAACCTAATGAGTTCATTATTGCGCTTAACTGTTCATAAAAATATGGAATAAATTCGCTAATAAAAAGCTTCCTATACATATCGGCATGGCTCAAATCTATGCAAATGCGATGGTTGAGGGGAATGATGCTGAGACCCGCATGGGAAGATCATTTCTGGCTTGTATTTCTGTGTCGCAACCCAATTTCCATTCGAAGTATGGATTCCGAAGCGATTTTGCTGGTGGGAAGCCGAGCTCTGACAAAACATTTGGCAATAAGCTGAAGTTATGTGTATTCCACAAATACATTTAACTAGTTTTTCCTTGTTCTGGTTTAAATTGGACAACAAACAAGCTCGTAAGTTCAAGCACACAAACATAAATAAGCACACGTATGCAAACATATCTATGTGTTTGTAAGAGTTCGAATGGGCTTATGTATATTCACCCATGGGTGAAGTATTTTTATTGACTTCAGCTTTGGCGTTTGACACCTTTGCGGCTTTGTTTACGATTCGAGTGGAACCTAAAAAAAAAAGAATAAGGAATGGGGGCGAAACAAATTAATTTAAATTAACTCTTTCTAAGCACTCTTTCTTTCTTTAAAAAGCGCCGATTAACAGCGCGGAATTTAAACACTTTTTAAAATTGATTTTTTTATCTGGAAGAAACATAACGATCCATTGATCAAAATATCTGAAACATAGTATGGTGATGGTAATGATATTGGAATAATGACACCAAACAGTGCATATTACTGCTGATTCGTGTTTGTAGTCCTGTCCTGAAGAAGACAAGATATCGTATTTTGTCGGCATTTATAGCCGTAACTCGTAGATTCAGAAAGTATACTAGTTTCGTTAAACACGCAACACGTTAAAGAAAGCGTCCTATAAAACTATATGTTCTTGATCGGAGTTACTAGCCAAGATATTCAAATATCTTTGGTACCTTTTGTGGGTACGTCGAATCTTGGGACTTAATAGTGCCATAGTGATTTATGTGGGTTCCGGATGATGCCCTACAATTTTGAAAGTTGTTTGAATTGTTCCTTTTGGCACAATTAGTCCTGTCTATTTCTAGAAAGAACTTGTATTTGATTATGCTCGGGCGAGCATGAGCATTCTTTTCTTCTTTCCTTCTGCATATCCCTCACTAGTTGGGTGACGGTTATACAGAAACTACAAAAAACCGACGATTTATATGTGTACTATGTAGAGTACTCTTTATTAGGCTACAAATACAAATCACACGACTCGAGCCTTTTATAGGCGTGTTTATAGGCGTAACAAAGAGTTTTAGAGTGTTGCAAGTTTTTTTCAATTGATGCGTTGACACTTTTAATCGTCTCTTGTTTTTGTGCCATTCGAAAACACCCCACCAGCGACAGAGTATACTTTTTTATTGCTTGAATCAGCAACTCAACCGAAAGGCACAGCTGCCTCAGAGAATCGAGAAACGCAGTGGATGGCTGATGTGGGGGGATTCAGGAGGCCAACAAAGCCGCTCGTGCCGACACACCTGACAAGCGAGTCAATAGGCAAAAGCCGGACTGCATTCTGAGCCCTGACATTATTGATACATTATGGGGCCATTTCATAGGGCCTCCATTGGATACATGGGGGAGATATGACCACAGAGCGTTTGTTAGATACCGGCTTGTGGATGGGGAGTGCGACCTCTGGTCAAAAGGGGGCCTGGTTTAATTACCAGCGGTCGGAGGTGAGCGTAAGTGGTTTTTGGCCCACTTCGGCCTGTCACTGTCACTTGGTCACTGATGAAGGGACTGGGCGGGCAAGGGAAGGAGCGAAAAGGCAGGGCGTGGCCCATTGTCTTCCGTTAAGCCAATTGTCCATTAAGACCAGAGCTCCAACTCGGCGGTTGCATAAGCCCGGCTGAGAGTATTTTATTTCACTGTCAGTTGAGATGAAAAATTGTCTTAATGTTTTACTCCGCTTATTGGTATTTGGCCCCTTGCTGACATCACGTGACAGCGAAAACAACGACTTCGCCGATCGCTGGTTCGGTGGCATTTTTGGCTTCGAACAAATAATTTAAATGTCAATGGGCGACTCCAGCCGAACAACCAACCAGCTCCCTGGCCGATCGATCCAGTCCCGAATTCACGAGAAGTCGAGACCGCAGAGCCGAGACCCAAGATCCCAGCCATCCAATCCAATATCAACCAGGTGACCCAATTCCGGGCAGACACTGCAGCAGCCACGCCAGAAAATCACTTTCTCTCCGGCCCATCAAGTTCTGGGGCTCCATCGGGCCCCAACTCCGACCTCGTCTCGATCGCAATTAAGAGAAAATTTAATTTTGAATTTATTAAGGCAAATAAGCCGGGGCTGGTAGCCCGAAATGCCGGATGGCGTGCGTGTCTTGCTTTTGACACAAATCAAAATTCTTCCACATGCAACGAATTCAGAACGGAGAGGAGATAATTACGGCACTCGACAGTTCTTCAGAGGCCCCAACGAGATCGCCGGATTGGCCTTGGGTACTTGCCAAAAGAAATTCGAAATCAAATTGAGATCAACAAATTCTGCATTCCGCTCCCGGGCATCGAATCAATCTGGATCTAATCAGGTAGTTGCCCCTTCGGCATTTGAATGGGTTGACCACAGTGCACAAGGTTTAATTAGTTGATATTCCCATTAGCTAATACATAATCTATTGCTAGATTCAATAGGAATCAATTTGGAATACTTTACTTCTAAGGAAGCAACTAAGCCCATTCCTCGCGCCTATTGAAATGGATATGGCTCTTTATTCCCTACATTTGTATAATAAATTGAAGATTTGTATACCTGGAAATGTACAAACAAAGTATCGGAGTTCCCAATGCACACATTCCCAGGAAGATTGAGCTCGTGGAGCCCGTCGGGCCACTTGAAATTTGTTCGCTGTTTGCCTTCTACTCGATAGATGGAAACAGAAGAAATTCCGAATGGCAGGCCAAGTATCAAGTATCGGTTACAAAACGTTTCAATTTTTGCTGCCTCACGGGGCTCACTCACCACTCGCCACAGAATGGAATAGTTTGGGGATCGGTGATCGGTTATCATTGAGCGTTCGAGAGTTTGTTTGTTTTGGGCCAGTTTATTGCGCGCTTGTGCCCCTGGCCAAAAAGATGCCCCCAAATGCGGAGAGAGCAGCAAATGGAGACAGAGCCTCGGAAATCAGATATCTTTTATTTGCCACATAGGCCAGAAAGGAATGCCAACGAAATTGGTGATAAATTCACCGATGAAATTGTTTAGATAACAAACGCAGCCGCGCATAAGCTTCGCCTGGAATTCTGGTTTCCTCACATTTGTTTTTATTCCTTTATTTTTTTGTTGCCAACTTGCCACCGCGACCGTCCATAAATGGCTAATGACAATGGATTAGCATAAGCTGTGCAATTAATCTTTGTAACAAGTGGAAACCGAAGCAAACCAAGTCGCGCTGGAGCCACCAAAGCCAGATGGAAATAACTAATACTCCAGGGCATGAAACTATTGGAAATTTCAGCGTAGATCTTTTCTATGATTAATGAATGGAGCGAACGAACCGAACCGATGCGAAGCGATGAGCACGACAATCTGGTAGGATTCCTGAACCCGCTTTATTATGCAAATGAACTATTAAGGGCGTAGAAGGCCGCATCTATTAGTGTCGGATCTGTGGTCACAATCGAAAATACGCCACCTGACCGCCGAACCGAACCCGGCTCGGAATCAGAATTAGAATCGTACTTCTCACCGGGATTTAGATTCCATGATGCAGTCATCGTTGCATATTAATGTCCCGGGGCAAACTTCAGGCAGTTAGTCGTATGTTCGGCATATTAATTATGAAATTCCATGTGTGTCTTTTGACGCAGCCGTGCGTGTGAGTGTTTTTGTATCTTTCGGATCGGCCTTTCACTTTGGAATGCGGTAGCTGGCGGAGAAAGAGGGAAGATCACTCACGGCACAGGCACAAGGTATGCCAAAAAGGTAAATATTCGAGTAGCGAAGCAATTGGTTAAAGAAGAATGTTCTCCATTAAAAGTTTAAGATGTAAATTTTTCAGTTCGTAACTATAAGTGGTATTAACGGGATAATATTGATCTATTAATAAAGATAATTTGCAGGCGCATAGCTTTCGTATAATTAAATTAGTTTATAAATTGAACTAAAAAGAAGGCATTCAAATGAAGTAAAAACAATGAATAACAACACCAGCTTCAGGTGATTGTGGGAACTCATAGTTCTAGTCATAAATCAACAAATAAATGTAGGCAATTATCCTGGAACATATTGAGATGGATTTTAGCCTCCCTCCTGTTTCCTGGCACTCGTAGAAAACTCACTTTTATATCGGAAATGCTAGATGCAGCCCGGTGAGAAGCAGAACCTGATCGGACACTTTGTCACTTTGTTGGAGCGCCATAAACTCGGCTATGTGGTATCAATTTGCACCAGCTTCTCGGAGATCACAGCGCTTTCTCGCCGGAGACGGAATCGTGGCCATAAATCTACGACCAACAGTCCGATGGGCCGGGAACACAAGAATGAAGTCCACTAATGCCATTTAAAATGCGGCTGTTTAGCTGCCATTTATATGGTATCAATCGACGTTCCTCTCCATTGCTCGATTATTGGGTGTCAAGCCCGGCTGGGATAATTAATGCGCCGCCTGAAACGAAGACATAAAGTAAAACTAACAAAGCCCAAACGAAAACAGTTAAAAAGAAATCTCGGATCGAGATGACCCCATTCAGCTGTATTCTGATAAGGGGTCACGTAGCCAATGAGCTGGTGAACCCTACGACAGGCGTATCGCACTCATTGTGGCCCATTCGAAATGGCAACCCGCAGAGAGCGGAAAATAGATCTTAAAGCTGCGCAAAAACGATTTAAATTGTTTGCCCAATAAAACAAGGTCAAATCGCTCGGTTGGAGTGCCTAAGCTCGAGCTCAACCTCATTTATCACGTTCGTTTATATGGGGGAGGTTTATATAATATGTGGGATGCTTGGCGTGATTCATTCGAGCGCTCTTTCAGTGCCAATAACTTGTTTTCACTTCATGGCAGTGGACTATAATGGGTCTTATGCGGTCCATTAGTTGTTATGGCAGCAAAGAACTAAGACTTTTCCTTCGAGAATCATCGATGGTTTCCCTTGGCAAAATGAAGCCAGCCAATAAAGACATCTAGTTTGCTACTGGGCCCATATATGAATCATAGCTCCAAATTACTGGGAACCTGCTGAGTTACCTATATCATTATATAGCATCCCCATCAACCCACCAGCTTCATCACCGCCATCAAAGTCTCCCATTTCCCTTCCCATTACGGTGCTTGGACACTTCCGATAAGATCGCTTTCAGCGTTCAATAGAAAAGCTAAATAACACACAAGCCAAGTGTGTTCCAAGGGAAGAGAACAGAGTCTTTTTACCGGGAACGGGACGATAAGCGAACCAGCTGCTGCAGAGGGAAAACGTTTTCCTTTCCTCATGCCAGGCTGAAATGTCTGACATTACGCAGGCAAAAACCATTTCCAGCGAAATGAAATCGAACGGCATTGATTGCATGCCAATGTGGCTCCAAAGTTCTTGATCGACACCTGCGCCAGACGACGACGACGCTCTATCAGACGGGGCTGCAGTCCGACGACGGCTGAAATTCGCAGCCAGATCCAGATTCAGATCCAGATTCAGACCCAGGCCCAGGCCGGGCCAGACCGGTGACCATTTATAGAGCAACTGGCCACTAGCAAGACGATCAACAGACGCTCAACCTGCCATGCCAATGACGCAAAACACGCAATGGCCCGAGACTCCTCCTCCGAGCTTTCTCCGCTCCCCTGCTCCTCTGCTCCGCTCAAAGGGGCAGCGTTAATTATTATGGGCAGAGGAAGTGGCGACGACGTCGACGGCGACTAATTGCACTGGGGCTCTTTCATTCGGAGGGGCTAGACGTCTTCTCTGTCCACTGGGATGCCCCTGCTTCCCAACTAGCCACCATGGACGGAGTTCGATGTCTAATAGAGGCACACTTTGGATTGGAAGATGTATAGCTGAAGATCATAGATATCTTTTAAGAAAGTTCTTACCTACTACTATCAGTTTTTCGTATTCAGATACGATAGATAGATTCTTGAGAGAAAGGGAAAATACAAAAATATTTATAATTAACTTATCAAGTTCTTTGTGACAAATTACTTTATTAATATTAAGCAACTCATGGGAACATTACTTTTAGGTTTCCTCATATCCATGTAATAGTATAGAGGTACGCCTCTCCTCATTCCTGCACTGCATTATTAAATGGAATCGTTTGTTTGCTTTACATTTTGCAGAGCCGGAAAATGCAGCATCTGTAACTGTGAGCTTCGACGGGTTGGAGAGACGAAGAAGAGGTAGCCACACGCTCGGACTCGCAGACAGCATGCCCACTCGCCACAATTGGGACTCGGAGCGTGTGGGCGTGGCACATCTGGCCGGGGCCCTCAGCCCACTTTGCATAACCGATGCCAACCATGAGATACTGCGGCCGAAGCCGCGAAGGTGAGTTCGCTGCCTAAGTCTTTCTATTTTCCAATGCCGTGGCTTATGCACAGCTTATGCATGCATGGAACATACGAGTTGTTCGGCTATGATTTACTTCTTTGATATGGAATATTTGTTATTCTAAATCATTCAGCTGCATTGTGACCCCTAGGGTATTATGCCAAAGAGATAGTTGGGCTTACTGTAGCTATTACTCAGTGTGTTTGTATTACCAGTACCACGCCTTTTCATGTAATGATGAATGGAATTCAAATGCTAAGCTAATTTGTAATTCTTAATTTTACTGGTAATCTCCAACGATCATCTGAAACAAAAGCAAATCATTAGCAACGGCGACAAATAGATATTTTTACATCATATATAATATGAGCTTTGTTCTTTGTTCAAATTATTTATATTTACGTGATAAAAATTTAAGTCAGAAATATTACAGTATGCAGAAGAAAACGAACACTCTTAAGCGCCACCTAGATTTCATATAGAGAACCTGAGAAGTTACATGGATTTGACAGCACGCCATCTGTCTGCAGGTTACTGAAGCAGTGCCTGTGAACCGACTAGCCGATAGGTGGCGCTATTTCCAATTAAAAGGTTCAACTTTTAAACTGTTAGGTAAATGTTGTACCTAGCTTGAATTTGAACAAAATAACATAAACTCCGTACCGACTTTTATGTAAGTAGAGAGTAGAGAATTTATTATCCTAGGTTCCACTTGCTTGAGAAACTAGGTTCCAACTGATCTAAAAACTGGTTAAATTGGTAAATTAAAAATTTGTAATCATATCAATGTATTTTTTTAACATTTCTACAACAGTTGATCGTGATAAACTCCTTTTAAGAATAAAACACGTGTATGACTATTTTTAGATGTCAAAAAGATGACGAGAAGGATTTATCCGCTCCGCTGGAGTTCCTCAAATATTTGCCGTTCTGCTTTCGTATTGTCTTTCAAAGCGCCAGTCCAGTCTCTTAGAAGATCCAACAGACGGGCGCACAATGGCCGCTATTTTAGGACTTGGTCACTTGCAAGCATAATTGTGCACAAAAGCGTGAAGTGTGGCGCTTTTGGAGGGGGTTGGGCAAGGGGAGTAGTGTGGGTTGAACGGACAATAAACTTGTATTCTGCGCCGAGAGACCAACTTCTTTTCGGAAGTGATACATGAGCAGCTACGAGGAAAAGAAGTTGGATGGGAAGTGTGTGGCTGGGGCAGAATAGCGGACGCTAGACGATTTTCGGAAATAATAATGGATTGTTGGTGTTTCTCGTACGATCGTGACTTCTTGGTCGCTGGGCCAAACGGGAACGATCCGTCTGCGATTCGTTTTCGCATTGTGAAGCCGGTCAAGGTTAATTTGGAAAATATTAGTGCCAGTTCTCCGGCGGCAGAAGATTGCTCCGGATGTGTGCCACAAAAAGTAGATGGGCCTGCTTTACGACCCCATCTGCTCAGGTAGAGATGAATAATTGCTGAATGCGGGCCCGGCCCAGTCAGTCAAGACTAATTCAATTAAAACGAGACTAGAGCCGAGCTTGAGATACATTTAGAGCTACGGACAGAGGTACACGCGAAGATGGAGATACAGGCGAGGCTGCGGCTGAAGGTTTTGGCTCTTTCTTCGCAAAGTTCAAGCTCGATTGAGAAATCGTACGGCGGAGTCAGACAATTGCCGATCGAAATCTGGCCGCCCTCCAGGAAACTTAAATATGACTGGCATTTACGAAACTTTATTGTGGCGCGCTTCTCTCTTTCTGGCAATTAAAAGTCCGAAATGCGAGTAACAACAAACAAATGACAGTCGGTGTATTTCACACAGCAAACGAAAGTGAAAATCGCAAAATGTGAATAATTAGCAGGGCCCAACAATACGGGGAATAAAATAATAATAGCTAACGAACTGAAATAGGAAAAATGTACGAAAAATTCGCTTCAATTGCTAGCAGCAGCAACAATTTGTAGCCAACAAAGTCAATGACAATAGCTCCGCGGAGGGCAGAGCCATCTGCGAGGGCAACAAACTTGATACACTTACTGGAACTCCCACCTTCCCCGATCCCCATCCCCCCATCCACGAATTGTAGTACCTGTGGCCCTATCGCCGTAGCATCTTCAATTCGGAGGTAATTCGAACGCAGCACTAAAGCTGGCACAAGAAATAATGCGACGACGTGGGGCAAGTGAAAATGTTGTTACCTTTTTACCTTTCCGCGACTTTCTTTACGGCCGCAGATACAGATACTCGCGCAGCCAAAGATACGGGTATCTGTGAGACACAGCGCGGCGTTTGTCAAAATATACCTACTTGGCTAACTAAGTAGTCGCCATCAAAACAGAATCGCCCCAGTCTAAAGCCGCAAATACCAAGAGATCAGAGAAAATTCGGGCCGCGAAAGTGTGGGAGATTTTTGGGGGCGTCAGCAGCTGTTTTCCGAGTGGAGCAGCCTGTTGATAGGTCTGGATAGACAGGCGACCAATTAAGTCGGGGAAGCTGCCGTCGAGGAAGACCCCGTCTTCAAACGGAAGCAAAGTCAGTCGGTACATCTTCATCTCCAACTCCAACTCCATCTTCATCGCCATCTTCATCTTTACCTGCAGCCTCATCATCATCTGCCACTTCACAGCTTCTCCAATTGGCGATGGGGATGTGGTTGAATGCGGAAATCGCCACAGTAGTCGCAGCATATTAAACTCTAATCAGGTAGATGCGATGATATGATAGGGCCGAGAGCACTCGGAGAAGGTAGCAATTTGTCAGATGTTGGGTTTCATAACAGTTACAGCCAATTGCCGTGTCACTGATGGTGTCGGGATACCACGGCTCGTCTTGAGTATATCATTTGGAAGACACACAGGTGCGGAGTGTAAACTAAGCGAGATTGATGGGGTTGTGGGGTATAATTCCCAGCGCATATGGCATTATTATCCTTGACTTAATAGCTGGCATAGTGTACTGTTGTACCACCATTGGCAACTCGGCTAGTTCTCTAACTGACAGATTGCCGTGACAGGGCCAAACTTAATTCAAAAGTTTCCTAACACTCCAATAACTTTCCTATGAATCCTAATTTCGTAATTTCCACTATTCCCAGGCTGATCGAACCCATGACTCAGCCCAAAGAAGTTTGGCTTGAGCAATCCATGTCAATCACATTTTGGTAAATCTTCCAAGGGAAAATGGGGAAAACAAGTGAAATGAAATTCGTCTGACAGCAAGTACGAGTATCTGGCTTGAGTAGTTGGGCTTGCCTTGAGGCTCCAATGCATTAGGCTAACCTTGCTTCTGCTCCTTCTCTTCCATGCCACAACGCGCAGATATATTTGCGAGGTAAAGATTATTAATGATCTCGCTGGAAGACAGACCTGGTTCTAATGATCTACAATCTAAGCTGAAAACCATTTCCTGTCTAACACTGTCGGCATGAAAAACGAAAGTTCCCCAAACCTCATTAGTCGGGTGACACAGATATATATGCTGGATATATATATACATCGGCGATACTAAAGGGTGGGGCTGGGCCATATTTCTCCTCTTTACTTTCGGATGAGTTGCATTTGCCGCCTTTGTCCAGTTTTTCCAGCCGTTTTCGGTCTTTTTCTCCTTCGTGGCCGAGTTGTTTTATAAACACGCGAATATTACATTAAACCTTTTGGTGTAGTTTTGTGTTTCTGTGCCGTTTTTATATTTTGGGGGGTCTCTTGAGTGCGGCGTATAAAGCTCCGCCTAATGGGCGCAAGCATATTTATGGCCTGTCATTACTTTTCCGTAAATTAAACTTTTTAATGCGAAAATTGCTCAGAGTGTAATTTTTTTAATAATCCACCTGGCTTAGAAACCCAAACAGCCGGCGGCCACCGAAGAAAGTTATTGTATAATCGGACCGTAGAAAGATTCATAGAGCATTTGTTTCGGTTTTCCGTATTACGTGGGCGTTCAATGCCCGATTTTCTTTCGGGGATTTCGGTATTTGGATCATACGACCGAGGCTTTCTAATTGCAATTGCCATGCGCGTATGTCGGTGGTTGTGAATGGGCTTATATATTCGGGTCTGTGGCTTCGGACCGCTCCCATTTACCATTCCATTCTTCATCCACAAAGGAGAAGCTTCTACCGGGGGTCGAAATCATGGTTTCGTATCGGAAAAACAAAAGGCTAACCTCAAGAAACCGTTAAGTCAGCGCGCCTGAGCTTGTATAAATCATTAGGAGCAGGTTACGCTCGGCAATTTATTTGCTCCACACATGAGATGTATCTTGTAGATGTATCTCGAAGCCTACGCAGGTCTGCCCATGCTCGGAACTCAGATCTCAGAACTCAGAGCTCAGAACCTGGCTGTTTTTACTATCTTGGGAGCCGGGAACCAGACCCCAGACTCCCGCTTGGAGGGGCAATCCCGGGCTGGAAGGAAGCTGGCAAAACGATCTGATAAGTGCCGAGATTGTATAACCTTCGTGTGCTGGGTGGTGCTGTGATGTGGAGCTGAGGTGCTTATGCTCCCTTGGCCCCGCCAAACAGTTATACATAATTAAATTCAGTGCAGGGCTCGCCGCCAGAGTTGGTAGCCACTTTGGCCAGTCACTGCGCTAGAGATGGCTGGGGTTTCCGTGGGTAATATGTGATCGGCAAATGGCTCAAGATCTTTAAGCTGCAGGAGGTTAAACTTGATTAACCAAAGGATAGAACTTCAACACTGAAGTTATATATTTTTAAGCTTATTATTATTAACCTAACTTGCTATTAAGTGGAGCAGGTGCAACTAAAGTGATATTAAAGATGCCTCATATAAGCTATGTCTTCAACTTAACTTTTCTGAAGGCAAATGCTGTAAACTGCGTTCGTCAATTGTACAATTTCCCCGCTGGCATCTCTGCCGCCGAACGCAGTGATTTTTGAAAATCACGGCAGCAACAAGAGGCGAGCGGGAAAATGAAAAAGAAAACTCACTGATATTTCTCCAGTACATCTAGTACATCAGCAGGCGTCCAAAGTGAGCCCTCAAAGCTGCCTGGTGTAGCCGTTGCTGTGGTTGTTTCTGCGCCGCTGGCGGCTTTGGATGTCAAATGTTGGTGCAGACCCATTGTTTTGGTCACACAGCTGAGAAGCAAATGGAAAAATTACCCAAGCCGATAGAGCCGAAGACCCGAAGACCCTCCATGCAAGGTGGCCGCTTCCCCGGAACCCCCGATCCCCGATCCACGATGCCCGATCCCCGGGGGCCCAAAACGCGCTGTGAAAATGAGGAAAAACAGATACCGCCGCCGACAATGACTAAGCAGCGCAGTCGACTTCTGCGCCGGCGCAGCGGCAGCAGCTGGGGCTCAGACCGAATCCGAGCTTCCAATTCAGTCGAGCTTCAGTGCCAGCGGAGAGCGAACGGCTTGGATAGTCGGCGGGTCCAGATTTCGCGCACACAGCTTTGGATTCGAAGTTTCGGCCGCGGATGGATGAACACCCAAAAGCTGCGCTAATTTATAATTTGCATAATTACCATTATTACCATTGTTACCAGTGCGACAGTGAAATGGGAAACATGAAGCTGGGCCAAGAAGCAGCTAACTGTGCTCAGAGAAATTTCTAAAAATATTAAAAACCATTGAAATGTATAAAACAACAGAGTTCTGTGCTGAAGAAAAATCAGATCTGCATACAAGATCGTAGATAATAACCCAAAAGTGAACAAATTTAATGTTTATGCTACCAAAAACCAACTAAAGATATTTTTTTCGGGAGTTTATTAAATTTAATAAAATAAATTTATGATTATCACATGCAAATACTAGCCACCATACTAGCTAGTAAAGGACAATATTTCAAAACCTATCAAATCCTTCAAAATTATGCAGTAAGTTATCCCGAAAAGGGTAATTCTCTCAACAAGTATCTGAAATGAAACCAAAGCGAAACTAAAAGCAGCATGTATTGCACCAAAGATTGCACCTGCAGCCTGTGTCGCGAGTTGCGAGGCTACAAGCCCAGTGGCAAGAAGAGTGCTCCTTCAGCGCCCACTTTGTTCAGCAGGATGCTGAACGACAACTTCATCCTGCGACGCCGCGGCATCTCCCTCAAGAACTTCCAGCCACAATCGCTGAGGAACAGCGAGATGCTGGCCCAGCAGATGCCGGTGCCACGCCCCCCGCAGACGCCCTCGCCTACGCCTATCGAGGAGCTGCCGGACTGGGCGACGGAGGATTCGTCGCGGGCGAAGAAGCCCAACCACAAAGTGGTCATCTACTTCGGCGACTCTATCCACCGCGGAGGCCAGCAATCGCCGCTGCCCTCGCCCAAGGAACTCCACTCGCAGCTGCTGCAAGAGATGTCCCAGAAACTCAAGACCAGCGTGGCGGAGGAGGGCCCACCGGGCGTGGAGAAGGCGAAGAAGGTGCAACAGGTGGTGGGGCAACCGGAGACCAACCCGCCAGCGAATGACGAACTGCCGCCCTACATTGAGAGCGTGCAGAACGGCGTAATTAATATCAGAATTGAAGGCAATTACCGGCGAGCCAGTGCGCTGGTGGAAACGGTGGCAAAACCCACTCTGGCCGTTGTGGGTCCAACGAAATCCGAGTGCGATTGCGATGCAGCCGTCGGTGATAATGACGATGGTAATGCGGATGATGATAGCGACGACCCTGGCCAAGATGAGGCGGAGACGGACTCGTGCGACTGGAGCTACGTCCAGGAGTGGCGGAGGGCAGCGAAACGGTACTGCGAACTCTTCGGATCTCGAGCTATTATTTATTTTCTCGTTCCCAATCACAATCCCAATCCCATTTCCATTTCTATTCACATTGCACTACTGCAATTCTTTTGTGAAAGTCGGGGAAAAGGGATTTCTTCTGGGCATAAAGCGGGTGGACTTTTGATTGCCAAAAGCGAAAGGAACGTAGTTTGGGAGTCCGAATGGCGACTAGACAGCCGAATCTAGGTTGGGAAGATGCCAATAGTGACTCCACCCCACAAGATTGCAATTTAATCAACGGTTAATTACATTTTATTTGTCGAAAAATTAAATAGTTAGATGAAATATAAAAGGAAAGGAATAGTTAGAAGAATTTAATAAAAGTTTGTCTGCATCTTCGTTTTTGGCAAACAATTGCAAGCTTCATCGGCTATACTCAGCTTGTCGGAATAAAACACGCAGATTTTAGCATATTTTAGCATATTTATTTTTGAAATATAGAAAATGGCTACAAAAATAATCACAACTTTAGAAAATTCTGGCCATGACAGCTTTTGTGATTGGTGGTAAAACGTTTTTCTCATATCGACTAGATATGATAGACTAGAAATGATAAATTAGTCCCAACTTTGTAGCTTTTATAGTCTCCGAGATCATGACGTTTATACGGGCAGAGAGACGAACGGACAGACAGACGAATGGACAGACAGAATTGGCCAAATCGACTCGGCTAGTAATCCTCACCAAGAATATGTAGAGTTTTGACATTCGGAAACATTCCTTCTACCTGTATAGTACTTATGAACGAATCTAGTAAGCTCTAGGAGTAAAAACCAAACTAAATACACTCATATGTGCCAATAAATACACATTTAAACACAGACTAGAAAAAAAGAATGATTATCAGAAAAAAAACGACTTAGTTGTTCACTTTAATGTGCTCCATTAGAAAAGTTGTTTGATTTTATATCTCATAATATTTAGACACAGATCGTAAAGGTTGGTCGTAAATTTACATACAAGCTCCATAAATGAGTTTTTGGGAATGGATCAGTGGGAACTTAAACTACTCATGGGTTGCAGCACAAAAAGTCCTATAAAATCTTTAAAATAGCAATGGCTCTTAAACAGTTCTTCGATTTTCGTTTTTAAAATATTACCTAATTGATTAACAAACAAGGCAAATATTTAGGCAAACAGAAATCTAGAGGTCGTTGCTCGGCAACTAAAGATCAATAAAGATTGAAGTTGAGAATTAGATCATTATAACAGTACTCCGAAGATATTCAAAGCACTCATAAATCGTATTTAGCACAGAACCTTGTTCAGATCTTAAGTATCTGCATTTCATATACAGATATATTGTCAAAAAGACAATAAAGATCTCAGCATTTAAAATTTAGGTCAATCTGAGCTCAAGTTACAGCATAGACTGTCAAAGGGATGCGCAAAATTTGAATGATAACGATGCCCAAAAAGAATGAAAAATCAAAAGACTTTTTCGCATGCAAATGAAAAATCGTAACTGGCTTTTAATATCGCTTTGTTATCTGAAGTTGCCAACCCAGTTAGAAGATGATGGTTATAAATGCAAAAGAAATGTGAGAACGAATCGTGGCGATGAAGATCAACCCACTTTAAGACTCCAGTCTTGTGGTGTAAATATTTTGTTAGCTTTATAATATTATTTAATTCGAATAGAATGTTCGTCCACCAGCTTGTAATATATTAAATCAATGGTCTTGACCATTTTTAAATAGTTTAATCAACAAAATACTCGACCAAGAGTCTCTTCTAGACGGGCACTTCTAGACTAATTAGGTGTCAAGTTGGGCTCGTGGCTAACTAAACGGTGGTCATGACTGTGTGGACAGAGATTAGCGTTAGTGTGACATCTCATCCTCTGCCCGTTAGTAAGATTCATTGTTTATTTTGCCTGGTATTCTTACTGTTTGCTGGGGAATTTTGATGAGTTGCATCATTTATGGGACTGGAAATGGGTCAGGCTTAATTTAGAAGCTTTAGCCATGGCTTCATTTTTAGCTTTGTGGATAAAGTTATTACCTTAGTTGAGAAGCATTCACTATTTTTGGTTCCTAAAGTGTTCATGGGCACTAAAAATATAGATCAAATCCAATTTGGTTTTTTTATGACTTCTTAATTATTTTCTCTTTTTTTAGCACACTGATCTTAAGGATTTGAATCCCTTAGAACTCTTCCCCTAACTATAAGTAAACATCATCAACTCCTTTTGATGGCGCAAAACTAATTATTTTTTATTTAACTCTTTCCAGACCCACTGGTAACTTGCCGCCCAACTTTGGCCAGCACCAGGCTCCCAGCCAGGTGACCGGCTTGCCCCCCGTGCCCCCGCCACAAATGCAGTCGCCCCATCAGGTGCAGAGCCAGCTACCGCCCTCTCAGACGCCACTGTCGTCGCAAAAGGGATTGGCGGTGGCCATGGCCACTCCGGCACCGAGAGTGTTCAAGGAGCTGGCGCAGCAACCGAACAAGGGGATGCCCCACAAGATGGTAGCCTCATCCTCGTCCTGCAGTGGCGGACAGGCGAACTCGTCCTGCAAGATGCCGTCACCAGGGACCGCCGCAAAGGCGCTGATTCCACAGAGGGCAGTGGCTGGTCCAGCGCGACTCACGGTGCAGAGTACGCCAGTAAAGTCGCAGCCACCGCAACTGAGTGGGAGCCTGAGCCAGAGCCAGGTCTCGCCCAGCAGACCCACTTTGGGCATACCCACTACAGCCGCCAATCCCACGCCGTCCAGGATCCACCAGCATGACCAGTTTCGGGCGCTGCAGCGGGTGCAGGAGTGCCACAGTTCTTCGGACGAGAACCGCAGCTCCGGACATGCCAGCATGTCAGATACCGGCGGCCACAGCTCCTCGCCCGCAGGGGGCATGACCTTGGGTCCGCTACCCGAGGATCGCCTGGCGGCGGGAGTGACAAACAGGAGCACCCGATCGCGGAGGCATCGTGGAATCATGCCTGGCGGAAAAGCTCCGTGGAGCGGCACAGGACTGGAGGACATTAAGCTGGCCATGCTCACACTGCGCTCCCAAACCAGCAGCAGCACCTACAGCAGCCTAAGCGCCGGATCGGAGAGCTCGGAGCCCGCCCGCCGCCTGGGCAGATACTCCTCGCTGGAGACGGTGGTGACCAGCACGAGTGCAGACGAATTTGTGTGGGTGGATTCGCACAACCGGCTAGTTGAGCTGCAGCATCCTCCGTGGAGCCAGCAGTGCATCCTGAAGGTCCTGAGGAACGGACGCTGCCAGCAGCAGGCTGAGCATCTGGCCGTGGAGGCAGTTTCCCGCCTAGGATATCTGCTGCAGCGGGCGCTGGTGAGGATCGCCCGCGAGATTCAACGTTTCTCGGCGGGCGTGGGTCTCTGTTCCAAGCAAGAGGTGGTCGGAGCCCTGCGGGTGGTGCTCAGCTCCTCGCTGGCGGACTCTTGCACCAAAGCGTGCCTCAGGTCCGCCGCTATGTTCGCAGTTCCCGGAGAGAGCGCGCTGAAGCAGAGCAAGTCCGCCCGGGCAGGACTCCAATTGTCAGTGGGGCGCTTCTACCGCTGGATGACGGACGCCAGACTGGGCAAATTTATCCACGAGTACGCCGCCGTGTATCTGTGCGCTGGAATCGAGAATCTGCTGGAGGAGATTGCCCTTCAGTGCAACGGGACCACTGCGGCCGCCTTGGATCAAAGTATTGCCAGTTCCGGGGATGTGTGGGGACTGCTTCAGCCATTCGCTCATCTCAACGCGGGAAGAATTGCCAGTGGCGCCCTGGCTCTGCCCAGATGGGCCAACTCCTTGGATCAAGTTATTGCCAGGTATGAACACGGAATTTAAAACCAAACCTAGAAAATTTAGGTTAAATGTGCAGATTCTATTAACGCAAATGAAGTGGCATGTCTAATAAAAACAATTATATTATTTCATATGCACCAGTTCCGGAGACTTTCGAGGTCATCTGGCCACCTGTGTGGGCAGCATAAGGGAGCTGAAGGAGAAGGCCCTGCGCACCCAGCAGGAGTTCCAGTTGGCCGCCGCCCTGTCCGGATCCGCTCTGGCGGCTCTTTTCTACTTCATGCGCTGCTCCCAGCTGGAGCACACGGAACTTCTCGCCGCCTCGGGCTGCCATGCTGGCCAGGCGCAATCAGCTGCCCCAGGCGGAGGAACTTCCTCCGCGGGCCACCACGTCCAGGAGTTGTGCTACGAGCGGGCCTACGTGGTGCTGCCTCCACTGGCCGAGTGGTTGAGGGTGGCCGCCGCCCACGCCGAGCACCGAAATGCCATGATGATTGACAAGGATGACGTGATGCAAGCCGCCAGATTGCTTCTACCCGGAGTGGACTGTCCCATAAGGCCGGTGGCGCACGACGAGGAGCTGCCCACGAAGAAGACTCACTTCAACACTGCTCCTACTGTCAGCTCCACGGGCACTGGGACGGGAAGCAGTAGCTGCAGTTCGCCTGTGGTAAGTGGGATTGGCATCGGAATCGGAGAGGACACCTCTGAGCTGGGCAGGCGAGCCACCATTGGAGTTGCGTTCAAGGTACGTATTTCATGTTTTATATAAAAACTAATTCAGTAATTCAGTGTTCACACTTATATGGAATATAGATAAAGTAAAAGTATCTTTTATTGGAACGTCTTCCTTTAAGGAGAGTGCTCCTAGATGTGCTACTCATGAAATGTCTTAATAATCAAACGTCTACTTAAATCCCTTTTACAGCTTCTGCTGACTGGTCGGGCGGAATTGTTAGCCCAGGCCGCCCAGCTTCTGCCGCCCACCACTCGGTACGACACCCAGAACAGCGCCGGACTGACCGCACTGATGATCGCCAGCATCCGAAACGATGAAGTGGCACTGCACGCTCTGCTGGACGCGGGATGCGATCCGAATGTGGAGGTGCCCCCTGCAGGAAGCGCAGGCTACCCGGCCATTCAGCCGGACACTCAGCACTGGACGGCACTGAGCTTCGCCGCCAGCAGGGCCAACTACGTGGCCCTGAGAATCCTTCTGGAAAGGGGCGGCAAGGTGGAGGGCGGGGCCAGGAGTAGCGAGGAGAAGTGCACCCTGACCCCCCTTCAATTGGCCGCCGGCACTGGCAACCTGGAGATCGTGGCATTGCTGCTGGCCCACGGAGCCAATGCGTTTTTGTCCACGCAGCAGAAGGATTTGCTATGCTTTGCAGGATCCGCGCAGAAGGGTTGCTTCTGCGCCATTTCAGTGGCTGCTGCCCACGGACACCGATCGTGCCTTCGCAAACTGCTCACCCACCCCGTTTCACCTGGAACGAGGGATGTGCTCTCCCTGGAGGAGATGCTGGCCGAGGGTGATGTGGGTGGTGTGAGGGGAGCAGGTGGTCCCGGAGGAGCCGGAGGACCAAACAGTGCCAGTGCCAGTGGAAACAACGAGGACATTCTGCCGCTGCTCAACAAGACGCAGATTAAGCGACTCCAGGAGGCCATGTACCACAGTGCCGAAAATAACCATTTGGGTAGGTTAACTTGGAATAGGATTATAATATAAATACGTGTAAGTTTCCTATAATTGCACGGATATCAGCTCTTTTGGGATGTCCTTCTTAAGGGATACATTTTTTCTTTCCCATAGCACACAAATATATTTTGTTGAGGAATTTACCAGAACCGAAAAGGTAGCTGGTTGCGAATCCATTTGCAATTCCAATTAAGCTGCTACCAATGACCGATTAAGTAATTCAATCTGGCTTTAATCGTTTTCAAATTAATTTCATCGGTTTGTGACTGTCTTATAATTAGAGGAAATTTAATGAAGCCAGATTCGTTGAAACTGTTTTGTTTACAAGGTGTCTGCTTTTTGTGTTTCTTCGAGGAATGATTTATTGTTAAGCAGATAGATACAATCGTTGCATACGATTAATACCGATACGGTTCCTTTTTGCCAGATATAACCATTGAGCTGCGGAAACTTGGGGTTCCATGGACCCTCCACTGCTGGATGCACGCTCTATCGGCGGCCCACGACTTGCGACTGGACGCGGTTATAGACCAGTTGCTCCAAGACTTCCTGCAAGTGTGTCCCGACGACTACAGCGCCCAGTTTGTGAGCGAGTGCCTCCCGCTGCTGTTCAACATCTTTCGAAACAAGAACGAGGGCACCACACTCCTCCTGGCGGACATCTTCGCCACCTGCTTCGGCTGGGAGACACTGCCTCCGGTGAAGGAACAGCCGCCGATGCAGCCCGTCCAGGGGTCTCGCATCGATCCCAAGTTCGTTAACAACCCAGAACTCAGCGACGTGACCTTCAGGTGGGTGTGAAAATAATGGATATGGATATAGGTCGCCTACATTTGATAGCTCTAAAGTATTTAAATTCCATCAAAAATATTCAAATGTATGAATGAACTGCAACGCCTTTGGGCATTTTACATTGCAGAGTGGAGGGCAAGATCTTCTACGGACACAAGATCGTCCTGGTCACTGCATCGCCTCGCTTCCAAAGCATGCTAAGCTCCAAACTGAGTGAGGGCAGCTCCACGCCCACGGTGCAGATCAACGACATACGCTACCACATCTTCCAGCTGGTGATGCAGTTCCTCTACTGCGGCGGCTGCAGCTCCTTGGACGTGGCCCACGGCGATGTGCTGGAGCTGATGGCGGCGGCCAGCTTCTTCCAGCTGGAGGGGTTGCTGCGCTACACGGAGGCCCGCTGCTCGGAAATGGTCGATGTGGACAATGTGGTGGCCATGTACATTCATGCCAAGGTGCGATTGCTATTGGTATAGATTGCTACCAGACGGAGATCCTGATCGGCTTACTTTTCCAGGTCTACAACGCCAATCGACTGCTGGAGTTCTGCCAGTGCTTCCTGCTCCAGAATATGGTGGCCCTGCTCACCTACGACGACTCCGTGAAGCGTCTCCTCTTCGCCAAGAAGATTCCCAACCACGACGTGCTCGCCGGACTGCTGCAGACGCTCCAGAATCGCTTGAAGGCCCGCAAGCCCAACTCGGGTGGTGGTCTGGTCAACTCCTACCGATCGCCCCCGGTCACGCCCGTTAAAAAATGAAGTGAAGAGAAGTAAAGTGAAGGAGCTCTGCTCCCGCACACTCTCTCTCTCTCTCTCGACGGAATCGAATTCTTATTTATTGCATTGTTTTTAATTTAATCTCTGAGCTTTTATGTATTATATTAGTTCTCCTGCCCGACCCGACCTCCTTCCCCAACTCCTAGTTGTATTTTTATATTTTCAATTTGTTCAGCGCACTGTTAACCTCTACGAATCCCAGGATGGCCGAGCAGGCGGTCCTCTAGCTATTATTGGTAGTTGAAATTGTTTCTGCATTAAATGAAGAAAGTAAAATTGTAACTACCAAATCTTTCATTTGCATTTAGGCAGCACTCAAATATTGAATCACCTTTGAGAGAGATACCGTCATCGGAGATCTCGAGATCTCATCCATTACTGAGCAATTATATCTGGATGCTTCTGCTGGAGAACACAACTAAAACAACACCAATTAGATTCCATTTCAGTGCCTCGTTTATTAGACCTTAGGAGGCTTAGCATAGTCAAGATCTGGTTGGGGCACCTGCTCGCTGACCTGCTTGGCGGCCAGCGAAATCTGGGGCAGGATTGCTCCGCCCTCGGGCACAAATCCGTGGTCATCGGCCTTGTAGGTGACGGTCACCTCCTGCCCGTTGGCATCGAAGTATGAGTAGGAGCCGCTGATCTCCAGGTACTCGTTCTCAGTGCCCTGGTTCCTGACCACAGCCTCCTCCATCCTGTGAGTGCCGTCCTCGCCGAGGTAGGAGAAGTTGTACGATCCATCCTCGTGCTTTTCGTGAGATGATTCGAGAATGGCCACCGGTGGCTGGGTGGTGGATGTGACGTGGTCCACCGGAGCACTCAGCACGACGGCCGTGCAAAGGGCCAGGGCGACGATGAGCTGGAAAGATGGTTTCGGAATGGGCTAATCCTTGGAGTGATCGTCTCTTGGCGGCACGATACTCACAATCTTGAACATGCTGCTGTCTGGATGGGAAGCTGGCTTTGAATTGACTCCCAGTGAGGGAAGACTGCTCTTTATATTGCCAAAACTGAAGTGGAATTGGAATTGCTGGTCGCCTTGTTTACCGGTTATCGTCCAGCATCCAGACACTCACTTACATACACTCCATATGTACAAATTGAGTCCGCGGGTATTTACTTGAAACCCGTTCTAAGAATTAATTAAAGAGCGAGCTTCTTACCCAGGCCCATCTGCCATCTCCCATTGCAATTTCGAATCTCGGCGTGTAATTTGATATTCCTAATTTATGTTCGACCCCGGATCAGGGTCTCACTTACTCATCTCTGCTATAGTAGCATTCGGATTTGGGAGAATTCAAAAACAAAGTTTAAGATGTTTTGCATTCATTTCAAAAGATTACGGAAATCATATTACTTTTAGAAATTATTTCTGAAACGGAGATTATTCATTTGACAAGTGCTTCATTTTTGGTAAGGTATTCTTTTAGCTTCTGGAAAATAACGACCATTAACCATTAGTTCTATTTCGGTTGCCCTGTCTACATTTCATTACATTGTTTGAGCTTCGGCTGCTTGTGTTGTTTGGGCATTTTCCAGATTCGATTTTTCTCGAAAGCCAACACGGCGGGAAGTCGGTTTTCCGCTGCCAATTGTTTACACGAAAACTATAAACAAAGCAAACACACGGCGTCCGTCGCCGCGCTGATTCCTGCCTGCCCCCATTGATGTTATTTTTGGCCAGTGGGCATGAGGCGGCACCAAATCCTCCATCCTCTCCAGCCGACCATACTATATGCGTTCCACATAGCAGTACCAGCCGGTCAGATGAAGATGTAGATGCTGGGGGCCCCATATGATGGAGCTGGAAAAGGGGACGGTAATGGGAATGGGCATGGGGATGGGCACGGAGGTGAAGATGGAGGTGGGATGGGTGGATGAGCAGGGCAGAATACTTAAAGGTGCCACATACGCATCGTTCGATTCGGATTCGGATGCGGTCCGATTCCTGGCATTCTGTTTATGCAACAATAAATTTTACATTTAATTTTCGATACATTTGCCAAGTCGAAGATGCCCCGATTTGGATGCGAATTGAATCGCCGAAGGCGGACGAAGCAATTTGTTGGATTCCGCATGTACGGGGAATCTGGCAAATATTGTTTCTTTGTTCGGGCTGTGTTATATTTAATTATTAATCAAAATCCTGAATACCGTTTGAGTGTTGAGCAATCGGAAAAATTACTAAGCACATGAGTGCTGGCACGATTTTGAGTTTTCTCCGCCTTGGTGTTCGATTTCCAAATGCGCTTGCTACCAGTAGTGAATGGAAATACGTATTCCAAAATGTTGTAATTTTAGGAAATTAGTCATTGGGTGTTGTCCCCCTTGCGTTCCGATACTCAATAGATTTTTTTAAGCTCTTTCCGAATAATTTTCGCCGCGATTTTATATACCTGCACTGAAAGTTTCGCTGCCATTCTCAACTTTTAATTACCGAAAAATCATTAAAACGTACGAAGCTCCACAGAAAACATGAGAGGTTCTATCTTTAAACTTAATTAGAGTTCTTCGGCTTTGGCGACTTTATGACTTTGTGTCAGATGCTCATGATTTTGATGATAATGATTGCAGATGAGCCGCAAAATGAGTTGCACGCGTCGTTGCGTCAGCTGACTTTGATTAGTCAGATGAAATATATCCTCGAGTGTACAGTGTACACCCGCAAACGATGAAATACTTACTAATACTATACACACCTGGATCACCTGCAAGTCGCTGGGCAAACTCATAGTAAATACGCCTTTTTCCCTTTCCTGTCGTTGTGGAAATGAAACGCCAGTAAGCGGAAAAAGACAAATCGACTAGAATTTGTGTATCCACTTTTCACATACCGATCCGCACACATGGCGCCGTGATGAGATTGGTTCTTGTTCGGTATTCGGATTTGGTTTTGAATTGAATTGAATTAATTTAATTTGGTTCGATTGATTTATGGTCCAATCTGTGCTCTGGAAAACTGTGCCAAGAGGCGGCTCTGCTGCCGTCTAATGATCGAGCGTCTATATGCACGCCATACGAAAATAGTTTTATTTTTATAACTGTGTGCTGGTTTGGTTTCTTTTTTTTATGGACTTCCCCCACATACGCAATGGACGACCAAGATGATGGTGCTGATCATGATGATGATGATGTTGATGGCATCTGCCAATGCACACAGCTGTCTTCCGATGCCAAGTATCCGTCCATGTACATACATGCGTACTATATGTATATATCCAATCATCTACAGCGATATCTGGCCAAGGAAGTTGTAAACCACTCGGGTGGAGGAGGCTGCCCATTAGGTTGTGATTTGTACCACGGGGCTGGCAATTAAGACCGCCATCCACCTACTCCGGCTCCGAAATCCGTCTCCGCAAGAGACAAAGGCCGCGAAAAATGTGGGAAAGTGTGAAAATCGCAAGAAAATGCAGAATATGCACGGCCAAGGGTGCAAGGGCGGGCTGGCTGGCAAAGCCGCGAAAGCCGGGAAATCGGCAGGGTGGGATAAACAAAAACGACGACATGCCAAATGAAACGGGCAAAACTTTCGGCAGTCGCAAAACAAAAAGACGGCGGAAAATGGGCGGACGTTCGAGTATGTGTATGCATGTATAGGGTAAATAAATAAAACCGAAACTGAAAATTATGAAAAACAGGCGGCCGTAGTAGGTTGAAGCGGCCGCCAGCGACACGAGTGGATTTTTTGGATTTTCAAATATTTTTAGCCGAACGCCAGAGGCGAATATTTCGCCAGTCGAGTGGGATATTGGAAAGATGAAAAATTATCGCCAGAGTGTGTGCGAGTGTGGGTGTGTGTGTCTGTGTGGGTGGGGTTCATCTGGGGACCTGGCAACAGGCACCGAAAAACGCCCACTTCTGTGGGGAGAGTACGGAATGGATCCTGTTCCGGGAACCCTACTCTCCAGCACTGAACACTACGACTATTACTTTGAATATTGAAACGGGCTAACGTCATTTTATTTCTTTGGTTTTTCCCTCGGGGGGTGGAATTTCCCTCTATTACTGCCAACTTTTCCGATCGCCTTTGGAATGTCTTGAAATCTTAAAAGCCAACCGTACACGCTGACGCTTCGCGACGCACTGCACCTACGCTCCAAAATTTTGAAAACTCAAAGACATTTAGAAAATTCTATTCACGAAATGAATGGACGAGCAAGCGGGACGGCGCTGTTCGGATAGAAGGAGAGGACCTAGAGAATTGAAAAGAGAGGGAGAGAGCTGATCCGAACCATCCCATACGATCCCACACGATCCCATCCGATCGCGAGCCAAGGAGAAGGAGCCAGGCAATTTATGCTGGTGCTCAATGGCAGCAGATGGGCAGCCCCACCACCCACTCCACCCACTCCGCCCACTCCAACACTCCACCCGCCCACGCCGCCTGGCATAGAAAAATCCGTGTCTAAAATGGGGCAAAAAAGGAAGGAAGAAAAGCAGGGGGAAATCGAACCAACCGATGAGTGCAGTTCGGCGTCAAAGTTCAAGCGCTTTTCGCAGTAGAGCGGGAAGAATTCTACACTCTCCACATTTCTTCCATGATCGGCTGTTTAGTCTAAACTAAACAGCGGCCACACCCAGTCTTCCAGCCGTATCCCCTCTCCGGGTCCGGGTCCGGGTACGTGTCCGCACGGCTACGGGTACGGGTAAGGGTGTGGGTCTTGGTTTTGGTCTTAGTCAGCCGGTGTATCCGCACGTTGGCTGGGGGAAAATAAACAACAAAGGGGGAAAAGACACAAAAAGTAGAGAGCAGCGAATATGAACATTTTTATTCTCTAAACATTCCTGGATGTTTATGTTTTCCTCGTTTCTCGGGCGGAACTCGGGGTGCTCAAGTGCTGGGCCTCCGCTGAAACAAGATTCCGAATAGATTCTAAAACGCTTAGTTGGGGATCCCGTTTTCAGTTTTCAGTTTTCCGAACTGAACGGCCGCCTCCCTCCCGCTTTTCAATTTAACTTTCTCTCACATTGTAAACATTTCACTTGACGCTTGATGCTAAATTTAACATTTTCGCTTCGGAAAGGCAAAACAGGCAAATAAATTACGGAAATAAACAAAAATGAGCAACAGCAGCGGCAACAAAAACCAAAAGTTACCTGCGCTTCGGATTGCGGTTTCTTTTATCGCTGGAGAACTGAAAACCAGAAACTATGTTGAGTGGAAATGGGAAATACATGGGTGGCTAAAGGGCAGGAAAACTATAATCTCACGCCTGGGTTCGGAGGAGGAGGAGGTCGATCTGGTTGGGACTCTAATGCGGATAACTAGCCTGATCCCTCCTAAGATTATGTAATTTAATGGCCACCCTTGCGTTTGCTGTTACAAAAGCATATATGTAATGATTCAATCACTCTTGATTTGTACAGCTTTCGCCAGAAATGACTTTAGTGCCATAAGTGTATAAATTGGAAACCTTCACCCCAAATTACGAAATATTTGTCTATTTAGGCGATGGAAAAATATATTATCCTTTCGACTAAGCGCAATTATACCAAATGAATAAACTAACTCGAAGCAAAGAAAATGCATTCAAATGTAATGGAACTATTGTTAATTTCATCGATCTTTCAAAAAAAATTGTATAGGATTAGATAAACTATAATTTTTTTTTGAAAGATTATTTCATCTGTAGATAAAAGAGCAGATATGCAGAACAATGCTTATAAAGCAGGTTTAAAAACAACGCATTTATTAACAAATCACGATATAGTTTAGTATTTGTTTTAGACTTAAAATCTTAAAATAGGTAATAGAAATAGTTAGTCCCGTAAATAGTTATTGATCAGCAAGAAATTACACTTTTTCCACATTTTTTGTAACAAAAGGGAGGCAGACAAATTAGAGCTGTAGATATTAAAATGATACGTTTAATCGCATTTAAATATTTTCAAAAGAGTGTACGACATAGTTTTTGGCGTCTTCCGGTCATTTTATAGGGCGTGGTATGGTTAAAGCTGAACTTTCTGGATTTGTGGTTCCAAAGATCATACGGACGAGCCGACTTACATGGGTAGATTGACTACATATACCTGTTACAAACTTGGCCCGAATCTCTTTCTTTCTAAAAAGTTCCCAGTCTCCATAGCAAATTTGACAAGCACACAGTTTTTGATTAGACTCCAAAATTTTCTATCAGCCCCAGCAATGAGCGATAATGAGGATGGTGGCGAGCGCAAGGCATCGACCTTCGAGTCGATTATAGACAACATGTTCAGCCGGTTGCGGATCATCGCCGTGGACGTGGAGAAATTACAGAAGTCCAAGGAGAAGCTAAATATTATGCAACGGCGGAACACCTTCTACCACCTACTAGGCCAGGAGGAAGAAGTCAGCATGAACCGTGGAAGCGAGATGGCGATCCTCCGATCGAAGTATTCCTTGCATTCGGGTTTCAACCCGAATTGCAGCTCGGCCTCGGAGGAGGAACTCGACTTCGAGGAGTTGAGCGAAGATCCGTGCAACATATCTTTCGAGGAGGATCGCTGGCACGGCTTCTTCAAAGACTTTCAGATCCTGACCACCCCAGTCGGCACCGATCCCAACGAGAACCGCAAGTGTGTGGAACTGACGTCGATGACGAACTGCGATCTCGAGATCAAACACCATCTATGTGCGTTTACAATTCGTTTGCGTCATTTGTTAGGATTTTAACCTTCCAAGTTAGAACATATCTACATTTCTAGGAATATTCAATGGTCTTTATTGGTGCACTCAGATCAAAATCATCAATCCGAATTATGACATTTCTAAGAGACCCTCTGTCTACCTCTGTCTGCTTATTTTTAGAATTATTCGCTAAAACCCTTTGCACCGATATGGTCTTATTACAGCACAACTCTTTACTTTCAGTGGGCGGAGTCCGATGCTTTATGGTCAACCTTTTTGAGGGCACCCAGCATGACAACCAGAGCCTGATCGTAAAGCTGCGAGAGGCGGAGATCAGTGTTTCTAAGGAGTTGGGTTTTCCCGTGACGTCTTCAGTGATGGTGAAGATATCACCTCGCCACCAGTTCACCGGAGGATTCAGTACTCAGTTCAGACAGGAGGGCAAGAAATGCGTTGAGCTTGTGCAGGGCCAGAAGGTAATCCTGACCGTGGATCGGCAGTACTCGGATCGGAGCAACGCTGATGTTATATATGTGAATGCCCGCTTTTTGATTGTT
This sequence comes from Drosophila mauritiana, assembly GCF_004382145.1. Classification (NCBI taxonomy): domain Eukaryota; kingdom Metazoa; phylum Arthropoda; class Insecta; order Diptera; family Drosophilidae; genus Drosophila; species Drosophila mauritiana. The sequence goes on from NC_046669.1 coordinate 21,069,203, forward strand.
GATGTGAACCCCTTGGACTTCATTCTGATTGGCGAGGACATTCAAGTGATGGTGCGGAGCGTCCACGCGGACCACCTCAGGTGCTGTGTGGCCAGGGGAGGCATGCTGTACGCCCACATGCCTGTGCTATTCCCGGCGAGGTGTCGTCGTTTCCGGATCTCGTACGAGGAACTAGAGGACCTTACCTTCGCCCGAGAGGTTGGCCTGAATGTTGTAGTATCGCATATCGTGGGGACCCCAAAGTACGTGGACAACTTGGAGAACGCGATGTCCGTTATGCACTGCGATGGCATGAGACTGTACGCTAGAGTGGTGCTCAACGAGGTCCAGGGCTGCAAAGGGGAGCTGAACTGGGCGATCAAACGCTACGACGGCTTCTTGGTGGAACTGGCGGAACCGGCCACTGTTCCGGACATAATGCACCTGTGCCCCGACGCCGAGTGCTTTATGCAGTTGACATACGCTGCGAAGAAACCCATTATCTTTGATCCGCGGCTTTTGGATGAGCAAAAGCTTAGGGTGGACCCGGCGCACTACTATTACACGTTCTATTATCCGGACAAGTACGTGACCACGTGCCCGCAGCCGAAAAACACAATCTACTTCCGCTTACTGCAATCCGCCATCTTTGAGCAGATCAGCCCAACGGCACTGGCCAATACTCCATACTGCGATCGATCTCACACTGGAGCGGATAGCTTGGCGCGTGCCGTGGTAACTGCCTCCATAGAAGTCCATGCGGTGGCCATCGTCGTGATTGGAGTCACCACGCGGATGGTGCAAAAGATCTCCCACTTTCGGCCCCACGCCTCCGTTCTCTTTGTCAGTAACATGCGCTCCGCCGAGGATTACGTTTCCATTTACCACAACGTAACCATGCTTCCATTCCGCACCAAGTGCATAATTTCACATAGGAGGAACGTCTTCCTAAAGGCCATATACGCGTTGGCCTATTTGGTGAAGCGAAAGATCGCCAAGCAGAACGATCAGGTGATCCTGGTGTACAACTACGAGGATGGCACAAAGTCTCCTGAAAAATACATTGTGTATAAGCTGGACAGAACTAACTTTGCGTCGCACATGGCGGAAAGCCTGTTCCCTGTGGACCAGGACCAGATGCAGACCCTCAAGGAAATAGAAAAGACTTAGTTCCCAAATGTGTGTAGATAGTTTATTTGCTTTGGTGAGTAATTGGAATGTTAACGCGTTGGCCTAGAATATACAAAACAGATACAGATAAATACATACATAAATATATAGATACACATTTCTACGCTGTACTAGGGGCTAACCAATTGCGGCTGTACAGAATCAATACCCGTAATCCTATGAGGGAATTTCGTCGTTCTATGTATATACAGACTAATTACGGGAAATCAACAGTTGTGTTTCTTATTCACCGAGACCTAACAGTGCCAACAAAAAGTAACTAATTTTCTAAAACATCATGTGTCGGCCTTTTCGGCAACGGAGCTCGAAATCTTTGAGCTGAGCCGCGCTCAGGGGATTTTTTGCAGAGCTCTCGACGTCACGTGCTCATATGCAGCCTTCAGTGTAGTGTAGCAGTAGCCCGCCATTCCATTCATCTCGGCCTGGAAATTGGGGCCACCGGTCAGATCGTCCAATAAGGCCAACTCTGCACCCAAGTGGGGAACAGCAGCGCGCAGCATCGTGAGCATGGTGAGCGGTATCATGTTGTCCGCATTGAGCTGGGCGGCATTGGCTGCGAATCGGAACCGTTTAGTGAAACTATTTACGGATATCTGGACCTTTGAGACTCACCTGCCATGGCGTGTTCGTAGGCCTCAGTTAGCAGCTGCGTGCTGCGCTGTATCACAGTCAACATGTCCTGTGGACTAAACTTCTCCTGCAGTTCCTTCAACGTCTGCACGGACTCCTCAAACTTGGGATCCAACATTACAATGTGCAGAAAACTGAAAGCAAAATCGAAAATTATAAGAAAGGTAAAACAGCGTAGACATTTTAGTATACCTTTCATGGCCCATAAGTTCAACAAGCTCTTGGTCCTTTAGTTTCTCGGCAAGATTCAGATTCTGCCGATACATTTCGTCCTTTCGACTGTACTTATTTGCATACAGCACAAACAAAGTGGAGTAGATGCCCTCTGATAGCACGAGTGGGTATAATAGGGTAATATGCGATATAACTTCCTTGCTGCCCTCCATCTGGCAAAGTTCCTCGGGCAACGCTGGAAACATCTTCCGCACAAAGCGGTAAATGCGACGCGATATGGACTCCCACTCTCTCATGGCTTGCTTGGCCAAAATCGGGGTGGGCTTAACCTTCCAATACCCATATGAGTAGTGGAAACAGTTCGCAATGCGCTCGTTCAGCACGTACAGCGGGTGATGGCGATCCTTAAAAGCCTGCTCCAGGTACAAACGTATGGAAGCCACATCTTGCTCAGTAAGCACCAAAGCCATTCCAAAACTGGGCACCTGGTCCAGAACGGCACTCGTTGTAGACGTTGTTGATGTTATCGAGCAATCGCTGTTGTTCATGTGCTTCGAAATGCTGTTATTGTTGTTGTGACTTAATTTTGAAAAGCTTTCATTAAGCGTGCTGGATTCATCGCCGTTGACAGTGCTGTTCATGAGGCTTTGGTCCAACTGGAAACTGGCCAGACTGCTGGTGTCCAAGTCACGAGATGTATTGTGGCCCATAGAAATCAAGCTATCCGCTCTCTGCAATCCGTCTAGCTTGCTGTTCAGTGCCTCTTGGGAGTGGATTCGTCGCGGTGGAAATCCCAAGAAGTCCAGCGCCGAAGCAGCCTCCGTTTGCAGCTTGCTCAGTGCGTTGGTGGTGGTGCGGGACTTTGCCAGTGGGGAGGATGATTTTTGCGGCAGCGGCAAACTTAGCAAGATGTTGTTAAAGTAGTTGCCAGGCTTTGCTCCTTCCCGAGCCCGCTGTTTGCTCATGTACACCGCTATGCAGTTCCAGATTTGGGCCGTGCTCAAAGTGGCTTTCGAGGATTTTCTGAGGGTGCCAGCTGATTGATTGCCTCCAGAGCTGCTAGTGCTTGCCGTGCAATTAGCCAGGTCCGATTCAAAGTTGTTAAACAATGACCGCCACTTGCGATTGTGATCTACCACTTGGCGCCCAAGGGAGCTACAGTAAAGTCATTATTTATCTTGTCATCGGACTACTTTTGTAGTTATTTTTGACTCACCTGGGGTACTTAGGGAAGCGCCGATTTAGCACCAGTTCGCCTGCCTGAATCCGCACCGTGTCCCAGGTACCACTAAGCTGTCCAAACATTTTGTTTCCAATTAGCTCGCAAGTGTCGTCGAACTCCCCGGTCCCCATGGCCCCACTTCCTCCACCGGCATCTCCACTGGGCATGTAGTACTCCCCCCGTCCGTTTGGGCCGTGGAGCGTAAGTTCGCCTTCGTAGTAATAGTCGTTCTCGAATACAGCAACCCCACTACCTGTGAGATCGTCTCCGGAGAAGCTGCCCTCGAAATAGTCGCCGCGGTTGGTGATGCAGCTGCCGATTCCAGATCGCTTGTTGTCCGCAAACATGCCCATGTACTTGTCCCCGCTAACTAGGTCCTCTATCACTCCGTATCCACTGCGTGCATTGGCCTGGTACTCGCCCACGTAGATGTATCGGTTGTTCCGCATCATTCCATGGCCGTGAAACAGGCCCTCGCAAAAATTTCCATCGTAGACTTCGCTCTCGGGGGAATCCTTACAGTGCATTTCGTAAACACCGTGGCCGTGGAACCGGCCACCTTTAAAGTGACCTACATACAGGCCCGTTGTCGGAATCACCATTTTGCCGAAACCTGAGGAATAACGTGCTTTTAATGTTTTTTTTTTTATCGATTAGGATAATCATGGATATTCTACATAGAAGCTACATAACTAAATTACACCCAGGATAATTATCACTCACCTTCAATGATCCCGTGTTGCAGCTCTCCGCAGTATACACTTCCGTCCGGATACTCGAGGTAGCAATTTCCGTGGAGAACGCCCTTTCTCCAGGTACCGCACGCTTTCACCCTGGAGAACTTTGGGTGCTCCCGGCTAAACTCGTACCCCGTGGAGCGATAGCTGGGAACAGGACTCCCGAGAGGTCTGCCCAAAGACGCGACAATGCTCGATTGCAACTGGTCCAGCCACACCTTGCGCATCTCCTGCGAACGGGTGCTTACGAGGAAGGATTTTTCCGGCGTGGTCAAGCGCAGGCTGTCGCCTTCGGTCCACACCCACAGGGTAGTTAAGGGATAGGAGTACAGCGAGTTTCCGCTTACCTGGCAGAGGAAATCCGAGAAGAGAATGAAACTGTTGCTTGACCTGCTGATACCAGAAGTGACTAGTTTCAATGGAACCAAAGCCGACGTCAAAATAACCCTTCTTTGACGCCCTCTGAACTGCACAATCCTGGGGTTTCTATCGTTGCTGCTCCAGAAATCCTTGGTGTTCACGGCCAGCTCCTGGCTTATGCAGCTATGCCGCGCGAACTCCGACCAGGCCACCCTGTGCTCTCCGTACTCAGGTTGCGTCCTCACCAGCAGCTCCATAAACTGGACAAACAGCTGGTAGATACTGAAGGGTTGCTGGAACAACCGAGTGACATAGCTCTCCTCGTTAAGCTCGGCCAGCGGGCTGCTGAGTCCAGTAATGGCGACCACCGCCTCTCCAAATCCATTGACCGAGAACACATCGCAATAGGCCTTTGTGTAACCGTCAAACAGATCGATGTACTCCTTGTAATGGCAGATGAACAACAGGTCGGCAGGCTGCACAAAGTCCGCTCGGTAGAATCCCTCTAGCGAATGCAAAGTGGCCACTAGCAGGCACAGAATTCGCTCCCAGTTGATCAGCAAGGGACCGAGGGAGCTGAGCGGCTCCAGAGCCGACTGCCTTTGCCAGATTTCGAGTGTTTGGACTGCCTGTCGGTGCTTGAGAAGCAGTTGTAACTGTGACTGTAGATGACTCAGATAGTAGTGATATTGCCGCTGGAACTGCCTTTGGTTTTGAAGCGTGTATCCGCCAGAACACATGAGCAAACGTAGTTGTCTGGGCCACGCTGCTCCCAACTGAAGCTGGAGAAGCGTCTGCGCGTATGTGCTGGACTGCTGCAGATGTCGCATTGGAGGCGCAGGTTGAAGGGATTGTATTTGACCCGAGGCATTGAGCAGCAGTGTATGGTAGTCGCCGCAAGTCGCTTCAAGCGCCGAGTTCTGTTCTATGGGTAGAGCTGACGTGTTTTCAGTAATGGTGATCTCCATGGGCGAGCTGACATCTTCACCCAACTGGGAGTGGTTGTTCAGGCCCCAGTGGTAGAGCCTTCCGTCCAGAGTGCGGGCCACCGTATGCTCTAGTCCAGCTGCAATGCTGCACACGCCCATGCTGTCTAGTTTCTGCAGGCGCATCACATTGGCCCTCCGGATGTGATCCCCACTGCCCAAGAGACCATTATTGGAGGCTCCGAATGTGAAAAGTTGTGTGTGGAGCAGAGCATATCCTTGGTGGAGAAGGTGCCTTGTGTTAGCTGCAATGCTGCGATCCGAGTGGTCACTGCTTAGGGATTTTACAGAGGCCCGTTCATCCTCGGGTTCTTCCTTTGCACTGGCCACCGACAGCTGGAGCACATCGTCGGCCAGGTTGTAGGGAGCTACTAACATCACAAAGTGCTCGTTTCCGGCTGCTAAGTCCAGCAGTTCCTTGCCCTCTTCGTAAAGGCGCATGTGTCGAGGCTGTTGTTCCGCCTTGAAGACTTCGCCGCAACTGCCCATGACATAGGTCTCCCCACCAGCGCCGACGAAGACAACGCCCTGGGCGGAGCAGCAAACCCGTCTGATGCGTACGCCCTCAGCATGCAATTCGAGGGGGTCGAAGCCGAGGGTTTGCCACGCATGGGGATGACCTACATCTCGGCCAGATCCCGTGGCTTGGCGCTGCACAGACCCATTGGTGAGGACTACGAATAGTTCCTGACTGCCAGAGCAGAAGTCCATATCCACAACATCGGTACGCAGGAGTTGAAGGTCTAGGTGGCCGCGGTTTGCCTGCAGCTTGGCGGAGTAGAGGGCGTGGTCAGTGGTCAGAAGAAGCAGTTCCCCGCCTGCAATGCTGCAAATCCGGGACGCGGGAACCCGCTGCAGCGGAGGCAATCCGCGCCAGTGAAGCTGCAGCTCCCTGCCTTCATGATAGATGGTGAAGGACTCCCGCTCCTCCTGGCCCCCAAGTGCCGAGTCATCCGATGCACTGGCCATGATGTGCAAATTGTTGTTTGGGATTTGGCCAGGGCCACAGCTTTGTAACACGACGCAATTGCTCGATATGCCTGCAGGTCGTTCTCACATCGTGCACGTGCTCCGTTCCTCGCTAGGCACTACTGGCACCAACGAATATCATATGACGCGATTCGGAATGCAATTCTAGCTGCCACGGTAGAAAAAATTCAGTTTTCACTTGTTCTTAACTGGCTAATAAGAATTCATGTTTTTGTGATGGTTTTTTGGATTAGTGTGGCCAGCGCTTTGGAGTCCCAATTTGAATTTATTAAGTAAGGGTGTTCAGGCAATAGTGCGTTTTAAAATTGGGCTTATGACAATTTATTTTATAATGCAAATCATTGTTTTATAACCAATTTTGAAAACACACATAATACCTTCTACATATACTCAGTGTTGTAATTAATTATAACTTTTAAATACATTTCAATAGCTTCTGTGTTGCAATCGCCATAATCTGGAACCAGTCTACACAAAAAAGTTCTTTTGGTATTTTTTTTTCGGTCAACAATTTGTTTCATTGTGGTCATATTGTTTTCGCAATCAGCTGTTCGACTCAAAAGTTTTTGCATGTTTTGTTTATTTCGCTTAAAATGTAGTTTTATCGTTAATTAGGGAAAGTTACTAACAAGTAACATAAAAACAACCGTCAACAAGTGTTCGGGAACTTCAACTAGTACGTCTCAGTGGACACCCCTGTGTGGTACTCCTGGTTTGCATACTCCCTACTCCAAAAAAACTGGTTTTAAGCCACGAACTCACCCTCCCACATAACATTTTTTTTAGCTCGGTTATGGATTTAGACTGCGAGGGCGCTACAGCTTTTGCGGACGACTCCGGGCACTTTAGCTGCACTAGCGACGATGGAGGAGGAGATCCTGCTCAGAAACCGGAGCCGGAACCGGACCAATCGATGTTTCTGGTGCGGCAGGAGCTGCTTCGGACGCGCAGTGAGGTGGAAAGGCTCTTAAAATCGGAGCAGTGGTACAAGCAGGAGCTTAAGTCCCAGAAGCACAGCAGGCTTGAGACTCTAGAACGATTGTACGCACAGGAGCGGAAGTATTTGGTGGAGAACCAGAGGCTGCAGCAAGAATCAATCCGCCTGCACACAAAATGCGCCACTCTGGAGAAGCAGCAGGAGCAGGGGTCACCATTATCCCTTGGCTCATCGCCAGTTAAAGCAGACTCGGAGTCCCACGACTCCTCCTTTGATGCCAAACAGCAGGAAGCGCGCCTACGGGATCAGCGTCAGTTGATAGACGTGCTCCGAAAGCAAAAGAAGATGCTTCTGGACGACATCCAGAGGCTCAGTCTGGAACACGAAGAAAAACTTTCGCAGTTGCAGCAAACTGTTGTTGGCATGGAGCTGGAAAGCAAGCACGTGACTGGGAAATGCAAGCAACTACTTGACCTTAAAAGTCAAATGGAGCACCAGCTGGAGCTGAGGAGCACTGCCCTACGGCGTGTCACCGCGGAGCGTAATCAGCTCCGCCAAGTCATTGCTGAGCTTAACGAGACGCTGCAAACGCAGGAGCACCTTATAGCGTTAAAGGAACAAGAGTTCCTGGATTTGAAACAGTACTACCAACAAAAGTTGACCCGGGAGAGCAGCATGGAAATTATGCACTCTTATAGCATGAAATTTCACGAAGAGATTAACAGCAAAACGAGTGAAATCGCCAGCCTAAAGAATTCCCTTAACGAGCTTCAGACCGAGCTGATGCTGATGTCTCATATGAAAGAACAACGCGAGGAACAGCAGCGTCAGCTTGAGCAACTGGAGTTCACATTGCAGGCACAACTTTTGGAGGAGGCTCAGCTTCGGCAAAGCAATGCTCTGAAACTGGAGCAGGTGGAGAATTTAACCATTTCTTTGGCTTCCTTACAACTAGATAAGGAAGGCTTAAAAGAAAATTTAAGTGAGGCGCAAAAGACCTTGAAAAATCTAGAGCAGAAGGTGGACATTCTTCAAAAACAGTATGCCGAAATGTGCTCCTTGTGTCAAAAGACCAAACAGCAATTGGAACTGGAGCAAATCGAGATTGCCAAAATGAAGCAAAACGGTTCCTTAAAGGAAAGTGAGCTAATGGAGAAACTCAAAGATTATGCAACGCAGTGTGGTGAGCTGAGAAAAGCGTTGGCCGAAGCAGAGTCCCGTATCGATGTCCAAAGCAAAGAGACAGAGAGCTGGCAAGCGCAGCTGAAAAAACTCGAACGATCATCGACCCACCCAGAGAGGAAACACACCCAAGCGACCCAAACGGACCTCGAAGATCCGATTTTAGTTCAACGCATTGAATCTTTGGAACAACAACTAGCAGATGTCAAGAGCCAGAAATTGCACACCGTTTCGCTGCTCCAAAAACTGCTTCAACAGCAAGAAGCTAAAATCAAGAGCACTAACGAAATGGAAGCAGACTGGCAACAACTGTTAGATGCTCTGCAAGCTACTCAAAGCTTGGAACAACAAATGCGATCAGAACTGCAGCATAAGACAGTGGAATTGGAGCACCTGAATGAACTGTTCGCTGGACAAAATGATGAACTGCAGAAGCTCCAGAAATTGAGCCAAGCCAAGGACGAGGAGAATCGACTAGAGTTACAGGTTTTGAAGGAAACATTCCAAGAGAATTTGGAGATCCACTCCGCTGCCTCGATCAACATGCAAAGGCTGCAAAGCCAGGTAAAGTCTTTGCTAGATGAGAAGGAGGAAATTGCGCGAGAAGAACGCAAAGCAATAGAGTGTTTGCGATCTCTTGGTCACGTTCTTGAGATGGAAACAGGAAGGAGACTACCACATATAAAAAGCTGGCCCCAGTTGGCCAAAATTATTCGAAAGGAACTGCGAAATGGAAGGGTTAACAATCGAAGGGCTGAAGAGCTTCCTGGGCTTAAAATGAAGCTGGCGGAGATCAGCGGAAGGCATCAGCAAGCTTTGTCAAAAATTAAGGTGTGTAAAGTCTTACTCTCTTAAAGTAACTCTTTGTTACACAATTTATTGCCTTCCACAGTGTCTGGAGCAAACTTTGGTAATGGAGCGAGCGCGGTTTGAGGCCTCGGACTCGGGCAAATCGACGGCTAGCAACACGCCCCAGGAACCCGCCCATGAGGTGGCTAATCTTATTGATGACTACAAGAAGGTAAGTGTGTTCCCCTCCGATTGGCTTCTCTTGAATTTCCTTAATTGATTTACAGCTCGTTCAGCAAACCGCCAATGAAACATGTCGCCCTCGCAACAGCTTTATATTCGATCTGATTGAGCGGAGTCAGCGATGCCAACCGAATTTGTGCCAGTTAGGAGAGGGTATTTCCGCCTGCCAGTCTGATATGGAGGAGCTAAGCAGGCTTATCAGTGCTGATCGGCCACAGAGAAGAGTGGAGCCCATGCCCTCCCTAATGGAAGAACTTCGAGCGGTGGCCGAGCATTCTTAGACGAGCATAATTTAGCTTTCAGTCAAATACTTACATTTCTTTTGTAGTACTTATTTGTTTAGTCTCGAATTTTGTTTTCCTAAAAGGTGCAATTAGTGAATTAAGTGTTTGTGCCTAGTCTCATAGACCTAATTTTCAATCAGATCCAACTTAGTTCAATTTATAAAAATATTTATTTCGTTATCTTTTGTGTTCGTTATCTTTATTTATGTGTAGCACATTCTGTTAGTTCTATTATATTCAATTCTATATACACACTCTAGTTGCCAAACTTTACCAATACTTTTTCTATAAGATATATAAACCATATTTGGTTGCCACAAAAATGTGTAATTATTTTTATAGTCCATAACATTTAAAGTTGTGTAGATAAAATATATTTGTGTGAAATCGATCAGTGCACGTCATTTACTTTCGTGGGCACCTAGGGATTTTAGTGCCATCATTCTCTGAAATCACCTCCTTTTTGTCATATATCGTATTTCCGTTTTCGTCCACGTCCAGAACTTCCTGTATTACGCCTTTGCGAGTTCGTGTTATCCCACACATCGGCTTATCGTTTTTATCCATGCATAAAATCAGGAGCTCGGTGTGCTGTAGGTCAGATGGCTTTAGGATCTTGGTTACCTTACAAGATGCCGTAAACTTTATGGGGCACGTCACCCCGGCACATTGCCAACCATCTAGGGATAATGAATTAATAACATAGAAATACTATGTGTATCCATGTAATCCTTACACTTAGTTTTCTTTACAGTCGCTTGATTTAAGTTCTCATTTAGGTGCCGATCCCCGTCTGCCTTAAAATAAATGTAAGGTCCATAATACTTTAAAATTAAAGATAGACGGATTCACCCTTACCACGGAGTAGTCAGCGAAAGATAAAATGGCCAACACTACCAATATTGAGGAGATACAGGTATTCATAGCTCAACCTTGCTGATGCAGTTCTCCCCTATGACTGATTGATTCAAACAAGTCTGCTGATATATTGGATCAGCCTAATGTGTAATCCGTTCCACAGAACAAAGATAATTTAATTACTATAAATGGCTACACCCCTGCAACTGAGTTCGGAATTGAATAACACTATAGTTTATATACATTTCGGACGCCTTACATTGCAATTGTTATTCCTGTATTGTATTCACAATCAGCTACTTAGAAAGTCGCCTTTGAAGCGGAAGCATGTCTTCGTCAGGATGACGTAAGCTGTGGCAAATCGATTTTGTGGCTTCATCTCCAATCAGAGACGGCGGCAGTCTTTTCCATTCCGTTCGCAATGCATTAGGCGATGCAATGCACCGCCCTTGGCATTGTCAACGCCTGGAAAGGAATCCGGAGGGACTCGCAGGAGGAGGGCGATCCACTTGGGTATTGATAAATGCGTTGAAAACTAAGCGACCGCCCAGTGGATTACCACGGCCCCACGCCAGGCTCCCCGATTCCCGATCCTCGAGACCCCTCCCGCTGCCAGCTCGCGATGAGGAGCAATCGACCACAATCGCTGGTCAAATTCAATTGGCGCAATTTTTCATCTGTGGCTCCCAGGGATCGGATCTGGCGGATCCTTTTGGCTCTGCCTGCTGCCGTCTATTGTTGCCCTGGGCCCTGGCAATTGTTCTCGGCTCTGGACCTCTGGAGCTATGGGGCCATGGAGCCACGGGGCCATGGGCTATGCGGCTATGGAGGTATATGGCTGCAGAGCCCTCGGCACAAGGTTGTTTATTTTGAAAAATCACCATCACCCGATCGTGGCTTGTGCCGACGGCTGGGGATTTAATTCTTTTCTGGACATTTATAAATTGCATTCAATTTATACACAACACGAAAGCGTGATTTTTACATTTTTACAATCTAGCGAATAATAGATCAGCGTCGTATTATTGCGGACTCCTTGCTCCAATGCTCTTTGGAGCCATCGCATCTTTGGGTCTCCAGCCTGTGCCATGGAGGAGGTGCCATTGGACTGGTAGTTGATTGAAAGTAGTGTTGCTCAGGCAACAACAAAACCAATAGAATACGCAAATAACTTGTCTATCATTTCTTATAATTTATGATATAATTATTATTATATCAATAAATAATTTCTTATCCTCTAAATTCCGTTGAAATGGACTCTTTTCCTATATTAATACCGTACAAAAATATTCTTTATAACTTTTTAACGTTAACAGCAATAAAAATATATATAATTTAATGTAGTCCTAAAATATTAATCATTCTGTTCATTAATGATACATTGCTAAATGCTTTTTGATGGCAATAACCTTAAATATTTTGGATAGTTGAATAACTACAATTTCATTTCGTTCTTCATTAAAAATGTTTGAAATGTAAAAATTTCGGATAACTCTTGAAATTGTCTGTTCCTCCGCATTGACACCCGTTTGGGGTCTATTATAATTGGAGTCCAAATTCCGAGCCAGGTCCAGCAAGGTGGGAACATCGTGTCGTCCGTCCGAGGGTATCATTTGATTCGATGAGAGTGCTTTTCGCTGTACTTCGCTGGGGCTCTTTGATTTTTTGATTTCGGTTCTGTGCATTGAGCAGCTCGCTCATTAAAGCGGAGTAGTAGGCGGGTTGGAGGAGTCGTTGGGCGGAGGGAGGGGTTCTGGCCAAACAAAAGGCATAAACATTTAATTCTCACCAAAGCGATTGATGCGGTCGAGGAATTAAGAAGCGATGTCGAGCACCGTCCCATGGCCTCTCTGTCGGGGAAACGATCCTTCTGCTCCGGCAGGGCATCAAATCTGGAAGGCCAGTCAGTCCTAGTGCCAAATTGCAAATGCAACTTGTTTACCTTGAAAGCCGAGCGGACGGATCAGCCGGTGGACAGATAGTCGAGGAGCCTGACCGCAGATCGCGCACAGTATGAGGCATTTAGTCAGACGTCGTCGTTGTTGCTGCAGTTGTTCTTGCTGCTGATACCACTGATGCCGCAGTTGTTGTGGTTCGTCTGCCGATCCCTCGTTTGTCTAGCTGATGCACTGGGGGAAATCTGAAGAGTGTAGTGCTTACCAGACCATATTTTGTCTGTGCTCATGATGATTCAAATCATCAGCAACATATTAGCAAGTATAGTTTTCTATTATTATTATTATTATTTTTTATAACGATCTATATAGAAAAACATGTCTATTCCGAATGCGAAGTGTACCACTCCAATTCTTCTCAGTGCATATTGAATAATGCGTTTATGGCCAGATGAATGACACTTCAGACGTGCGTCCCTGGAGCTGCAGCTTACAACTGGCCACTGGCAACTGCAACTGCAACTGGCCGCAAGCCACCGGCCACGGAGGCCAGAAAGGGGAGGGAAGCTCCGACTCTGCCTCCTGGTGGTGCATATTTCATGCGTAAACTTTGGCTTTGGCTCGGGCATCCGCCACTATTCGTCATTTGTGCCGGGCCATGTCAGTGCTGTGTTTGAAAGAAATTCGTTTAAATTGTCAATTGTCTGGCCTGTCCGCCGCCCGCCGCTCCCGCTAACGCTGCAGCTCATCGCCGGAAACTGGTTTCCAGTCAGTCCTAATGAGGCGCATCAGTGGAAAAAAAAGGAGTAGAGAACGGGGGTCGCAGCGATGTGGCCCGAACCCTTTTAGCATTCAGCCGTGATGGCTGGTGGCCCCCACAGTGGCTGCATCTGGATCCCAGGGCCCTGGTGCGTTTGCATTTAGCTGGCTAGGCACATTAAAGTCGAGTCAACTTACCCACCATTCGAGCGGCATGTTTAGTGCCCTGCCAGTGGTTCCCATACCCAAACACACTCCCCTTGAATCCCATCAGATCGCATCCCATCCAAACGCACTCCCACCGGAGGGGCCATTTCCATTCTGATTTGGTTTAAGATTCGGATCGGATTCGGATCCTGCTCACTGGGTGTTGCAATGTCATTCCCTGCGTTTTACACACTCGCGCACTTTACAGCGCGGCCATAAATAAACTTGTATCTTTAAGATAGAAATAGTCGTAAAAAATCAGCAAATGACCCCGAATCCCTCGCTCACCAAGTCGCGTGAGAGCTTTTAGCCCACTCCAGAGCAGACGAACTAGAACCGATCACGGATCCGAGAATCATCAAATGGCCAAAGAGCCAGTTGGGCCATTTGGGCCATTCGGACCATTTGGTCCATCGGAGAACAGAAGAACATGTGTAAGTTCCATATTAAATTTTATATTTAGCGCACGACTTTGTGTGCTTCATTTTCCCTTTTAGAATTTTGCATACAATGAACGGCAGTGAAGATCCCAGTGGGATGATTTGGAGGGACAAGGACTAGATCGTGATTGAAGCCACAATCGCGGTCATTAGGAAATTGACTTTTGCGATTGCCTAAATAATATTTTTGGAGCTCTAAGCCATTTGAAGAGCGGAGAAACAAGAGCTCGATTTCGACACCCCAGAATGATGAATTTCGGTCGTAAGCGAATTTAATCATTTTGCCTGCCCATATATATGCAAAGTCATTTAAAATATAAATTACTCAGTTTCGCTCTCGGTATTTTCAGCTTAAATACATTATTCATAAGATGGTTATTATCACTCCTAACAAGCCACAAGTGGCTGCTGGCCTTTCTTTAAGCATAAATCATAATTATATTCACCGATTCACATCTCCCCTACACTCCCCTGCCCATGATAAATACAACTTTCGGGATGACGAAACATCTCAATGAACCTGTATCTGTAATGCTGAGCTACGTGGGCACATTTTAATTTACCTTCTAACGCTGCTGGAACACTTTGACCCAATTCATCTCAATTCAATTGAAGCATTTAAAGACCAGCCATAAAAGGCAGTTGAAATGGGTTTTTTTCAAGAGAGTTTCGGATGGTAGTCGGTTCAGGGAAGCCCATAAAAAATAATTAAGAAGTTTGTACTGAAAGTTCTAACATTGCTCTTTGTCGAGTTGGTTGGCCATGTATGGCAGGTACATTAATGGCTTTTAGTAAAACCAAGTTAAAATCAATGGCCTTATTTGACCAAAATAATAATTTCAAAACTATATCCCAATATAAAGGTACTAGCAAGTTTTTTTCTTCAAATGATCAAGCTTAGGGTATTCCCGTTTCGACTCTCCAATCTGCTTAACTTTTTGGCTCTCCTCTGATTTCCATTATATGGACCCTGGTTATTTAATCAATGGGGGCTCAGTTGCGCGTACTCCACATAAAAGGGAAGACACTCCAGCGAGCGATCAACTCAAAGCCCAGCTTCTCGGCCTGCGCATTGGTAAATTGATCTTGGCCCATTACGAAATAGAGAAAGAACCGTTAAGATCCGTGGATAGCGACTGGAATCAATGACCCAAAACATTTTCGGGTTGCCCACATTCTGTTGCCTTGATTACGTCAAATGGGATTTGGATGTGCCAGCTGCTCCAATATGAGCCTTCTAGCTGGGCGGCTTTCGATCGATAACCATGTAATGCATTAACATTTCTCCATTCCAGGGCAGGCGACTCCAAAGAGCCCAAGCCACGGCCACTGGCACTGGCCTGGCACTGGAACGAGACAAAATGTCAATGGGAGCGTCTTGTTCCTGGCCTGGCGTCTCACCAGACAACATGCAAATAGCAAATAGCGTATAGCGCATAGCTAGATGCCAAGTTGAAGTCGAGGAGGAATCCGCAGCCCAAGGGGCCCATGTGGCTATGCAATTTAGTCAAAGGCCCTAACGGCATTTGAGCCAAATGCGTTTACGTTTACGCATCCGCTATAAACTCGTATGCCGGGTTGTAGCTGCCCCAACCACTGCCGATTCTCCAAGCGGGGATCTGGGAGCAGGGCTGGCAGTTTAACCATTTTATGGATATGGCTGGAAATTCAGAAAGGGGATTGATTAAAGGAACATGGTTGGAAAGTCACCACAACCGAATATTGGATCCTAAACTGAATGTAATTTCTTTTATTAAATCCATGAATTTATTCTTATATCTATTAACTTTCGTTTTCCACATAGTTTTGAACTTTATCTCTTACTTATTCAAAAGTTACAAATCAAGTAAGTATAATAACCAATTAACTCTCGTCTTATTTGTTTTCCTTTGTTCCAGTGATCGAAACAGTGAAATGGAGTCGGTTTTGGCTTTAATATCCCTCAGCACTGAGGAAGAGGTGTTGGCAGCGAACCCAGAACCAGTTGGCAGCGTTATACTTAGGCTTTAAGCAGGAGCATGCGACAAAACTGTGCTCTGGGCCGGCTGCTCGGTGGCTGGGTCTGGGTCTGGGGATCCACTTCCTTCGGAGCTGGGAACTGTTAATTGGACCCAGCCAGCCCGTCCGCTTCCAGGGGCGTCGGAGTTTGGCAGTGCGTGGCGCACTTAAACGAGGTTAACTGTACTGCAGCAAAGGCATCGCTCGTCTCTGGGCCGCGGCGCGAATGTAATTTCCACTTACGTCAACGCCAGCGCTCCAGGGCCACAGATCCGATGGGAGATCCCAGATCCGAGCGGTCAATGCACGCATTACCTACCAGTTACCATTTGCCAGATGCCCAGTTTCCAGCTCCCCACCGCCAGCTTATCGGGCGGGAATCGCGCAGCCCCGGCACTTTAGCTCCCAGCTCCCAAACCCCCCCTGCTGCCGCCTGCTCAAAAAAAGCCCATCAAATCAGCAACGTGATGCCGCCCTTGGGGCTCTGGGCCTGCACTCTCTCTATAAAGCGGTCATAACATTTGCACCACAATAATAGCTGTAATGCCAACCCAACGCCGCCTAGCCCCCATTCATTCAAGGATAATGTTACGGTTAATGGCGCGTCCGCCGAGTAATTTAATTTACTCGTACACTCGCCACATGCCCCCAACAAACGAACAAGGCGAATTATTATGGCCGAAAATCGCGACTAGACGGCCGCGCAGACGGTGGCCACATGGAGCCCCAGATGGGGCCGCAGATGCAGATACAGATGGAGATGGAGCTGAAGTTGGAGCTGGAGCTGGAGATAGCTCATATCGCGCCCATCGGCGATCGTCAGTCGCCCAAACTTTGGAGATGAGACAGTGAGGACTGGCAGTCGGCCAAGTTGGCCCGAGCAAATTGCCGGCATCTATTGCTATAATTTCCCAGAAACTTTGTAGCGATGGAAAATCTAGGCGGAAATTCGGGAATTTGGCGAGTTAATGCGATCAAAGATATAAACACTGATTGATATTGGGTTACATTTCCGAGGCGTAATGAAGGGTTATATCTTCCCGGATTATATGACTTCGTTGAAAAATGAATTCCGATTGGAAAATAAAACATTGTTTGAGAAGATTCCATATTGGTCTAAAATATTAAGTTTATTAGTTGGTATCAAAACGTATCCTCAGACCAAATTTGATTGTATAAGTTCTTCTATGGTAAATATATGATAATTAATATTACAGAAATTAAGAGCTTAAGATCGACTTTTATTCAATTTAGTTAACACAGTTCCGATCTAAACCTATCTGTATTAAACTAGGAATGTGCAATGGTTTTTAATTTAATCAAAATCGAACAAGTATATCACATGCTAAATACAGTCGGAAATGAATAGAAAACTAATAAATAAGAATGTTGTTTTTGATCATACGGAATAACTATTTAAAAAAAAAATAAAAAAGCTTATCCAAAAAGCTTATGACCCAATCTGGAATTCTTTCTTTATTTCATTAGTTTAGCTTCTTTTATGTCAAGGGTCTGTCAGGTATCATCGGCTGGTCAAGTCCATCTCCAGCGGATTCTGTTCGCTCGCCCGCAGCCGCATTAGATGGCGATCGTGTTGGCTGGCTAATACACATTATGCCATAAAGCGTTACCAAATCGCTATTAGCACGTCGGAAGGTACGCCCCTGGGAGCAAGGGATGGCCATAAAATGGGATGGAAATAGAAGAGCAGGACCAGAGGAGTGGATGTAGGTGTAGGTACGGGTAGCGGACATAGGCAATGAATTGATCAAATAAATTGCTGCGATGGACAGATCGATAACGATCGATAATGATAATGATAGTGGCGATGTCGATGATGATGGGCCTGACCTGAACAGTGTGGACGAGGAAGGGCGCTGGTTGAGCCATGATGAAATTGTTGGCTTCGATTTTGGCTAATTGCCGGAGTCCATTTGAAATGCCCACTTAGGGCTAATTGGTCCCCTCGGAAGCGCCGCCAAGAAATGTACAAACATTTCACGCTGTGTCTGTCATGGATGTTGTAATTGATGCTGCCGCCTCCGGGCTCCAGGCTCCAGCATCCCGTCTCCCGACTCCCGATTCCCTACAACCCAGTCCCGCTGCCCAGTCTTTGGGTCCTGCAACATTGTGTGCCATGTCAGGAGATGTCAACCCACCAGTGATGGCGACGGGACCACGATGTCCGAGTCCAGCCGACCACGACTATGACTCCCTGACTACGACTATGACGATGACGACGAGGACGGCGAATCTAACAACTTTGATTGACTTGTGATTTGAAGGCGCGCCTAATTGAAGCCAGGCGGCTGCAAAGAGAGAAGCAGATTCTGGGATTCTGTTATCGGACTGCGGGTGCACTGTCCAAAACCGCATAGCTAAAACTCCCAGAGCTTATCATCTCGGAAAAAGTATACAATATTTTAAAAACTTTCAAAGTAGTAATATGTTAAAAATCGGTTGATATTGAATCTTCTGATAGGAACACAAAACGGAACAACGTCTTCTGTTCTCTTTAATCAATGGTTTGCATAGGCTTGCAAAAGTATTTATAAAGTTTTATTTTTCATACTTAACAAAAAGGGGTATAATTTTGATGTAATAAAATAGTTATAAATTTTGTATTCTTTTTGTTAAACAGGAAAGTATACAAGCCTCTACAAACCGAAGCTTATTTACCCCAATTATACATCTTAAAAAAAGAATAAATTGGTAGAAAACTGTTATTTCTTTCGTATTATATTCTATTAATTTACCGACTGTTTCTATGACAGCCATATGACTAGTCATCCGATTGAGATTTTGTACTACTTGATTGGATATATCGACTCGACTGTCACTGATCATACCTGTTCATATAGTATCCCAATTCAATATAGTATGATTTTACTTTATTCGAACATACTTAATCTGGAAACAAGATTGCCACGTAATTGGATTTAGATCTTTTGATTGCCATAAAGTGTGATTGAAAGCACTCCAATGGCATCCCTTTGCGGATAAGTGAAGTTGCCCAGGCATTTATCTCAGTGTCTTCGGCTGGACAAGAGCTCCTTGTGTTGACTGCCCTGGTAAAATGTTCGTGAGAAATGTCATTAATACGAGCGAACGATGTGACTGCCTGGAGATGTGGATGGGAATGTTGGCCGGCCATGCCCCACTCCGTCCTGGCCACTCCATCCGCACCGCATTGTTGCACTTAATTAATGTGGGGATGGAGTGGAGGCGCTCCTTCCACCTCGCATCCTCCTGGCGAACACGCCCTAAGCATGCACTCGACGTGGTCAGTAGAAGTGGAAGTGGTGGTGGTAGTGGTAGTGGTAGTCCCTGGACCGCTCCACGCCATATATGGGGTCAAGTCGTCAGAGGCGTCGTCGCGTCTTGCAATGGGAAGAGCTCCATGGAGCACTTAGAACCAGGCGATAATCGTCGAACGTTTATCTATTCCAATACAGCTCCGGACGAGCTGCACCCAAACCAATCGCCGGCTGAAAGGCGTTAACAAATTATTTGAAACATGTAGCGCCGCGTCGGCATCCAATAATCCTCCCCGCACTTGGACCCCATCCCATCCCATCCTATTCCCTCCCATCCCATCCCATCGAGTCCTCCTCCTGGAGCGACCCCTCTGTGGGCCAAGCAGGCGTTAATAGGCATTGCTATGCGAATAATTTGCAATTATAGTTAATTGTAATCGTCATTGCTGATGTTCCTGTGCGGCAATCGAGAGTTGTTATTCGGTTTCTTTTCTTTTATTGAGATTGGCTTGCTCACCGAGTGTGCGTGTGTGTGTGTGGCTCGGGGCCATTGCAGTATGTACAACATTTCGTGTTTGCTTAAGCGATCGCTTTACTTGGCTAGACAAATGGATATTAAGCCTATTACTATTACTTACTGGAGTATGTGTGTTCGCAGGGGCAAAACATCTGTACAAATATATCCGACGAACATCAGGTGGATTTCAGGGACTTCTCACTGCCTTTACAATTGAGCTGAATGCTCTTAACGCAAATTCGAGCCGAGTTTTGGTCGAGATATTTAATCCAGATGGCTTGCCCCTGCGTTCTTGAGTTATTTCAGAGCAGCAGAGCTGTTCGAATGCTATCAAAACTTTTGATGGACAATTTACTTTAATAAATCACAAGCCAGAAATAACTCGGTAAGATTATTTAGGAATCGCGAGGCCAGCTAACTGCCTTCAAGGACTTATTTGATAGAATCGTTGCTACAGCGAGTGTGTAAAATGTAACCAGTGTAGATGGTCGATATTGCTAAACTATATGTAGGACTGCACTCCGCAGATCCACGAACTTCCACGAACCCTCTGACCGACCGATAGGAATATATCAAAATTCCCGGGGTCAGGTGGGGTCCGATCCTTAGTCTACTAGGTCGCTATATGTATTCTTCGTTTCGCAAACTTAGATGCAAAGATCTTAGCAGTTATGACAAAATTATTACACTATGTGAAATGATCGTGGAAAATCATTCGCTTATTGCTGCTCCTTGGGAGCCGTACCTTAAAGTTAAGAAAAAATACTCAGTTCCAGTGTTCTCGATGCTCGGTGCTCCTTGGGATCTCCTCGGGATTACTCAGTACAGGATGCCGGGATGGACGGCCCCACTGCGCTGGAAGTACACATTCGGATTGCTGCTCAACGTGGGCTCCAGCGTGGTGTAGAGATTCGTTTCGTCTGGTCGTATAAACATGCCTGGAAAAATTCAGAATTACTATCCATTCGGAGTTCGGGAACAGCCTTAGTGCTCATGGGTAGTACGGTTTGAGTGCAGGAATGCGTATCCTCGAGTGGGGTTACAAATTATGGTAGTACATCCCGTATATGGTTTCCTTTTAACTACTATTGGTTAAATCATTAGCTGATTAATCAATAAGTCAGTTAAGTTTAATTTATTACCAACATTAATATAATTCAGTTCATAAAACAATCATCGATTGACTATATGTCGTGTATTTTATAGTTTTCCCTCCCCTTGAAAAGCCGTTTCAAATAATTCTATTTAAATTTGCAAAAAAATTTTATGTTTATGAATTAAATGAAAATTGATTTGGTAAAGTGTGCATAAATTAAACAAATAAATATTTTAAGCCATGGTTCGTTAGCAAATAAATCTATAAATATTTATTGTC
The DNA here is from genome assembly GCF_004382145.1 of Drosophila mauritiana. Taxonomy (NCBI): domain Eukaryota; kingdom Metazoa; phylum Arthropoda; class Insecta; order Diptera; family Drosophilidae; genus Drosophila; species Drosophila mauritiana. Next base: position 21,090,213 of record NC_046669.1, read on the forward strand.
TCTACCTTTAGAGTACAGTAACCCAAAACTGCTAGTGGATGCTATCCACCCAATTGCACAATATGTGTACACCACTTTCGGATGACTCCCTCCCTGCAGACAAACGGCAATATCCCTAGGGGATGGCCAGCAACCGGCGAGTATTACCTGGCGCATAGCGCAGCGTTTTGGCCAACTGCGCCGCTTGTGTCATGGAGGTTAGCGAGTTGCCCAACTGCTTGAGGGTCAACGGCGTGAGCGTGGGCGGTGCGGCTTGCTGTGGTGGCGGTGGTTGCGGTGGCAGTGGTGGTGGTGGTGCGGGAGGATAATAGCAGAACGGGTGCGGACTCAGGTGTGCTGGAAAATAGTGATACATACGCGTATAGCTCGGCGGTGCGGCGGTGACCAGAGCAACCCGATCTGTCGGCGGATTGCGGGGTGCGAGGTGCGGTAGAGCGGTGGTGCGGTGGTGGAGGAGTGGGTGCGTGTGTGGTTGGGAGTCCCAGTGCCCAGATCCCAGAGTAACAAAACCATTAACAAAACCAGTCGTGACCCACACACGCGCATAGGTAGTATTACGTATAGGATAAACATATATGTACAGTAATTATTGGTTTTTGACAATAAATGTAAATTCGATTAAGTTTCGAAAAGGTAAAAATACCGGAAACAAAACCAAAAGAGTCAACCAGCAATGAAAAAGGTTCCGAATGATTGATGAACATGAAGGTAATGAAAAAATTACAGATACCACACGAATGGATTATGAAATGACATATGCAAGTGTGCGGGTCGTGAGCGTGTCGAGAATTTTTTGATTACGTTTGACAAGGTTTGAATGTGATGATGATGATGATAATGATGGAGGTGAAGTATGTTTTAACGATAAGGGGAGATATGTATATAGAGTCGATGCATTGGTGATGATGATGAGGATGTTTTCGTTTTCGTTGTTGATGTTGTAGATGAGTGTCGTGTTGGTTGGCGGTGGTTTTTGATGACATATATATGCATGACAAGACAAATAAGAAGTAAAAAAAATAAAATAATAAATAGGTGTGTTTATATATATATGTGTTTTGTTTTCATGTGCTTAGATTGCAACCTTAGCCAAATGCTCGCAGATAAATCAGTAAATATGTCACAATCCTGCCCACGGTCAGCCTTAATTGGCCTGACCCAGAGCCCGAACCCAGACGCAGATGTTCCCAATTCGAGGAAATTACCCATATTGCCATATTTCACACTTTTGCCGGCCAATTTATGGCGGCCCTAATGATGTCAAACGATTTCATGTCAATGGGCTAACTCTGCACCCTCGAGCCATGGAGAAAGTCAGTCCCACTAGTGTGCATTTATTTTTGTTTTTACGGGTATTGGGCAAAACCCCGAGCTATATCCACTGGAATCTTAATCGGTTTGTGTTGGACTTGCAAACAGTTTTTGCCCTTGTTTATCCATTTTACGGAGCTGTGACCTTCAGTACCCTTAGGGGTTAAAAAAACTTGCATAGCAAAATACCCAGAGGCTTGCTACACAATTTTTTCACGACGCCCAATAAAAAATGTGCGTTATGGTAGCAGTTGCGATTTTCCCCCTTAACTGACTTAAAATTAACTTAAAGTTTAGCCAAATCTTTGGTTTCCCTCGATTCAGCAATCCAGTTCCCCTTTTAGATAAGAACCAGACCTAATTGTTGGGCTTTTTATAGCTGTGGTACACTTGGCATAATCAGCAGCCAGTTGGCCCATGAACTTCTGGTTAATATTCACTCGAGAGGGCTAAAGCCTAACAAATGCGAGTTAAAGCAACGGACTGCAGCTGGGGCAATAACTTACGATTATTATTATATTTTCAACAGCTCTGTGGGCCAACGAATTGAACGAGTGTGGCAAACTGTGTTAATGACATGAAAACTGACTAAAAGCGGGACGAGAAGAGAGGCTGGAAAATCGGGGGATCTGAACTCTGAACGGTGTTAAAAGCTGCTGTAACATGCCAACCTCCTTTTTCCGTGGCACTTTCTTGGGCTTCTAATTAACTTAGAGCAAATACTGCAATTAAGCCCGCTTGTTTTTCTGAGACTTCTGTTCTGTTTCCCCTACCACGAATGTGGAATTATGTGTCAGAAAATGAAACTGCATGTGTGTGCCGGAATCGGAATCCGTATCTGTATATGTATCTGTATCCGTGACTGTGACTCCATATATATGTGTATCTGTATCTGTATCTGCGGTGGGCAGGCTTTTGCATTTCGCGTTAAAAAAGAAACTAGTTTTCAGCAGCAGCCGCCGCCAGCTGAAGCGGCAAATTTGGCTTAATTCCGTTTGGGCCGAGACCAACTAGAAAATCTTTCTCTCCGATTTGAGCCGTCTGTCAGCTCACTTGGCCATTATGAATTATGTGCGCCAGCATTAAATATGCTACTTTAGCTCACAGCTGACAGCCAACTTAGCGCAACGAGACGAAATATAACGAAAAACGCTAATTAAGTGCAAATATGTATTGCCATTCTAGAGATTGGATTTCTTTGGTGTTGGTGTACCCACCAGAGGAGTTGAGGAGTCCTATTTATATGGCTAGAGATGGCAGAAATACGTGCCCCTGACTTTATTTAAAAATATGTTTAAAAATTGTTTTTCCCTTTTATAGATCTAGTTAATAAGAAAAATTGACACTAGAAAAATGCTTATTGCATTTTTGTTTTAAATTTAGTATGTAAACCCTTTATTAGCTACAGTGGATTGCAGAAATGCCACTTTATGGTCTATTTGTAATATTATTGTATCAAACTTTAAAAAATAAAAAGTTACTTATTTTCCATACCACCATTAATTGGCGTTATCCAACTGAAGTTATGTGTTCCTGTGGCAATTGAAATATGTACCCAAAGCATGTCTTTCCGGCTACTGTAGAAATTCTTCCTATGAATTATTCCCCTTCTTGAGCTGGGCGATTTATTCCATCTCCATTATTTTCCCACTTTTAATTCCTCTTTCCGTGTGCTGGCCCGGCTGTTTTTACTTTTCCTCACTTGCATTTAATTATTTCTGCCTCTTTCACCGGCCGGGGAAAATTCATTAAAATTGCCCATCTCTATTGGCGGAGACAGAGCCACGTTTTGCATTTTGCATTTGCAGTTTGTCGGAGTGCCCCGGCCCCGCCCCCGCTTCACTGCATCTTCTTCCTCACCCTGGGCCCAGTATCTTCTATCTAGCTGGCAACAAGTTGGAGTTAAACCAACTGCCGCACGTTGACTGATTGCTACGTGCAGATTGTCATTGTTCGTTTTTGTTGTAGGCCCAGCTCAGTTGCTCAGTTGGCCAGTTGCCTTCGCCGCTGTTGTTTTTGCCACAGCCGAGTTGCCTTTGTTACTGCTGCTGCTGTTGTTAGTTGCTACATACTTTGCAGACTTGAGTAATTTCTTCGCCGAGCGCTGGCTTTTTGCTTTTCCAGACTTTCCTCATTGGCTTCGGCGTTGACTCTTTCTTTCTGCCTCCGGCCGCAGCGCCAAAGGTTGTTGCTTTTGCCTTGGTCGTTGTCTGGCTCTTTGAGAGTGAGTTGCCAGATGTTGTGATATCACGAAGCAGCATTATAACTAATTGGCCACGTTCGTTCTAAGCCATCCCATCCCATCCCCATCTATCCCATCCCATCCCATCCCCTTCTATCCCATCCCATCGCATCCCCACCCAACTCCCCCTATCTCCTCCAGTCAGAGTTCATTGTCATGAACTGCGCTTCGGAGGTTTTCCATTCCATTGCGAGGCGGAAGAAAAGCATTTTTCACATGGCCGCAACTCTGCGCAATTTGCATATTTCGGCTAAGGGCGTATGACCTTCGAATTGCTACAATTCAATTTACATTTCAGCTAAGTGAGTGCTTCAGAGATGGGAGCTGGGTCGTGTATAACATCCAGAAGCCATAGATATATCTTACTATAAGGTTAAAGCACCACAAAAGCGGTCAAGCGATCTCCTTGGACACTTTTGTATGGCTATTTCACTAAACAACATGAATAAAACGTGTAAAAGAAACATCCAACGGATTCATTTGCTTACTTTACTACCATACCTATTAGAAATTTGAAGTGACACTCTGACTCACGATCAGATTGTTTTAAGAGTTTTACATGAATTCCTAAGTATCAATTCTTTGATCTATATATTTTAATGCTTTAATTTGGATAAGTACACATGACTAGGAATATTTAAACCGCAAGCCAAACTTTTAATATTTGCCTAGGGTTCTTATTTTGGATTTTCAAATCTTTGCATATTTTTATAAAATATGTTAGAACAGAATGCAAACTAATTTAAAATGTTGAATCGTATATTCAATTTAAAATTATCTATTGTTGATTGTTTATTGTTTGCAATGGCTAATTGTAGCAGTAGGGACTAACACTTTACATTAGTCATTCTTTTTATGCGGACCCATATCTCACTCTTCGTATATGCACCTATTCTTTTATCCCTGGGCGGCAACCACGAGCCGATGAATATACCGTAAGGCCGAGGAGATCTCCTGGCCAATTTAGCGTAATAATTTCAGCATGTGCATTGGCGCACGGCTCATTGGCTCCCTCGGCTTCCTCAGATCCGCTCACCCCGCGATCTGATGGACTGAACCGCTTTGAGCCGGGCTAAAAGCTGGTACCAAGACCTGAGTTGGCTTTTCCGCTTTCGGTTTCATTGCCGCAATTCGGAACTGGTTATCGATTACGCTGCTGGCCGGCTGCTGGCACTTCTAGGCAAAACTAAATATCATCGCTCCACAGCATCCAGCCCGGCTATCCGTGGCAGCGGCTCCTATTGCAAACCGCTATAATTTTGTGGTAATATACAGTGACGCTCGTTTCAAGCACGTGCTGGCAGCATTTACCCAACTCATATATTAAGTCCCATACACAGCCCCCGCGGCCGACTGCAAACTGAAGTTGGTTACGATACTCAACAACACGTACTTCACAGATTTGTACATTGCGCCATCGTCATCATCGTGATTATCATCTTGCCCATCATCGTTGTCAAGTTTTCTGCCCCGCGCCGCTCTGTTTTGTTCTTTTGTTTTTGTTTTTGCTCTTTGGTTTTTCAATTTCAAGTTCGTTGCCTCAGTCTTTGGTTAGCTGGCAGTGGTCTTAGAACAATTGAGGCTAATCGAATCTTTTTTATGTCATATTTTCGACAGCTGATGCTGGTCGAAGCGTTTCGATGGGTGCCCCACGGCAAAGTTATGCTCTAAACAAAGCCAGGTTAACAAAAATCATTTGATGGAAATTGCTGTCTGATGTGTTTTTTAGATTGCTTTAAATTTGTTTCCAATAACTGACAGCCAGGCAATCAAATATAACAATTTGTGCTATCTCTTATATGTTTACTTCGGGAAATAAATGAAAAATGTGTTTCCTACAACAAAGCTAATGGTAAATAAAGAAATAATATTCAAATTAACATTACAATTCTTTTGTATCGTACTTTCTGTTATCGTTGTTAATGTTTTTTGCTGGTAAGTATTTTCGATTTAAATAACGAAAGACTAAGGTAACAATTTGTTGAACTCTTTTATTAAGCATAATTGTTATGTATATTAATGCAGCAAACAAAAGACTAAGGGAACGAACCTGGGTTCACTCTTCAGGCAGAAACTTAATACTTTCCAATTAGTTTTGTGCGCAAAATATAATTTCTACAAAAGAATCTAATATAATAATGGCCATAATTTATGCACTTCTCATCACATAAATGAGATTTCTTTTAGCTTAGCTTCATTGGTACAACTGGTTTACGACAATGAAGCAACCTTTTGGAAGTATCCATCAATAACACAGGAAACCTCGGATGGAGCTAAGCTTCAGGTCCTCAAGTGTGCGAAAAGTAAAAAAATATCAGATACAAAGCCAATCTCTGGACTGTTCACAGTTAAATGACTATGTGGCCTCCCTGGGCTCTTTATTGACAAATCCCCATCGATCGATAAACATATAAGACAAATATAAAAAAATTTCCGCACGGGTCTCAGGAGTGTAGCGACAAGCTTTAACCTTCCAAGGTCTGCTCGAATCTGTTGGATCTGCCCGGCTCCACGGGCATGAATGATCGATTTTATGTATGTGGCTGCCTGGCATAAAGTCACTCAATAAAATTACAAAAAATTGCGATGCCGAGAAGAGAGAACAAAGACCGCTGGCAGATGCCCAGGTGCCTAGATTGATGGCCCCGGTGTCCGTCTTACTGACCAACTGGCCAAGTGGCGTCATTGCCAAGTCGAAGATGGGACACTCTGCGGACCGATAAGGTCACTGGATCGTCTCGGGAGGCATCTGCGCACAGATTCCAGTTGCAGTTTTCCCACCAAGCGTTCGGCGGGGCCCAGGGGTTAGGGTATTATGATAACATCACGCAGCGGCAACGGAAGTATGTACGAGTATCTATTTTTGTGGCACCGCCTGTCATCGCGCCGCTCGTTGTTAACAGCTGCCCGAAGCGCTTACAACAATGCGACTTCAATTAAAGCAACCCAGCAACCTTGAACTCTCGTCCAATCAGCGGCAACAGCCTGGTCATCCCCACGACATCCTTTCCGCCGCATCCAGCCAAATCTGGACCCACACAGCAAGAAATTATAATGAAATACACACCACACGATTAACTCACTTAAACATGCCTTAGATTTTCGTTGAATAATGTGTTTTATGCTATCCAAAACAAATGACTTAGGCAACGAACTTTACAATCCAACTCCTTATTGTTACTAGCTTTAATAATTTTAATGGAATAATTAGTAATTACTATTATTTTTTTCCACCCTTGCAATGGGTATATGGATTTTAGACAGACATTTGCTCCGCTGTAAAGGAGATATTTAAAAACCATTTGAAAAATATATATCTTTGATGACTATCAACAGCCGTGTCGAACATGTTCATGTTCGTCCAACCATCGTCATAATCACATGATTGCGGGTTAGGTTTTATCAAATCGGATCAATATCATATTCAATATAATAGAAATCACAGTATGGTTATTTTTGATCATACAAATTTCGTTTTGGTGTAGTTTTTTCCAAATTATAATTACTGCAAAAAAAACCTCGACTAGCTTTTTTTATTGTTTAAATATCTAAAATCTGAATTTTATACCCTTCAATCCTTCCTTCTTGCTTTTAAATAAAATTATTTAAGCAGTGGTTTTGCATAGCTTTGTATATCCATTTAAAAGAGATCTACATTTTTCTGTGTGCACGAAAGACCCAAGCTGCAGCTGTCAATCTGCGTTCATTCCTCGCCTTCGACTTTGACTTCATGGCGGCAATCATCGAGAGCTGGCCTCTGTCTGCGCCCTTTCCCCCGGTCCACTGATCCCCTGGCCATGCCCTGCCCCTGCCCTTGCCCTGGAATCTTTTGGCCCGGCTCATTCCTTGGCGTCAACGCCGTTAGCTGTCGTTTAGTTTATTGTTGCAAATTGTTCAGTGAATTATGTGCCGAACTGCTTGCTGCCAACGACCACACACACAAGTGCCAGTGAGTGTGTATGTTTAAAGGCTTGGCAGGAAATTCGATATTATGGATTTATTGGAAATGGCTTTCGATTCACCTCGCGGTTTCGGCTTACCAGTTGTAGGAATCCTAATTTGGAGCACATTTATGATTTAAGGTCATGAAAGTTCTTTAGTACGTTTACTTATTAACACATTTCAGTTCATTAAGCAACTGATTGAAATGAAAGTGCTCCAAATTAGTGTGTTTATACAGAGGTGGTCAAAAGTATTTACACAACGAGCTTTTTTTTCAATTAGTTGACAATTGAAAAAAAAGCTCGTTGTGTAAATACTTTTGACCACCTCTGTATATGTAATTGCCAAAGTGGAGTTCCGAAGATATAGCATCCTTTAAGGTAGCTATTACTTTTGCTTTTTAACCATATCAAGCCGATTTAATAGTAGTATTTAGGCGATGTTATTAATTGCTGTACAAAATAGTTTATGTATCAGCTAATCTTATTTAAAAAATCAGTTCTGCATTTGTTCAAATGCCCATGCAGAGGCCTAGGTATGTAATCGTTTTATTTCCTGCCTGGGCCCATGGATTTTCAACTTGTACATGATCGAGAACCTTAGCAGTAGATTGCATCTTACTTCAGGGGCACACATACAATAATTTGCCTCTCCTTAAGCTGTCAACTCAAGCCAGCCAAATCAAGTTCGTTGCCCAAGTCATTTGCTCTTCAATCAGTCCGAGCAATGGCACGAAAAGGGAAAAACTTTTGATTTTTCTCTTGCCTCATCGCCTTATGTAAATTTTCAGCCGCTGCCCACATGTAGCTCCAGTTTTTTCTTTCTGTGCCCTTAATCAAGCCGGAACCCTTGCTGTCTCTGCCTTTGGCTCACTTCACTCAGCCTGGCTCAAGTTGAAGTCGAATCGGAGTCGGAGTCGAAGAGTCAGCGAGACAACTACACAACCCACACACATGTTTCTGGATCGGATCGGATCGGATTGGATTGGATCGGGTTAGACTATGGGCTGAGGTATGGCTCTGGTCTGGTCTGGTCTGGGTACGATAATGGCAGCGATTGCAGCTCTCGGCTGATGTTTGCTTCTTTTGCTTGTTAAGCTCTGTGCCTACTTTGATTTTGCTGTGCTCCGTGTGTCTCCAGACATTTGTCTTTGGCTCTTAAGGTTTCTGCCTGCTGCCTATTTTTTCGTTCGTCGTTGATTTCTGTTACCCCTCAAATGCACTTTCAATTGCAGACAGCTTGACGTATATATATGTAGCCGGGCCAGAGCACTATATCTCTCATTTATCTATCTATATACGAACCTACCTATATTTCGTCTGTCCCCGGCTGCTGCTGCCTCACTTGCTTCAGCCTCCTTTCTTCAGCCGAGCACCGAGTCGGAATAGGAATTGGAATTGGAACTGAAATCGGAATCCGAGTCTCTGAGCTCTGAGCCTGGGCTGCCCACAGGCACTTTGGCTTGTGGGCCGTGGCTCCAACTCCAGATTCGGCTCCAGCTTCCCCAAAGTTTCAGCTGCACCACGGCTTTTGTCCTGCCCCTTCTGCATGCCTCACATACTGTGTCGGATTGGAATTGGGATTCGGATTCGGATTTGGACTTGGAGTCGTCGTCAAGTAGCTGCCATGTAAAACGCTTCCTACTTGGGTCTACCAATGCATTGTAATAATTTGGAGACCTATTGCAGCGCTTGGGCACTACGCAAATTATTAGGTAGCTGGATTTGAAATAGTTTAAAAATCTATAATATCTTCACTTTGGATGGGCCTGTGGTAGGTTTATAAAGTTATTCCATCGCTTCCAATTTTCAATTGCCTAACGCTGTGCGCAGAGCCTTTCTGCTTCGTTTTTCACATGAACTACCTTAAGTTTTCCTCTCCCATTTCCATTCGAAATGCTTTTGCTGGCTGTAATCATACTTTTTTGATGTATTTACTTTAATTAAATTACGTAAAGTGTTACGTGGCTCAAGCACGCACATTTTGAAGCCCCCAGTGGGCGCCCTTCCTTCCCCGAAGTCCCCCATATCATTCCAGTTTGCCACACACATAAACCACTCAACTTGTGCTTTCATTAGAAAGCTAAAATAGTTTAGAGCCCTTTGAGCCTTGTTATTGTTTAGAAAGAAGAAAACGAAAACTAATAAATATAATACACATAAATCCAAACATTGTTTCTGCCAGACAGTTAATAAATGGCCGAAAATTGCAAGTCAGTTCCACTTGCTCTTTGAAAAGCGAATCTCATTGACAGCGAAATTTATCGCCGACCAATGTGAAATTCCACTAATAAGTTTTCAGCGGTGTTGATGGCTTTATTGGCATCGCAAGAAATGATTTAAGCCGCAGCAGCGAAAACTTAATCAAAGACCTAACCCACGAACCTGGACGTTCTCACATAGAAAATGAAAACGAAAGCTGAAAGACAGATGGATCGTTGGATGTGAGCTCTTTTTACACTTGGCTTACACGACGACTGCGGCGTCGGCAAAATTAATATACCAAACAATTACACGGCCCGGCAAAACAATTTTAAGCCCAGTTAATGCCGTCGCACAGTGGCTGCAAGCCACGCAAATTCGCCGCGAAAAATTGCCCACAATTGCCAGTGGCCGAGAAATGAAAGCGCTCAAATTTGCATACTCGCACTGGCAAATGAAGCGCAGCAAAAGGAAAATTGCCACACATACTAATTGGAAAAGAAATGCAAAACCAATGCAAATGAAAATAATGACAGGGCGCGGTTCGCGAAACTATCTAATTATTTGTTTGACATTGGCAATGACAATGAAACCGAGAGTCCCGCAGCGGAGAAATGGATTTTTCTTTCAACTGATTGAGTGCAAAATTGGGTTTTAATTGGCACTATACTTGGACATTTAAAACTAATGTACATAGAATCATCAGAATAATAATAAACAATGATGTTGGACACAATTGATTATGATTTTTATATCGCGCTAACCCTTAGTAACTTTCTCACCTAAAAACTGTGTATTATTTTTGAATCAGTTTTCATGTTAGCTACTCGAACCACTGTTCGTTGGCTACAGTCTGCTGAAGCTCACAGTGTTTGAAAGTTAAGACTTTTGCTTTCCTTCCCCCGACTTGGTTTTTGCTTTTAGAAAGACCAAGCAAATGGATAAACAGAGTTCAAGAGGTTGCCAGCCCCGCCCCTTTGCGCACATGAGGCAAGAAAGAAAAGAAAGTTATTACAAAATTAACAGAGGCCGACAGCTGACAAGGGCAGAGGAATGGGGCCGAAATGGAACTGTATCTAGCTTGAGTTGGGTCCGACCGCCTCGGGCAGAAATTGTGACACATTTAGGGGGGAAAAGCTCGTAGAAGCGGGACTTACCACCTCCATTGTTGGCACTGGAGCAGTGTTTGGAGCTGAGTCCCTGGCCCGTGTTGGATGCAGAGTTCGGCAGTCCGCAGCCGCTCATCACGCCGTACTTGATGGGCTTGAAGTGGAAGAACGAGGGCGAGTAGCCGGATCCGGCGCGACTCAGGGAACTGAACTGCTCCTCGCGGTCCTCCACGTACAGGCCCTCCTTGCCCATGGCCGCCAGTTGCCTACCCTTGGGCATGAACATCACCAGGAAGACCGTGGCGGAAGTGGCTACCAGGCCGAAAGCTACGCAAGCGTCCTTGTGCCGTTCGGCCACGGCCAGGCCGCATAGCATCCATCCCAGCCAAATGGGGATGGCTCCTCCGATGGCCAGCCCAATGTAGGTGGCCTCACGGTGGTTGTCCCTGATGCCACGCGACTTGATGGCCAGCACGGCGATGAAGACGATCAGAAAGACAATGTAGATCAGCGAAAAAAGCAGCTCCGAGAACTGCGTCTTGCAGAGCGGTATTAGCACGGTGCTGACCGCCGCTATCCGGGTGTAGATCTCCGGAGTGCCGTCCAGCGTGGTGTAAGACGTGGGGTAAAACAGAGCCGAGTAGTTGGTCTGTGAGGCCACCGTGGTGCTAAGGAAGCCACTGCCCATCACAGGCACACTGGTGGTGTACACCTCCGGTGGTTGGGTAAGCAGCCACTGCCCTCCGATCGCCACCTGGATGAGCAGCGCAAAGAGGAGCAGCAATCCCTGGTATGGAGCCGGCAGATAGACCCCTCCATTTAGACTAATCAGAAATACGCACTTGACCAGCAGGGCGGCAAAGACCAGGGCGTAGGCCACGCCAACTCCGAAACGAATGGCTCCGCAGCTGATCAACGAGGGCTGTGCGGTGATGATGGCCCCCAAACTAGCGCAGGCGAAAAGGCCGAGGAGCAGCATCTGGCCCAGAAAGAGGTGCCTACGCGACGGGGACGTCCGCCAGGCCTTGAAGAGCACAAAGATCTCGAAGGCTGCCATCATGAGCATGGTGAGGGTGGCCAGAACTAGCACCGGCACCACCCACGGCTCCTTGCGTAGTCCTGCGAAGGGCAAGTGGGTAGACACTATGCTGGGGGGCGTGCTGTTGGAGCTGCTCCCGGGAGTCACCCGTCCAGTGGTGCCGGCTGCTCGCGCCTTCGCCCCCGAACTCCGACGGGGCGTGGCTGGTGTGGTGGTGGACGTGGTGCTGCTAGAACTGCTGGCCGATAGTGTGGGTACTACAAAGAATTCCGTCGACATTTCGAGACGGGCAGCACTGGAGACATTGCCACCCGGAAAATTGAGATCCAATTGTTTGGCAGATCGCTGGGACTGAGGGGCTGCCGGAGTAGTGGTACTAGTGGTGCTACTTGTAGTACTAGTAGTCGTGCTGGTAGTAGTGGTGGTGCTGCTGGCATTACGGCTACTCGGCTTGAGCACCTGGTAGGCGTTGCGATCGGATTCCTGGCTGGTCACCAGGCGCACCCGCCGCCAAATGTTGTTGCCATTAACGCTGAGGCTGCGCGACGCCGGCGTGGTGGCGATCAGCTGCATGATCAGCAGCAGGATCAGCAGCAGGTGGCGTCTACCGGCCATTGGATGTGGTGACCTTCGATGCCCTGGACCTCTGATCAAGTAATCAAACGCGGCACATCTCTCGCGAACGCACACTAACCACGCACACGCGATCGCGATTCTTCAGGTTAGTTAATTCTTCAGTCTTCGCAGGCCCTCGATCTTGAATTCTGCGGTCTTATTCTTCTCGATTCTCGCGCTAATACGTCCGCTTGCTCCGATCGACCAACTGCAACTGACTGGCGGCTCTGCAAGTTGGGCTTTGGACCGGCTTAGTCGTTTGAGACCAGTTTGACGGCAGCCAAGTCGAACAAACACTTGTTTGAGTTCGATGTGCGTTTGCTAACCCGGCTAACACTTATAGGAACGCAACATGATGAGTGGGAGGCAGTTGGGCTTTAGGGCGTTTTATATAATTTTTGGCAATGTAGAATTGCATGAAAATTTACTGAAACATCCTTTAAATTTGGTACACAATTCATTACTTCTTCTGCATTTAAGGTTCAGTATATAGCTTCAACAACTAATGTTCTAAATAGCTCGAAGTCTTGCTGATGTCTATGGATTTCCTCTCGAAAGCTATGATACTTCATTTCCCATTTAGCACCAGTAAGAACTCCATTTATCTTAAGCGTCCGTGATAATCCGCTGAAACATAAACTTTTAGAAATATGCATATAATTCTGGAACACATTTATATACGTAAGTATCTTTTCCATTTCATAATTATTCCAATTAGATTTCATATTACGGGACATTAGCATCGGACACAACTTTTCCCTCCGCGGTTGGTTGCAACCATCTGCAGACGCGATCCACAGACCTAGCTCAGGATCCACACTCAAACCAACTGCGGGATGGAGAACACTTTCATTCGTTCTGCATATGCGGAATTTCGGTTTATGGGCTCTGATGCTCGAGTTGGCTGGTAGGAAAGTGCTATGGGCCATTATCTATTAGCCAACCGCTTTTGCGGTCTCCTCGCGGAGCCTCTCTCCACAAAAACGACCCAACAAAAGGCCAAATAGCGAAATCCGCGCACAAAAGGCGATTGTAAATCAAAAGAGCGCTAATGATATATCGATATACAAAGTGTTGAGGCGGGAAAGGCATCGCCAATGGCGTTAGAAACGGCAATAGCAATAGGAACCCGGTCTGATTCCTTAGGTCTTATTGTGTTCGGCGCGCGCTTTCAGCCAACCACAGTTAGAATTCAGATCACCTGAATGAGTGGGCAAAAAGTAGCTATAAGCTGTATTGCATAAAATCGGCATTTAAGTTGGTCAAAGAAGTAATCACACATATGTATGTAGTCTACAGGGACTCCCCACAGGTACTGACCTACAGTACAGATATTACTGGGGAATATCTTAATGCATAATCGTTATGTTATACGAATCTCGAAACTATGTAATCTTTGAACTCATGTAAGATATACGCAATGGCTGTCCGATTTTGACTAGCTCTAATTCCAAATGGTCTTGTGAGAAGTTTGCAAAGGCCAACTTTCTGGAGAATCTCAAGGACCGAATTCTAGCCCAAGCGAACCTTATTGGCCACTGGACATTCATGTCCATATTTGGAGCGGCTCGCAATGCGGAGCCATTAGCCGCAACAAATGTTATGTAGATCGTGTCGATGGCGACTGAGCTTCGCCCCCGCCCCCTTAGAACCGGGCTAACTTGCCACCGCCTGACTTGCCAACTTACGGTATCGTTAGTGACGATCTGCGAGGGTCTGGAGCTTATGGAGCGTATGGAGGGTCGGAGTCCGGCAATCTGCGTTCTGTATTGACATGGAGGCGGGTAAATAACCTTTCGGCATGGCCCAAAAACAGAGTCGTGAAAAACAATTCGCATAAATGAGCGCGTAGTCAAATTTGTGACTGGCCATAACCGACCATAACTCAACTCGGGGCTTCTGCTGCGATCATGATCTTGAGCGATACGGAGGTATATACGATCTGTACCTGTCGCTGTGCCTGTTGGCATGTAGATCTTATGGTAGAGAGTGAGACATTTAGCCGGACTTGGTAGTACGAATCGAGCAGGGATGATGAGGCAGCGTAATTTATGATCTTTCAATTACAACTTGTCTCTGCCGAATGAAATTCCGTTCACGGTGTGCTTAATCTTGGCATTAGCTTAGCCGGCGATAATTCGGTATGCCTCCGTCGTCCGATTCCCATTATCCGTTTAATTAAAGCTGTCACTTGGCTGTTAGCCGTGCCAAACGGCCAGGTTCGCCTGGCAACAGTAACAGTGCTTTATGTAATCCTGCGGCCTTAGAGCCAACTTAGCTAATTAAAAGGCATTCTAATATTACGTTTCGCCTTTCTCCCGGCCGCCGGATCACGTTTCACGACATACCATACCCGAGATCCGAGACACATTGCGTTAATAACCCTTGACTGAGCACAAGATCAAGGCAGCGCGGTGGCTCGTGCGCAGGCCAAGAGTCAATTGGCCCACACCTTGGCCAAAAAATTGGTCCTTCTCTCGGCATCACCAATTCTCTAATATCTACTTCAAGTTTCATGTTGATTCATACCTGACAGCAAGTACCATTTATACCTACATAAATATGTTGAACACCTTAAAACAATGCCAAAAACAAGAAAGAGAGCCAGCTTCTGGCAGTCGACGCTTGTATATAAAAATTACTTTACGATCAAAAACATCGAAACTGCTTTTTCTTTTTATTGTTTTCCATCAATTTTCCGAATGATCCTATGGCAGCTTTATGATATAATCGCCCGATTTTGGGAAAGTTTCATTTAAACGACTATTTGAAAAGGCTAGCTATAGGCTATATCGAGTCGGCTGTTAAATCTGATCAAGAATATATACACGCCAGATTCACCTGTAGTGCACTGCAAGATGACTGAAATATCAACATAAAAAGTATAAGAATAAATTTTAATAGTCTAGGTAAATATCTGGATTCTATTGCGTGATTTAACTTTTTCGTTCGGCTGTAGCGCTCTCATTACTCGATTTGTGTATCAACTTTCTTTATGTTTAAAAATTATTCAAATTACTCGATGAGCCTAGAATATTTGCACGATTTCGCGGGGAGAAATAACCCCACTGGCTGTGACCTCGCCGCCTAGATGGGCTAATATTACTTTGGCCGAATAAACCGACGGCGCCAAGACCTCGAATCCGTCCCGAAATTGATTGATTCCGGGTGATTTGAATGTCTGGCCCGAGACCTGGACAACCTCTACCCCGAACCTCCACCTCTACCTGTACCTGGACCTGGAACCTCGAAAACTTCCTCCATGGACGCGGATTAGAGGCTAAAGAAGTGCCGCCAGTTGGCTTGGCCAACGAAATGGGACCGATAATCGGGCCGGACCCATGCTTGCGGCTCTTTTTAGGCGCCACAATTTATATGTCAGTGGACAAGACGGGGTCAAGTGTCAATCGGCGAACGATTTGCAAATGTTTCCGCTCATAATTCTATGGTGCAATTAATTTTTGACATTTCGATCGTTGAATTTTGGGGCCAAGCAAATATGCCGTCCGTAAATCTTCCGGGG
This sequence comes from Drosophila mauritiana, assembly GCF_004382145.1. Lineage (NCBI taxonomy): Eukaryota > Metazoa > Arthropoda > Insecta > Diptera > Drosophilidae > Drosophila > Drosophila mauritiana. The sequence continues at coordinate 21,106,195 of NC_046669.1, forward strand.
GAGCGGGGCGATTTAATTTAAATTAAAACCAGTTACCAGTGCATTGAACCTGCCACCAGCGGAATGAGCGGCACTCGGATACCAAATATTCAGAGACAAAAGCCTTGCGGCGATCTTATTTATTTATCAATATGTAGTGCGCTTCCCTAACCCTTTCCTTCATATCGTTCGCCACCATTTGCCCGGGTTCATTGTCGTCCCTAAAAGAGCGAATTCTGATTTATAAGCGGGTCTTGGCCAAATGCCCGTCTTCCCGTCTTCATCCCCTCGCCAGAACCCCTCCATCGCGACGGGGCTGCGCTTTAATCACGTGCGTGCAATGCGCACATGATGATGCGCCCCAATCCGAGTCCCCCGGCTCGCGCCCTCAGTATGGCCCGATTCTCGATCCCTGCTGCCCGATCCCATCCCAACCCATCCTATCCCATCCGATCCCATCCCATCCCAGAAGCGATCCCGACCCCTCCGATGCTCTTGACGATGCTGGGATGCCGCCCTGGACTTTGCTTTTGTTACTGGTGTTGCAAATGCTGGCAGGCCAAACACCCAGTGAACATTGCTCAACGGAGGAGTTCGCTCTCTTACAACGCACAGTGGTGTGCAGGTGAATAGGGACTGGTTTTCATACACAAGAAAAATAATATTTAGGTGGAGACGATGAAACCTAGATGCTGATGAATGCATTTAAAATAACATAACTTTTATGATTTTGATCAGGATGATCTTCGACGTTTGAATTCTTTTACTGATAACAAGGTAGGGAGTTTTTCCAATAGTGACATATTTCTTACTCCGATCCTTCCACCAATTAAGACAAAAACATTTATATATTTCTTCTGTAATCTAACTGAATCCTTCGTGTTACTATATAAGGCCTACTTCGCTGACCTCCGGTGTGCTCCCCGCTTGTTGTTTAGTTCCATTATGCAGAATGCATATAAATGCAAGTGCAAGCATTGGAGTTAGTACGCGAGTGTTGGCTCGACTTGGCTGCCGTTGTGTGCGAGCACGCATGCGTGAAGCGTCCGTTTTAATCGTTGCCTGGCCATCGAATATTTCTTTGGCCAAGACGCTCCGACGGCGATGACGACGTGGAGAGCTTGCTCGTAAATCCGGCGTATAAAAGGCACATAGCTCGGCCCATTGGTGCTGGCCAGGAAGGGGGAGCACTGGGTAGGGGAGTCAATTGTGCTGTGGGAAGTGGAGAGTGGGGATTGGTGGTGGGGTCAGCCCCGATCGCGAACTTGGTCGAGCCACGCACAAGGCCTTCTGATGGTGGCTAACTTGGCTCTAAGGTGCCCGACCGCAGTGGTCCGTCTGACCAAAGGCTGATTTACTATGATCCGCTTGAGTTTTATGTGCAGAAAGATAAAATTTTTAAGATATTGACACCTTGTTAGGCGTTTGAGAGACAGCCGGTGCCGGGATAGCCAGGATTGCCGAGGGTCTGCAATAAGGAAAAGAACTCTTGGCTATTATCTGCACAGGGAACGCCCGCCGATCGCACCTTCCCTGGATTCGCATTCCCATTCCCATTCGCATTGGCAGTTGCCCTTTTGCGTGGCTAATTGTGGTTAAAATTAAGTGCATTTCCCGTCGTCAAATGCATTCACTTGGGCCAGATAATCAGGACGTCAGAGTCAGCGGTTTCTTTAGGTCCTCTCCTGTTCTCCTGGCCGCTGTGTGGGTGTCAAAGGCGGGCTTTGTTAAATTTATGGAATAATACATATCTTTACGGCTTCATTAGCGAAACCCTCTCGGAGAACCCAACCCCCAGCCCCCCTCCCCCAGGTCCACAAAAAGGCCATTCGACACGCTGTCTGCATTAGCGCCAAAAGGATCGGCATCGACATAGCCATCAAGCGTCATCCTCTTCGTCTTCGTCTCCCAGACTCCAAGACGTTGTCTATCTATCTGTCACTACGGCGAGTCGGTCCTCATTCTCGAGACCCTGAGCCCGCGAGACTTTGTATGCACACTTCAAAGGGGTTCAGCTCGGGTCGCTTCGATTCGGTTCTGTAAGCCAGCAGTGCACCACGGCTTGGTTGAGAAGAATGCTTCAAAGTACCGAGATTCCGATTCTCAGCTCATATCTAATATATCTAAGAATTGAGATTCAATGGTGATTGGAAACGGGCGTTTAACAAACTTAAAGTTGATAATTTCTCCCAATGTTCTTTTATACATTCTTTATTTGATTAGACTGCAAACTATAACTTCTAATTAAATTAGTACATTTGCACTCTTGTACATAAGTGCACCCCCAATTCGGTTACTTTTTGGCCGGAAAGCATCGGGTTCGGGTTGGTGCTTAGCTTCCCAGATTGATTGAGCCTTTTATTAAAGCGCACGTACAGCGTATTAAATAAATTGTTAGTTACGTTCCGGAACGGAACGGAACCGAACCGAAGGGAATGAGCCCGTCCCAGACTCCACACCCGAACCCAGAGCAAAGCCCTTCCTTCTCGTTCGTCAGATTCTGTGGCAAGAGTGCTGTGTTGCGGTTCGGCATGGTGATGGTGTCATATGGCACAACGCCCCCGAAGGTGTTGTGCGGGAAAATCTGAGGAACATGGCGGGAATGGACACAACGAAAGGAATTCCTTTTCCTACTCGAACAACGTCGCTTTGTGCGCGGCGAGTCGCGTCCGTGGGCCCGGGTCTGTCCAGGTAGATGTCTATGCATTTTGCTTTATGGTCCAGCCACGTATCAATTATGTGCCAAAGTGCTAATGGCTGTTGACGGCTTCCACCGTCCATTGTGGGTGTAGCCCCAAAGGAACATTCCTCGGACGACGTTCATTTGCTGCAAAGGGTTTCCATCTGCCGCGGCTAAATTAGTTTTCCACTCCTCTGCACTGCGATGCAAGCGATTTCCTTCGGGCGAAAAGTGAAAACCAGTTTTAATTACTTCGCCGCTTCGGCGGTGAATATCGCGTGTCGATCTCCAAGCGGGCCAATTCAATTATGACACAAATCCATCGCATGCCAAGACAACTCCAATCCAACGTTAGATATCCAAAAACCTGCAAAGCCCAGTTAACGCAGTCGTGGCCAACTTTTCAAAGGTATGAATACTTTCTAATGGGTAAATGCATAAACAAATTCCCCTGTAACTCTTGTGGGTTGCAATTACTTACCTTTTACTTGAGATTTCATTGGATTATTAATATTAAATATGTTGCTGCCACCATTTATGGAGTTCCCATAGAACACCCAATACACAAGTTCTGGCCAGCATCGAGACAAACAATTGGACAAGAACGCCCTGGCTACCGAATCTGATCATAACCATCAACAATCAGGAGTCGGCTTACAGCCAATCACCCAAACTTGCTGTTGTCCGCATCGCTGGTTCGGGTCTTTGGGGTCGGGTCCGTAATGCCCATCTGCATCCAATTAGACGGAGGCCCAGACGAAGGCTTTCTTCTCAGCCATTCCTTGTGGCTCTGGGCCCTCGCTGAGCCCAATTCCTATGGCCTTTTTCGGGGCCAATCGGCTAGTAACTTATACGCTTGTCGGTTACAGCGCATGATTAATGACCAACAAGGGCCTTAGACCAAAGTTGTTAAGAATCCCGTGCTGAAATAAGGATGCCAACCGAGCTTGGCTCCCACCATAGCTTAGCCCAAGACTTTAGTTCCAGCTGCAAGCTGCAATTGGCACTGTCTTGGTCCAAAAAGACCAGAACAAAGTCAACAAATGAAGGCCAATCGTGGTAGCAGCCATGTCTATTCCTACTTCTATGAGTAAATATAACCATTTTAGTATTGGTTTTTGGCTTCATATTAAGTGTTACATTACTTTCTCATTCAAAATATTTGCCAGCTATTTAAAATATTTTGCGAGGAACGGGGAAAAAAAATACCTAAGAAACGTAAATTATCCTGATAGTTAGCCTGAAATGCAAGGTCTAGACTCCAACTTGAATTGATTCCACACACCGAATTTCGAGAGGAAATATTTATTATGTCAGATTGATATCTATCCATGCCCCTAGCCCATATACTTAATTACCAGATCGTAGAGTACAGAAACAAGTAAATCGCTGCTGTACATGTGAGTTTCACACCTGAATGTAATCGAATTTTTATCATTTTACCTCCGCATTGCATTGTTGCCAGGCAGCCTGCAGTTTGGAGTTGGAGTAGGAGCTCAGCTGGCTGCTCGCGAGCAGCCAGCAAATTGAAATTTATTGCCACTGAGCCACTGGAAATCCCGTCTGCGGTCTTTGGTCCCTGCTCCCTGCTCCGTGCTCCCTGCTCCTTGGACTCTGGCCTCCTCCATCGAATCGGCGAGATTTGGGGCCAGGCCAGGCCAGGGCAGGGCAATGCAAAGAATGGTGCTGCTGCTTTTCTGTTTTTTTTTTTTTTTTTTTTTTTTGGTCAGGCCAACTGGTCGCGTATGTGGGTCGCATTTATTACTGCCGGTCCTTCCACTGGTCCGAGACTTATTGTTAGATAAGAAGTGTGACGTTAGCCCATTAGAGTCGGCCGAGGATGATGATGGAGCGTCGGAAATCGGGAATCGCGAATACGCGGCTGGGAATCTGGCATCGAGGATCGGGAATCGAAAATCGAGAATCGGGGATCGCACATCGCCTTTGATTGCCAGTCAGTCTCGGATCCAGCTCGCCAGTCTCGAACTTAGTCACTTGCCATCAAGTGGCCACTGCGAAATAGACCAGGCCGATTACCAAACCAACGCCCGCACGACTTCCACTCGTACTTGACTTGCTCTTGGACCAGGCTCGGACTTGGACTTGGTCTTCGACTAGGAGCTTTGTGGACTTGCCTACCGCCATCGGAGATTTATGGCTTAGATAAGCGCGAAAAGTTACAGATGCCCATGCAGCGGCAACCACTGCAAGGCGCGTCGCGGGCTTAGTTTGCGTTTCTCATTCGTGGGTGGCTCTATCAGTTTTGCCAGGTTAATATCTTTATTAAAAGGAAATATGAGGGAGCAATGTCCGCATTTGCCACAGATCTTTTCAATAAACCATTTCCGTTCATGAATACTAAAGTTGAGGAAGAAAAGCTGGTTGTCCGAAGACATGGCTTTAGCAGGTTACAATCTACAATTTTAACATGACACTGGAAAATCACTTATCATAAGTTCAAGGTATGAGTCAATAAGCCGGTGAAAAAGTAACACTATTGTGACACCAGAGCATACTAAAAATGATATTAAGACCTGTCACCAGTAAGGTGAACTCGATTTAATCAATTTGAATCATTTGATCTTATACTTTACGATTGCTGAGTGCTTAAATGTGAAGACAGTGGCTTTAATAGTTTTTTGGCCAATATTTGTATATTTGTAAGCGAAAAAAGTGAAAAGCCTACTAGCACTATGCCAAATCATAAAAACAATGTTAATTAATTAGTTAAGTTTATTAGTTTAAATAAGTCATACGACTTATTTGTAAATCTCCCCTCGCTGGCAGTGCCTGCAGCACGTTGTTGTCGTCGTCTCGTTAGCGTGGCGCGATTGCTGGCTGCGATTGGAAATTGGCAACAGCCAATGGCCAAGAGCAGGAGCAGCCGGATAGGCAGCAACTATATCCGAGTCAACTTCTCTTTTGGTCTAGTCCTAAGGGCCGATCGATAAGGATCATAGTCAGGCCGGGGCCCTTCGTCTCCATTTCGCACAGAAAAGGCCCATCCTACCGCTGGGAGTCCGGCTAAATTAATGAATGCCGCTTTTAATTCCTATCAGCTTTATCGCAGCGGCCGCATCTTAAATGAGGTCAATTATAAGCCAAAAGTGCAAGTTGTTCGCCAGCACCGAGGCATTGGCAACCCCTTTCTGCGGTCTTCCTCCCAGATGAGTTATCTATCTGCCTCATAAAATTGAGTTTCACTTTCAATTGCCGCAGCCCGGCGAGAGTAATAGAAACTGCACATTAAACGCAACACGTGCCACGCTTCATGGGAGCAACAGCAACAACAGCAACTGCGGCAAGTACAACTGCAGATGCAACAACCTCACCTTCCTCCTCCTTGCAGTTCCTTCGACTGCACTTTGCAATAAATCACAAAAAGCCCGCTCTGTTCGTAATTAGCGCAGGGAAAAAGCGCAGCAACAACATCATCAAATATCACACAATGCACATTGCTGGGGGAAAAAGCAAAGAAAGCATGACGAGGCAATGAGACTACACTGGGCAAAACTATTGGTACGTTAAAGGGCGAAAAGTGTTCAGAGGCTAGAAATTATTTTGTAGCTAGGTTTCCTAGTTCTATGCATGGATTATGAATACAATTATGAAAAGGAAAAATCAATGGGGAACGATATTGTCGAGCTCCTCTAGTTTCAGATACTCCTTAGTCAATAATATTCAGTAATATTCAGTAAAATAGTATAAAAATAATAATAATTTTTCAAACTGGCACAAGCTTAGTATGTTTAATCTCAACCTTATAGCTCTTAAAGTTTCAACAAATTTAGATAGCCCTCTTACTCTACGGGTAATAATTGGAGTTATGGAAGCTTACTCTATATCGTAAAAGTGTTAATATTTCCCAAGGTGGTGTCTTTATAAAACAAATCAAGACCTAAAATGCACTAATTCAAGAGTGTTTGACCAAAGACTACAATCTACTTAAGCTTCAATAGGTTACATATTTGAGAATCAACAAAGGGCTTTTTTCTCTAAGTGTTCAATAGGCAAGTGGTAGTCTTTATATTCGCGAGCTTGCACTTGCCGCAGAATAGACTGCAATTTGTGCAAGCAATGGAGCAGCAACTCGGCCAGTTTCATTAAAAATATTTTGGGTTGAATAACAATAGTAATAATGTAAAGTGCAACGCAGAGTGCCGAGCTAAAATCCAAGACCATAAAAGAAAAAGTGAAATTTCCCAGCAGCCTCAAAGGAAGGCTTTAGTAGCAGCACCAGCAGCAGCAATCATCTTTGGAAATTTTAGCTTTTGTCTAAATTGCAAAAGAGCCTCAGGCCGGAGGCGAAACCCAGGTAAAAGTCTCCCAGGCGGTAAATACTTCCTCTCAAGGCGAGCTCTTCGGATGCGGATCTATACCTAAGACGATTTCTGTGGATAGCCTAAGGAGTAATCGAATGTGATTTGAAAATTTTGTCCAAAGACTAAGACAAATCAAAAATCTGACCACCGTGACCGTAATTTTGGCGGCATTCTCAAAGCCCCCGTATTGTAAGAGTGTAACTATAAGAACGGCCAAAAACCTATTAAGTTTTACGATCCTCTTCCCTCACGTTCTGAGCTGGCTTTTAACTGCGGCCAGCTCCCCCCCCCCCCCCCCCCCCCCCCCCCCCCCCCCCACCTGGACGAACATCTCATTTGCGGAAATTATTTATGTGGTCCTGGTTCTCGGACCCTCTCGAGTCTGGGCTTCCTTCATTCGGGATCCACCCCTTGCATGGTCACGCCATTGACAACTTGCACAAATGTTGACCTTTAATTACGACAGCCAACAGCAGCCACAACTTGTTCTGGCCGGCCACTGTTTGCATAACTACGCATATAACCACGACCCAGGGTACGAGAGGCCTTCTTTCTTGTATGTATATCCGCACACATGTGTCTGCAAAAAGGAGGTAGCATCCACAAAACGACAACGACGACAAATGCAATTTGTCCAGCTGCAGTGGAGACATGTCTCTGTCTTGGACACCGGCGGGGAAGTTGGGTTCGGCGGAAACGCACGCATAGCCAGCTTAAGATGAGCAGGCCTCGGGATCACTGTTACTGCTCCACAGTCACTGGCATTGGTCACTTTAAGCTTAAACAGAGCTGTCCATTTATTTAAGTAACACTCTGCCAACACTTATAGTTATTTACCTATGATTTGCTTATGAGATAAAAGCAGCAAAGCGGTTATTGAAATACAATTGTTTAGCCTATCACCATATCAATAAGTATTATCTTATAATAACAAATAACTAATAAATGTCGCAATAGTTTTGGATTTGATCAAAGTGGAACGAGTATTACAGCTTCACCTAAAAGCATGTAATCTAGTATAAGGGTAGGGTAGTTAATGTGATTTCCCTGCGATTCGCCGATTCATTTTCGCACGGGCCACCATCACTGGCGAGCAGTGGCATATGCAGCATGGGACTCCTGGCTCTTGCTGCGGACTGGGTGACAAGTGCTTTGTGTCAGCACCCCGGTTAGCATGTGGAGCTCAAGCGCCTCGCTCCCCGGCCGATGACAATTTTCACGGCACAGGTGGTTGGGGGGGTTGGGGCGATCGGCTTACACATTAATTATCACTTCTGTCGCTGGTAGCCGCGACTTCTTTTGCCCGAAGTGGGATGAGTAGGAAATCCCAGCGCTGACATTAGATGGCAACAGCACTTAGTTCGTTGCCTAAGTCTTTTGTTTCTGTTGCATTTCCCTTTTTATGCAGCTGTGCCCTCCGCTGTTTACCCAAGTGATAAATGAGCTGATGAAAGCCCAGCAGGGGGTGGGGTGCACTGATTTATGGTTGCCGGGCCTGCTGAATAATCGATAATAATCGAAAGCAACACCCACTTGGTGGGAGTGGGAGATGAACGAACAGGGCTCCGACACTCGAGCACAGCCACATATGAAAATTAAATTATAAAATGCCATGCAAGTGGGGCGGTGGCCAGGAGTATCCTTCCATTCTCAACCCTCCATTGCCCAGACTGCCATAAAATTCCCCAGCTCCATACGCAAGGACAGACAGCAAACGAGGGTGGACGTGCGATTTTCCCGACATTTAATGCAATCCAACGGAAGACGCCAAACGGGGCGGCGACCCTGCTCCCCAACCGCTTCCTGTGGCCTCCTCCTCTGCTGCTGCCACGCCCCACTCGTGTTGCACTGGCGTTCAGGATGAGCAACCCGCCCCGCCCCACCGCCACCACCCGGACTCCCCCTTCCCCACATGCCCGTCCAAAGCAAATAGCCAGCGGGCAGATTTTGTCTTTGCGCGCAAGTGCAGCACGTATCAATTATAGAGGGCTACATGCTAACAACAATAACTACACTGGTCTCAGCAGGATCCAGCACAGCAGCCACTACAACGTATTCGCCATGGACAACGACACTAAAGTTTTAGAGGCGGTTCAAGCTTGGGAGAACCTTTGGTGTGGGCCAGGGAGTCAGGGGTGTCCCAGAAATCTCTTCCGAAAAAATAAAAAATCTTCGAGATTGCCATCTGAGAAAATTTATTTTAAATCCCAGTACATAAGGGGATTTTGGTGAGTCAAAGGAACTTTATACCTGAAAAGTTGTGGACTCAACCCAGTAAGATTTATTTGGAGTTTGGAAAGATGACACTTGAAGATTTTTGAAAAAAATTCAAATGGATTCCTCCTTGTCCTTTTTATTTCCAAATGCTTACTTTTCCAATTTCGTATTTTTTTTTATCCTTTGCGTGTAATTAAATACATCAATATTAACAGAACTGGTTGCTAATTTGATGTCTATAGAACTTAAATTAACATTCTTCTACTGTATTTTTGGAAAAAAAAACACAAACAGCCGGAGAAACACTACAATACGAAAAAACCAACAAATTCAATCTTATGTGCGACACAGAAATTTGACTGCTTCTTCCAATTACCTTGGCCATTTTGAAAACTAGAAAAGGCGCCAATACAGCATCCCGCGCTATTTCAACTCCAATCTCTGAGACAGAGACAAAAATTCGGACCGACTCCAAGTGCCCCTGGAGGCACTCAAACCCAGATCCGCACCAGGACGGGCCAGAGAACTGAACCTAATGGGCAAGCAACAGAACAAAAAATAAAACAGGCCATGCCTGCGTTACCGTGGCTTTAGCCAGGTTTTGCCGCAGTCCTGCATAAAACATGATTAATTCCTGGCCGGGTAATTTATGTAGGCACATAATTCACAGCGGGACACATTTTTCTAGAGAGTTCAGGCCACGGCCAGGCCGAATGCGGTCGCCAGTTAAAGGCACCACTAAAAATAGAACTAGCACACACTCAGGCGAGTTCGAGTGTCGATCATATGGTTACTATATATGCTAAAAATAAAAGGCCATGGCCAGCCGAACCAAACTCAAGCCCATGCCAAAAACGAGCGTCGTGGCGACGACAGCAACGTTGCGACGTTTGATTTAAATTGAAGCCAAAGCCGGGGAAAAAGCCTGGTCCGAAGTCAAGATCAGAGCCATATGTAGGGTTTCTTAGCGCGGAGCTGACAATATCATTAAATATTTATGATGGCACGGCTGAGCAAGGCCGGACAGCGACTAATCCCTAATTAGATCTGCCCGCTTCGCTTGCGTACTTAGCTGGAAAAACTGTCAAGTTCGCTGCCTAAGTCTTTTCTTATTCTCTTCGAGACGAACTGAAAGTCCAAAACCAAATTCCGAAAATTCGTCCTCCTAATTTATATCGACTTCATCTGTTTGAATTTCCTGGGAATAAGCTTTAGGCTCGATCTGGCATGAAGTAGGAAGCCCTAAGTGAGTCGTAAGTTGTGGCGTTCCCTTCTGGGGCTACCGGTATGGGTATGGGCAGCTTGACATGATTACGATGCAACCCACAGCAATACTATTTGTTATCTTTATGCGCTGCCTGCTGTCACTCGAGGCGGACTTCCTTCGCGATGTCGATGCAGAATCATGAATTGAGCCTTTGCATGCGCCAGTGACAAACGATGATGCTTCCGTGCTCATCTTTCCATCGGATCTTTCCCATTCCCCCGCGAAGGCCCAGCCAGAATGGCATAAATTCTGAGCAAGCAGGCGAGGAGGTGCTAGTGGTGAAGGAGCAGGAGGATCTGTTGCGACCCGCTGGCTTTCATTTCTAATTTTTGCATTTGGTTCATGGCTACCGATCGGTCCGGAGTCGCGATCCGTGGCCGGCGATGTTTTAGTGCATTTTATTGCTTTATTTGAGAGTTTGGCATTGCAACGCTTGTCAATTTTACAACTTTATAGAGGAGAGCTCTTATCGTTTGCATATTTATGCATGATCCTCGTCCGATAGTCTGGCCAATCCCCACACCACAAGCCCCAAACCGATTCTGTTGCCGATTCTCGATCCTATTCCCGGGCCCATTGGCCATGTCTCTTAATATTTTTGACATATTGGCCGGGGCCAGAGCCTTGGCCATAAGTCTGGGCCCTGGCCGAGAAGCCTCTTATTGTTGTTTGCTCCTTCCCCAGACATTTTCACAAAAAGGAAATGGCAACAACAAAAAGGAAAACAACAACAACAACAGGAACAATCTTAAAGAAACCCAGCGGACTTGAGTCCGCTTTTAGTGTCTGCGTTGCCTTCTCGCATTTGAATTGCAAATCCTATTATGACTTGTGAAATTATAATTTTTCTAGTTGCCTGGCTGAAGTCCCCATGCCCATGCCCGCCCATGCCCCTCTGCCACTGCCACTGCCCCACCTCTGTGGATTGGTAAGTTCAAGTCCAGGGCCCCATGTCCATGTCCAGTCATAACCGCAGAAGGTTCAATAGCATGAATTATGCATATGCAGACGGTTTCGTTCTTTTGGTTTCGTTTCGGGAAAATCACAAGCACACGCATCCATATGAACTTAGTTATGATAACGTTGCACATTTCTGACTCCACCGTCTCCTAGACAAAAACAGAGACGCGGCCGCTGAATGCAGCTCTTCATATTTGTTTTGGCCAGTAAAAATGACCCAAGCGAACAGAATCCGCAGTGAGCACTGAACAAAATTTTGAGAAATTTTTGATTTTTACCAGTCTGTCTGATCAACGCGAAAGTGATCTGATAAATTTGTTGCAATGTTTTAATCTAATGTGGCGATTTACCTAGAATAAGTCCCAATAAGTCTCACTAAAGCAAGTTCTGCCTGAACATCTCATATAGATCCTTAGCTCTATAATAATGAATCAAATAATACTACGTATTTCATGTTTATTTCTCGCAGTGCCGATCGTATGCTTTATGCGTAGCAGCTGCAGCATAGATGGAGATGGAGAAGACTCTGACGACGCCCCCTCTTTTGAGTTGCTACCGCAAAACTCTGGCTGCATCTCTTTTGGCCTTAACTGGGCCCAAACCTTGGGCCCGAGACCCAACTGGATCTTATTGCTGGTGCTGGTGCTGTGGCTGATGCTGATTCTGGGCTGTTGGACTGCAGCAGGCCTTGCTGACAGAACAAAGAAGTCGTCCATTTGTAATTGTTGTTCCTGATGCTGTTTCTGTTGCTGTTGCAATAAGGGCAGCGCAGACATGGACAAGGATTACCACTGCAACGCACTTCCCCATGCCGTACCCATAAACCCATATACCCATACTCATACGCATGCACATAGCCATTCTTAAAGCCAAGTCTAAACCCAATCTCAATCCCGTACCCAAGCCCAGAGCTTTGGCTATACAAACCATCTGTAGACTTGTACTTTTGCTAAGGCAATCCGACTGCCCAGGTCTGCATACTTTTATGACTTTTGACTTGACTTTGACTTGCCTCCTTAAACGCCCTGGCCAGCAGAAGTTGAATGACCTCAATGGCTTGGCTCCCCTTGGCTGAGATCCAAAAATTCCTGCTCAAAGCTGACCAATTACTGGTTACCAGCATATATCTCCAAAAGCAATATGTATTAAATCCAAATCATTTAGCGTGTTGAATGAAATAGATCATCTTTCACAAATTTGAATTAGTAATGTAACAATTAATTTAAATGGTTAATTAATAAAGATGTACGTATCTTCATAAAAATAAGTACACAACCATAAAAGTAGTTTTACGATATTTACAGAGCTTATAAATTCTTGAAAACTTGACTTAGCCGTCGAATGCAAATTAAGTCTAGTTAAATTCAAATGCACTGTGAAATTGGTTTCACTTGGGCATTCCCAGGCAATTATGGATTTCTTCTCTTTTGGCCCTTGCCGATGACGTGGGCTACTGCAATTTAGCTGGCCAGTTTCCCAACTCCGCCTCAAATTTAATGTCAGTGAACAACTTCACTTGAACTTCTCCGAGGCTAAGATTCATATTAAAGACTTTGCGTCCAAGTGGTATGACATTACCCCAATGCCAGAGTAAATTCGCTAATAAGCCGCAGACAACAAAAGAATTATATATGCATTACATAATGCCAAACAAGCTAACGCAAATGATAGCGACCAAGCATGGGCTAAAGCCAAATCAATTTGCTACACAGTCCACAGGTCCCGAAGGGAAAACGGAAATGGACCTGCTGCTCGGAGGCTCTCGAAACGGGCTGCTCCTCCGTGCTCTCATCATTAACATTGTCCCGGTCAAATCCAGGTATGCAGATGAGGCTGAGCCACCAACGAGCCCCGGCCAACAGGCGAAACATGCGTACTTACGTCTGTGACTATTTGTTTCACGAATTCGCGGCGCATTTTACTTGGAAAATAAACAAGCAAATCTAAACGAAGGTTGTTGAATTTCATATACTCTTCATAGGATAATTCTATGCCAAAAACCAAGAGTAAGAGTATGTAATCCAATGTTGTAAAGAATATATTAATTTACTTGGAAACGATACCAATTGAACTTTTCACGACCGGGTATGTATTAATGTTCAAAATTTGTATATTATATTATTTCCCATAATATTGCAAGTAAATTGAAACGACTAACAGCAATGATATTGTCCTCCTGTATCCAACTGAACAAGTTTTCACATATAGCCGATGGATCGAGTGTGACTGCTCTCTAACCAGCAGAGGCATTCTGTCCGTCGGCCCAAACATGGCAAAAGGCATGTCCATCCTTCCTATCGCAACAAGAGCAATTTGTTCTAATGCGCCATGGCAGCGGCAGCTGCTGGAAATGGCGAGACTAAATCTGTGGAAGAAGCTGAAGGAGCTGGAGTGCCTGACTTGCAGTTGCCACGGCTGTGGAGAAGCAGGAGGACATGGAAGTGGCAGTGGGCGGTGGGCGGTGGTTGCTAGTTGGTGGTTGGTGGGAGCAGGAGTAACCGAGTTAGCTGAGATTGTAAAAAGGGCAACCACTGAACACGCAACGGCCAGAACAAATGTAGACATTAAGCTGCTTCCCGGGACAAGAAATCGAGATCGGGAGCGGGAACGGCATGGAATGGGATGGCAGACTGGCGGAGATTACATCAGCAGCTTCAGGTGACAGACACGCAATGGTTTGTCCGGAGAAAAATCCCTGCCTGCTACCCAAGCGAACTATCATAAAATCATAACTATATTCGACACATAAAATTGTACATACATCTTATGGACAAGCAAATGGCACCCCCACCATCCGATTCCATTGGGTTGACACTAACGGTCGCGTCAATAAATTCGCCGTGTAAATTTCATTAATTGCTCCGGGTGGGTGGAAGGTGGCGTACCGGAGGAAGTGGCGCGGGCAGGTGCCACAGCGCCTGCAGATGCCACCGCTGCTTAGAGAGCTCGGTTCGCATGCAGTGCGGGGTTTGCCATAAAAAATATTGGCCACCTTAATGTAAGTGGCTTATAAATTTGTGCACAAGCCCAGACCATTTATGGCCATCGGGCAGGGACCCATGGGGCACTTGTACCTAACTGTTTATGTGGTTAGATGCCAGCCCGGTTGGGTGTGCCTGGGTGTTTCTGTGCGACTCGCTGCTTTTTTGGCCGCATTCAAATATGGAATGCAGCTTCCAGCCGGACATGGCTTGAAATTCCATAGATGAGCCTCAAAGGTCAAAGGCACGCCAGCAAGAAGATGCACAAAATTGATTGATTCAAGCCGTGTCGCTTCCTAAGATGCGACGAGAACAATTTGTTGCAACAAACAGCTTAAAACTGTTATTAATGGGCGAAAAATTAAAGATGCTAGTAACAAAGAGGAATAGTCGAGATTCTCAATTTTCAAATACAAGTTTCAGCAAGATCGGAAGTTGACCTTTGTCATTTGTTGTAGACGACCAAAACTCGTTTTTTATAAACATAGAAAAAGGCAATAAATTAGCAATAATAATAATAAAACCCAACATATTTAAATATTAAATTAATATTAATATATTCACACTCCCAAGAGTGTGGGAGCATTTTTTTTGGATAGTGGACGTGCTCACTCTTAGTTAAAGGAATGGTTTCTTTTTATCATTCGTCCTCATAAACTTTCTCTAACTCTTTTCAACAGTGACTAACGAAATCTTAAAGTAAGCGAAAATAAAACTTGCTGCAAATGGTTTCATGATTAAAAAATCCAGTGTTGGGTTGTAATCAGAAACAATATTTATTATTCATTTCATTTTTTCACTTGCGTATTTTGATTTGGATTTCAGCTGTACACTTCAGATTTTGCACTTTTTACACACGATATATAATTCATTTGAGTTTTCCAAAAGAAAAAAAGGTTGGAAAAGACAAATGGCAACTAAATGCATTAAGTTTATTAATTTTACAAGCATGGCCACAATGAGTTGTATTGCACTTGAGCTGTTATAGATTCACTCCGAGACAATCTGTTGCTCTGGCAAGACTAAGTATACAAAAATATTTGAGGTTTCAATCATGTTAGACTTATTATTATATAAATTATTGCATCGAAATTCATTCTTAAACTAATTTCCTTTAATAGGAAAATTATTATGACAACACTAACTCATACATTCTTCAAATTATACTTTTTGGTAGCAGCAAAATTGGGATAAGGGTAGTAATTCAGTAAAATGATCTGTACTATAAAGTATACATCTTTGGGATAAATTATTTGGTTGGGTTTCGTTCTGCAACTTTGGGTTACTAAACATTAAACTAAATGGCAAGAACTAGTTCTTCAAATCCTTCTTCTATGGCACACTCGCATTTGGCGTTGGCTAGCAACTCCTGGATTCTACTTCTGTTTCATATACATGGTGGCAATTTTCTCGAGAATGGTGTCGATAGACAACAATTCGTCGCTAAATTTCTGCATTGTGGGGGCTGGCACAATCCACTTAAGAAATTCCTCCACATTTAGCCGGAGTCTGGCCAATGGTGTCATCGTGACGTCGTCATGGGATTGTCGCTGAGCCAGCTTCAAGGATGCAATGATAACGTTATCGATTAGACGCTTCTCGTAGCCCAACTGACGCAGCTTTTGAGCGGAGCTAATTTTTTTCAGTACTACTGCCATGTTAAATCTTAACACAGAAAGAATTTGCGCATCTTCAGACTGATTGCCACTAGGCTTGTCCCCGTCAACTGGACACTTGGCGCACTGCTCAACATGCGACTGCAGCTCCACCTTGATCTTAAAAAACTCGTGGCAGCCTTCGCACATGTAGGGCTTTTGCTGTTTGTGTATCTTCTTCATGTGGTTCTTTAGGTGCGCCAGCTGAGAAAAGGCTACTTCGTCTTCGCACAGCTGGCAGCGAAAGGGTTTTTCCCCCGTGTGCTTCCGGATGTGCAGTTTTAGTACGCTTGAATGGGCAAAGGTCTGGTGGCAGATCTGATGGCAGTAGAAACATCATTTATGGCTACATGCAAGCTAACACACTTTCAACTTACCCTACACTGATAGGGGCGCTCTCCCGTGTGCATCCGCATGTGGACATTGTACTGGCTCTTCTGGGTGAAATATGTGTTGCACACCTCGCACACGTGTGTCTTAACAGCGGCGTGCCTCTGCATGTGAGTGGCCAAATCTTCGTCCGGCTCGATCATCTTATGGCATATCTCGCACTCAAATTGCGTCAGCTTGTGGTGCTCCTGGTTTATGTGGGCTCGCAGAGCCAGCTCGTTGGCGAATTGGCTCTCACAGATGCTGCACCGGTGCTCCATGCCCTGCTCGTGTCGCTCCATGTGCACCCGTAAATTGGCGTTGGTTGAGAAGCTAGCCGAGCACTTGGTGCAGTTGAACTGCTGGATACTAGTCTTGTGGTGAGAAACCATGTGCTGTTGCAGCTGCAATATAGATGATAATATATATTAGAAACACCAATGGTTATGACCTATAAAAACCAAAGCCTAATCGAAAGTTCATAATTAAATACACTTAAGTTTATAATAAATCGAGTAATGAGAAAAATATAAAATTAATCGTTAAATCGCAGTTAAAATGGAATGTCGTATTACTCACTTGACCTCCTCGCGCGAATTTTTTGTCGCAGAGGGCGCAAGGATAGGGCTTCTCGCCAGAGTGGAGGCGCATGTGGAGCCGCAGGCGCTCCTTGAGGGCGAATGATTTTGGGCACTGAGAACAGACGAACTGCTTCCGATGCTCGTGGGCGGTGGTGATATGGTTCTTCAGGTTGACCGCCTGGCGGTAGCTCTTGCCACAATCCTTGCACTTGTGAGGTCGTTCGTCCGAGTGGATAAGCATGTGGCGTTGCAGATCCGTCTTGCCACCGAACTCCTTGGAGCATTGACTGCAGACATGGTGCTTGCGTTTCACCGGTTCGTCCTTTCGGGCAGACTTCTTAAGCTGCGGCTGCACGTAGTCATGATCTTTTGAGTCCTGTTCTCCGCCGTCGTCCTCCTCGTCGTCCACACAGGCATCGCGCAGACTTGCCAAGCTGCTCTTCCTCCTCTGGATCGCAAGCGTGGGGCCTGGTGAGGATTCCCTCGCCGCCGGCGGCGATGACAGCGATATGCCGCTGTCCGTGAGCAGAGAGACGGCATCCTCCTTGGACACACTGCGACGGCTGCGTACCATTTGTTTGGTTTTTATTATTTGGGTTCGTAACTAAATATCTGGGGACCGCTTCCTGGGAAACACCGGCACCTGCTGCGTTTGGCTTTACTTCTAGGGTTAATGTTCTACGTATGTATTTAGGGTATTCGTATTTTTTGGTTCGATTGCTACTTCTAGGATAGTTCCCATTCACCTTTGGTTTGGATTAGTTCAGATGGGCTGCAAAAAAGTTAAGAGCTGTTTTAATTCTCCACTCGCCGAGCGCCACGTTCCGAAGCAGACGGAGAATCAAAAACACAGACAGAAATAGTAACCGTAAGTGAGGCCGAAACAGAAACAAGAAGAGAAACAGCAACGGAACAGAACCTCCAGCTGTGTCAACAGTGATAAGACCTATGCACAGGAAAAATATTACCAAAATTGGGGGATTTGCATATTTAAGTGCTTCGAAGTGCATGACACTTTTATACGTGTTATTGCAATAGTTCTTACTATTTTTGCAGTGTTGTCCAAATCATGTGAGATTTTTAAACGTTGTTTATCATAATTAGTTAATTGATTGCAATCCATTAGCTATTCAATTAAAAAATATATTCGTTTCTTTACAAATCTAGTTAACAACGAAATGTTGTGCACTGTTTTTCGCGGTGTATAGAGCTAGGAGCCCATGTCTTGAAGTGGATCGCGTTATCAAATGGCATTTCCAGCGAACGTAAGCTTCCACAAAAAATTCCCAGTTTGTTGTCTTAATCTTTTGTTTGGGCGGGAGCGAGATGGAGAAAGCGCCTGATAAGATCCCGAGAAAGGCAACAACTGATAAGCAATCCACCGCACTCACTAAAATCACGGTAGAGCTATAGACAGATATCGAGATAAAGCTGTGCAACCTGAGCGTTTTCGATCCCGCGGCGTCTGTTCTCCGAGGCGGCGGAGTTTCCAATGAAAAGCGAGCACACTGGAAATGCAACTGGATAAGAGCGATGACGATGACCCTGGACTGCGACGAACATCTGGCAAGCAGATTGGGAACCCTCCGATTCCGATTCCAGTGCCGAGCAACCCCCTGCCCCTGCGGAGGGTTAATGGTTCATTAGAGCCGCACCCGCAGAAGCTGAAAACTAACTCACTTTCGCAGCACAACGGCCCTCGACCAAACTGTTGAAAAAGCGAATTAAAGCTAGAATCCGGAGCTGGGAATCGAAACTGAAAGAGAACGGGGCAAAAAGCACGAACGACAGCGAAAATCACACACAAAAAGCGAAAATAAAGAAGTGAATACATAACAGCAGTTTTGTAATGCTAAATAGGCGGGGTTAT
Organism: Drosophila mauritiana; assembly: GCF_004382145.1. Classification (NCBI taxonomy): domain Eukaryota; kingdom Metazoa; phylum Arthropoda; class Insecta; order Diptera; family Drosophilidae; genus Drosophila; species Drosophila mauritiana. Next base: position 21,125,076 of record NC_046669.1, read on the forward strand.
GGGGGTGGGTAAGGGTTAAGGCGGCGGGGGTCGCTGGAGGAGGGGAGGGACCGTTGAAGTCTTTCGTATTCGGGACACAAAACTCGACGACTGTGTAGTTTCGGGGTCTTGCAACCGATTGTTAGTAATTAATGCACCAGCACCACAGCACTCATATACGCAAACCAATCTATTCTAAACATATGCTACACATTTGGCCCAGGGGCTCCACATTCAACACCAACACCAAAGCCCCATCGGGCGTGGACTTACCTTCGCAAAAAGCGGGAATTGCTAGGCTAAGGGCCTTCGATCCACAGGAACACTTATCGTCACCCCGAATGGGACACACTTGGACTTCCTATGCATTCCGCGTCCTACTAGGAGTTCGCTTCTTATTTGTTTATAATTTCGACGCCCCGAGCTGTGTGTACATACTTTTTGCAATCCGCTAGCTGGCAGTCCGACTGGCTATTCAGGGTGTATCCATCGTGCTGCCTGCGGCTAGACCTTTGTGGGACTTTGTGGGTTTGCCTATTCTAAGCCAATACTGCGATTTGTCCAGCAAAATAAATAACAGTTTTCGGTGGTTTTTTAATGTTGTTCTTAATCTTAGTGATGTGTATTCACCGATAGACGGTCACACTGGGACTCTCTGTCTGCACGCCTACAGATGGGCGCGTGATGCACAGTCACTAGTTAGAGAAAATCAAATGACGTTTAGGTTGCGGCGCAATAAATTATAAACCCAATTTAGTTAAACAAAAGGTTTAAAATAACCTTGCACAGCATTTGCAATATTCATTAAATTTCACTAAGAACATAGCACGCTTTGCTGAACGTGACTTCCGTTACACACTGAAATCACAGCCTGCTGAACGTGACCACTTTGCTCACTGAAATCGCAGACGTGTGGCAGCACTCAAGCCGCCAAAAAGATCTGGCATCGCTCATTCCTAACACGCGCATGCAAAATATTTAAGAAATAAATATTAGTCGCAAACATTTTTAATATAATATAATTTTGCTGAAATAAACCCAGTTCATTAAAGAAATCGCATCTACCTCCGCATATAGGATTCAATACGTATAAACTCTATTCAGCCGACTCAAGGTAAGGCGTGCGTTTATGGCGAAATGGCTGAAATGACTTCAAAGCAACAACTCATTAAATTATCACATTTCAGCTAAAATGGCTGGAGTACTCTTTGAGGACATCTTCAACGTTAAAGACATGGATCCGGAGGGCAAGAAGTTCGATCGTGTGTCCCGCCTGCACTGCGAGTCCGAGTCTTTTAAGATGGACCTGATCCTGGACATCAACTCGTGGCTATACCCCATGGAGCTGGGCGACAAATTCCGCCTGGTTCTGGCCACCACGCTGCGCGAGGATGGTTGCCCGGACAGCGGGGAGTACAATCCAATGGAGCACGAGGGCACGCGGGCGGACAGCTTTGAGTACGTTATGTACGGCAAGATCTACAGGATCGAGGGCGACGAAGCACACAATGAGGCCTCCCGGCTCTCCGCTTACGTGTCCTTCGGCGGCCTGCTGATGCGACTGCAGGGTGACGCCAACAATCTTCACGGCTTCGAGGTGGATCAGCACATGTACCTGCTGATGAAGCGACTGGCCTTCTGAATTTTCTACCTACTTATTTTCGATCGCAAATTAGACATAGACAACAAACTTTATTTACAGTGTATTCATAACATTGGTTGGAGTGCTGAAAAAAGTAGTCTATTGCCTGGATGGGCGTCTGAAAGGCGCATTGACTATCAGTCGTGATGGCCGTGGGCGGAAAGGAATGCGGCGATCCACGAAGGGCAAAGCCTGTGGAGTCGATGGAAACACTGGAGTAGGCCTAATAGCATTCACAATCTTGACCGCATTTGGCCGAGGACGAGCCTTAAGCTTAGCAGGCCGACGCTGCGGAGTCGGCAGAAGCGGACGCTGCGGGCGGAAGGCAGCCAGGCGGTTCAGAAGCGGAAGAACATACTGAGCCTGGGGTGGCAGCGGCAAACTTGCCAAATTAATTATAGCTGCGCTTTGTGGCAATGTGTTGGAGCTGTCATCGTTGGCTGGCTGGTCTGGAGGTCCGTAGGTCTGATCGGGAGGTCCATAAACTTGGTCCGGTGGGCCGTAGACCTCAGCTGGCGCTTCCACCACAGCCGGTGGCCCGTATGTTTCAGCTGGAGGGCCATATGTCTCCTCTGGTTGAGGAAATTCAACTGCCTCTTCCGTTGGCAGGTCGAATGGCGGATCGGGGACCAGTCCTGCTGGTGGATATGGTGCTTGTTCCTGTCTTTGCAGAAACCTGCCCGCCGCGGGTCCTGGGAACCTCAGATGACTGCCTTCAATTCCATTCAGGCAAAGAATGGAACAAAGCGCAAAGGTGGCCAGAGAAGCACTTGGATAACCGGACATTGTGGTGTGCTGACATAAACTGCTGCATGGGCGGTTAAGTGGCGCCTATAAATACCCACTAGGAATGCCCTTGGGGACTGCCCAATTCAAACGCCCGAAGAAACCTCGAGGCCGATGACTTATAAGCCAGGTCCAACGATACGTGCCCATCGCGATGATGACTAAAGCATGTGTAAGTACTGGCTGTTATGAAAATGTGGTTAGATTTCTTTAAAAGGGCGTGCTTATACAAAAGAATTGTATATTATTTTTACACAGAAATAAGAAATATATATATATAACGCTTTCCTATTAGTTTCAATATGGATTTATATTTAAATTGAATTTTGTAAGTGATTGCATGATCTCGCAAGAATAGATTCTAGCCCTGTATGATATTTGCTTAAGTCTGATGTAGTGTCGTCTTTGCTTACGCTAAAGTTTTTAAGTCTACCAACTGCGACGCAGGATCAGACGCTGAGGAACAGGCCTCTGGGAACGCCGTCCTTGAGGAAATCGCTGGTAGAGTCGGGCGGACTGTACGGGCTGTGGCTGGTCAAGACTGCTGGCTACAACGATCACAGTGCCATCCTCAGCAACCTCCAGCTGCGGTTCATCCTCCTCGGCGTCCTCATCAGCGGGCTGCAGCTTGGCACCATCCACCGATGCTTTCTCAGTCTCTGGAATATCATCAGTCTCGATGGGATTCTCCGGCAGCGGCTCAGCCTCGGGAGCAATAGCCGGTACGGAGTCGGTCTCTGGAGGTCCATAGGTGTTATCTGGTGGCCCGTATGTGTTGTCCGGAGGTCCATAGGTGTTATCAGGCGGCAGATAAGTGTTCTCCGGCTTGACTGTCGAACTGGGCAAATCGAAGGGAACACTCGGGGTGATGCCCGCCTCCGGATATCCAGTGGGCGAAGGACTGGGAATAGCCTCCACTTGGCGCGCCGAGAACCTCCGGCGGATCGGCTCCGCGGAGCCAATCGCCAACAGGCTCAGGACAAGAATAGCAATTGGTGCGCCAGTCGGTTTAATCATTTTCGCGGTTGAAGGGCTTCTGTTCTGATTTCTCAATCCGACTCGACTTATTTATAGCCCCAAGCTACCAGATCGAGTTCTGCTATAATTTATGCTCGTCACTTTCAGTTTCAGGCTCTTATTCCCGGTAAAACTTTGATTATGTTGCTCTGATCGGCGGCAGTGTAGCTTCAGCTTAATACCCGATACGTGACCCTTTTTCGAAATTCATTGTCCAATGCTAAGATTTGGAATAGGCCACCCTTCCCCTCCTTCGAATCATTCATTAACACTTGGCGTGGGCTGTGAACACTCGAGTTTGTTTGGTTTTGGGTTCTTGGCAGTTCATAATTTTATTTGATGAACTTTGTATTCATGCAAAACAGAATAGGCTGTGAAAAAATCCATCAAGCACGCACTTTTAAAAGCACGTCGCACCCATATGCAACATTTGGACAGTTTCTATCAGGGTCAATCGAATTCAAAAACAATGTTTTTTCTTATTAGCTTCGCTTTTGGAACACTCATTTACCTTACCAAAGATTATTATATTCTGAGCTTTGAGTTTTTATCATGGTCAATCGAGTTAAAAAACATAGTATTTATACTCGTTACTCATAGAGTAAGATTCGTTGAAAATTATATAAAAGGCAGAAGGAAGCGTTTCCGACCCTATAAAGTATATATATATGATCAGGATCAATAGCCGAGTCGATCTGGTCATGCCCGACTGTCCTTATGAACGTCTCTATCCCAGAAACTTTAAAAGCTAGAAGGTTGAGATTAAGCATACCATGTACCATGTTGCCACACAAGCCGCCCAAAGCTGCAACGCCCACACTTTTGCAAAATGTTTTCAAATTTTGCATATTTTTATTAGTCTTGTAAATTTCTATCGATTGCCAAAAAGCCTTTTGTACTATATTTTAAAAATTGTATTATATATTAAAATTATATTTTTTTACTTTATTTATCAATATATATAGATATTCCAGGGAAAGTATGCAATTTCGAGTACGAATTTCCACTAGCTGAGTAACTGGTATCTGATATCCAGGGCAGTCGACTATAGCATTGTTTCTTGTTTATTGTTACCTTAGCATTTACCTTCTGTTCACATATATCAAACTAAGTTTTACATTTTTAATTATTCAAACATTTAAAAACATATGGTAATGCGAAAATATTATAAAATTATAATATTCAAAGCTTTGGGAAGCCGAAATTATAGGTTAGTGTTTGGACAATATTTTTAATAGATCATAGAGCAAAGGGTATCTGGTAGTTGAGACTCCCGAATCTCTTGTGTCTTTAAATAAAAAGGTCTTAATAGAAAAGCAAAAGAGTTCTTATATCTATTAGCTCCATCAACAAATTACTTTAGTTTTTCTGACATCTTTTGAAATTTTCGATTTATGACAAAAGGGTGGATTAACTCGAATATTTAAGCAAATTTTCCATTATTTAAATTAAAATATTCAACAACAATTTATTTAGCAACAAAGTAATAAATGCATATCCTAATGTGTCGATTCCATTTGATTTCTACCAAATTAGGGTTGACCCATTTCAGATAGTGTACACCAGCACTGATCCAGAGCGGATAATCTGAGCGGATCGAAGCTTCTCCGGGGTCGGACGACGACTGCGGAGGCGTTCGTTACGAGGCTGGATCAAGCCGGCGGGCACGGGATCGGCAGCAGGGGCCTGGTCCACTGGGCCATCAGCCGGCGGTCCATAGGTGTTTTCCGGCTCGGCAGGTGGTCCGTAAGTGTTATCCGGAGGGCCGTAGGTGTTGTCGGGCTCAGCTGGTGGTCCGTAGGTTAGATCAGGTTGCGCTTCGGTCTCCGTGGGCAGGTCGAAGGGCACCTCCGGTGTCACTCCTGCTGGCGGATAAGGAGCCGAGGCCGGTGTGGGTGCAATATCCACGGTGGGGTCTGCCGCAACTGCCTGATCCTCTGGAGCCTGCTCCTGACGGGCAAACTGCAGACGGGAAGATCGTACCCGGAACCTGGTAGGCTCTGCCACAGAAACGGCAGCCATGGCTGCGATCAGGAGCAGGGAGCAGATGAACTTGTGGGCCATGTTGAGCTGCTGCTGAGTTGTCTTAGAATGTTGTCAGTGGCTGGAAGTCGCGTGCCTTTTATACCAACTGAAGTTTTCGGCCACTCGGGTATATTTGGCACACCGAGGGACACCCTTTCGTTGGCCTACGGACGTGACAATATTTAGTCAAGGGCCCATGTCTAAGCCATAACCATTGGGCGTTAATTATAACCCGCGGGCACTTAACTTTGACACGTTACGTGGACCCACTGGGGATGAGCAATGGGCTGGAACTAAAGAAGTCGAACTAGTAACGAAAGTCATCCGTTGACTTGTATGTTTTCTGTCGAAATTTTATAATTTTATAAATGTGTTATTGCTTTAACTGAGCTATTAATTCTCTTGCATAACCTACTTCCCTTTTTATGTGCTGAGAATGACACTAAGTATATGGCCTATGGTCCACATGGGCAACTAGGGCTATAGATCTGCTAGCACTTTAAATTCCACTCCACTGTGCGGCGCCTGCTTGACATACGCATGCGCATTGATGGATTTCAAATCGCGGCGCTCTGCTTAAAATTCACGGCGTTGTTGGCTGGGCTAGAATCGCTGACCAGTGACCACCGATGAGCAGGGCCACCGCTGCGGCATTTGGAGGTATAAAAGTTAAAGCTCCATATACGACAGCCAACACAGCTCCACTGCAAGTCTCACGATCATGGCACGTTACCAGTTTATCAGTTCGCTCCTCCTCCTGCTGGTGGCCATCAGCGCCGTGAATTGTGCGGCACAGGCACCACTTCGGCGGACTCTGCGCCTGCGTCCGGTGGCGTTCGCCCGGCAGGAGGTGGCTCCCACGCCCTATCCCTCGGCTGCTGAGCTGAAACCCGCCTCTGAACAGCCCGCGCTGACCTACGGACCTCCTGAGGATGTGGATACAGATGCCTTGCCGTCGGAGCAGGAGCCACCAGTGGACACATTCGAGCCTAGCCCAGAGAACGAGGAGGTGGACACCGAGGAGAGCTCACTTGAGGCCACCACACCCTCCTCCGCTCCGGCCCGCCTGCGCAGTCGCCAGAGATTGGCCAAGTTGCAGCTGGCCAAGCCCAAGCGGCTCCGCCAACTCACAGCTCGCCTGGAGGAGCTGCCCGTGGATGCAGCAGTGGCTCCAGTGGCTCCGGTGGTTCCAGTAGCTCAGGCTCCAGCACTGGCCACGCCCCAGTTTTACTATGTGGGTGCCCAGCAGCCGTATTACCTGGCAGCCTACAACGCTGCTCCCCAACAACTGGGCTGGTAGTAACCCTATTTGCCTTCTCTTAATTTGTTCGGTTTGGATTGGATTTTGTTGTTAAAAATATATTTCTGCTAAAATGTTTAAAAATGGTTCGTCTGCTTGTTTTCCTTACATTTTAAGTAATCTCAGTCCTAAAAGACTAAATAGAGAAACCCGTGATATGATAAGCGAAGGTAATTAATAAATTAAATGGGCCGACACCAATATCAAACAAATTGGTTATCTTTTACGTGAATAATTTAAATTTAGTATTTAATCGAAACATGTTTTGTGAAGGTGTGTGGAGAAGGGGGGATAATCAGCAGTGTCCTGCCATGCTCATCATTACGTGTCAGTCCATCTGACTCTGTTACTTTATATTATTATTAATTTATATTATTAATCAACATCTATCGATTGTCGAAGGATAATTAACTATTTTGCATGCGAAACAATTGATTTAACTGTTAATATTAAATTGTCGAAATGGATGCAAATATGTTTGCCCGACTTTACACAACGCTCAAAGATTCTCGTTCCCTAAAACTTAGTGAAAGCCATTCGCCTTTAAGAACAACTCATAGTAGACCTATTCCGAACGAACTCCTGTTCAGAATGTTTTGCATATCCCCTTGACATGTGAATTGCCTCGGAAGCGTTTAAAGGGTTCCTTGTTTCCATCGCATACTGTTAGCGGAATTGTATGGTCTTTTGTGAAAGGCTTCCCATTTCCAATGCATTTTTAATGCTTTGTTTTATTCCAGCTGTAGTGGCTGACTCACCAGTGTAATGGCTTCCTAAGCTATTTTTTAGTCTGCGCAATATGATGGGTGATTGGTGGTCTTTGAACATTGATGAAGGTACAGTAGAGCGAGAACATAGATAGGGACAATTGAGTTTAATATCCGAGTTATTCTAAATATTAAAAATAACTCGGTACATATTGTGTACGTTCCTTCGTACCTTCCATCCTGACGGTCAGAGATTATGATAACCTCGGCTTGTGATTCTGGTCAAGAAAACATAAGCACACGCTTGTTCCTACCTCTTACATACTTTTCAATGAGTCTAGTACACCCATTTACTCTAAAAGTACCGGGTATATACATTTAAATAACATGCATAGACGCACCTTTGTGCACATAAAGTACACCTACTTACTATTTTTAATAGTGCATTTTGTAAGCTTTAAAGCTTATATAAATAACTTCATCTGCTATCAAGGTTTAGTTTGTACAGAGAAATAATAAGTCAACATTACTTAGAGACGAAGTGCAACATTATTTAGGAAAATGCTAGTATCCTGTGCAAAAATGTTCAAATTTTTGATGATCATCGTTGTGGCTCTCCTGGAACTAACCAAGGCACTGGATTCACCTGGTGTTGCCACGCAGAGACCACCTGTTGGGGATAAAGTTGTATATCCATTGGAGGACTACCAATATATCGATATCCGTTGATAAATTATTTGTTCAATTCGCGATCCTCCAAGTTATGCGTCTAATAATTCAATTATCTATTATTTGAAATCAATGTTAAGATCAGGCTTAAGATCAGAATTAAGAAAAAAAATAGTCAACCGTTCAATTAATTCCCTCGTTTCTTAGTTCTTCGATTGCTCAATAGTTTAGAAACCAAAAGGGCTGCCAAGGGCGGCTGTTTCAATCTATTCATTCAGTTGGACAAGACTGACAGTTCCTCCGACTTGGAGGGCAGAAGACCCAAACTTTCAAAGGACGATCTTTGATAATATCCTGATGCGAAAGAAAGGCACTTTAAAATGTTTGCGCTCCTGTAAGCACCTCCCACATAGATTTTATTACAATTATTCATCCAATAAACTACACCATTTTGTAGTCTACTCATTCTTTTAACACATACCAATATTAAATAAACACAACTTTGTTTCTTTACATTTTAAAAATAACAAATTTATAGTAGAGTTAAAAGTAATGAGGTGTCTCTATGCGCACAAAGTTGCGCATCCAAATAGGGAATTAATGTATATTCTATTGTGGGCGTTGTGGTTGAGGGGTTTGGGGTTGACTCTGGGCGAATCCCAGAAGTAACACATTTATTAAATTTTACTATTGCAATTCTGTTATTACACAGGTTTATATTGTATAACTATACTGTGTAAACGAAAATCATTTCGATGTTTATAAGTACAGCATGAGAAAACCCTAGTCAAGTTGCCCGACTTTCAGATACCCATTACTCATCTTGTGAACGAGAGCGAACGAGAAATTTAAACATTTTCATGGACATATCAATAAATACTACAAAAAATTAAAAAAGTCCCAGCATTTTTTACAAGTGTGGGCATGACGGTTTGAAGTGGTTTGTTGGGGAGGAAAGAGGCGTGTGTATACCGAGTGTGTACCATAAAATACAATTAAATAATAATAAAGCAAAACCTTTTTCAAACGTGTGGGCATGGCTGTTTTGTCAACATTATTGTCTGCACCTACATGTCTCAAGAATCTGCATGCTTAGTCCCAAGATTCTAGCGTTTATAGTTTCTACGTTCAACCGACATACGAACGGACAGACTTGTACCTGTTACATACTTTCTTAGAGTCTAGTACACCCGTAGAGAAACTACGAGTAATCTTAGCGTTCTAGCTTAAATTGTTTCTGAGATCACATCACTGCGGCTGCTGTATATACACGAAGAAATTAAAATTTGATTTGATTGTTCCAGAAAATACAATGCTTCAATACTCATATACTACAAAAAATATTTCAAAATTATTGTTCGATTAGTAAACTTTCGTTCTACCATTTTACGAAAAATCCGTCACTGTAGCGGGAAACACCTACATATAGTTTTTTTTAAACCTTTCTATAGAAATAAAACAGCTCAACCATCCACATTAAGAAGATTTTTTATCAACTGGCTTGTATTATAGGTCTCTAAGTTTAAGGATTCATAGGCTCTGGCAGTATAGGACTTTTTCAAAAAGTCGAACCATGTCATATTCGGTAATATATAATATTTAGTTTGTAGATTATTTCTCTTGAGGTGATCAAAGCGTATTGGTGTTAACTAATTTTCTATTTTGAATTCTTTTAATTTTAAATTGGTACATTATATATATTCCATTGTTATAGCTTCCGGACATAAAAGTAAAGGATTTTAGCCATTAACTACTACATTACCTCCTAATAGCTACTCCTACTCCTAATAGCTAAAGAAAGCTTACATTTATTTTCCTGTAATTTAACCTGGGCTTAGCTCGGCCTGTACCGGTTTTCCTAAATTGAATAAAATGTTCGAAAGAATCATGAACCGATTGTCTAATCGGTTTTGAAAACGCTTCGAGGCTATCATCACGACTTTTGTTAATCATCACAAATATTAAAATATAATCGAATGGTTCGGACATGCCATTAATCTTATCAACTTTGAGTTGATTCCCTTATCGCCACCTAAAACACACATTTTCCTTTTCATTATGTAAAATAAATAGGTAATTCTATATTTAAAAATTCGCACATATTTGAGTAAGTAAGAGGACGATTTTAAAAATCTCATTTTTGTTATTAATTTCAATAGTTAACCGCGGAAGAAAGATGCCCGCGTCTCCAGGCCGCCCACATTCGGTCTCGAGCTATTTCGATGGGCCTCGATGGCCTGGTAGTTAATGAACCAGAAGGGCTGCTGCTCCACGGGCAGCTGACTCAAGTGGTTGACCCACTCGCGGTCACCATGGGCATCGATGGGCAGCTGGCTGAAAACGGGGGCCACTGATGTTGCGGGTCTTCCGGCTGCGGAACTGGCGGGCTGGGTTGTCGACTGTGGAGTGTCCTCTGCTCCAAATCGGTTGGCCACAGTGGGAGCCGCCTCCGGAGCAGACCCACTTATTGGCAGTACTAGGGGAACTCCAACTGGCGGCCTCTGGGAGGCTCCAAAGGGTAGATCGACTAGAGCTGGCCTCTGCGAGCTGGATGGCTCTCCGAATCTTGTAGCTATATCCACTCCGGTGATATTCTCAACGGCTGTGTTCTGGGTTGCGTGGTACTTGTCCTTCTGACTTAGTCCACCTGGCGGCCTCAATCCCGCAAAGGAGGGCCGTTGCGCTTGGATATTTTCCAACAGAGTCATGGCAATGATGGCCACGGCAAACATTTGTCCCAGCATTGTTGCAATAAAAATTTCACTTTCTGCACGCGTTTCTCCGGCAGCTTCATGCGAAGTAATCCGGTCTGATCTTCACCGACAACTGAGTACAGGCGGCTGGGAAGATTATTTAAATAAGCTTCGACTCTCTGCTCCACAGCAGCTTTTCTTCGAATCGAACGGGTTGCACAGAAAGAAAAAAGTATTATAATAAATTACGTTTTAAAGTATCCAAGCTAAATATGAATTTCCCCTCTAATATCAACGGAAGGCAAATAAAAAGTGAAGTCATTTTTAATAGTGGTAAAAAAAACGATCTTATGTGAAACTGCATTGTTTTGTTTCGGTGTATACTAAAGTAATGACTTTTAATACGACTAATTAAATTTTTAAGTCCCCTGCATATACGTAATTCATATTTAGATGAGAAACTTGTAGTAGTTTTTTGTTAACATATACATAGGTATAGGTGCTTTATTGTCGAAGGGAACAATTCCTTAACTTCCTTACTTTGTGATGTGTAATGTGTTTATCTTAATGGTTAAAAATACTCTTACTTCGGCCCTTGACAATCCGCGAGCATTTCAAATTTGCAAATTCAATTAAGTGAATCATTTCATTTCGTAATTATGTGTGCTGAAATTGAGTTATTCTTCCGGATAATTCCTAGAGCACTTTTACCTGAATACACAACAATATTCATATTAATAATTATTAAAACTGTTTAAGTCATATTTATGGTTCCATAAATACAGTTCATGTTCTCAATGTCGTAATTATTATTTTTACCATGCAGGAATCCATTTTAAAGTGCAGTTTTTTTTCCCCATCATTTTTTGTTTCATTGAACTTGTAAACTTTTTCCCACACTGATTACCCAGACTGACCTGAATCGAATTCAAGATTAGAGTATTTATTTTCCACTAGGAGTTCAGACTGGCGTATTTCTTGTTTTTTTGCGGTCGGGGCAATCCCAAATTCGTCACCAGCTTGCGAAGCGTGCGTTCCCAAACCGGTTGCAGGTCTTCCCCTTTACCCACTCTCCCGGTGACCAATAGCTTCTTGATCAAGTTGGCTGTAAATTGGCTTTTGGACGCGTCTAGGAAAGTTTCTTTCCCGTCTGTACCGAAGTGATTCACTGGTATGTCTGCCAAAAGAAGTTCGTTCTATCTCGAAAGCAGATTTATTTGCATTATATTATAATCGGATGTGTTTTATTTATGTGTAGAGTGTGGGATCAGGTGAAAAAGTGTTCCTGTGTTTGTTTTTGTCGTCATCGTGGCTGGTGGATCGTCATGGGTTTTTGTTTTGAGTTGGCTGCTGGAATTGCAAGAAAAATAGACAGAATTATTTAAAGGAATAATCATTACATGGAATCTTACGAGGCTATTCAATGTGTATTGTTTTTTTTTTTGGGGGGGGGGTTCAAAACTTATTCTTGATGAGTTCTTAAATCCTTACCTAGATTTTCATTTAGAAGCGTCGCACGGTGGACCGGGCAGTACTCAACTTGGCCGGACGAGCAGCGGCTGAAAGTGGACGGCGATAGGCCACGGGCTTGGCTACTCTCCGGTAGTTAACGGCCCTCCTGGCAGCTACCAAACGGGCCTGCTGCTCCGTCGGAATGTCGGCGGCGGCGGGCAGATCGTTTCCGGTCACGTCCGGTGGGCCGTACACCTCGTCGGGAACGCTGTTAGGCGCAGCATCGGGCGGTCCATAGACGGCATCCGGTGTGGGCTCGGCGGCCGAGGGAGCAGCAGCCTCGTCGAAGGGCACTTCCGGCTTCAGCTCATCCGCCGAGGGATACGGCGTGACGGCATCCGGATCAGCTGCGTCGGCGGGAGCCAGCTCCTGGCGAGCGGAGTACCTCGAACGTCCGCGGCTCAGGCGCTGCGAATAGCGCTGCTGCTGAGCTTGGGAAACGGCCAACAGGCTGAGGGCTGCAGCCATAAGGATAACCTGAAACTTTGCCATGGTGGAGATGAATGGATGGAAGTGTATCTGTGGGAAGGCTGAACCAACGACTGATGACTGGAAGAGCCTCCCTGGGCGCTTTTATAGGTAGGACTTGGATGGGCACCTGTTTAGTGTGCGGCGCGTGGACCCAGCGTGGGCATCCTTTTTTGGACCTACGGTCTGACGTCGGCACTCCACTATGGTCTTGGTTACCCACGATCGGCGGTGTCTGCGGCGTCTTTATGCGCCCACGACGTGACCAGAAAGAGGAAGCAGATGTTGATGTCCGAGGTTCCGCCAGAAATCAGTCCAAAATCTGAGAGTGTCTCCACCACGATTAAACCAATCGCTCAACATTAAAACGCTCTTAATGTGACGGACGGTAAAATTAATGGCTAGTCGTAAATTTTGGGGCGAAGTTAAAGGATATTGGTAAAATGGAAGCGGGCAAAAATCTATTTTAGGCCAATGCACAAAGCCTTGAAATATTTAAAACTTATGTTGTACTGAATTTAAGTATGGTACCTAAAAACCATTCATTTATAGAAATAATAAATTTTATTGTCACCCTCATACTCTTATTGGTTTAAAAAATATCAAACAACTTAAGACTTGCTGACTTTATTATAAAATTTGTATAAAAAAAAAACAAGTAATTAAAGTAATTTCTTTAATTGCGATTTAAAACTAATTTGTAAATATTTTTGCGCTTGCACGTATTATTTACATTTAACCATCCTCACTTTATTTCATGTAATGATAGTTCAGGACGTGACATAAAACAATCGTTTGGGGAACGGGCTGGTGACCTTGGCGGTCACCTCAACGCCAAATCGTTGATCGCATAAATATTGATTATAAGTGTTTAATCAAAAATTCTAACGCTCAAGCTGACAATTCCAGCATAATGCAATTGACAACAGTCCACTCCGTTTTCGCTTTCAATTGGCTGGGAATTGGATTGCGTGTCACGTACGAAACGCATTTAATTTTCAAAGAACATGGCGAATCGGACGTGGACATCGGACACCAGTTGGCAGTTGGAGACCGGTGATAATGTGGACGATGCGGGCGATATGGTGGAGATATGAGTTGGCAGCGGACGTGGTTTTGTCGGCGGAGACCAGAAACAAACAAAAGGCTATGCAAATAAATCATTAAGTGTGCGCCTAATCGATGTCGTGTCGATATAGAAGCTTCATGTCAATATTCCCCGGGATCGAGAACTCTGTATAAAAGTATCGTTCACAATCGTACGTGGATCAGTTGGGTCTAAATTCGGACCGAGATCGAAAGTCCAACATGCAGTGCATTCTACCCGTTATCCTTTGCCTTTGGGCTCTTAGTCCCGTCCAGATCGAAGCGCGTCAGGTCAGGATCAACCGGTATGCGGTCAGTGTGCAGGAGGATCAGCCGGCCGAGGCTAAGGATGCTCCCTATCCGGCGAGAGGCTATAGACCACAAGGTCGCTCCTTCTGGCTGCCAGGCGAAGTGGAAGTAGAGGTCATTGAAGGGCCCGGTGCTGTGGAGGCCGAGGTTCAGGAAGGCTCAGGTTTGGGTACGAATCAGCTGACCACCACAACCGAACTGCCTCTGGAGGATCTGTCGACCAGCACTACAGATCCAACCGACGACTGGAGCACAACCACCAACTGGGTCTCCGTGGACCCTACCACAGCTCCCCCAGCTCCCCCCGCTGTGGAATCCCGTTCCGGTCGGGCTTTTGTAAAAGCTCCTTATCCACCGGCCGGCTACCGACCAAGTCGCGCCTTCCGCCTGCCCACCGAGCAGAGCAGGGAGGAGGAGCAGAAGACCTTCTCCAGCAACTCCACCGACAGCAATGCCGATCACCCGGTCTGCGGGGTCAGCACTGACCCCCTGAAACCCACTCCGGAACCAGGATCCAAGGATGAGCCGGACTCGGAGAGTGTGGTCTTTACTGCCAATGTGGGACCTGCTGTGGTGGTGGCTAGAGCTCCCTCCTCCATTCCGTTGGCTATTCCCCTGCGATCGCAGCCTCTGATCCAGGCTCCCAGATCCCGGGGATTTGTCTACACCACGGATGTGGAGCAGCGGTGGTAATGGGGCGGGAGGTAATCATTATCATTGTTAACAGTTCAGTATTTAAAGTTACTTTTGTTTATGAAGAAATAAATGTTTTCTATTGTTATTTACCTTTAAAGCTCTTGGTATTTACTTATACTATTGTATATGGCTGAAAATCAATTCAATTTATAAACTACTATTTGAACGTTCAAGCACCACGAGCTGTTTTACTTAACTTGACAGCAAAGATTCTGGAAGTTTTTATAGGAATACAAATTATAACGTCATCACTCTTATCGTTTTCATCGGCCGGAAGTTGTGGCACGTTCCAAACTTTGTTTCTCTAACGTCACTGTATGTTTTGTTAAATATTGTTTTCGTTTCCAATTGAAGGAGGAGTGTTTTCTATCAAATGGTGACAGCTTATATCTGCAGTCAGCCGGAGAGTTCTTCTCCCCGGCAACCCGACATCCCGGCATCCCGACATCCGTATTAAATTTGACGTGCGGATGTGCAAAGTTTTAACCGTGGAACGTGCGTGGCATCCGGAAAGGCGTTCGGCGACTTTGGAGGAGGAGGCGGAGCTTATAACCCCCTTACCCTCCACTGCCGTCTTCATGGAGGATTCAAATTGAATAACGAGTATGCGAGTGCTCCCTGTACCACGTGACGGGAGGAGTGAATCCGCCGAGACCATTGAACCTACTTTATACTGGTGGGGACTTGTTGAGCGGTTGGAGTTCTCGTGGCAGACATTTATGGCAATATTTTTGAATATTTTATGTGAGATTTTCGTGGATTCACCACGACATTCTATTGAAGCGACAGCTCCAATAAATTTGGATACAAAGTACCATATTTATGAATAGATTTGTTTTTGTCAAGTCCAATTCGAGCAGCACCAATTCAATCTATATCTAATATATTGTTAATCTATATCAAAGACTAAAAATGTGTAAAGAATCAGATGCCCTTAAAATATGGGCCTATTTATTTCGTTAAAGGCCATTCATCAAGCCATTCGATAAGCATATTCAAGAGGTAACAAAAGTCATCAAAAACGAGTTAAGAAGAAACTTTAACAGAGTCCGCGTGGCCACCGCGCCGGGTTAATTGATTCGTCCTGGCACGCCTCCTTGGGAAAGTCAGCGCAAATTGTGCACGTAATTGACAATCAAAGGATCATCGAAGCTGGTGGGCACGATTTCGACGGAGTGCACAACCGGCTGCAAGTGGGCATCGCTGTCGATGTGCGTGAAGCTGGCCAGCTGGAGGTCCAGGTCATCGTGGCCGCCATCCACCAGCACGTACTCGGCCTCCGGCTCCACGATGGCCAACTCCACGGCGGCATTATTGTCGCCGGGCACCTGCGGCTGCTCGGCAATCGATAGAGTTGCATTTTCATTGTCCTGGGAGAGGGAGATGGCCACGTTCGGTGGTGGGGACTCTTCTCCGGCCGGAGTGGCGTCGATGGCAAACAATTTGGTAGTGGTCGCAGTTGTGCTGCTCTCTGTGGTTAAACTTTCAGGGGTGACGCCCTCCTCCTCGTCCACCTTTAGCTCCGTGGCTTCCTTTGGCTGCTCAGTTGTGGTTACCTCAACTTCGGCCTTGTTGTCCTCCCCCTCGTCGTCCTGCTCCTCGAGATGGCGCTCAATTTCATGAATTCGCTTGGGTGTTGTACTGAGCAGCAGGAGCTTCCCGGACTTCTCTGGCGCCACAGCGCTATCCTCATGTAAAGTGCCCGGGGCAGGATCAATCAGTATGCTGGCCTCCTCGTCGCGACTCAAAGCAGGACCCGCCAAAGTTGTGGCCTCCTCGGTGACGACATCCCCCTCTTGATCCCGGATAACCGCACTAGTTGTGGTTTCCGGAACCTCCGGATCCGCTTCGGGGCGGATAACAGCCGCCTGGACCACAGCCAGGCAGAGTAGAGCACAACCGAGTCCTTTCCACATGTTCGCTGGTCAATTTGCTGACGATTTGATGGCAGTCCACTCCAGACGGGCGTATTTATACAAATGGTTCCCACCCATTCGGGAGCTGTCATAATTTCAGCCCTGAGCATTTAATTTAACGCGAAACTTCCGCAAGTGGCCCAAACCGGAAATGTAATTCCGCCCGTCGGTGGGCGTGAGTTTCTGTCTGCCAGAGGGTGTTGTGTTGTGCGAGTCTGTGGCGGCATTGAAGGAGGCCAGAAAGGCCTGGGTCGTTACACCTTAAGCCCCGCACAGCCCCATTGACCGCAACGATGGCCAGAGTGGCAGCCCCAAAAAGTCACTTTACATTCTTGCCTTTAACTTCGTTACGCACACTAGCATACTACACATACGCCAGAGGTTGAAATAGTAGTGCCAGTGGCACTAGCTTTCCAGTTATTTGAAAAGTAAAGATAACAAACTTCGCTTCTATCCTGGAGTCCGTAAAACCCTCCCTAAACCAATTAGTTTATGCAATATATTAAAAATCACAATTAAAGAAATTTGTATATATTAAAATAGAGTATGACTTGATTTGAAGAAAGTTAAGTTATATGTTAGGTTTGTTTTAAAATGTTACGCACAAAAACCAACTCGTATCTATTAAGTTGACCCCAACTGTAGGGAAGGCCTATGCCTTGGAAAGTATCTGTGTGTGAGCGTGTGTAGTTTTGTCGGTTTAACTTTGTGATGAGCAAAGTTAGTGGCTTGACCGTGCCAGCTGTTGGCCATGCTGGTCACGTTCTTCGGGTGACTTTGTTTTCGTCTAAATGGGAAATGATAAAATTGAAAATAAATTCATATAAACACACATGCTCACAGGAGGAAATAAATGTGTCTTGGGACAACAACAATGGCAACAGGCTACAAGTTCATTGATTGCCTGCTGACCCAGAGAAATATTCGCAGGCATAAAATGCACAACATTCGTTGAAGGGTTAACTTCGAGTAATTGCATTTGGCATATTTTAATTGGATTCCTGCGGTTGGTTCTTGTCAAAGTTAGGTCATTCTAACCGAATCGTTTTTTTGTGAATCTTATTCCGTATTATCACAACTTGCGTACTCTGTAACCCATCAAATAATCGCATGCAATCGATTCAGTTTTGGCAGGGATCATAAATCCCATTTCGCATCCTCCATTTAAATACAAACACGAGTCCGATATAGTTGATAGTATTTATATATAAGTTTATTATAGAAGATTCAACACTACTTACGTTAAAAATATTGTACGTCTTATACTTTGTTATTATCTTATTGACTTCTGTCATTACTTGCATTACTTTTGTTGTTCTTCTTTTGTGTGTTTGTGTCTATAACGAAATTTCTAATTTCATAAAATGAGTATGTGTCGTGTTATATGTAGATATAAATGTATAATAATTGCATATGATCGATGGCTTGTACATGAAGAGTGGGGAAAAATTGCGAAATGGCCTGGATATACTCGTATCTTTTAGGTAACTATCTGATTTTATATTTAGTTTAGTTTAGTTGGGAGCCTAATCAACGCTCGATATTGACGCCAATGACGGGGCCTCGAGATATGTGTGCTTCGTTTAGATACAAGATTCAAGATACAATTAGTTAAGTACAATTACGATAATTATTGTTCAACGTTTATGCAAATGTTGTGGAGTTCATAGAATTAGATTTCGTTTTTCGATTTCACTTTAGAAGGTAACCTGTGTAAATGACACACGTATAAAATGAGTTTACGTCTACTTACAAGTTACATAAAGTTGTTTGTTTTGTCTTACTTGTCTTTACTTTCGGTTTTTGGTTTGTGCTTCTTGTTTTTTATTTTCAAAAAATCTACTTTTCTTTTTCTGCATTCGTCTTCCAACTAATCCTATCCAACTAATCCATTTCCCAACCCACCAGGAAGCGCGAAATGCTCACTCATCTACCACTATCTAATACTTTCTTTGCTAAGTTAACTAAGTCGTAATTTTGGTAGGCCTTACTCTTGTAAATGTTAATATTTTAGGCAAAACAGAAGCTTCAATTCGAACAGAATCGTAATATTTTGCGATCGTCTTTTAGGCTGATCTACAAATGAGGTTTGCCAAATGTATCGCCTAATGCGAGAATCTTGATTAAATCTGTATTAATTGACAGGTAACAATTATTGCGATTTATAAATGTCTTCAGATATGTTAATTGCCTAAAAGAACAAACTCTTAACACATAAACTAAGTAATAATACTCTTTCGTTGAACAATCTAATAACTAAATAATGCCTTCAAACAATACAATATGCACATAAGCGTTGTACCTAGTACACATTCACTTCCATTGCACCCAAAACATCAACAGTTATCAGACTGCCTTTCCAATTCAACCTCGTCCTAGGCGATATTGTGAACTTTGGCCGACAGGCAATTGTGCACGACGAAGACAACCGGCTTGGGACAGCACTCCATGTCCAGTTCCTGCAATTAGATCGCGATTAACTAAAATTTTCCACCTTTCGGACGCACTCACAATCTCTCCGTCCTCGCCAAAGTCCAAATACAACATCCTGGCGCCATCATCCGCGGAACCCTTCAGCTTGTCGAAGGCGAACTGCCACAGCTGCGTCTTGGCGGTGGCCACCGTCGGAGTAGTTGGAGCGAATCCACCGCAGTCGTACAGAAAGAAGCCTCGGTTTATGTGCACAACCAATTGACACTGCCGGCCCTGGAACAGGCAGCGGAAGGAGAACTCCCTCTGGTAGTTGACCGCCTGGTGGGAGCCCTGGACGAGGGACCTGGCCCAGGCGGCCATGTCCCGGTGCGTCTCTGAGCGGAGCCAGTAGACGAGCACCCCGCGGGCGGTGCCGCATCGGACGCAGAACACCGTGGTCTGCTGGCCCTGCAACCGATTCAATGGCAACGAGTATAATATTTGCTCTGTTCCGATGTCAGTTATATACTCACGTTCAGGGAGGAATTGTTGCCGGCTCCTGCCAGACGCGTTGTGGCCAGGGCGTAGATTTCCAGGGGCCGACTCCAGGCCTCCACCGACCAGGGAGCACTCTCGTATATCCGGAACTCACGCTCCGTAACCGCCACGAATATGGGCAGCCACTTGTCACTCTCATCGGAGCTCTCGGAACTGGAACGACCGCTGGGCTGTTGATAGAAGAAAGTTACACCTTAGAACTAGCTGCTTTTCAAATAGTTGGGTAGAGCATATGTTTTAGACATGTTAGAAAGCGAGATTGCCAATTTTTTTATCATAAAATGTTTCTATTTTTAAGCATAAGCATATGTAAGTTACTAAGTTACTCTTATTGGGATGTTGGGTCAACTTACACTTACCAACTCGCCGGCTACACCGCTGTTCGAGGTGCCGCTGCCTCCGCTAGCCGCTCCGCCACCGGCGCTCCCAGAACTTCCTCCGCCACTCATCCGCTTGCTCAGCCATCCAATGTGCTTCAGTTCGCCGATGAGGTTGGTCAGCGCCCGATTGGCCTCGGCCAAAGCGCGCTGCGTGCTGGTGCCCATCGCCGAGTGCAGGGCGTTGAACCAGACCAGGGCCTCCGCCGAGTCCGCTGCCCGCAGGATGCAGGAGTGCACTCCGTCCGGCGAATGCAACTCGAAGCACCGGTTTTCTAACGCGGAGAAAGATGAATGATTAGCTTCGAGTACTAATGGATATTCAATTAAACCTATCAGGGTTTTATATCTTTAACTTTATGATCGCTTCGTTCTCCAATTTTGTGCACTTGCATATTATCATAAGAATTAGCATGCTGTACATTTCTTAAATAAATCTCTGACATATCTCTAATTACCCGGGTCGATGTATTTGAGATTCCTGGCCAGATGCGTCAGCTGCAGCGGGATGTATCGCGTATCCGCCCGGGGTGTCGTCTTGGGGGCGGGCGGCGACGTGGGTACGCCCGGTCCCAGCGGACAGAGGAAGGCCCGCTGGAGCTCCCAACCCACTTCCGAGATGATGCTCGCCTTCCGAAAGTAGGGCGTCACTTCGCGCAGGAATTTAACTGCAAAGCACAGAGGAGGAAACCAACCGGGGACGTAAACATCAGTGCAAATCAAACGCTATCGCATGAATATGGATGCAGGACGGGATGTTTGGTGAGGGGCACAGTGTCATCAGCAAAACACTCGCAAATGCACTCACAGCATTCAATCAGCCGCAGTAAGAGCCTTCTTCGCTGGTTCTGCTGTTGCTGTTGTTGCTGCGGAAGTCTTGGCAAACGCTGCGGCATAAATTCATTTGAGTTTCCGCTCCATTTTTATTCGATTTGCACACCCAAAGTCCCCCCCGGCTAGAGTCAAACGCTTGGGAACCGTGGGCACAGCTTTACGATTTAGTACTTAACTTATGTCTACCTCGAGTTCCTTACAAACTATATACAATAGAGCACTCATATATTTTAAATAAAATAACCAATGATAAGTGGATACCAACGACAATTTTTGTAGAAGCACGAAGTTTTAATACTTAATACCGTGCTATATTTCGAAAGTAATTAGGAAATACAATGGGATGTGTTCTACTGTATTCTGCTGTATTCATTAGAGAGTAGACCACTGTGCAACTACTATGCAAATGGTGCTGACGATGCCAGGTGCTATGGCGGTGATGGACGGGGGCATTTTCCAAGTTTCCCCACCCCGAGTCGCATATCTAGCTGGAAAAGTCCCAAGCCATATCCCGGCCCACTTGATATGCTCAGGATTCCGCCCACAACATTTGCACAATTTCCGTTTGCTGTTGCCGTTGTCGTTGCTGTTCCTGTTTTGGCGTTGTTTTTGCTGTTGTAGTCCTCGGTTGCCGTTCGAGTGATTTGGAAATTCAATTTTCACACTTAATGCCATCGGCCGACGGTTGCAACCGGTTGGCGGCGGTTCGTCCGACTCAATTCGTGTGTTTAGCTCGACTAATTAGAGCAGACGGCCACACGGCGGATGGGTAATGCGCTATGGCAGGGGGCCTGGCCAATGGCCACCCACCTGCTAATTGCTCGGCATTTACGTGCTCTGAAAGGTGGAACGGCGAGAGCCCAACTCCCGCGCCTTCTGCAGCTCTGCAAACATTTGCACTCACAAATATGCGACCGACGGCGAACAAACGGGCAAACAAGCGGAGAAATAAAATATATAAAAAAATGTTGCATAGCGGCAGGCGCAAAGTGTGATGAAGCTTTTGCGGAAAAAAGGGGAGTTTCGGATGGTCGGGCGGGATTTTTTGAAGTGGACTGCAGAGCAAACTAAGCCAAAAACGACAAACGAAAACCTAACTGCCAGCGGCAAAAGTTTTATGCAACAGCAAAAACAACAATAACAGCGGTAATAAGTTGTGCAAATTTTTGCATTTAAGTGTAAATAAAGTTGAGAGTGTGTGTATGTGTGCTGTGTTGCTAGAAAAACAAACGAGTTATGGAAAAGTTGGCTAAAAACCACCGCAGGCCACAATTGTTAGCTGCTTAAGTATGAATATTTTCGCTCACATTTTTCAAATAAATAGGGTTTTACAAACAATCCACTGAAGATTAAAGTCAAGGATTTGCGAAGTGCTGCTAGCATGTGGGTTAAGTCTATATGACTTGAAATGGTGAGTAAACGAATTTTTGAGATGCTTTTAATGCAAACGAAAAACTCATGAAAATACCCATGAAATATGTTTATTTATTGGGAGTGTTTATTTAATCCGTGCTAGCTCTTTGCAAAGTTTACTATTATTTTCAATGGCCTGGAGTTGAAAGTTTCTGTTTTTTATTTTGGATTGCCCCTCATGCAGCTGTAAGAATTAATAATCTTTATCTGCAAAAAGTTGCCACAGATTACAGAATAAGCTTGTTTTAATAAATTTCGTAGTTTTGATCTATTGCACTGCCACTTTCTTGTCTCTTAGCATAAATTAAATATATTATTTTATAGCCAAAAATATAACTTGTAATTTAACCCCGATGTTGTTTGTATGATAAGTTTTTAGCCATCTTCAGCTCTTTGGTTAGTATAAAATGTCCTTTTTATGCTATATATTACTAAGCTCCTTGCATTACATGCATGTACAGCTTTTCTTGATCATCCAAACTATAATAATATTACACAAAACGCAGTCATTTAACTCTGCTCTCTCGCTTTTCGCCCTTTCTACATTATCCCACTTAATTCACAGCCAGGCCAAAAAACTTTTTTACACCTTTGCCGACAAAAGGAAATCCGGAAAATCCGGCAGAGCTGCCACCCAAAAGCATAAATCAAAGAGGCGGCCCGTATAGTGGGCGTGGCCGGTCGGAATATGATATCAACAGCAGGCGGCATTCGGAATTCGGCAAATCGTGCGTTAAAACAAACTTTGCACAAAACTTTTGCGAGTAAAATCTCACGCGTTCCTGGCGAGGAAGTGGGCAGGTTGGTTAAGTAGGGGGCACTTGGGTGGAGGTGGAACTGGTGGGTTTGGGTTTGGGGGTTTCGTTGGTGAGTCCGCAAATGTGTGCCAAGCTGTAAAAACCATTGCTAATGGACTTCTGGGAGGCGAAGGCGAGCAAAGCCAACTGTCGTCGCCTCCTCCGTCGGATTCTCCGGAATCTCTCGCTGACATTTGGCAGTCGGAGCTGGAATCCAGTTCCAGTTCCCCAGTTGCAGATCCCCCCGACTTCCGCCCGTTCCGCGCCTTATTTAAATTACAATAAGACTGCCTGTGCGCAAATCCTCCGGGCCAAAGTTGTGCGGCCAGCGGAGCCTGGCAAACAACTTGGCCAACTTGTAAATTGAAGTTCGAATCAGGAGCTGGCCCGAAGTCGGTGGGCGGAAAGGGGGCGGGGCAGTTCTGAGCTGCTGAGTTTGTCGCCGCCCCTTTATGGCCAAGGGCTTTAGAAATGTGATTACATTTGCGCCACTCTGGGTGCCTATAGATCTGGGCCACTTTAATTTAATGAGCACTCCACTCCGTCGAAATTATGAAAACGACCGCAAACCGAAAGCCGAAAATCAAAATGCGCACTCAATAGCAAAACGAGTGGCGAAGGCAAATTTCTGGGCACAGAAATGGAGCGGGGTAAATTGGCTAATTGATTGGATTGGTTTATCGAGGGGATGTGGGTCTACAAACAAGTGGTTATGTAAATGCAAATCAGCTTAAATAAAGGTAATGGCTATGGATACTCATTACTGTTTACTGTCTGTAAGTGAGCTTTAAAATTGATTAAGAATCAATTGTATCTAGATAGTAGCAAAAAATAAATATATTTATAACATATAAATATGACGTGTACATTTTCGGAAATAAATTCATTTTTGTCAGAACAAATTTAATTCATTTAAATTACTGCATTATTTAAAGTTTTATTTTAAAACAAATTAAATTAAGAGAGTACAAGAGCTTCGAAGCTATTCCCAATTTTAGCGAGAATAGTTTCGCCGCTGAAATTGGCTGGCTGTAATATACTGTGGGCCCGAAGAGGCAGCGAAATGTATCACCAGCAGCTCAGCATGGACATGCGCTGGCCAAAATTAAATGCGAGTCAGACTCTGGGACAGATACCTACATACTTGAGCTCTGGGCTGCGCGGCATGCGAGGCACGTTGGAGACGATGACGTGAGTCTTGGAGGGCTCAGCCCGAGATGGAACTGAAGTTGCGCGGGATGGGGCAGGTCGGCTGTTGATATTAAAGCGACATTAACATTGAGCTTGATGGCTGCTTTGATGGGCCACGATACGTTTTTAAATGCGCGAATATCGCCAGTTTGTCAGTTGTTCCACAAATTCGCATTCGTACTATGCATCTGGGAGCGAGTGAGTTATCATAACCCCCGGCGAAGGCGACCTTGCGACCGTTACTGAATTCTGATGGGAGCATCGGTGGCACTCCCCGCATAAATAGGAGGCACCCACAGCAGCCGGGCACAAACAGTTAGCACTCGTCCACCAATCAACATGAAGAGCCAACCCATCCTGATTCTGGCCGTGTGCCTCTTGGCCCTCTCCGCCGTTTCCGCCATGCCACAGCGTCGGGCGAAGAGTCAACGCCAGGTGGAGTACTCATCCACACCCTATCCGGCAGCTGGCTTCCGCCCCAGGGTTCCCTTTAATCTGCCCGGTGAAGTGCAGCCCAAGCTCGAGACGGAACCACTGACCACCACCAGTACCACGTCTGCCAGCGAAGTGGAAGCCCTGGAGAATACCGAACCACTTAGCACCACCGAGCAGCAGCAGCCGGAAGCGGAGACGGAAGCGGATTTGGATGTGTCCATCCGCACGCCTGCCAACACGTACGGAGCCCCTGAAGAGCAAGATCCCCTGGAGCCGGACACCGTAGTGGTGGTGGCCCAGGAGCCAGCCCGCGACTTTCAGCCCCCCTCCCTGGATGCCGTCGAGGACTTTGCCGCCGATGGCGCTGTTGCTGCTGGTGGCGAGCAGCCCGTTGCTGATGTCCCTGCCCTGGGCCAAGCGGAGTCGCAGGACGATGAGCCCGAGGCGGCGGTCAAGGCTGTCACCCCGGCTGGAGCCTATGGACCACCCGCCGCCACCTACGGAGTGCCTGAGCTGAGCGAGACCGAGAACGAGTTGGATCTGGAGGAGTCGCAAGTTGAGCTGGTTGAAGAGGAGGCGGCGGCGGAGGAGGCGCTGACCAACGAGCTCTCCAGTGGTCGCCTGATCCTGCTGCCTTTGGGCGCCAGGGGACCACA
This sequence comes from Drosophila mauritiana, assembly GCF_004382145.1. Classification (NCBI taxonomy): domain Eukaryota; kingdom Metazoa; phylum Arthropoda; class Insecta; order Diptera; family Drosophilidae; genus Drosophila; species Drosophila mauritiana. Next base: position 21,150,554 of record NC_046669.1, read on the forward strand.
GTTTGGTCGCCTCATCCTTGCCGTAGAGCAGCCACGTCAGCGCCTGAGGAGCGAACGACTGAGGCGGATTTAGGGCTTCACTTGCTTGTCCACGTGTGGGGATTATTTGAACGAAAATATACGTACTTGTTTCTACTGAATTTTTCTGCGGTTATTTGGCACTTATTTTACGAATATTTACGAGTTGTTACCTAAGAAATTATGAAATATCTGACTTGTTTTAAATATCAAAATAGATCCCAAACTTTCCCCATTTTCATATACAAGGACTAATAATGTTATTAAATCACTGATTTAACTGAAGAATTTTATATCTAACTTTCATATACGGTTTCATATAATATAGCTGGAAATTCTATAGATGTTTAAAGGATTTCTCGTATAAACTAATTAAATCGACTGTTTAACTGTGGCATCTGCCCAGGAAATGTGTATGCCAAGAAATAGAATTGGCTGAGTCAAAGGTCTTCCGCACTACAACTCCTACTGGAACTCCAACTCCTGCACCGACTACATCCATTTCCCCATCATTTCGAAGAGGAAGTTGTTTCAGCACAATTCTCGTGCACGGCTCATTGCATTGTTTATGCCAAATGGTTTGGCATGTGATTGGGTCACGCCCACAGGATGCACAAGTGGGTGTGTCTAGGATTGCCGCTTTGCGGGGCACTGCGTGCGTTTGTGTGTGCGCAAGGACATCCCACCCATACATCGCCTAATTGATGCTTACTATTGTTTATTGTGTTATGAATCAGGAGTCGAGCGGATCGCAGCAAAACACAATTCAATGGAGATGAACAGGAAACGATGCTCCAGCTTCGCCTGACCATTTTCATGATTACGATGATGATGTGCTGGTGTGATTGTGTCTTTGGCTTGTTATTAGATCAGGCCTGGGACTCGTGTATCGCTTTTTAGAGTATCATGTGGATGTTCGCAGTGCCAAAACACTAGCCAAAACCCAATGTGTTCTTGCAGTTAAGCGGGAGAGGAGAGCCAATTATCGACAAGTTTGTGATTCCGATTGAAAGTTTAATTTTTAATTGTATCTTTGCCTTTAATCGTCAAAAAGGGCTTTTTAATAACCACCCAACACTAAAAGATTTTGTAAACACTATTTTTTCCTATAGATTAGCAAACCTTGATAATTGCTTCCGATTTCGATCTGCTGCAAACCACCACCTTCACCACAGAAAACCCTTGCTATATTTATGTCTGCCAGCTCCTGCGTGCCAGCTACTGAGACAGTTGAGAATGCAGTGCGTAGCCTGCAAGGATCCCAGCATCCCTGCAGCCCAACCTTGCTCAACGAGAATCGTTCTCGCTTTTTGCCATTCGACGCCAATGGGCGTTGGTGTACCGCCCAGAAGGAGCGGCTATGTATTTTTGGGCCATTTGATCAAATGGAAAGAAAACTTTTCTCATTACTCATTGCCAAGCCGGGGCAAACAAACCAGGCAACGAACGAACCAACCAGCCATCCAGCCAGCCAACAAACCAGCGCAACTAGCGGCAGTCAACAGCTAACAGTCAACAAGAGTGGAGTGGTGGGAAAATGGGGACTCGTGGCAAAAGAGGAGCTGGATGCTGGGGGATTTACAACAGGACCCAGCTGCAACAGTGGCAATAGCAGTCGCAGTGGCTGCGGCAGTGACTCGCATGTTTTGCTGAGTAATCCCACGTATGTATTTGCACTAAAACCCTCTGTTCCGCCTTTCCAGCTCGCTTCACCACCATGGGACGGGTGCCACGACAACAGGACAAAAAAGAATCCCCACTGTCGGTCAATTAATCACGGTTGAACAAGTTTGTAAAAGATTATCTGTGCTGGTTTGAGAATGGGGGAGAGGAAAATTAAAGACGTAATTTATCACAAAAACAAGCGCAGACAAAACATACTTCAAATTTATTGTCACTGAGGGGGATCTGCATTTTGAGTTGGATCTAGTCCGTAGTAGGGAACAGCGATTAAGCCTGAGCTAAACAAGGATTTATATCAATAAAACGGATTGGAATGGAATAAAATCCAAGAAATATTTAGCAGTTCCATATGCCATAATTTCTCCTAGTAACAATAAAGACAATAATTTTTTTATGTCTACATATGCTCAATCTATCCCACTGTGCCCAACTGTTCGCCATGACACTCATAGTTTACTTCTTAGTTTGACTCGCGTTTTTTAAGCTCCCCCTTTTTCGGCACTCCACCTTTCCCATTTTCCGACTTCGTGTGTGCGAAATGTTTTACGCAAATAACAATTTGACATTTTGGTAGGGGAGTAACAAATGTATCATCGTTGTGTACTCACCTTCCAGATCCACCACTCGACCGGACCGCTTGAGGGCCCTCACCGCCTCGTCGTGGGTGGCGTCCCGCAACTCCTCCCCATTGACGGTCAGGATGGCGTCGCCGACGTAGAGTCCCTTGGCCTGGTCGGCGGCCATGCCCCGGAAGATCTTCGAGATGAGGATGGGCATGCGGTTCTCCCGGCCGCCCTTGATGGAGATACCCAGGCCGTTGTTGTCCGACTTGATGATCCGCACATGCCGCTTCTGGTTGGCCACATGGTCAGGTACGTCGCACATATCCATACCGCCGCCGTCGCCAGCATTGTTGTTGTTGTTCAGGCAAGGATCGCGGTCCCCATTGTCGTTGCTAGCGGAGCCGTCTAGCTCTGTATCCTGGATATTCATACCCTGTAGCGATGCGGAACTGGGCAGGGTGCCGTTCTGGCCACCTCCACCTGAGCCACCACCGCCTGCGCCACCGCCTCCTCCGCCACTGTGATTGCTTCTGTGGGAAAAAATAATGATTGCATCTTGAGCTTACCGCAAATTGGCATTGTATGTAATGGTTAATAGACAGTCAGCAATGATCTTAGCAGTCTTAAGGATATGATTCATTTATATTGACATACAGTCTACTGCGTGGCCACAACTATTACAACATCTTTCATGAGAAACAGAAGTGCTGGCAGCCCAAAAACACAAATATTAGAATGTTTCTAAAGACAAAAGCAGGTGCTATGTACTCGATAATCGTTTGCTACTTGCACCTTTCTAGTTAAATGACGTCGAGGAGTTCTTAAATTAAATGAAAACCTTTAGTCCTGAAAGCAATAACAATAACCTTAAAAACCCAAACATGTTTTTGAAATAATCGTGTCCCATGCTTTTTTGTTCCTTATAGACCGCAACTCACCCCAAGGTTCCATTCAAGGTGGTAGACTGTCCATCGTTCGATGGCTGCGCCGCCTCACAGGACTCGTCCAGGCTGACGGCCAGGAAGTCCGTTTCCAGCGTGACCAGGACGCGGTACCAGGCGCCGCGAACACGCGTCTCCATGTTGCCGCATCGCAGTCCAGATGGCGAAGGGGAGTGCTGCTGCGGAATGGGCTGCTGGGCCGCCGGCGGGGTCCTCCCCAGACTCGAGGATTCCACCATGATTCCTTTCTGACTTTAAATGCACTTTGTTGTTATGTGATTCTACATGGCAGTCGCCTAAAAGGGCTGAAAGGATAAGAAAATATTATGTTTATTGCTAAAACTTTGCATGCGACTCTAAAATGGATATGTTGATTTTTTGTTTAGGCAAAATAATTGGTATTTTTTCATGTGACCCATACTAATAAATCCGCAATTTGTGGCATTCCAATTAATTGCAGACACAAATTTAAAATAACATAGCAATAAAAGGCTTTCTTGCTGCATATGAAATTTATTAATTTGCAGTGGCTGATAAAATATAGGCTTAGCAAAATTTGTTGGTATTTGGCCATAATTAACATTGTGACAGTTGAACGGATGCTAAGTCAAATAACACTAATTGCGAAGATAAGCGATTCAATTTTTACTGTGGCCATTAAACGAATGTAATGGAAATAGACCAGTTGAATTTGTGTCATTAGAGAAATACACATTACTGCCGTACCCAGGTGGGCCACTAAGATAAAATCAGAACTCCATGGGATCTTCAGTTAGACATGCAGACGACAGAGGCTAAGGGGAATGGCTGGCGATAAGCGGATATCAAATTAAATGTCCGGCATGCGGATGACACACACGGAGGCAGAAATGCGTAGCGGAAGAGAGGACATTTGTCATTGTTTTGCCAGTCCAGGGGATTTATTGCATTCTCCGACAAGTCAAGAATATAGTAGTGTTTTTAGGAGTGGAGGTGGCGAAACGAGGACGGGAATGCAAAAACCCGTGCCATTTGGAGCACACATCCTTCGACATTCGGCCACATCCTTTCACATCCTTGGCGGCCGCAGTGCAACAGTTTTCCGCTCGGAGTTCTGCAATAACGCATCTTGTCGCCGCCGCGGGACTTTTTTCTATGATTTTCTATTTGACAAGTTGCCAGTCTCCGAGGAGCAGGAGTCCTGGCAGAGATGCCATCGTGACACGCAGGGGGATTCCCCAGAATGCAGGGAGAGGAGTGCGAAGCCAGCATCCAATTCGATTTCGTGCTCACGCTCTCAACCGGAAAAGGACTGCTCCAGTCAGACACATCCTGTTTCTGTGATTGTGATTGCGCCTGTGTGAGTGCCATTTGTATGTACATTTCCGCTACGATTCAGCAGGAAGTAATTTTGCCCCTGCTCTGCTGCTTCTGCTGCTGCTGCTCTTCGAATGTGCTGCTGTCACCAAGTCTGTTTACTTTGCAATTTATTGTGCAACATTTGTAATTATTATTGCAATGCCGCAACCCAAGGCCCCTTCGAAGACTTGGCGAAATTCATAAAACAAAAAAGTTCCAAGTGTGTGACTGCTTGAGACGAAGGACGAGGGCGCTGGCAACGTTGTCATCAACACGCTCATAATTGTAAGTAAACAGACCCAAGCGAACTCAGGGCGTTTATGAATATATCCTTTTAAGGACGCACGAGGCCTGTCTTCTGAGACTGGTAAGGTAGTGATAGTGGAAATTAAATGGGGTTAAACCATGCGCTTCTCATTAAATTTAAATTTAATGTCCAAAAAATGCAATCTGAATTTTCAAAAGTTATACCCGCGCTGTTGAGGCGATCTCAAAAAACTTAGAATAGATTTTAAATGCCTTCCCGACTTTTGTATAATTGCCGAATAACATTTAACCATAATATTATATTTACTTAGATTATTATAATAAGGCGACTGTAAAACTATATTATAAGGTCTTGAAATTGTATGCAAAATTATTTTTTTCTTAGATTCGAATAAAGCATTTCCTAACTATAATTAATAAATAAATAAATGCATTCATTCATTGCATTCAAAACGAACAATAAACGGGAATACATAGCCTCTGCTGAAATAATTATAAATTAAGAAAGCAGTATATATCTATAAAGAACACTCTATGGTCAAAAACTAGAATTTTCAATTTATTTTTAGCCTGTTCCAACAGCTATATTGTACTAGCTAGAATATCATTTCATGAAGATAAACTGGATACAACTTTGCAAACAAACGGACGGACACTAGTTTTTTAAGTAATGATCATAAATACTGATATATATATGTATTCAATTGTTGCAACTGTCTAAAATCCAGATATCCTCTAAAGAAGTATAAAAAGAAATCGTCCCAAAACACAATAGATACATAAAATCATAATCAAAATAAATAAGTTTCCTAAAATATTACCGCGATTCCGATAGTTTTATTTCCAAGTTCATAAATTACTGTAAAGCGAATTGGTTTTGGTTTTATACAAATAATAACAATAACAATTCAAGCAATTTCAATTGTTCTCAACGTATTAGCATACTGCTAGAAAGCTATATAAATCTAAAATAAATATTTTATAACAAATATACTTATAACAAAGTACCCCGCTGTAGACCGAAAAAATGTGGCCCGCTGGCTTGGCCCAAAGGAGACTGGACTGTTTGTAAGGATGTGTGTCACGCCCTTTTGGCCGGAACACCCCGGCAATCGGATCCCCTCCAGGCCCTCAGTTCCCTTAAGCCCCAGTCCATGTCATCGCCTAATAAGCGCCGGACGTCGCTTTTTCATGCTGCGCTTTGGCTAATTTAATGCCGGGCGGTCATAAATTATGCGCCCAAAAGTAGGCAGCGCGAAAATCGTCCAAAAAATTGAGCACGAATGCTGGGAAGTGGCAGCAGCTGCTGCAACCCATGCATATACATTCTACACAGGCACACACACATGCAAGTTGCATTCAACTCGAACAGAATTTTTTCGCGCTTTCGTGTAATAACTTTTTTTGGCGCCGCTTCAAGCGTTGGCTTTTTTGTCCGATTTGTTCGCTTTGTTTTTTGTGCCAATTTTTTTAATGCAAACTTGGTGATGGGCGAAAAAGGAGGTCCTTTGTATCGATACATAAAGCAGTAGCGGCAGCAGCCCAATGCGGAATTGCCATAAATACGTAACGCGTTTTTCCTTCGAATCGGCCTCGGCCGCACACTCCTTCCTTCTCTCGGGCGGAAATATATTACCCTGCGTAAGTGTGTGTGAGTGTAAGCGGGAATTGCGTAAGTGTGGGTCCTGTGGCAGGGCCATCAAAAAGTCATAAAATCATAATTTGTAAACGAGAATTTATTTCGAAAAATATTTATGGTCGACTCTGGCTTCTTTTTCGCGCCGCAGAAGCTCCATGGAATTTTTGCTATTTGCTCCGCTCTTCGGACGTGTGGGTGTATGTGTGGCACTGTGCATGCGTGTGGGTATGCGTGTCGGTGTGCAAACGTTGCTTCATTAGAGCGAGTGGAAACAACTGGCGCCCTCACATTGTTTCCCCACATTAATTTAATCCGCATCCTTTCCCGCCGCGACCCTGCATTAAATTCTTTTTATCCGAACCATCCAGGTTCCTGCGATTAAATGGAAAATGTATGCAAAAATTTTGCGCCGGTTGATGGCGGAAAGGTCTCCTATACGTTTAATGGAATCTTGATCGTTATCGGCCAAATTGACAACGATATATTGCGGATGGTTGGCGGAGAAAGAAAGGCCATGCTGAATGGTCGTTTAAAATGCGGAGCGATTTTTTATTGCATACTTTGGTGCTCCTGGGAAAATGGGAGGAGAAAAGCCCAGGTGAAAATCGTTTAATGTTAATGGAAAAATCAATTTCAAACTATTGTGTCCAACGAACTGAAAAGTGCTTCGTAACTGTATTTCATTAAATATTTCGAAAGTAAATCCTCACCTAAAACGATGACACTTAACCCTTTATTAGTTCAGTAGGTGCCATAAGCGTTCGGGAACGTTCTAACTAGATATTTGATACAAGAAACAGTTCACCTTCACAAAATATTACGTAAATATATATAACTAAGGACTTTTCTAATGGTTATTTAACGTCATTTAAGCCAATTCATCACCGTTCCCACCGCTCTGCCTTTTTCGTCATTTGGCCCCACATTTGGCTTAGCTTCGATTAAGGTAAAACCCACATGGGGAACACAAGTCTTGGCCTTGACACCGCCCCAGCGCACTTTCCTCCCGACCTTTTGACCTCCCCAGCCTCGACAGCCTGCAGCCCCTCGACCTTTTCCACCTCCTAGCCGCTGATGCCATCGAAGCCTCTTAATCATTCTTAACAATGCCGCCACACGTTGTGCTGGCATTAAGCTCTCAGACCGCTCAACTGGTGGAAATCGATACGCATTTACGTACGTATACTCGGAATATCTACATATAAATTGCGCACTAATGATCTTTAAATACACATAATTCCCAGAACAAGCCGCACACACGGACAGCATCACACACTTGAACTGTGGACCAAAAAGCCGTATGCACTGTTGGTTTTGCCATTTAGTTACTAGAGATTTGTATTGTTAGTTATTTTTGTAATGTGAGAACGAGAACTCAACTGATAGTAAAAAAAAAACATTAGGAGCGTTGCTTAGCTAATACAGTATATTTAGTTTGGTAATCACGTCGAGATGTATTGGGTTCTACGTAATTTTATATTAAACCTAAGGCTTTACATGCTGCCTCTGATCGTATTCAATATTTTCTGTACAACTATATAGTATGTAACATATTTGTTTTAATTTCATAACACGTTGGGGTCATATTTTTATATCAACCAGCTGTTTATTAAATAGCCAAAGTTCATAATGTAAATGTATGATTTTAGCAAGTAAAGTGACATTTCCAAAACAAAACTTAGCTCACTAGCCTTGAACTTATAACTGAGCCAACAATGAATGGAATGGTTCCTCTAATCCCCAATTCCACACCTATTTATAGACCCTTACTACCGCCATTTTGTGTCCCAGTGTGAATGCGGCATTCACAGTTGACCTGGCCTCATGCTGTCAGTTTGCCATTCATGTGTGTGGGATTCGGATAGATAGATTTTTCATGTGTTCACCGCAAAGCCGCCACTGCGACCGATAAAAGCCAAAACAAACCTCCGAGATTTGCTTATTAGCACATACAGCACCGCCCACACGGACTAGCCTTCCCCCTTCACCGCACTCAGTGCCACAACATAACCCGACTTCGCCTGACAAATTATTCAGCATTGATTAATTATGAAAATGCGTTTATATCGATTGTAGAGTGCGGGATTTTGTCTGTGTGTGTGTGCAGTGGGGTGCACAATGTGGAAATTTTCCCCTTTTTTTTGGCCAAAACCTATTTTATGAAAGTCGGTCGATTAAGATAATATTAAATGCATGCATTCATAATTGACTAATGTTTAGTTCTGCAGAACTAAACCAGAAGCTGTTGCTGAATTGTTTCATTAATTTGATTTTATTTTTATCCACGCCCACAATTTTTGGTATCAAAAAAGATATGTGCTAGTGTAACCCAATGCAAAAAAAAATTATCCTAATATCGTTCTCCGTTCCTCGAGCTATTAATTTTGGCCAGAAAAAGTGGTCATATTTCCCATTGTGAGGTGGTTGCGTGTGCATCGACTTTTGGGGAGCGATGGTTTTATGGCCACAGCTCTGGTGTTTGGCCAATTTCAATCCCAGAACCAATTCATGTCTCCTCATTTATGTGGTGACCTTCTGTAGTGGTCCGAAGCCAATAGCAATTGCTAGTAACTAGACGAAAATGGAGCTTCACAAATAATTCGGATAGTTCTTAGTACAGATTAAGAAAAGCTCTTTCTAAAACTTAATTGAATATATGCATTATTGAACCGAACAGTTGTTTCGGATATTACAGCACACATGTGATTAAAATTATAGGCAAACGATTATAAGATTGCATTTATTAGGAAAAGAATGTGAGTTTCCTTTAAGGATTGGACACTACGTGCAAAGATTCATTTGTATGCAAATTTTGCTAAGCAAACAATTCCCAAATATTTCATTGAATTATCAATTATTTATTTTATCAATTACAGCTAGCGCTGGGGAGCCTCATTAAAAACAAATCAAGATACCAACCCGATTCCCAGCGGCAATTCGACACGTTTGCATGTTGCAATGCAACCAACCGAATTCGTGCAGTGCAGAGCGACCAGGGGATTATTATGTACGGCCGTAGGCAAACACTCAACACTCCCAATGCGAGCATGTAAATGAGACGTTCGGATTGAAGGTGCTGGGGAATGGGACTGTGCTACAAGGTGTACGGAGTGTCTGTAATCACTGAAGGGGCGGCTAACAGCAGGTGGCCAGAGACAAACGTCAAGCGGCACTCGAGGGGGAAAGGGAATGCGGAGGCTCACGTTGCCGTTCTTCACTTATTAATTGCCAGTGTCTTGGCATAATTTTCACTCATTTGTCTGTTGAATGCAAGTGGATCTCCTCACGTTCAAAAAGAAATGGCAATGCACTGAACCACTCCATGTTCACAAATGAATCCACTCCATTCACTGCCAGCACAGAGGCAAATTGGTACCTTACTGTGAATAACTCAAATAAAAAGTAAAGTAAACTAAAGTAGAAAAAATCTAATTGTATAATTTATCTTTTATTGTAGCTTAAAAAAAACTAGTAGCTAATATAAAGGGGTCTAGCCAATACCCAATGTAATCCTATACGATTCTTTTCTCAGTGTTCCTTTTTATAAAATGCAAAATGTGATGCAGCTTCATTAAGAGCAATTCAAGTGCGATATTTCCCGACGATACCGTCGCCACTCAGTCGCTTCGGTGAGCTGTTGAAAGGCACAAGGGATGACAGAAGGTAACGGAAACAAATGGAACAAGAACCGGGCCAAGAAGGGAACTAAGCAGCCAACAAGATGGTGAAGGGGGATTTGTGGAGCCGGGGGCTGATGGACCAAGTGGAAATGCTCTAATGCACGTAATTGCACGTCGCTCTGATTAAGTTGACGAAATTTGGTTTCCTTACTGTTAGAGAAAGCAGGAGAATGTTAAGCCAAAAAGCGGATTACACTTTTCTAAAAACGTAGTTCATACGCTGAATATGAAAGTGATCCTGGAAAGCGTACCGCTTATAATTAGTTCGCTTATCTTTACCTAAGACCTTTAAAATTGACATATGTTTAAGGGATTTCAGAGAATTTATTTCTAGTCCAATTTGTTAGCCCCATATAGGCATATTTCGATTTTAAAAGCGAGCAAAGACTTTCGTAAATAAACAAAGACTCAGAGACTTTCGTAAATATTTTTCTTCTTGCTTTACTACTTCAACATCAAAACTAAATCACAACTTCCTTATGATTTGGTAATTTATTTATAAGAAGGTCAGTTACCTCATATCTTTATCTACATACATATGCAGTATGCTTCGGCATGCAATACTTTTACTCAAAAACGTGCTTTACCGATTCTTTTTCATAATGAGGTAGGGCGATTTTTAAAGATTCACATGGTGGTTTTATTATAATGGGTCTTATTAGTGCAGTAAGCACATTTAACACGAAACCCCTAAAGATAATTATTGTACTCCAAAATGGCAAAAATTATATAAATTTGAAACCCAAGCACAGTATGCAAATGAAATTCTAGGGTCTTATAGTAATCCCCACCCCTCTGAACCGCACACTCCCACACTTTTAAAGGGAAAGGAAAAGGGCAAATTGCAACAACAAATGATAACAGTGGTTATCTGTCAACACATATCGGCAAATGCATGTCAATTACCGCTTAAATGCTTAGCACAAAAAGCCGGTAAAAAGTGCGGAGTATGGGTGGTTTGAGTAGGTGGGTGGCGATGATGATGAATGCCGATAGTAAACGGAATTAACTTTCACACAGCATAACGGCAACGACTGCAGCAGCGGCGACTTGAATGAAAGAAAAAGCTTACGCCGTCGCAGAGACGGAGCTTTCCGACAAAGCGCGCGTAGTAAATGTGCGGGTGGTGATTTGGGGGAGGAGCGCGGTATTAGCCATCGATGCGTGGGTGCATACTCTTTGTTGACAAAGAAACATATCCAAGAAAATCCACAAAAATATTCCGAAAACTGAATATAGAGATGAAAACCAGTTAACACCTACCATTCGATCGTATTGCGAAGTACTTTGCGAAAAGCAATTAATGCTCAGAAACTCGAATTGGCGCCTGCGCATAAACACACACCTACACTCACTGACACACACTGTGACGCTCCCGTGATCCAGTGTGTGCGTGTGTATTAGGTATTTTTTGCTTTCAACTTATTTTGATTTTATTACACTACGCGGCGGCTCCCTTTTTTCAGAGCCCAGAAAACCTAGTCAATTGACACGCAAACATTTACGCGATGCGACTTCGGCCGAAGTCAACACTTAACATTAACAAATGCCGTACTACAATACTGGTCGGCCAATTTGCTCTTAGCTTTTTGTCTGGCGCTTTTCATTATTATTGTTTGTTTGGTGGCTACGGCGGCGACGGCGGCGCCCGTGAAAAGCCGTTAGAAAAGCGGGAAGCTGAAGTCGTTGGCGTTGGTAAGTCGCGAATCCAAAAAACGTACGAAAACGCACTTTTATTTTAAATAAGATATGCGTGTTGTTTTACCCCGCAATGTATCGGATATAAAGGACTTCCGCTGTATTTTTCAAATATTCGCAGAGGGAACCAATAGCAACGCGGGTAAGATTCAGTATAAAAAGAAATAAATGTTTGCAAGAGCTTAAATAGACTCGGCTCTCACGAAAAGCTCCCTCTCTAACAAAAAATAAGGGGCGGATAAGCAATGTTTAGCAGCTTACTCTCTTTTGTTGCTGCGACAAATTCTTGCTGAGACAAAGTTGCAATGATGTTGCAGACACAAAGTTCGTTAATAATATTAATATTTTTTTATAACATAAAAAACATTACACATTTTATCAAAATTGAATACAGAGGTGGTCAAAAGTATTTACCCAACTAGCTTTTTTTTTTCAATTAGTTGACAATTGAAAAAAAAGCACGTTGTGTAAATACTTTTGACCACCTAGGTAGTTTACTTCCAAGTGCTGAAAAAACTTAAGAAATTTTATAATGTTTCGATGTTAATGTTCTTCGATCATAGTACCAACAAAATTTTGAATTTCTCCCTCGCACACCCGCTCGCTGAGTAACGGGTACCTGGTATAGCTTTCTCTTTTGTCTTTGCGTTAGCTATTCACACGGCTACAATGCTAGGACTTGCGTTTTAGAAGCGATTAGGATTTTCCTTATCGATATTTAATCGATGTTTAAAATATCGCGCGACCATCGCACGACAAATAAGATTCGCAAATTCTATACATTCGATTTGCAGTAAGCAGTTATTATTATAGATATTTTTATATATTACAAATATATATTACATATTAAGAAGGAGGAGCAGCGGGAACCCGACTGGGAAGTGGATACTTTATATAGTCGCCATAATTTTATTTGCAGCCGGGACAGAATCCTGAAAATATAGTGCCCCTCAGCCCGATCGACACGCAGGCTATAAGAACCTGTATCCGACACTGGAACATCGTGCCGCCCGACCAGGACCTCATGCGGGGCTACTTAAACAACCTGGTGGGGTTGGCGGAGGAGCAGGATTAGATTGCCGTGTTTTAACCTTTTCCATCGTTAGTCGGAATGCATTCCATCATCCTTATAGTTTTTATAATTCCTTCTAGCCTTTATAATTCCTGAGTTGTCGACGTTCATACGGACAGAAGGACATGGCTAAATCGACTCGGCTATTGATCTTGATCAAGAATATATATGTATATACCTTATATGGCCGGAAACGCTTATTGGTGGTTGTCACTGCTACAGTACGTGTCTTGGGACGGTTCAGTGCTGCCAGACCGGTGCATTGCTTGAGCCACTCTACCAATAGGTGGAGCTCGAGCACTACAGCAACTATCTCCTGTCAGTGAGCACGCGGTTGTTGGAGTCGTCGGAAGGAGGAGCCACCATCTGAGTAAGTCCGATGGAGAGCGACCGCAAAGCGAGTACCTAGAGCGCCAGCAGTGCCTCGAAGAAGTCCAGAAGAGGCAGGCGTAGAAGCGATCTCGGCGAGCTCGGCGCCAACGCAGGCAGACGCGTTGGGGGAAGTTAGTTCCAAGAGTCTTGCTCTGGCCGACTCCCCCCCGCTACCCTCAACGACCCTGCCTAGCCCTGGAAGCCAGCCCTGCTTTAGGACTTGCCGTGGCCGGAAAAGGTCAACCGAACTCGGTTGTCTTCGCTCAGGTGGCAGGGAGTACGTAACCTGGCACGACTGCGCGGGTGTTCTTCTCCGTAATTTTTTTCTAGTCTCGGAGTTTTCGGCACCCACTGTAATTTCTGATGGGATTCCACCTCCGATTGAATCCTCTGAGGTAGATGCTTGTGTCGCAAGGTTGAAGAGCAGACGCTCTTCCGGCATGGACCGGGGATCACCGGGGTGATACTCAAGGCGGTGTGGGGTCCCATTCACGAGCACATCACAGCGTTGTACTCCCAATGTATCAAAAGTGGATACTTTTCCTCTGAGGGGAAGCGCCCTCGTGAGGTGGCACTACTCCAAGGGCCGGATAAGGATAGGAGTAATCCTGCTTCTTCCCGCGGTATCTGTCTGTTGCCAGTTTTCGACAAAGTGCTAGAGGGGATCATGGTGAGCCGATTGAAGGACGTTCTACCCGATGGAAACAGATGGCAATTCGGATTCCGAGAAGGACGCTGCGTTGAGGATGCTTGGAGACACGTCGTGAGCACTGTTGCTGCCAGCTCGGCACAGTATATGCTCGGAATCTTCGTGGACTTCAAAGGAGTGGGATGTCGTGATGAGACGACTCATCGACTCCGGCTGCCGAGAAGCCAGCTTGTGGGGACACTTTTTCTCTGGCAGGAGTGCAAGTTTAGTCAGCATGTATGGTAACACGAGGTTGCCCACAGGGATCCATCAGCCGTCCATTATTATGATACACATACTTCCCCAGCTTCTGGAGCCACCGTGTGGTTTCAGCGCGTTTGCAGACGAATTGTTGCTTTTCGTTGAGGGTCGTACTCGAATCGAATTGTTGGAGCATGGCGAGCGGAGGTCGGGGTTGCCGTCTCCACCAGCAAGACACTGCCGTGTTACTCCTAGTTTCCCTTCAGAAGTAAGATTCGTTTTCAGCGAGCGAAACTTCGGTTTTTCACTGTTACGGTCACCGCATGCGGTGCGGATTGAAGTGAAGACTGGCACAACATGTGTTATGCGATTGCTCCCTATATGCGGATCTGCGAGACCTCAAAGGGCTCGGAATAAGATGCACAAATGGCGTTTTCCCAAACTCTGGAGTAACACGGACGCGAGAGACAATGAGACTGTGTACCGCAACGCTGGCACTCTCTTCAAAAGGCGGCAGGAAAGGATGCACCAAGGAGCGGGGAATGGGTTGCCAGTCCCAGGCTAAAAAGCCAAAACTGGTAACAACATCAGGTGTCCCCAAATCCGGGCTTGTCGGAGCCGAAAGGGGGGTCACCGAGCCCTAATCGGTACCATGGGATGAGCATCGACGACACATCATGATATGCCACATATGCGACTTTCCGACTATACCCGTTACTTAAATCGAAATTTCATAATTTTTGTAGGATATCAATAGATATTAGTGAATAAAATGAGATTGCCGTGTTTTAACCTTTTCCATCGTTAGTCGGAATGCATTCCATCATCCTTATAGTTTTTATGATTCCTTCTAGCTTTTATAATTCCTGAGATATCGACGTTCATACGGACAGAAGGGCATAGCTAGATCGACTCGGCTATTGATCCTGATCAAGAATATATATACTTTATATAGTCGGAAACGCTTCCTTCTGCCTGTTACATACTTATTAACGAATCTAGTATACCCTTATACTCTGCGAGTAGCGGGTATAATTAGTCTCTCATACACTGTATTATCATTGGCACCTGTTAATGCTGCTAGATCTCAGTTTTTTAGTTTGCTTAAATAATTTATAATTTATTTAGCCTCCTATTTCGCGTGTAAATCCGAACAGTTATGCAGCGATCGGATCGACTTTGACCAGGCCAGAAAACTTCTCCTGTAACGGTCGAGAATCACCGTTTGGAAGTAGAATCAGGGAGCAGACAGGCAGGAGAATGTCTCGGAGTCCCTGTCCTATCTGATCTGCCAGATGTCTAAGGTAGAGACGGATCTCATATTTAAGAAACCTGTCATGGGCTCCAGATGACTTAGTCGCAACGCAACAAATGAAGGAGCACGGTCGTTCCAGCTAAATGAGTGGTTACCAGTGAAATGACGATGTTGTGCAGCCTGGAGGAATTGCGGTGGCTGCTTAGCATGGCCACGAGGGTGGTGCTGATCATTAAATTGAATTTACATATATATACGGAATTTCACAAATATAATATATTAAGAGCAGGACTGTGCTGATCGGACCGTAGTCTGATTGCCCTATGGATCGCTTGTCCACTGACTTATCCATCATCAAACTGTGCGAGTCAAAGGAGACGGGCCTCAAGGACAGCATCATCATGGACTACCGACGGAGGCGCATGAAGTTTGCACGCACCCCCGTTAAGGCCATCAGCACCTTTGTGATGCCCAAATGTCCCATTTAAGATAGACGTCGTTACTGCATCATGGACGTTTCCTTCTCGGACGAGGAGCGTCTGCCGCTTCAATAAAGCTATGCCATCGTCCTCTTGCTGCGCTTCCGAGGCGCTTGGAGCTGGCCAAGAAGAGATTGGCCATCTTCTCCAATGATCTCCTGATGGCACAATTCAAATTAAGCCAGAATTCATAAACAACGATTTGACAACATTGCCATACTGGGAAAAAAATTTCCAAGAGCGCTACCAGATCAGGTAATAAAGAAAAAAGCGTGTGGTGTTGGGTTTGGCGCTTTATTTAAAGTTTGATATTTTAAAAGTAACTTAGTAAGCTTCATTTTGTTCAAATATGTATACTTTTTTCGTGTTTCTTACTATCGGAAATAATTTGACAATATCCCTTTGGCAGCTTTGTGTATATTATAGTCGTCCGAAGTTTATTCCTTTCGCATACTTACATATGTGATCAAGCACATGTCAGATATATTATACACTCGTCCCATGATTATTCAATTAAGCCCTATTTTATTTATTGTCATAAAACTGGTGTACATACTTAGTCTTTTATTTCGATTTTTCCTATTACAGCTGTCGGTTCCGAGTTGCAAAACAAAAAGGTTGTCGGAAAAAATTCATGATGAGAATAGTTGCAATCTTCTGAATGAAATCGATGTACTTTCTGCAAAGGTACAAAAATATTAAAAGATTGGCCAAGCTGGCTTCTTTTTATTTAAATCTAAATTGAGCAATATGGCCGTTGTCTTAGATTAGGCTTCGCAATTGCATAACTATTTATAATACGATTGCCTTAATACATTTCTATTTTTACTTAGCTATAGCTTTGAAAAGTTAATTTCGCTCGTTTTCTAAAATACCTTAGGAATTTCAAAGTTTCTTTTATACATCGAGATCCACCCATTTTCAAACGGCGGAATAGTGTGAATTTTCTTACCCACTTGAGTTTGTGGTGGATGCAAAAGCTGGAGATTTCCACGCATCCAACGTGTTTTCCACCGGCTACTATATCGGTAATCATCAGCGGCAAAAAAGGTGCCGTTGCTTTGACTCTGCCGTGATACCGTACACGGAGAGAAATAACTAATACTTATTTGTAATAGGTTATTGATTATTCTTTAACTATTAACAAAAATTACTCTTGATCGAAAGTTTTTTCATTTTAGTGAAAGAGGTTTCTCAATGCATTTATACATGAGATTGTTCTCTATACAATTTTATCAAGCATTTGTTTTTATTTTAAATAAGCATACAGCTTCCAAATTAAATTAATTAATTTTGGCAATATAATTCCATGTGCACCTGTGGAGGCTTGGGCCCGACTTGGTCGCTCCTGGCCTGGCCAATTATGCACCGCGCGCCAAATGGTGAAATCGATGAAGATGCACAAAATGCAAAACGCACTCTCGGCCCGCCTAATGGTCAATATGGAGATGGCCAGCTATCTAACCATCCAGCCAGCCAGCCATCCTCATGTGCGACATGCTGGTTCCCGACAATTATGGCCATGCAGACAGTGTGGAGGAGCTGCAGGTGGGTTGTGGCTCAAATTCGGGTTTGTTTTTTTTTTTTTTTGGCAATTTTATTTGTATTCGTATTCGGCTAACGAGCTGTGAACGTGATTATAACTGCCAGAGCGACATATGAAAATTATGTCCGAAATGCAGTTTTGCCAAGGGGGAGTAACAGGAGCAGGGGCAGCGGGAGGAGCAGGAGGCATCCGATCCAACGGAGCGGCACCAGCGGCAAAAACAATGGCCAGGCAGGCGACCAGGAGCTGTTGCGCTCGGATTCAGATTAGGCAGCCGCGGAGTGAAAATATTTGCTTTTGCATTGATCTTCTTGTTGGCCGTTGTTGCCGTGGCATTGTTTGTTAATGCCTTTGACCGTCCATGGTTGCGGCAATAAAATATGAATTTGTCTGGCGATTCCTGCGCTTTACGAACTGAGTCCACTCCATTTGGCCCGACCCACCTAACGGCAATTGATAAGGCCCGCAAACAGGTGGGTTCACCTGGCGGGGTCAACAGAAGTCCCTCTGCTATTGTTCCGTCGTGTTGCGGGCTGCTGTACGGTTATGTTATGACGGTTTCCTGGGGACGGGGTGACTGAGAATCGGAGGATCGTGGAGGGGCCCGAAGCCTCACATATATGGCGAGGAATGAGTTAGATTTGGCTGGAAGCCATAAGGAATCGGTGGGGAAACGCGGCTTGAGCAGTGGATGCCGATCGAATCGCGCGTTGTCGAACTACGGGTCATTAATTCAATGAACACATTTTGGGACCGAAAGGATGGTATTATAAAAACATTGAACAGCATTTTCAGGTATGTCAATAATTACTTGCACAATCTAAAGTTTACTTAATCGTTAGGAGGTGTTTTTGGTTAACTATGCATTAGAAACTTAACAAAAATGTGTTTTCCAGCCCGGCCTTGTACAGTATGTAATCCAATGGGTACCGATGGGCCATAGAATGACATCCATTACAATCAAGCCTCGGCAATAGAAGTCCAGGCACTCGCGCTTTCCCTTTGCATAGGCCCCACCATTTGTCAACTAATTTACGCGAGACGGGGGGCCACCACCCCCCGCAGGTGCAACCCCGACGGACAGCACACGGGCCAACTTAGCCGCAGTGTTGGCCAATATGTTAAGTCCTCGCCGGATCACAATGCTCATGTGACTTGTCAACGCTCTTGGACTCGAAGGCACGAATCTCCCTTGGAGCTACCAGTCGGGAAAGGGGAAAGAGATCAAAGCGGGCGTGCCGCCGGCTGTGGGAATCTGTTGCACAGGCAGGCGCTAAACGGCGGCTACCAAATGGCGGGAATTTCGTTGCCCACACGCCCCGTTGCCGTAGGCTCCTTCTCCTTCTCCTCTGCTCGGTTCAGTTAACATGTGGCGAAAAAGGTGCGGGCATGTTAATGTGCCTTGGAAACCAATCTAATGCATTTAATTAGATTTGATTTATAAATTTAGTTTCTTCTACCTAATAATCGCCCATAAGAAGACCCTAAGCATTACAATTCTTAGGAGAAAAATTTGGATGGGGTTCCACCGTTAGATTTCTGTTTTACTTAAATTTAATATATTTTATTCAATTTAAATTACTGTATTATTTTATCGATGTTGATGACTTTTCCGAGTGTACCTCCGCAAAGACGATCAATCTATGGCCCTGGTCGCCACCGGTTGGTTGCCTCACTTGTTAAGCGCCTCGGAGCGTTTTGTAAGAACATAAATCCTTCAGCTTCAGTTGCAGCCCCAGCTTCCGCTCGTCCCCCAGCGGCGGACTGCATTTGAATGCAGGCAGCGGCCTTTCAGCCAGGCTCGTTTCGGTTCGGGCCAGGTTTCTTTGCTGTCTCGCTCCGTCTGCGTTGGTTTTTTTTATTGCCATAAGTGGCAGGTAATTATGTCGCTTGCCTGATAAATTACATTGTTGACAACGCCAGGCGAGATGAGATGGGCCGAGATTCGATGAGTGGGGAGAGTTTGCAGCTCGGCCCGGGGGAATCGATTTTGGCAAAGCGGTAATGTGGCGGCGGATCGGATCGGGAAATTGAATGAAAAGCCCCGGTGTCACAGCCATCCCACTTAGACGGTACCACAAATGGCTATAGAAGCCATACGAGATATTGGTTACATTAATAGCTAGTAAAATTATTTATTTATCTCTAATCAATCTATCTGATATTCCCTATTTTCCCATTTGCTGTATGTGAGCTTGAAGCGGCAAACAGAAGATTAGGGCGATTTTAGCTTTTTGGCCACCGTATTTTGAAACTTGATGGAACCACAAAGGGCAGGAAATATTGGACGAGTCAACGATCGTATTCTTATCGACAAGAACTTAAACCCTGCTCAGTCTAGGCAAATGAAGTTGCTCCTGATGTGCTATCTTGCCCGCTCCGGCTGACCCAACACCTTCCAGTGGTGCGAGGAGGCCAAGGCGGGCAGATGGTGGCGGGTGGCATGCCACACAAACCACAGCGATTGCGTGCCGGCGATAAGGCGTGTGCCGCAGCCGGGGAATCGATGGACGCCGCCCCCGGCGGCCAGTTGAAAGATGCTGGAACTGCGGATCGCGATCCGTGGCCAGAAGCGCCTTATATCTCCGAACACGGTAGCTAACATGCTTGGGATTAATTAATGATAAGAAATCTGTATCTAAGGCCATTGCCGCCAGCAGGCTGCACAGCCCAGCCCAGCTCAGCTTCTGGCCATAATGAGGCCAGCATTCAGATTCAGATTCAGGTGTGCAAACCGGCCGCCGGAGGATTCTGGGGCTCATCTTCGGGCACCTTGTGGCATCTCAATATCATGTAGATTTTTGCTAATGTGCGGTTCGCACTGCTGTGCACTTCGCCGCACTGCTCCACACCATTCCACACCACATGGCTGCCTGTGGCTCAATCTCATGCTCTCATACTCGCCATTAATTAGCTGAATTTATTAGATGGCCATCTCGCGATGTGCGGCAGTGCTGCGGCAAACGCCTGGGAATTTTTCGAATCCCTTGCATTGCTCTTCGCACTATGAAGAGGCTATGCAAAGGAGTAAAGCCCCCTTCCAACTTTTTGTATTCCTTCCTGGGACTTTTTTAGCCAAATGGAAGAGATGGGTGCGTGAGAAAATGGTGTACGTTCTGGGAGCGTTGAATAATACAAACGATTAACTAAGGTTTTTAAAAGCAGGATTTATATTTAATATTTTTTTGTACGAAACTAAAATGGCTCTGGGTATATAAAGGTCTTATAAGTTCTGAGAATCTGCCTTATAAATTGACATGCGCAACATATTCACTTTGATGACTTTAACTTGTGAAGGTCGAGTTATCTGCATAACGTGTGAGTTAATTGACAATAGCCAGTGCAATCGGAATGTACACATTCAAAAGATCGAAATTTGATGGTGGTGTGGTCGAGTAGGGGTTGCTATTCAAGCACAACTATATTTCCGATACCCATATAATTTCACTTATGTATACTATTGTAGGTTATTTAAAGTATTGTTAATTACACCGAAATTTAAAAGGTGTTTTTTTTATCACTATGCCACCTCTAGCTCACGCATTCGACGTGTGTAGCTGAGGATTGCAAGTCAAGGCAGTTTACGACGTGGCTTTGTCCATGTCGACGGACATTGGACAGCGAATGGCACCGAATATTTTATCCGACCAATCGCCGATTGTCGCTGTGAGAAGTCGGGGAAAATCCGTCGGATTAGTGCAACCAAAGTTGTGCTATTTGGAATAATAAATGGCCTTATATTGTTCCATCTTCTGATCGGCGAACTTTATGCTCAATGTATTGACATTTGATTGCTCTACAGATTGGCTTATTAGCAAGGAGTCAATTGATGGAGACCAGAAAGGGTAAAAACTGTGGGAAACTAAGTGCACGTTGAATAGTAATCATGTTCTTGAGTTCTTAAACGGTAATTATTTAATAACATCTTCTCTAATAATATTAGGTAGGTAAATAATAAATTCAATTTTGTATTGCTGGAATCACTTTTAATAACACACAAATATTTATGGCTGTATTCCGCCATCCTGGGCGTTTTAATTCATTAAAATGTTTCTGCACATGTGCCGCGCCAGCAGTTCGCATCCCATTCCCATTCCATACCAGCATAGTTCGGCTGTCCGGAGGCCGAGCAATCCTTGCCGCCATTCAATGCGGAACTCTGGGCCTCTAAACACGATTTTGTCAACCTCTGAAGCCGCCGACGCCGCCAATGCCCACTGAGGTTTAATTTGCGGCATTGTGATTTCAGATATTTGTGCCAGAACTTGGTTCACTGATATGCTCGCGACGATCAGATGAATTCAGAATATAAGCAATATATATAATATATATATATATAATTTATATGTATTTATGTAAAGTATGCACAGTAGCTCGAGCTATTGACTTGTATTTGTTAAACAACTGTATAAAGCTATCACTCGAAAGCCAATCCGTTCCCACATTCCTCAATGGCTAATTAGTGATCTTAAATAATTTGAGTTAGGCTCCACCATTCTGCTACCCCAAAAGAAACGTTTGGTCATTACTTGGGAGCATAAATCATAGTTTGCTAATAAGCCGGCCAAGCTGACGACGTCAGCGAATCCATGGATACGGATACTGATACTGTCATTTGGAGGGTCGGATGGTAAACCAGTTGCCACATATTGGCACATGGAATCCGAAAAGCTCTCAGCTCCTCCTACCAGGTTCAGCTGCAGAAGCTCCGGCAGCGGTTCACCTACAGATCAGATATGGAGTTCCATCAACAATGTATGCCAAAATGGCACTTCATCAGCTGGCCAACGGAGGATGATTAGCAATTGGAGACCCGAAACGAGCCGAAATCCGGGGAAATAAGTTTAGCCAACTAGGAGGGCGAGGGAGGAAGTGGGGCCACTGGGTAGTTAGTAGTAGAAAGAGGCAGGCAGAGCTGGTGGTAATGATTGCAAAGTGGTTTCACTTTTGAGTTTTAATACCCTGGAAATACCCTTTAAGCACGGGATGTGATTATTTTTAGGTCAAATTGATATTCAACATTTTCAGTAATATTCATATTTCAGTATAGCGAGATCATTTGGCTTCTTAATCATTTTGTAATGATGACTTAATGACTTATAAGCTAAACATATTGCTTATGATAGTTTTTTAAATGTATACAACTGTGCAATATTTTGTTGTAATATGATAAGTTTATATATGATTTGATTGGGAAAAGAAGCCTTGACTAAAAGTTTAGGTTGCATGTTTAAATTAATTCACTGGTATACAAGATTTTTTGACATTTGCAGGTGTACATGGCAGTCGAGTCAGGATCTGCGCAGCATTTCAATTTAGTTTCTGCATATGTGTACTTTTTTTTTGAAGTGGGCCCATCCTCTGCCGCCGCAGACTATTTAACCATTTTTACTACTACTAAAAATTCCGGCAACAAATGCGACTGTATCTGTCTCGCTCTACTTGCATCTCTTTCCGTCGGTTAGTTGTAATGCGGGCGTTGCGAAAAAGAATCGCAAGTTGTAAAATCTGGCTAATGGCAAGTTTGTTGCGAAAGCCTTAATTAAAAACCATTCAACCAACAGACAAACCGCCCGAACAAAGCAACAACACATTTGAAAAGTACATTAACTTTGTTGCCAAGAAGATCTCCGGGGCCCCGCGCATCCACTTTAACATTTAGCCAGGCCAATACTAATGAACCCGTTGTTACACTAATTTGGATCGCGACTGGGCCTTTTTCCAAGGCCCATCCATCGATTGACAGTTTAGTCTATCGGCGGACCGTAATCAGGACCAATTGTCCGCCGCTTTTGGCCTTGTTGAAATGAATAATAACGATCCTTAATATGGAGCACAAATGCGACTGTTACATTTCTCATAAATGGCCTAGCTTATTGACATTTAATGTCAGCTTTAAGCTGAAATAATACACGTATAAGCAAGTAGTAGTCTCTCCAACTGGTTGAGATCTGCATGGGAAACTATTATGACCAAATTTAAGTTTAATAGGCGATTGTAGATTTCCTGGGTTGGTTGTATGAAATTGATAATTGAAGCATTTTGAAAGCATTTATTAGAAAACATTGTTTTGTCATCACTAATTAGACTAATTAATGGCTTAAGATATATGAAAGGTGTTATAACTGAAAAATGCAATTAAATAATAGAATAACATTTCCAGAACCTTTATTCATTATTCATAGTTATATGGGCACCACTACCATCGAATCGTTCAATTTAGCCAGCTATTACGAATGCTATCGTTAAATAATGGGAAAACTGTGCAACTGGCAATAAACACTTACCGGATCCAAGACAGCTGAAGCGGAGATTTTGAGGTTGGCCAAAACGCGGGCTCCCACATGCCACTGCCAAATCGCACTGCACTCAGCCCCCCGTTGGGCGCCAAATGGAGTGAAAATGTCTCACGTTCTGGTTTTTTAATCTTGACCAGGCAATTGTTACCTTTCTAATGCGCGTTTTTATTGGCCGCCACGTTCGCCGCGAAGATTCCAGCCAAAGTAAGCAAGTGAGGCTCTCTTCTTTTGGTTCATGTGGCGTGTCACTTCGAAGCCGGCATAATTTGCTTGCCACTGAGCACGGAGAGATGTGCGGATTCGCCACTCCATCCTGCAGCTTTTTGTCTGCGCTAATTTCGTTTGTGCAACTTTTCGCCGACCCGCATTTAATTTGCGCTCATTTAAGCGGCGGATCGTCGTTTGGGGGATACCTGGCCGCTCAACCAGTCCACTGCCAAATGCAAAATCCATGTTGCACATTGTGCGATGCACGCACTTCAGCCCGCAACTTGGACAGGGGCATTAGCGGCAAGTTTACATCGTTCGCTCCGGTAGCCGCGTAAATCTTTCGCTTTTCAAGCCCCTCCCCTCGATTTTGGAATGTTGATATAGTTCGGGGGGAAAATACCACTTTTTTGTTGGTGAAACTAAATTATATTTATTAGAACTTCCTATTTGCACACATAAACAAAAACTGGCTATAAGGAAGGTCAAACAGTTACAGTACCTTCACACAGCTTCCCTTTAATTGAATTATCTTTTTTTTTGAGGAATTGAAATCAAAAAATCTAAGAACCAATGAGATTCGCCACATATAATTCGTAATAAGGAATAGAGAACCCCAGTCCGCAATATCTTGATGCCCAACGGTATCTGAAAGATTTCTCACACATTACACCCAGCAGATACTCGTAATTTTATGGCACTGATTTCATTTCCCACCGAGCCGAGATCGGCGACACAACCCAATCCCAATTCCAATCCTAAATAGAATCTTGTGAGCGATGCCGACGCAGAGAACCAGGGAATCAATAACAGAGCGCAGGAAGAGCGAATGAACGGAGGACTTGGCTAAAAGGCAGCCACAATTGTCATTGAACGGCCATTCAAATGTCACAAATTGTTTGCCAAATCGCGCATTGGACATGAAATAGTTTCGACAGTTTAATTTGCCTCCCGAGCGGCGGCAACGCCAGCAGCAACTTGCAACTTGAAGCCAGCAATGTGCAACTGCAAATGCAGCAAACGGCATTTGTTGCTGGTCGGCTTGGTTTGGTTTGGCGTGGCTTGGTTTGGTTTGGTTTGGGAATCGGTAGTCGGGTGACTTGTTGGCTAACCATGAAACACCTACCAAATGGCTGGCCATTGATCGTCAGCTCCGTCCATGCAAAAGGCCATCTCTGGTCGGCTGGGACAGGCGCTGCCTCCAGTGATGTCCCCCAACAGATATGAGCTCGACGATAACGTTGACATTCCACCTAAATTTATAATTTTTCGCCGGGCTTTTCCCTTGTTGGCCTCGCAAAGCTTTTAATTTTTGCCGCCATGTGTGAGGAACAGCACACTGCAATACAAAATGCAACTCAATTTAAATAATAATAAATTAGAAATTTAATCTATTTCGTTTCCTAGTTATCAATACGCCGATTTTGAATATATAATAGGATTTGATTTTGGCGAACATTTTGTATATAATTTATCTATAGCCTTATATATGTAGATACACTTGTATCTTTCTAAGGAATTATAGAAGGCTATGCTGTTGTTATGATAATTTGATGTGGGCTTATATTATTTATATTATTGAGTTGAAAGTACTTAAAGGGCATCCGCTTCATTTCGTTTTATTACCTTACCTTATCCAATAATATTCAATTTTCGCTAATTACTCGCAGTGTGAGTGCTCCTCTTTCAGGAAGCCTTTTGCCTTTGAATTGGCTTCGGCTTGAATCGGTTCGGATTTGGCTCTTTGGAGGATTTGTCATCCGATGTCGGCAATCCGGGCATATGACAAGTGGCCCGGTCTGTCGGCGGCGATGAGAACGAACTTACCATAACTGATCTTGTTTTAGCCGTGGCCATGGCGCCTGCACCCCCTTCTCACGCTCTATGGAGCCCAGATCTGGGAGCTTCTGTATTTGCACTCAGTTTTTGTTCGTCGAATGATTTTCTGCGGTTCATTTGAGTCACGAACTGCCCCGAAATGCGCTTCCACTGGCCCAGCGACTGCAGCTCTCGGACTCAGTCCGACTGGCATGTTCTTTTGTCCGTGATTTCATTTTGATTTGCACGACAAATCCAAAACGTAGGTGCTCTGCCGCAAGCCTCTGTCCCATCCTGCTCCCGCCACCAGCCCCCTAGCAGCCCAGTCCACCCACTCCTACTCCTACTGCAGAGGCTGTCATTGAATTTTAATTTAATCCAATGCAAGCCAAATGCAAACAAAAAATTGCATCTGACTCTATTACAATGCAAAGACAAGATCGCCCGGTGATAATAAAAAGCTGGGAACATTTTTTTATAGCCAGCCTCTGGTGCTCTGATTCCCATTATTGGTCATGCCGGTGATCATGATGCCGATGATGCCTGTCGATACTGTTCTTCTTCGGTTGCTGCTGACCGAAAAATGTCTTCATTTATGCTACGTTTATGCTAATGGATCAGAGATGGGAATGCCGGCCGAATGGGTAATGATCGGCGAGCCCATTGCCAGAAACTCAACTACCAGCTACCGTCAGTCGATGGGGGAGTGGTGGTCAGGGGAACAACTTCTGGGATGAGAACTGGAGTCAATGGGAGGGGAAACATTGCACACTCAGTATTTTATTCACTTGATTAAGAAGAAATTTAATACGAGCCCATATATATAATTTTAAGTCACTGTGTATCCCTTAAGTTAGTTAGTTTTAGAGATTACAAGTTTGGAAGACAAAATGCGGAAAGATGTTGAACATACCTTAAGATTCTACATAAACATACCTATTTAATCATACCCAATATTATAAAGACCTAAGTTCAATCTATTATCAGTAATATAAGTTATACGCTTTTTTCATTTTCCTTGTTAAATTAGATTAAAATCCCTTAGCCATTCAATATACATTTCCACTTAGACTCCACTAAAAGGCAAATTTAGGATCCCCCATTTATTACCAAAGAAAGCCGCACATGAAAAATTGGCTATTTTTAGCCTTTTAAGCCACACGCAAGACTTTTTAATAATAAAAATTTAATTTGTGGCGAACAAATTAATTTCTGAAGCGCATTTACACCTCCTAATCGCAATCACTAAATTGTCGAATCGCGCAAGGCGAGCCCATACCCAGGCCCATGCCGAGTCCCAAACCCAGACCGAAGCCACCAGGAACCCACGGAGAAGTGGGCGTCACTTGGAGCCCCGAAGGCGATCTCTGGCGAAGACCCACGGAGAGCCATTAGGCGCACCTAAGCGGCGGCACTAGATGGCCAGAGGGACAAAGGGGCCAGGGAGCCACTGCCGATGCCTATGCCAACGCCAATGCCAATGCCAATTTTCCCAGAGTCTGGATGCAGTCTGAATCCGAATCTGGTGGAGTCGCTCGTCTGGAGCCGTGCAATTACCGCTCCGAGCACAACGCCGGCTATCACTTGCCCCAACAATATCAATATTTATGCAGACGATAACACCTTCTGATTTACACCAGCATCACATGCAGATCCCCGCCGCCTACGGACACATGAAGTCGGGCTGCAGCCAGATCGCGGTTCGTTTCCACTTTTCTATTAAGAGCTCAACACTTGCGCTACTGCCAGCCGGCGAACGGCAACCGGCAATTTCCCAGTTAACGCCCCGAAAAAAGCTGGGATCGTACACATATATCGGCGCATACATATGGAACGAGGGAAGAAACTATAACATGTTCGACATAATGGATATTAGCATAAATTCTGCG
This sequence comes from Drosophila mauritiana, assembly GCF_004382145.1. Classification (NCBI taxonomy): domain Eukaryota; kingdom Metazoa; phylum Arthropoda; class Insecta; order Diptera; family Drosophilidae; genus Drosophila; species Drosophila mauritiana. The sequence continues at coordinate 21,178,207 of NC_046669.1, forward strand.
CCGGCAAAACACGGGCAAAGATGTTGGTACCGCTCCATTGATTGCTCATTGCCAGAAAATGTTCCAGGCAACAAATCGCAAGTCGGTGATACAGTGGGATACGGAAATCAACGATAAGATTGGGCAACTCTTTAGGATTAACTATGTGAACTAGCCAAATCAAAAAGCTCCAACTAAATTTGAACTTACGATTTAGTTTAGTCCCTATTCTTTAGTCCCTATATTTCAACATCAATAGGCAATAACCAATGAGAGATGTCAGAAAATAATGATAAAATATATTATTTGTTGTATGCATACAATATGATTGTATATTTAAATGCCTTCTGTCAGCGTTCTTTCTAAGTATTGCTTAATAATAAACAAGGATATATGCTAATCTAAACTTTGTGTTTAACCCTATTTTGCACCTTTTGAGTTTCAAATCTCGATCAAAACCAAAGCCAAAACCAAAGCCAAAAGGTTAACTTCCAAATTTCTTTGTAAAACTTGGCGATTTTTTCAAAAAGCCTGTCCTTGTAACCCAAACTTTTGATACTTTTGTAGTTATTTCCATTAATAAATAATAGTAACGATTTAAGTATTCCAGTTATCTATCAAAGCAAACTATCAACATTAAGTTAATATAGATTTGTTTCTGAAATGTTTATTTGTTTAATATGTTCCAAAATATTAAGAACGCACCAAGTTAGTCCCACTGTGGATCAGGGCGGAATGGTGGGAAAGGAAACGGGATCGGCGGCTTTAATTCTGATCCAAGCTTCTGTGGGAAGCTGGCTGGGTAACTGGGGAAAGATGAAAATAATGAAAATTTGCTCAGGCAAATAAGGCGCAAAAAGTAAATAAAATAAAGATGCGCATGTTTATTGTTGCTGGCCAGAGTCTTTTTGCGGCCGTTGCCGATTGGGAATGTTGCTTTTATTATTTATTGAGTTGTTATTAGTGCAAACTACGCTTGTTGCAATTGCGCAGCTTGTTTATCTGATTTGGTTGCAAGTTGCAGATCCCAGTTGCAAGTTGCATGTTCAGGTAGCCGCTACATCGCGTACGGATACGGATGCACAAATATATTGCCGCATGTTGCCAAAGGTGAATGTGGCTGCCGCGCAAGTCTGTGTCGTGTGTTGCAGCCAAACACGCTGAGTTATGGCCCAAAAGCCAAGCGGCAACTTAATTAATACATGCAACCGCATTATCGCCCATCACCTGGTCGCAAGGTCGGCAGCAATGACGACCAGCACTTATCAAAGGTATCAACTGAACGCATGTAAGCCGAGTTCCAGTTTCTGGGCCCTACATTTTACGTTTCTGATGAGAAAAAGTTCTTGTTAAAGAAATATGATTAGTAATGTTAACATACCTTATAGTGACCTCTTCTTTAACCGCTATATTATTTGATAATGACCCAATGCCCGCCAGTTCGAATGATAGTCAGAAAAGTTTGATGCATTGTTCAAAAGGTTGACACGCCCTTTATTTCCTTTATTTTATTATTTGTCCTGCCAACTTGGCTCAAGCTGTCAAGCTTGAAAACAGTTGCTTTCCCAATGCGTATTATCTGATTATCTGCGTCAGGGGTATCTGATAGTCGAGGGACTCTACCAAAGCGTAAGCTCTCGTTTTGATAAACTAGAGTACGGAGTACTGCAGACACTTCAAGTCAACGACAACTCGGGCAGTATTTCAGATGAAAAACTAGACAATCGACCTGGCATTGGCAGCTCCATATGTCGATCCCTCCCCCGCATCACCCGCGTTCCACTCCCTTGTCCATGACCGTTTTCAGCTGAAAATTACTTTATAGTGTTGGCGCGCATAAATTGACGTAATCGTTTATTACCATTTCTGAAACTGAACTGGACTGCCACTCAATCGGCGTTGTGTTTGGCCAGAGCACCAACAATGGCCCCACTCTCTTATCGCGCATTTGCGCATGCGCTTCACACTTACTCGCCTGGTTTCCCATAAATCGCACATATATGTATGTATATATATATTATATATATATATAGACCGACTACCACTTCCCCGATCTGCTGGCATCCAAGCTATCTTTGGCATGCGCTTGCGTACGATCCGGCATGGCCACGGGAATTTATTTTTTCTCTTCTCCTTGGAGTGCTCGAGCTGTTTACTCGATGATTGCCGCCAGAATGGGATGGGGTGGGGTATTTCCAAGTGTTTTAATAGCTTAAGCGTACCTTTTTAAAATGTACACCTAACATTGCAGTCAAAAGTTGCCGAAACTAACATTTGCTTCAGCCATATGACCCGCAGACGTTTTATTGACGCTTTTCCATATCATGAAATATTGAAGTGGGTGTTGCCAGTCACTTATGGGCTGATGCTTCTTTTAAGACCATTAACGCGGCGGTTAGTAGCGAAACCAATGCGCACTTTTGAATGCTGTTCAATGGGGCATAAATTGGGGAGTAACTGCCGGAGATGTGATTAAAGGAATTAAAGGAATCGGCAACACCTATTACAATCAACAACGGCACAAAGGACACTTCAACAGCTGTCCTATCAGGCCATCCGCCTGAACTAGAAGGAACACCCGCTCCATTGAATCGCCTGTGGAGTTGTCACAACAATGAGGGCGCTTAAATGAGCACTATCTGCCGTTGGGCAACAATATTTATCGAGAAACATTGTCCCTTTGTTGAACGGGACTGCTGACAATGCCCAATGCTCGATGCTCGATGCTCAATGCTCGATGTTCGAGCGACCCCGACATCGAGGGTTGACTGTGCGGTATGTCATCGCTTGGCAGGGAAACAAATTTATTGATTAATGCCTCTTCGGGCTCGCAACTGAATGACTTCGATCTCGATCATAAAAGACCTTCTGTGTTTGCTGGCAAAAAATAAACTCATAAATTACCAACGGGAGCGACAATTTTTCCCTCTGATTCTGTTTCTGACTCTTGCTGAATGCCGTTCTCAACAATTGCCAATCACCAAACGATTGGCTGTGCTGTCTCCCTCGTTATAGATGGATTTCCATTTGATTTGCAAACATTCTGAAACTCGGAACTCATTGCCAACAATATAAAGTTCATTATTTAGCAATAAATTTGTTATGACATGTTTTACTAGGCGTTGGACTGTCGATTGGCCATGCTTCTTTATAAAGTGCGCAGTGATCAGTTTTACTTTTGGCATTTACCAAATGATCTTTTAAATGGGGCCCGCTACAGTTGAAGGCTGAAGTCGATAGCACTTGAATATATCGAGCTTAATATTTCAGTTCGAATGGCAATGCATATTTGCTAATCACAAGCCAAATGTCAAAGTACCAATTGTTTTAATTTACAATTTTCTATGCTAAATTTTGTAAATTCGAGGTCTGAAGTAGTAGTGCAAAATGGTAATAGTAAATGCATGAAACACATTGTTTTCCCTTTCATTTCGCAGAAAATTTATAAAAATTAGGTTGAAAGGTTGAAGAATTATTTCATTGTTCTTGCATTAAAACCACCAGAAAATCATTTTACAACATATTTGTAATCTAATATAGACAATCTCTTTCGTAAGCATCTCAAATTTAATTACACCAGATTAACCAATCACTGATGCAATGACCATTAAGTGGTCTGAAAGCAGATGTTAAGCTTTCTTCACCTCCACCGTGTGCCACCAATGAAGACAAATGACCAGCTCTGTGGCCATTACTTATCCACACTTTACACAGTCTCCATCGGCCGCCCACTGGCCGATCTCGCTGTCTCGCTCTGGCACGGTGTGAGCGTGTGTGAGTACGGCACAAGTATCGAGTTTGTCGCCTAAGTCATTTGTTATTGCCCGATACCGATGGTGTTCAAGTGAGTAATTGGCGAGTTGATTTGTTGTGATTTGATTTGATTAGCATGTAGATCATCGTGATCAGCGCGGCCGAACAAAATGGATAAATTGCTGGCCAGCCGCAGGAGCAGCGGCAGTATCAAATTAAAGACACATGACTACAATCTTACACTCCACGGCAGTTTGTCGCCATTAGCGTCGAGGTGAAATCTCAGTCAGGAGCCGGCCACGTTGGCCAGCAGATCCCGAGATCGGACGATCGGCTGGCGAATGAATCTGATTGCCTGTGACGGCATTAGAAATACAAAATACAAACCAAGAGAGTTGCCGGCCAACTGAACAAAAAGAAACGTCGGCCGAGGCATTTGTGTCATTTGTATGCAAGAGTAACAAGCCAGCGAGACGATCGAATGCATTGAGTCCCAACAGATTAGCTGGACGCGGGCCGATGGACCGCCCCAGAGCCTGGACATCTGGAGATTCATGTGCACAATGAATGGACAGAGCGGCAATCGCAATCGCAGGCTAAGGCTGCAGCTGAAGCTGAAGTACCAGCCAACTGCCGATCAAATCGATGCCGTGTATCGTGTACCTCTCCATCCTGAGACGGCACTGCCATCGATTTAATTACAACAAACGCGTCAGCAAATTGCCTGACGCGAACATTTGCACACTTTCGAAGCAAAGCAAACAGTTCAACCAGCTGAACCGATCGAAAAACAGGAAAGGGGCCTAATGCTGAAATCTTCGACTTGAGAGTACCTGGTGCTAACTGCAGACTGCAACTAAGTTGCCTACTTTAAGGGGCTGATGACTCCAAGCAACGAAAGACAATCACTATAAGAGTGGACCTTACCATCATACCCTAGAAACTACGTTGATAAACCCTAAGATGCTAGCCCAGTTTAAAATATAAATAATGTCCCTGTTACCTACAGCCACTCAAGCTAAGCAACTCTGCAGAGCACCCAGTATAACAACAGAAAAATCATCAAAAATAAATGGAATCAAATAAGAATTGCCCGAGCCTCTGGGATGGCCTAGACAGAGGTCCAAAAAGTATCCATCCCCAAGCTCGTGTACCTTGGAGCGCCATCGAGTTAACAGCAAGTGGCGGTGCATTTGGCTTTGATCTAAGGCTCAAATCTAGCTGCCCCTCTTTAAGCCCCAACCCGAGCCTCAGCCCCATCCTCCACTGCCCTCTCCTCCGGTATTGTTAGCTCTTGCTCGGAGTCACTGTGCAGCATTGTGCCGCATGGTGACTGTGTGGCAGCAGTGCCTCCGGTCTTGGTCTCAGCCCGATTCTCGTTTGGCCATTAAATGCCACCGAAGTTCACTTGTGCTCCCCGATCGTGATTGCGACTGAGTGATATTGGATGTCTGACGTCGAGGATGCGAATGAGACGCAGGCTGCCATTGCCATTTGTGCGAACCTGCGAGTGTGCATCTGTGAGCTGTGAGCTGTGCGCTGCGAGGTGTGAAAGGTGTTTAGTTGTTGACTAATTGTCGACTTTAAGTTGGGCATACCAAATCGAATCTATTCGGACGGCAGATTGCGATCGAAAAGTTTGGCAATGATATCACTTGTAGAGTCTAGGATTTAATTTACGCTATTGGTCTAGACCCTTCAATAAACTGATAGACTTTTAATTACATGGTAAACTTCTCTAAAAAATCACCAATAATAATTGATTTGTCCAAAAAGCTTCGCCGATGTTCAATATTATATATAATCTAAATCGCATTAGGTTATGAGTTCAATGATGAATGTATTAAGATACTCAGCTGAATTTGGATAATACATTTGTATCTTTATTTATTTATTATACTTGTAGATGACCAATACCTGCAGGTATAATAACGAATATATGAAACAAACAGACATTGCAGTCTACGGTTTGTACTTCCCACCTATGACTTTACATTTATTAGACTTGGACAGTATATGGAAACAGCACCGATATCCTTGGATTCTGGCTCAGACCATTCAAAGTTACATTCTCTTGAGCATACATTTATGCTCAGCTTTGTGTCGCAACTTAAACATTTTTGAACGAATCAACCATATTTTCCTTGGCATGCACAGCTGATGATCGGCCAGAAAATGTGCCCGGAAAATCTTGGATGAGGAAGAATGCCTTAGGCTGTTTAGCATGGAACGGAGTCTGGGCATGAAACCGAGTCTGTGAGCGTGCTGCCCCCGTGACACATTGCACATGCTGGGAGCGAGGCACCAGCTCCAGCTTCATCTTCAGCTCCAGCTCCAGAGGTAACCCCCGTCCAGGGCCGCCCGATGTCAGGTGAGTGAGAATTGTGTCACATAGTCAGGCGCTGACACTCTGCGACTGCAGTCGGAGTAGGAGCTATAGTCCGACTAGCGGTATATTTGCCTGTGCCAAAAGTTTTTCCTGGAAACCATCGCGGGGCGACAGCGTTTTCCTCCGCCGCAGCTACCTCTTCGACTGAGCCGCTGCCTTCGACTCGACTCCACTCCACTCCATAAATCTCGCCACACAATGACAAAATATTTGCAAATCGCAAGGCGCGCTTCAGAGGAGCCGCCACTCGATACAAATCTATTTTCGTTCCCCGACTCCGTTCAGTTTCGGTTGGCATTATTATATTGTCTGCTCGCAACCGTGGTATCCGGATTGGCAAGAAAGCCGGTCTCTCTGGGGGTGGTATACCATAAAATTTCATTATAGGGAACAAAACGTAATAAAAAAGTGCCTTTTAGCTCTATGTGTCACACAGTATAGTTTTACACAGCTTTCCGAAATATTTACAATTAGCTGGTTACGACCTCTTAACTAATTAAAAGTACTTTAACAGATTTTTAATGTAAGCATATTTAAAAAGAAAACTCCTGCATAGCTTAGGCATTAAAACAACGCTGCAATAATGAACAACACCATTAAAGGCATTTTTCACACAATTATTTTTACAACTTGAGAGCTATCCAAATTTTATTCTAATGAAGGAAAGCGGTTTTTTTTAAACGGACGATATTTAAATTATTGCTTATTCGTTGTTTAAGGGCATTAAAACGTATACAAAATCGTATTGTTTTTAAACTTTTACATTAATATTGTATTTTACAATGTTTACTTACTTTATATCCTTGCCTAAGATACCTTACAATACATTTTAGCAATCCTTTAAGTCAGATTACTAAAAAATGCTGTTGGCGCAAACTATTTAAATGGAAAATTAAAATTGCTAACCATCTAAGACTATTATAATCTAAACTATTGCCGGGTACATCAAGCTCAAATTGGCTCACTTAGATACCAATCAATTTTCAATAGCTCCTGCACCACTGTCCTTGGTGTCCCCATCTCAGCCCAGTTCGGGAGCCTGGCCAGCTTGGGAGAGCGTCTTCTCCAGGCTGTTTGCCTTCAACTTGTTATGCGGCCCAAACAATTGTCTATTCTTTTTCAAATGCAACCGCCGCCTGGTAGCAGCCACACGAAGCCGCAAGGCTGGGACGCAGACGACGACGTGGACATCGTCTCCCCTGGGGGCAGTCGGGGAGTCTCCGGCTGGGATCTGCTTTCTCGCAGCCTGGTGGGACTCCATCCGATCCTCGATCCGCGTCCACTCCTGGGGCCCTGGATGCTTTATTTCTTGTGTTCGCTTCTCGCTGGGCGCGTTTAACATACAAATTGTTACACTTACAAGGTGAAATTTATTGTTGCCCACGGCGCGGCCGCTGGGCGCTCTGCTTGCGGCTCATCTGGGGGCATTATTCACGGCGGGATTAGAACTCCATGCCGCTCTATAGATCTCCCCCAATTCAAGCTACTTTTTACTTAACTTTCAATTAATGTCTAGTAATTTATCCGCTTTGCTTACGTTTGGTTTTGCGTTTTTTCCAACTTCTCACTGGAGTGGCTACTGTTGACTTGTCAAGGAGTTTATGGTCCATTCCACCTACTCGGCAATAAATCATGCCTTAATTTATGTCGCCACTCAATAACGAAACCCTGACAACCGAATATGGCGGCACGGTGCCATAATTTCATAGCCAAGTTAACCGTATAAAGAAGGCACGATGAAGATCGCCAAGCGTGCAGTTCACTTCCAAAGCGAATTGCTGTCTGTTCCAGTTCCTAAAGATCAGTTTAAATGATCCCCTGGATCTTATGGATTTTTTAATGAACAATAACTTTATTCTTAGTAAATAGACTGTTTCTTTGTTCCGAAATATTTAAATGATTCAGATGCTATAAGTAATAGAAATGACATTCACTTTAACCACAAAACGCTCAACATCTCTAAATTGACTTCATATTAACTAGGGCCCACAATGAAAAATAAATACGCTTGTGAATTTGGGCATGCGTTGGCACGTCTACAAATCTGCAACATTGCGTTGCCACATGCATTTGTCAATGTCGCCGCTTTCAATGAGGAATCATCCGCCCCACAGGTTCCCTCCCCAAACCTCCCAACCCCCAGCCTCCTCTCCCTGCTCCTCCCCATGCCACTGCAAAATGTAACGAAAAACTTTCGCCGCATGGGTCCATTTCCATTGTAACCAACTCGTGGAGACGCTGCGGGCAACCCGTCATAGGTTGATACTCCGTTTCCTGTTGCATTCAGCTGCAACGCGTGACTTGGTTTTGACTTGGTTTTGGTGCTGCAAGAAATATATATGAAAATACCTATACGCTGCTGCAAATTTGCAGCGTTTTTGTGGTACAGTTCGCACGTTCAGGGCAGCCAACAATAAATGCTTTCTTAGGCAGCCGTTTAAGGCCAAATGAGTTATGACTGTTGGCACTTTGGCTCGACACATTAGCACCACAAATACGAGCATGAAAACTTTGACGAATGACCGACAACCTCGCGGAAAATGGAACCCTCTTAAAGGTGATCAGTGATCCGATGGGAAAAGAAAAGTCCTCTTGGGAGGTCAATGGACGATAGTGAAGGGTGGTAGAAGGCATTCCTAATTTCACTTGCTTAGCAGTCTAGCTAACTAACTTAATTAAGTATAGCTTGAACCTTTAAAGTGGTAACAAAACATTTATATTTGCGAAATGCCTTTCATTTCCCATAAGGATTGCGAACTTCAAGTGAAACCTTCTCACCATCCAGATACACTTCCGCCTCGGAGCTTACTTGATTTTGATTTTGATCGCCCAGCCACGCACTGACTTTACCTCCACCTATTTGGGTTGACAAGTTGAGCTCACAGCTCCAGAGCTCCAGAGCTCCGAAGCTCCGGAGATCCCCTGCAATTACACACATGTGCCTGGACACATGGGTATTTGTAATTGCATGTGCATTACGCACTTGTCGCTCTAAGCTGATCCAGCTTTGCCAGGCCTGATTGCCATCACTCCAGACCAGGATTCGGGACTCAAGAGGGGACTGGAGGAAGGCGCTCCGTAATTAAAATGAAATCAGCATACGGCTTAATTTCGGACTCGGATTCGGGCTTACACCGACCGACTAGATGGGGGGACTTGTCTGACTGCTTGTTGTTTGTCTAATGCGTAACATCGTTTGGATTCCCCACTTCACTGCTCCAAATCTGTCCGTTCTCATAAATCCGTCTGGCATTTTGCATGCCACTCATCAAATGCTAACTTGGTGGAGATTAATTTCATTTCTTCGCTGTCTTCTCCATTCCTACTTCAGCATTTTTCCGTCTACGTTGGCATTTGGCTTTGGAATGGGCTTATCCCCAGGCAGACCGTTAGCCCTATCTGGAAAAATTATGTATATATATAAGGATTAAAGCACGCCTTATGACCAACACGTCGGATAAGTAATATTTGTTCTTTTACGCTTCAATATAGGATTAGTATATTACATTACTGCACCAAATAAACTTACCAAACTTATAAAGGGTTACCTTCTTATATTTTTTGAATTATAAATTTAAATGGTGACTCTCAGTGAGTAAATTCAAAGCTGGAGTAGACTTTAATCATACAAATCTATCTCGACTGACATCCCTAATGTGCTGGGTCTCGCTTCCCGCCAGTATCCATATTTTCATGTTTGGCCAACGAATTCCTTTTGGAGCTGACAGTTTTTGTAATTGATAACACTAACGGGGGCTAAACGTGTCATAAAACCGTCGTAACTGCTGTGCTGATCTAGATTGTCGAATACAGACATCACCTTGAGACGCGAGAGTCAGAGTAATTTACCAAAAACGAAATGAACTTGTTGCCTCCATCCGGCGCTATATCTTCCCAGATCCCAGATACCAAGATGCCACTTGGTGGCTGCTCCTGGCTGATCTGATGCAGTAGCCATTGCTACTGGTAAGGCGATAACCAAAACTAAAAACGATGCCCCAAGGCGCTGGCGGGTCTGGCTGAATCTATTTCAAAAGACAGGCCGCACTTGGCCAGCGGAGGCGACCTGGGTATCATCGATCATCGATCATCTGGCGGCTCTGGCTAAAAATGGCTTCCAGCTGCGCAGGAAAACACCATCGCATGACCAAATCGCACTCGCGAACTCCTACTTTCTTCTGCTCGAGTTGTGATTGCGGGAATTGCTTCTTTTCAGGCATCGGGCTTGGGGAATCTGCTCCTCGGCGGAGGATCGTGGCCAATGGCCAGTTTTTCTAGCTTCCTCCAGCGGCAGCGGCAGCTGCCTGTCTTGTTTTGGCACATTTATTATTATTATTATTATTAAATATCAATGTCGTTTGTCGTTGGCAATTTTTGTTATTTATGAGCTCAAGTTATGCCTTTTGGGTGTTTCGAGAATTTGGGCATGACACACACTTTTCAGTGCTGCGATGGCCCCTGGCGATTGCACTTAAATAAGCTTTAATAAATCTATTTTACAAATCAAATATCGGATACGTAACTTAATGAAATTGGTTCATTAAAATAATGTTCCTCCATCTATTGAGGACTAATATTGAAAGAAATATTCAAACCTATTGCCTCATTGGATTTAATATTTGCACAAAAATACTCTCCCAATTCTTACTTCCCAACAATGACTGCCAAATAATAGTGGTCATCTCTATCGCCCCTATACAGCAATATACATACGTATGTATATATGTATTAACTATATTGAATGTCTGAATGTGGAGCCCATCCATACAGCCAATGCCAATTAATGACCAAATTAGTGAGGCACTCATAGACAAACACTTGGCCTATTATGGCACGGGATTTTCTACTGATTTGGTTCGAATTGTGATTTATTTCTGCAGACTGTCTTTGATTTCTTTGTTAGTGCCCGGCCAAACTGGACTCGAACTCGCCGATGATGCGAAGATGCTTTACGCTGGGGGAAAGTCGGTGGGAGAACAAAGTGAAATGCATACTCCGCTTATAAGTAGGCAATCAAATCGACGCTGAAACTTCAAAGTGCCAAGGCCTTTCATTTTGAGTCCATCTCGAGCCGAAGGACTCCAAAACGAGCTATCAACCTCGAGGCGCATCTGTGGCACGTAGTAAAAGCCGACTGGCCATAAAAAGGTTTCAGCTATTGCTGTGAAATATGATGCGCAGTCCTCAAATACTAATTAGCTCTACCATGCGTCCCCCCGGCGAATCAAACCGGAATTTCCTGGCGCAGATGGCTTCCTCCATCTCTTCTACAGTTAAAAAAAACCTCTTCCAACCTATTTTCATTGGAGTGTCCAACAAATTGTGAAAACAAATTACTGTCATAACTGTCGGCATTACAAACTGACAACAATCAATACATCAATCTCTGCCCCCTGTCAACTCAAACAAAACTCAGGAACAACCACAACATCAATGAGTTATGACAGTTTCCAGAGCTACAAAAAGTGGAATATATATATCGAAGAAAGGTCGTTCCTGTCCCCACCATCCGTACAATTATGAGATAGAGCCAACTTCTCGATCGATCCTCGACCAAATGACAAAAACCCAGGCATTAAATGATATGAAAGCACATGGAGCTATTCCTCATAGTCCAGAAAAACCGTACAACTAAATGATTACAAAAATCTAAATTGAATTTGGCCATAAATCGATCGTCTGCTACTAATCAAAACATAAAATATTCCGGAATAGCCACAGATGCACTGCATAAATTCTAGGATAAACGCATAATCTGCAAAGAAAAACTGGGTCAACCATAGTCGACGACTGAATGATCTAAGATATTTTTAACTCATTTTATTTGTTATTTTAAAAATGCTTTCTAAATTAATATATATATGTAAATAACATCTATATTTATATAAATTAATTCATGAACAATTTTTTTTTTTTATATGGAATACCAAAAAATACCAATGTGCTTTAATTGCTCTTAAACATCTTAGGACTATAAACTCTTCTAAGCCCAAAATTTATTTGTAACTGGCCAACCCATATGGTAACATGCCCTTTCGACACATTTACCTTTTTATATGGCGACAAAGTAACATTGGGTGACGGTCTGTAACGGTGCCGCTCTGAGATTATCCACGAGATTCGGTAGCCAGGTGAAGGGAGACCAGAGAACCTAGACCGGAGAGGAGCCTGGCAATCAATAACTTAAATTACAAAGTAATTGCACAGGCATTCACAGCACGCTGAGGCAGCTTCGCTGCGCTTTCAGCCTGCCACCAACATCAATAGCACTTGGATCGCAAAGAGTCAGGGGGAGGCAGGCACAGCCTCATCAGTATCAGCATCAGCATCGGCATCGGCATCAGACTGGGACTCGGACTCAGACTCAGATTGAGCATCAGCCGCAGCACCTGAGGTTCTCGGTTCGCCGCTGGCTGTCGTCACAAATGTTACACTTGATGGTAATGATGATGGACAGATTGGTACCAAAGTCACTCAAAAAGCGTTGCCGTTGCCAGCTCCTCAGCCCCCCAGCTCCCCAGCTCCCAGCTCCGATTCTGATACCCAGACAGCGGATAAAGCCAAGCCTCTGCCCCGGGCTCTGGATCTCTGGCTCTTGGATCTGAAGCTGAAACTCAGGCCGACTCTGGGGCTGCGGCTGAGACTGGGGCCAAGCCAATCCGGTAGCCGGTCTGTCAGTAAGTTGAAAATTGTTTTAAAATTGCTGTTACATGTCTGAATGCAAGCAGATTGAATTACAAGCTGGCCGAGCAAATGCTTTCTGATCAACATCACAGTCACTGACTGTGGAGCTGCTACCGACTTCGACTGCGCGCGGAGTCTAAAATTAAATATTGCAGCACCCGATGGTAAAATCAGTCAACCCATACATATATGGTATAATCTAAATTTAAGTGTTGACACATTCGACTGCGAGTCAACTGAAATCGGTGCAAGAACTGTTAACAACATTTTTCTTCTGTATTTTTCTTTTTCTTCAGACAGAAGGGTCACTGGTGCAACTGGACTTAAGGGAGATGGATCCTATAATTGAAGATTATAATGAAAAAATATAGAGTAAAATACTACAAAGGATGGCGGTTTTAATAATTATAAATATAAATGATATTTAATACTTCATGTTGTATAGGTATACTTGCTAGTATGACTATTATAACAAAAGTGGTCCATATGTGTAATTAATTGGTAGAAGCTGATATGGATAATAAGACCATGAACTTAAAGGAGTATTAAAAACATAAGAATGCTCCTTGCTCGAATGGAAATCGCGTAGGTTATTTAACTGTTTGGCGTTGCGGCATTAGCATAACTTTTTTGCCCAGAGCATTTCCCTTCCTGGGACCCAAAGATCCAAAGAAGCCGTCGCAGCATTTCCCAAATGACGGCAGTTTTAGTTTATGTGATTAGACTTGCAAAATGATGCGACACCCGGAGGAAGAGTCCCGAACTGCATATTGAAATTGCAGCCACGGAGGAGGAGTCGGAGTTGCACGATGGAGGACTGGAGGAGGGTGGATGGAATCCAGGAGGTGGCGGCGGAATGGAGGAGCGCGTGACACTCGCCGCTTGGGCCGCTTATCTTTTATTTAACATGCGCGCTCTGTATAAATATGGAGGAGCCGCAGTTCGCGGCATCCACAAGACTGGCCCACTCCGCGGAATAGCTTCATTTGCGGCATCCCGGCTGCCGGCACTCGCTGCCATTCCTGCACTTCATTAATTATGCGAACTGCTCTCGAAGCAGATTGGACCAGAATTGATGGTCGTGGTATGGGAACTGGTCCGCGAATGGAGAACCGGCCTGCGGACGTCGTTTGCGGCATGATAAAGTTGTAATTTGTTGGCAGTTAAAGGTGTTGCTTATAGTGCAACTAATCGACATCATAAACTAAACTATGCGTGGCTAAACGAGATCGGTTAATGTGTGTCCGCCAAATGATGATGACATTGTGCATTGGAGTGGACGAAAGCCCGTCTCCACTACGAGTTCAATTACACGATCTGGGATGGTTACCGGGGTAATAAATTGTGGGATGGCTCTTAGTTGTAAAATACCTAATTGAAAATCGCTTAGGAGTGGGCAAGGCTCCATTTGATTACTCTCTTCTTAAGAATTCTTCAAATAGTTCCTCATGGCACTCCTAAAATACAATTTTCTATTGAGCAGGCGACTAGTTTATTTTTTAATTTCCTTTTTTTAATGCACATTTAGTTTGGAAATTAAAAAAGAATTCTTCAACATTTAAGTCTTTCAAACCTATTTTAAAATATATTGAATGATTTTCCAATCATTTCCTTAAAGAAAAACAACGATTCGGTGTTCTTAAAATGCGGCCAAGTTGTACATCACATTGTTTCGATAGAAACCGAATAGCGAACGCAATGCATTCTCATATCTGATCGCATCCCCTGCAAACTATAGCCGTTTATAACTTTTCCAGCTTCCATCAATCTTGTTGGCGAGTAATTAAGCTTCTTTTCAGCGGCGACAAAACTTTCTCCGCTGTTGCCAGGCTGAGAATTCGGCACACGAAAAGCCACAGTTGGAGATTCGCTAAGCCAAATTCTGGTTGCCGTCTGGTCAAGGGGTCGGATCGTTGGCGTCTATACACAATATTTCTTAAATTAAATTATCAAAAAGAATTTCACTAGTTGGCATGCCGAGCCCAGCCCCCGCTAAGCCACGCCCCCTGTCCCCCTGCCGCCCCTTGCCACATGGCAAGCCACTTTGGGAAGAGAGAGAAGCGCGGAAAATGGGGGCTCGCAGATAGAAAACCCAAGACGAGAAAAGAAATTCCGAAAATTTTCCCACACTTCTCGAAGGAGGCGCACGCACACACTCAAACACACAATCGCACACACACGAGTGGGGCAATAGAGAGAGAGAGAAGAGAGCGAGGCGCATGCGCAGCCACTCATATTTGTTTATGGCTGTAGAAGAAGCCCGGCAGAAGAAGAGGTAGAAGCAGAAGAAGCAGGCGAAGCAGGAGAAGCAGGGCACTTGCAGCACGGAGCACATGTTGCATTTGCCTCCGCTGCCGTTTTGTTGTTGATGAGCTGCATTATATGGCTGGCATGCATACGAGCCGGCAACTGGAATGGTCGGTGGACGGCGGTGGTGGAGGTGGAGGTGGAGCCGGGCCAGAAGTCGGACACAGACTCACGGGAGAGATGACGACGTCGCCATCGACATGAACAGGGACAGGGAGGAGGCGCAGCGCAGCCGCAGACAGTGACACTGGCTTAGACAGCGAGGCCGCGGCGAATGCCGGCACTGGAAAAAAATCCACCACACATCATATGCAATTAGTAGCCACTAATACAATTAAGTCCATTTTAGAAATCTATTAAATAAATAAATATTACTTCATTACTAAAAATATTACTAAATATTTTGAATTGAGTTAGTTGTCGGCATGGGAGGGACAAATTTTGAAATTATCTTGGATAAAAATCGTGAAAACAAGTAATAAAATTAAAAACAATGTATATATTTTTCAAAAGTCTGTACTCTCAGATTTGTGGGCGTTGGAATCTTAATCGTAACTTTATAGCTTTAATACTTACTAAATTCACGATTTTTATAGGTGTTGGTAATTACAAGATTGACTAGTCCAGTTATACTGATCAAAAATATATATGTTCTACAGGATCTAACTACGAATTATTAGAATTTATCCGTTGATTTAGAATAGACCTGATAGCTTATTCACATAATAGTTATATTTTCATTTATATTATATTTTTTATTCACTTCATTTTATTTTACAATAAATCTTGCCAACATAGTGGTACAATATAATATTTTAATAATATTTTTAATAATAATTAATTTAATTCCAACGCAATGAAAGCAGGTAATATACCACAACATTAAACACGTTTAAAAATAGCATTAATTGTGCTTACAATTTTTCTTAAGTGTGGAGGCCGTTTGGGCCAATGCGGACTCAACTGGGGCCAAATGGGCAGTGCATGGGGGCATGGGGGCATCGGACATCGAGTTTCCACTTGTTACCTGGTTGCCGCTATTTACCTTTTGGTTCTGCTCGTTCTCTTTTGTCTCGTCGCGTTTTCACTTTAGCGGTTCTTCCGCGGCTTTTTCCCTCATGTTTGAGTTGCAGTTTTGTCTTTGAGCACTGACACCAAATTCTATTTTTCACGTGAACGCCCTTAGCATTTGATGTTTTCCATTGGCGACAAAGGAAATCCTATGGGAATGAGGATAACTGAGAAACGTTTCTAAAATATCCGATAATCCATCACCTCAGGTTTAGGAATAAAATTAATAGAGAGAGGAAATTATTTAATTTAGCATTAGTATTTTCACCAAAGTTAAAGGTAAGTGAAAAAGGAGAATGCGAATAAATCAGAAATCGAATTAGTTTCTTTGAACAATAACCGTAAATAGAACATTAAAGTGTTTCTCCTCCCAGCGGTACTTCTGCCCCACCTTTACTGCCTGATGATCAATAGATCAATCAGGCTGAAAGTTGTTCGGGCGAAAAGTGATGGTTTATCCGAAGAAAGTCGCTAATTCTATCGATCAGCTCCGATTCCGATTATCGCCGCGCCAAGTTTGGCCGTCGAAATCCTAAGGCGATGGATGCCTGCGTGACGGGAATACGATATTGCAGAATGGTTGGAAACTGTTTAACTCTTGCTTTCTATATACCTCTATACCTCGAGAGTCCTCCTAGCCCCCTGAACCCCTGAACCCCTGAATGCCCCACACATGTGGCGACAACAGCTGCCCCAATGTTATTGCTGGCTTTTGGTTTACCGCACGACAAATTGCTTTGCTTTTGGCATCTCCGAAGCGGCCCCAGCCTCAGGATTCGCCATATATGGCCAGGAGCCGTAGACACTTTGCGTGTCCGTGTATTGGTGCTGCGTCCATGTGCATGTCTGCACTAAACAAATTGTTAAATTTATTGCCTCTCGTAAAGAATGGACCCAGTCACAGCCGGAGAAGCAGAGCAAAGAAGCGCTGAAATGGTTTCTGTAATACACTTAACTCTGGAGCTTGTGGAGTGCCGGAAAGCCCAGCACAGCACTTACTTACCAACAATCACTGTTTACTATTTACTATTTACCACCTTCTATTTACCATTTACTGGTAACGTTGGCCCTCTGGCCAACTTTGGAACCACCGACCTGGCCATGTTCGCATTGATCTGACTATGACAGCTCTGGCATTTCGGCATTTAATTAATTAGCGAACGTGAACTGCCCAAGTTAGCGAATGATCGGCCTCTCATTGGCGCCGTTGTCAATCACTCAATCAATCGATCAATCAGCGCAAATCAGCGGCATTCCTGCGACTTGCTTTCGTAGCATGTGGAGTGAAAAATTACTCCAAGATGGAAAAACAGAGAGCGGAGAAAAGCGTTCCGAATATGCAGGATAGAATGTCTAATGACCGAGTGGAAACTAAACAACTATCGGGAAATAACGACTGGAAAGTTGGATTGAGACGGTAACTGATTTTAAATCACATTTATATTTAACTTCAAGATAGTTCTCTGCTTGTTTGTAGTATTTAAGTTACTTATAGTAATCAAAGGTCATGTTGAAATAGTCAATTCCATAGTCAGACCATACAAATTAAGTTAAGAAGAGTTCCCAATGAATATTATTTCGTTAGTATTGCTCCTGAAGATACTATGAGTGTTTTTTCCGCTAAAATCATAAAACATCTGAGCCATAAACATTGCTTCTTTTTCTACCTTACCGCCCACAAAGAGAATCATTTATGTCCCAGCGGAAATGACAGAAGCCCCCTCCCAAGATAGCCCAAGAAAATGTAACAAATTTCGCCGTGCTCCTCATAAAATACCATTTTATCCAGATCTCGGAGGCACAAACAATTGGCAAGGACCGAGCGTCCAGAGGATCCCAAGCAAATTAGGAGGTTAATGAAGAATTTACATTGTTTGCCAAAACGAATTATTATTAAGCATGCACTGGCCAGGGGATTGGGATTGGATTCTGGATGTAGATGTGGATGTGGATGTGGATCTCTGCGGTCAACGAGCGGCAGCGACCAATTATATCGCCGAGCTTTGATCTTGCGACTGGTTCTAGGAGCTATCCGTGGACTCCGCGGACTCCGTGGACTGCTCAGGTCCCTGGCCCAGACTATTAAGCATACCGAAAGAAAGTTGCAAAATGTGAAGCAATTGTTCCTGGCATTTGGGCTGCACTTTGTTTTCGGGCCGACACATCTACACAGCGACACCGAAAAGGGGAGAGGCCTCTAATTCCCGCTGCACAGACGAGATCAAGCCAAGTTCACCGAATATTCGGCTGGCCGCCAAGATTACGCATTGCGAATAAATCAAATGAAGCGTGTGCTCTGCTCCAAGGAAAGTTCCCCCAATTTAAGACGCATTCAATTAATGTCAGTCGTAAAACGTGCAGAAAGAGCAAAACAGCAAAGAAAACCAAGTCAACACCCAGAAGATTTATAGGGCAAACCGTTTCTTTGTTTCGCCCCTCGGAGAACGCTCCAAAATCCACTTAAGTGCGGCTTGCTGCGGCCAAGCCCCGAATTTCGTCGTTCCACATGTGTGGAGAGGTGTCTGGGCACCAGACCCCAAGCCCCAGATCCCTGCACCCAGATCAGATCCAGGCTTTAACTTCAACCATGAGGCACCGAAAAAACGCTCCAATTTGTCACTTTAGCTTAGGCCTGAGCGGGCAAGATGCAAAAGCGCTGATGCTGGTTGCCCTGCCATAAGGGCTCTGGGCACATTGGATACTTTAAACGGGACTCTTCAATAATACTTAAAACTATATTGAAGTGGGGCAATTTTTAGTTGAAAGACGTATTACTAAATAAGCTTCAGGGGGAAAAAAGTGATTCAGATTTATGAACTGCTATTACGTACTATGTAAGTTCGCATAGAGAAGGTGACAACATAAATTCAGAGTATCCCCAACTCGTATTGGCCGGTAGATCCCCTTGTTAGCCGCAAAGAGGAGCAAAAGTGAGCCGAGGCAGATCGCACAATTGTTATTAGTATCTTTTTGAGGGAAGCCGCCGCCGACTCGGGCGAAAACTGAAGCACGCGCTCTTAACAAATTAGGCTGCGAATTTATGCGAGTCGCTGGCTGCGGAGGGGAAATGACATCAGAGGCCAAATATGTGCCCCAAAAAGGCGCGGCTCCAAATGGAGTGCAAAGCAGATGAGCGATGGAATGCAGCCGGCATATGGATGAAAGGAAATCTAGATCGCGGTCCGCATCCGACAGATACAGATACACATTCAGATCCAGATACACTTGGGAGCCTTTCGCTTTGGCAAGCCTTGATCGCCGAAAAACGGTGGCCTAAAAAAGGATGTTAGTGTATCCCATGACAGGACGCAAACTAGTTTCCTCTTAAGCAGAACAAATTACTCGACCGATCTGCACCGGGAGTTATGCAAATTCATCGCTGTGTGATTTATCCGGGCTGGGAATGTCTTGAGGTGAGACGAGGCCTGTTCTCGCATAAAGTGAGGCAACTGAAACGGGCAGCCCGGTTATTGTCCTTGCAGGATGCCGACGGCTCTTCCCTCGCGTCGACACCTTTATGAAGTGTCAAAGTCAAGGGCCGGGAGCCAGTTCATTAATTTGACATGATCCGTGATCTTGAAACGCTCAAGAGCCGCATTCATACGGGACACTCAAACTCACTCCAATTCGTATTCGCATTCAGTGCTCGCTGTTTACGTACATAATTGTTGCATAATAAACACATTAATCACCGCTGCTTGGCTGGAGTTCCGTGGCAGATGAAAGAGTCCTGTTTTGCAGGGGATGCTTAATGTGTCTGACATTGCTAATGGTTCAAGATGATGTTTTGATGCATTTCGTTTATGTTCCCCTTCCCCCACTTCACAAAAAAAAGCCCAAAAATCTAAGCATCTGCCTTTTTCTCAATCCCTTGAGAAGCATGGAATACGAACGATTGTTGGCATTCAAAGCTTCAGTTTGTAGTAATATCGGATATTGATTGGGTTGATTTATAAAGGTTCCTAATGAAATGTATTGAGAGAATTACTTAACTTAACTTAAGGCATTAAATACTAAACAGTAAAAGTATGCAAATGGCATCTAAGTTTTGGTAACAACAATTTTCGAGGAGTATGTACATAGATGAACCATCTTCCATGTATCCTTATATCGCCAATATTATTGGCAGTAGCTGGGGGGTCGGGGGAAGGAAAGGAGAAGATGACTATGACTTACAGCTACAACAACAGACAGTGGCAAAAATATGTCCATGTTACGTATTCCTCACTCCCTCTCCTTCGCCTGTCCGGCAGCTATCTCTATCTGACTTCATGCAATGCAATTCTAAAAATTGAATTATTCATGGCGATTGTACGACAATCAATTGAAATTGAAATAAAATGCTGCCTGCCAGTGGTTGCCGATGTTGTTGTTGGCGATGTTGTTGCGTCTAAACGCGTTGTTGTTGCAGCGTTTGCTACCGCCTTTGACATGTGCGCAGATCGATTTTTCAGATTTTTTTGGACCGGCTTGGCCTGCGCCCGTTCAATTGAAATTGTGATTTAAAGTATCTGTATCTGGATCGATTTGGCATCGATCGCATGTCGCCAAATGTCTTCAATCCTCGGGCATTCCGGCTTCAAGTCAGCTTCGAAAGATTTGTCGCCTATTTTGTGTGTGCCTCGCAGCGATTTCTTTCGCAGATTCGTCTGTTTTTTTGGCCATGGCCAATTTGTATTTGGCCATGCCAGCGCACAAAACAGACCTGTTCGAGTGTTTGCCAATCTCCGATTGGCTTGACTCGAGTTTTCTCTGAAAATTTGTAGTGGCAAAAAGTCACATTACTGAGTTGATCCTTAAGCTTTATTTAGAAAACTTTAAGATGTAAGTAATAAATTTTAATTTAATTTGTGTAAAGCTTAACTAACAACAATATGATCTTGCTCAAAAAAAAATTGCTTGATGAAGATTTGATGCATCATTGTCATTCACAATTTCCCAGCGATTTAGTTAACACTTAGGTGAAGTTAAAAAGTATATCTTCCAAAGCTCTTATGGGACACGAAATGCATTTGTATTAATACAATTTAAATTCGGGAAATTTTATCTCCTGAGTACAATTTAAATCCGTCTTGAAAGTAAGCCAACCAACTCTGTTCATAATTAGATTAAAGTTTCTTGCTCTCCGCTTCGTATCGCTTGAAGTGGCCACAATTTGAGGCAGATTGCGCTCTAATAAATATGGGCAGCCATCAAAGCTAATGCCCCAACTCATCACCGAGTTGGGAGATGAGCACGCGAGCAGGCGAGATATGCATGTGCCCGTTGCCAAGGCCCAAACTTAATTAAAAATTTGGAGAGAGCGGAGGGAAGATTTCAGATTGCCCACGAGCAAGAAATTTTAATATGACGACCAAATTGCAGCACAGCAGCTCCAGGAGCTGCATCGCCACTTGGCAGATTATGACGACAACTATGCTGACAGGCAGAGCCAGAGGAAACTACTCCAAGAAACTAGCCAGATTCAGTTGCAGTCGCAGTCGGAGTCAGGAGTCTCCGTTCCAGTTCATGGCTAAATGCTTTTGGCTGTGATAAATTACACGTCGTTTTAGAGTGTTGCGCTTCCTTGTTACTCCGTCAAGTGGTGTTGACACGGTCGCGGCGAATGCAGAGTATTAAACGATCTCCTCCGTGGCACTCTTCCTCCGTCCAGTGGTGTTATTAAAATGAAATCATCATCATCACCAAGTGACAGAAGCCGGGAGTCTGAGCCTGAGCCTGAGTCTAAGTCTGAGTTGAGATGAGTTGAGATGGAGGCACAGACAAAGACTGGTCAAATGCCCGGGGATCACTTGAGTGGGCATCTCGGCGCACGAAGGCAGTCATCTGATCATGCTTATGACAGGAGAATTCAATTAGACATATGGAAACGCGTTGATTGTTCTACTGGCAATTTTGCGGCTGGTGGCAATCCGATTTAAGCAGCAAAGTACATTAATTGTTTTGCAATTGTTATTGAAGTATCGTGTCGAATGTATTTAAATAAGCATTTAGCGCCCATATAAAATTGTTTCCCTGTTAAAAAATCTCAAGCTACATTAAACTTATTTACATCTCAAAAGTATAATATAGCTTTAGTGGCAGAAATTTGTTTTTAACCTGAATTCCGCAATGCCCCCAGATAGAATAAACCAATATCTATATGTTTCCCATGCGGTCAACTCCAATCGTAATCCATCCGACAAAGATTCACTTAAAAATATTTAAATATACGAAAGACTTGGGCGACGAACTTGTTTTCTCCATTTTGCGAGCCAAGCCACAAATAACCTCTGATGTTTTCTTGGTTTCTCCCAATGTTTATTTACACTGATCGCCGGGCATTAAGTGCCCACCTCCTTGCCACATTAGTCGTCCAATACGAGTTCAAATGGATGCACATGCACAACGAAGCAAACCAGAGCCAACACTCTCGCGGCCAATACACTCAAATGATAACAGTACCGTGTGTAGTGTCAAACGGGGGTAAAAACACATCAGCCAACAGCCAACCGCATCGACACAATATTCAATGGAAACGAACGAAACGTTTGGAGATCGTGCCGGTGCCAACAGCCAACCACAGTGCAGCTCTCAGAAGATGCGACGCTTTAACATTTCCGGAGAGCGGAGAGTCGCGAGCCGAGCTGGAAACGTACAGCAAACATGTTCGAAGCGAGGTCGGTAGCAGAGTGCACTTGGAGAAAAATGTTAGCACTTTTGCTTGTCTCAAAAGCCTGATGCGTTTTGACTTGTTTCAGTTAGCATTGTATACCATAAACAAACAACTGCATTTTTTCACGGTACTTACTTCTCAATAATATCTATAAAGTTAAAAATATATTACATTTCTCCCGGAAAGAACAAATCCTGTTCGGTTAACAGTTCAGTCAACAGATCTTACCGCCATAACATTGCTGTTAAGCCTGCAGAGCGGAGCATGCGCAGCATTCGTCACAGCAGCTGTTTGCCAAACAGGAATTCCTGCAGCGACGGCCGCCGATTAACAGTTAAGTTTCGCCGTGCCCTGCCACTGTTGCAAACGCACACACACAATCTAGCGACGCGTGCGCTTTGTTGTCTTGTTGTCTTGTTGCCGCTGCTGTTGCTGTTAGTGCTGCTGTTCGTGCTGCCGCTGCTGCAGATGCTGCTGCTTCTGCTGCTGCTGGGGTAAGATGATCTTTGAGGCCAGGGCCGCGCTGGCAGTTCGAGTCTGTTTGGCGCTCAGAACGACGGCGACGATTTAGTCTCGGATGGACGCTACGCTGCCAAGCACCGTCAGTCAGGCTTTCGCTGCTCTCTCGCTCTCGCAATCGCATTATATCCGACCGATCGCGAAGTTTTTCGGCACTATGTGCGCCACGTGATTGCTGAAATCTCCTTCGAAAGCCGTCGCTATATCATCAGCGATAATTCGGATTTAAGGTGTCATGTGAAGAGTGTGTTTGATATAATCAGTTGATTTCCATTCAAACGTATCCCAGTGTGTGAAGTTAAGAATAAAAAACTTGAAAGATTAACATCTAAAGAGGAAAACAAATAAAAATAGTGAGTTGGTAAAAACATCGAATTTATGCTGTTTTGGAAATATATAATCTGGAAAAGGTAAGATTTTGTTGTATACGACAAACAAAACATATTAAGTGAATAAATAAAACATTTATTCATTGAATTAATGAGACAACAACAAATGCTGGACACATAATTAAAACGCTAAAACAATAGATAAATTCAAACAATATATATTTTAAAGGCTTAATTGAATAAAAACCATTTTGCATAATTTCCATAAATTTGTAGGATGGTTGAGTTGAATAATTAGCAAATAAAATATTAATACCGATAACAATTACCTTATAAAAACCAAACCAATTCAAGACGGAAATTATACAATGTATTATATTTGTATCAATAATTGAAATAGTTAGTACAAACTATTTAAATCAAAACAAAAAACCAACAATAAAAATACAGATCTGCGGCGAAGAAAGTGCCCAACTTTCCCCAGCTATCAAGGACCAAGCTTAACTCCCATGAGTTCGTACTCACCACTAAGGACGACCAAGGGGAACCAGAAAAAGTGTAAAGGCGAAGAAGCTCATTGACATGCTCATTAATAATGTTATTGCCTTTTGTGCGATAAGTGTCAAGAAATTACTACAATAGGGGCTGCGAATGGACAAAGATGGGAGATATTCAAACATTTAATTGTCCAACTGCTGTCGGCAATCAAGCAGAAAAGGGCCAGGGGCAGCCTGAAGCGACTGGATCGTGGATCCTCGATCGCGGAGGATGAAGGATGGAGGATCGCAGATCGAGGATTGCGGAAGCAGACAATTCAAACTAGAGCGTGTGACTGCTGAGTGGATTTGCATACTGCGAATGTCCGTCTCCAGTGGCTGGCAGGGCTAATAATAAAGCATATTACCGGCAATTGTCCGCGAGATAGAAGCGATTCGGGTGGAGGAAGGGTTTGGGCTTGGGTTTGGGTTAGGGCTTGGACTTGGATTTGGATTGCAGATTGTGTCAATGCTCCGGGGTTCGGTTCAGTGGGCTGTGTTCTTGATTCTTGTTCTATTTTGTAGCGGCTTCAAAATATTTGAGACAATCGTGGTTTGCTTGTTTGAACACCTTTTCTCCCTCTGTTGCCTTTATCAGATTTGGCATTGTCCATCATTTTGTTTGCTTTAAAGGACACATTTTTTGGGACCTTGTTTATTATTCCTATTGAGAGAAGTCCAACGTTCTGCCCATTTTTTTCCAGCTCTGTCAACAGCGACTTGATGAGCTTGTTGAGAATGTGGCAGCGACCAACTGATCTGGTTCTTATTGTCTAAGCCGCTCTGAACTTGTCCCCATCGAGTTCATCTACAGATCTCCATAGATTAGATCCGAACAATCATCCACTTGGCTTGCGATCAATATGCAGTTGTAGTTTCTGTAGCAGTTTAGGTTTCTAATTAATTGTCTGTTTCTGCCCAATGTGTAGCATTAATCTTGGCTTAATCGATAAGCCCGACAGCCAAGATCGTTCCTATATCTGGTCTGATCTGTTCGGTTCGATGTACACTCAGAAATGAACAATGGGGATTCTGTTTTTAAATTTGAAAGGAACCTGCAGAGTCAAATATTTCGAATTGGCACAACTCTTGTCTACTCATTGTTTTCCCACAAACCGAACTGGCCATCGGACCTAAGCATTACATTCACCTTAAATTTGGGCTCGGCTTGAGGACTTTTAATTAGCTCGAGGCATGGGAATTATGTCCTCCTCCATGACATCTGCTACTTCTATGCGCTGACTTAAAGGGGTCCTAAAGATGCCCCAAGAACAAGACTCTCAAATATGCGCCCGGTTACGTGAATCAGTGGCCTTGGTCGTCGTCGTCGTGATATAGCCAAAAGGATTGAGATGCCGCCTGCGGATAGGGATCTGCAAGTTTATAGCTCAAGCGTGCCGCTCAATGGATTTCAATCGGGTTTCTCAATAAGGATCGAAATGATTTTTGACTTTTTGGTTGTTTATCTACGGAGTTCAGGTACGGCGAGATGTATTGCAATTTACAGCACCTCTATGCATATTAAGTGCATAAATATTTAGTTTTATGAGTGCTTATTTATGAAAGGAGTGCAGCAGTAATATAGGTTGTTCCCAATGTCGGAGGGTCAATTTTACCCATTTTATGTAATTATAGTCATTTCTCGGCTACCACGATGTTTATGAATCCATTTCCCCAATACTCCCCCATTCACAGATTTTCTTTCTGGCTAAGTGCCATCTGGCTTACCACTCCAGCTCCACCATGAACTGCGGTTCTGAGTCTTCGCGACCCAGAGATGGAAGATCTTCTCGATGATTTTCCTGCTTTCTGAAAAAGTGCACCGCTGTGCCGAAAATTGTCACGGTTTCGCGGTCGATGGCTCGCTCGCTGTGAAGGTGCAAATTTAATGTTTGCCAATTTAGCAGCGCTCTGCTGTCACCTTTGGTGTCCATTAGCGAGCGTTTATATGCAAAGTGCCGAGCATTGGCAGGCCAGCTCCGGATCTGGCAGCCGGCGGGCTTTGGACGGGGCCAACCATTATCACAGAAGCAGCATCACGTTGTGGCAACACCACCTGCTGGGCGCATTTCGCGGATCAGCTCCCTGCCACTCGCATCCCTGGTCCGGAAAATGTCCAGACTGGGAAAGCTCAGAGGAGCACTCAAGCTGGCTGGCTGTCTTGCATGGGAGGAAGTCAGGGCGTTCTGGGGCAGTTCTGGTTCTTAAAAGGGCCAACGAGAATTACGAAGATGGTGATGGTTACAAAGATGCACGTAAATACTTGATTCTTATTAATGATAACAATACTTAATAATAATAATAATAAAAACATTAATAATAATAATAACAATAATAATAATAATAATAATAATAATAATAATAATTATAATAATAATAATAATAATAATAATAATAATAATAATAATAATAATAATAATAATAATAATAATAATAATAATAATAATAATAATAATAATAATAATAATAATAATAATAATAATAATAATAATAATAATAATAATAATAATAATAATAATAATAATTATAATAATAATAATAATAATAATAATAATAATAATAACAATAATAATGATAATCATAACTGTATAAATGAATTTAATAATATAACATTTCCTTTCTGGCGACTAACAAGTAAAAATTACATTTAATTTTCTTACCATTTGTTTTTAAATGGCTTGATCATGTACCCTATCATTTATATAACTTTATTATACTTGTATTGCACTTCTCGATTTATTAGATACTATTATTATAGTATCTAAGATATCTATAGTATCTAAGAGATATTTCTCTTAAACAATTTATGTGTTTGTGTTTCGTCATACTTTAATTTTACATTTTTGTGCCTTGTTTAGACTTTGTAACACTACAAATTTCTTTAGATTTTTGCCACTTTTAGTGTGTTGAAATTTTAGCGTAATCCATAATCGTCCATCAAAATGATAGGTATATATAAGGACCAAAACATAATATACTCGTAATGTTAATTTATTACTGCTTTCAATTTGCTTAAGGCAAATACGTTTTTTTAAATGGAACAAAAACGAGCTTATCAAGTTCCGGTCCTTCGCAAAAGTATATTATATGTATATACATATAAATACAAAAAAAAAACTATACAAGTTATGGACGAAGAAGTCTGGCCATTTGTGGCCCGTATTTCCCCAAAGTGGCAGCTAAGGCCTCCATGGAATACATTATTAGCGCACAAATGTGTCTAAGAATTTATATTGTATATCCATGACAAAATTGATCCCTCCCTCGGATTCTTCATGCTCATTAAGTAGTTGACGCAAGATTTGCGCAGATATTTTATTTGCGCTTCGCCGTATCTTTTCTCGCTTGACCTTAGGCTTTATGGGCTGGCAAAACAAGTCACTGTAGTACATTGCATTAGATGTGTGAAAGAGTCCTCCCGGGCAAAGGGAGAGGGGTTCTCGGGCGAACGAGGAGGGAAGACGAGGTGCAGGGTCTTCTGACATTGCCGCTACCGAAACTTTGATGGTGCAAGCCCAAACCGGTCGCTGCATACCTCAATTTCTATCCACGACCTGTAGCGAAATAAAAAGGCAAAATTGCGAAAAAAGAATAAAATAAAGAGAAACGCAGTGGGTCATCGGTTATGCATGCTGCTGCTTTGCCGCTGGACTTCTCCTTCCTCCTCTGGTCTGGTGCTTCTTTGCGTGGTTTCGTGGCTCTTCCTATGGACATGGGCATGGCCTCGTCTCGATCTCAGCTGAGCTAGCCCGATGATGGCCAATGGTTGCTCCTAGCCTCCTTGCTAGAACACAACCCAAAGAAAGTGCCTGTGGAAATAGGCGCCATCAATAACAAGGATAATCGCAAAGAGGTCGCCAGAGCTGGACTTTTGCAACATTGCAACACATTGGATGGGATAGTAGCCAAATATTTCTCAAATTATTAATGTGAAATTCACTTAAATTTTGGTATTCACTTAAATTGCGAATTGAGAGTGACAAGTTACAATGACAAACAATTTCAGGGATTTCTTATCGAAACACAAAATGTTTTTATTGTATACTAACACCATCCATAACTTTTTTCCACATTTTAAGGACACCATTTATATTTATCATTATATTTGTCATTATATTTGTTATTATTCATATTTGTTACTCATAGATTAAAGGGATTATTCAGGATCACTGACCGAATTGATCGGCCATGTTCGTCTGTCCGTCCGTTTTAACGCCTCGATTCCCAGATAGATAAAAGATAGAAAGTTGAGATTAATCATGCAGATTCCAGAGGCATAGACGCAGCCGATGTTGTTGTTGTTATGCTGATGTTGTTACGCCTACTCTAACGCCCACAAGCCGCCCACACTTTTCAAAGAGGTGTTGTTTTTTTTAACATTATTATTTGTCTTTCCAATTTCTATCGATAATATTTTGGCAACACCCACTCTTATCCACACATACACCCTAAAACTAAAACGCAGAAATGTTAAAATTTTTTTAATTTTATTTCTTCAATTTGTATCGACTTGCCAAACAAAGTTGAACTTTCTCGTTTGCATCCTACAAGCTGAGTAACGGGTATCTGATAGTCGAGAGACTCGACTATAGCGTTCTCTCTTGTTTAATATTGTATCATGTATTTTATACGTTAACTGTTTGGTCATAACTGCAATATTTTTGGTTATAATTATAATTAATCGATGTGAAAGATAAAGCTTTTAAATTTGATGGTATCGAATATGAAGCAACGATGATAATGATATTTTAAATCAGAAACTATCATTTGCTACCGAATATTACCACTACATCTCGTGGTTCCCATAGCAAAATTCTAAAAATAAATAAAAAATATAATTTCGTTGTTTTTGATCTTAAAGTGTTTTAATTCGGCATATACACCATTTTTGGACAATAAACTACAACAACATCGGTTTTAATTTGATCAAAATCATAGCAATCATAGAATATAGCTACAAAACAGTCGGAAAATGAATTGAATAAGAAATTTATTTCCTTAGTTATTATTACTACAAGGGTATAAATACTTCTGGTTTTTTTATTACTCGTATTTAATAACTTTAAAGCTTTGACAGCTCTTCAAATGCAATTTTCTGTAATCCTCTTAATGATGACGAACCAAAACATACATAACAATAAACCCTTTCATAATCTGAGACTCAAAAGGATACAAAAGGACGAACATATATGTAAATACATACCAATATCAGATAAACTTTTAAAAATGAGACCCAGAATATGCAAATCCAGTCTAAATTGAAAGTAATTTAAAATGTTATCCAATATATTATATGTTTAGATTTATATGCACTCTTTATTTGAATTTTTTCAATATTTGAATCAAATGGATTATTAATTTCTCCTCTTTTTGTTGCAGATGAACCAGCTGTGCAAAGTGTGCGGCGAGCCGGCGGCTGGTTTTCATTTTGGGGCATTTACATGTGAAGGCTGCAAGGTGAGTTCGTTACTATGTGGGAACGGCAACCCAAATCGATATTTTATAGAATTCATTTGTGACAATTGTGAGAAACTGTAGAGATGCGATTTCGCACATTTCGTAGACAAGATGTGCAAAAAATGATCTCGATTTTGGGCTTTACTTTTACACAAAGCAAAATCGAAAACATTATTACTGTAATTAAAATTCAATTCGGTAAATTAATCGATTCTTAATTGACTATAAGTAGATACGTGTGCGCAGAGGCCACAATACACGGCTCACCTTCAAGTAGCATGGGAAAAAGTGCAAAATTCAGAGCAGTCCGCAGGGGAAGGGTGATGGATCCATATATAGAGCTAGGTAAGCCCCAAGGCGAACACAATTGTGAACTGCAGTCAATCAAATAAGAATTACATGCATATTAGATGAGTCAGCGCAATCGCAACAAAAGTCGCAGACACCCATCAAACACCACTCAAAGTTGAACTTCAAAATCAACTGGGGGCAAGTTTTCCAGCTCCAACGTGAGTTGGCACGGCTCCAAAACAAAGGCAGCCAGCTGTTTTACGTTAAATGGAGCACGAAGAGCAGTTTCTTTTTCTTATCTTCACAATACACGCTGTCTCCCAAGTAGTTGGCCAAATTATTGACGCATATCTTGTAACTTCAGCAAGTTCAATGGGTGGAGCACTACATCGACAGGTGCAAATAGGAGCCAACAATGGGGAGAAATGAATAAACAATTGTGAGAGGTGCTAAGTGAATTATCTGATATAGACTTTCTTCAGTTTTCGGCAAGCATTCTCACACGGATTTATAACCGACTAATGAGATATTTCTTGGCATTATTTAACTTGATTTAAGTAAGGGCATTATTGGGTGAATAATAAGATTAAGTTAAATCTTACGATCGCCAAATAAAAATAAAAAATTAATCAAGAGAGATCTCAGACGGTCTCGAGACTTTCGACTATCAGATACCCGTTACTGATACCCGTTGTGATTTCATATCGTTAGAAATTGACAAGTAAAATAAGTACGAAAAACCTTTTTAAAATATTGGTCATTTGTGTGCGTAAGAGTGCTTAAAATTTTTTTGGCATATGAATAAAAGTTGGTAAAACAAATAATAAAATGGAAAAAAATGAAAGCATTTTTCAAAAATATGGGTGTGACCGTTCTAATCGATTTTTGAGCGTTTAAATGGGCGTAGGAATCTTCTGAATCTACCTTAAGCAGCGACTACGCCTCGAAATGGATCTTATAACTTGAGGTTAATACAGACCGGCGGACGGACAGGGTCAGATCGAATCGCCTAGAGATCCTAATGATATGTAAATTTAATTAAATTTAATTAATAAACTTAATTAATAATAATAATAATAATAAATTTAATTAATAGCGTAACGATTCAACATTTCTTCCTGTTATCATAACAAAAAAGGAGTTACTCAAGTTATATAAAAATTTTTTTCCTCCACAGTCCTTTTTCGGTCGTACTTATAACAACATTGCGGCGATAGCAGGATGTAAGCACAACGGAGATTGCGTGATTAACAAGAAGAACAGAACGGCCTGCAAGGCGTGTCGCCTGCGCAAGTGCCTCCTGGTCGGAATGTCCAAGAGTGGCTCCCGCTACGGTCGCCGGTCCAACTGGTTCAAGATCCACTGCCTGTTGCAGGAGCAGCAGACGACGTCGGGCCTCGGTGGAGGGAGCTCCGTGGGAAGCGGATCAGGCGGCGGAGTGAGCAGTGCGAGTCTGGAGCAGCTGGCACGATTGCAGCAGGCCAGTAACCAGGCGCGGCAAACCTATCAGGACAAGACCAATCCCTGCATCAAGTCAGCCACGGCGACATCACCAAGAATCGAGGGTGCGGCAGTGGGCACGGGAATGGGTGGCGGCGCCTCGCCGTCATTCCTGCAAGCGGCGAAACTCCACCACCAGCGACAGTTAAAGCTCGAGTCCCGCCTCAGCAACACTCCCAGCGATTCAGGAGCATCTTCGGCGGGAGATCCCAATGAAGATGGTGCAACCAGCGTCCTCAGTGGCCAGATCGCAACACCATCATCCACCAACGCCACCAGCCTGCCCAAGCTGGATCTGCGGCATCCGAACTTTCCGGCCACCTCGGAGCCGGATGCTGATATGCAGCGGCAGCGCCACCAGGAGCTACTTGAGATCTTTCGCAGTCACTCGGAGCCGCTGTACAGCTCCTTTGCCCCATTCAGCCACCTGCCACCTGTGCTGCTCGCCGCCGGAGTTCCGCAGCTGCCCATTTTCAAGGATCAGTTTAAGGCTGAGCTGCTGTTTCCGACGACCAGCAGTCCGGAGCTCGAAGAGCCCATCGATCTGTCCTTTAGATCCCGAGCAGACCCTGCGAGTCCGATGGCCCACAACTCCAATAGTCCCAGTTTAAGTGAGCCAGCTGCGGCGACCCACTGTTTGGGGGAATCGCCAAACTTCGTCCGAAAGTCCACGCCCCTTGATCTCACCCTGGTGAGGTCACAAACGTTGACAGGCTGAGATCATCTCGTGATTGCCGGAGAATTCGCTCGAGTGCCAAAACAATTTTGAAAACCATAGGCTTAGGTATGTAAAAAGTATTTTATCGAGATGAGTTAGATGGGTTTCAGGATGATTTGCGGTGACATTACTCTTGCTTACTAGTAAATGTATAATTACTTTTTGGAAGTCCACGTTCTGTTACAATAATAAATAACAAATCAATAAATTATTTAAAAATTGTTGTAATTTCCCACCTACTTGAAACATGAACTACAACAAACATATGCAAACCCATCGATTCAAAAACAATAAATATTTTAAAATGCCGAAAGACATTAAACATTTTGGTGCCAGTAAAAATGATGTACAAATATCCATATTATTATTCATAACTATAGCTCAATGACCTTAAGCAACCTTAAAATAATTAAGTTTATTAACTTGATATATGTATAATACAATACTTAGCCCAATTTACTTTGCTTTTATTTTCATTGTTTTCTTATCTTATATATAGGAATTCTTTAAGACTCAGATAGGGAATATTAATTTAGAGTGTTGTTCTCGTATTAACCTTATGTTTGTTTTATTATTTTTAAATTATTTATTTTCTTAGAAAGTTAAGAATATTAAAGTGTAAATGAGGAAACAAATAAAAATGTGTAGAAAAGAACCAAAATTGTATTGTTTCTTATTAGCTTCAGTAGTCGGTCTTCTGTGTTGTTTTGACCCACAAACTTCCAATGAAAAATCTGTACATTACTTCCCTGACGTAAAAAGATTCATTCCATTGACACATGAGCAATCTTTTCCTGCCCATCTACAGAAGAAATTTGTTCAGCATACAAGTACTTTTCAACATATATATACGTTCAATTCAACTGTCACTCCGTCTGTGTTTATGTGTATATCCATCAAGATGGAGCAGAAAGTCCTGGCCAGTCAATGCGTTATTCATTACGTAACAGTGCGGGCTGACATATTCCCAAATGTCAGGCTACCTAGATGTTGACTATATAAATGTAATTATGACAAGCCAAGACAGATGACACAAGTTTATATCAGCGCAACGGGAGGGCTCCGGCTGGAACGGGAAAAAACAAATGACTTAGGAAACGAACGCGCGTGTATTTCATAACGAAGAAATAGTGCATGTAAGTATATCAACAGAGTGAATTAACTACGTTATTGGATAGAAATCCTAATCCAGTCTTATTTAAAGTGCAATTGCAATGAAATACACTGCGAACTCTAACCAAAACAAATGACTAAGGAAGCGAACTCTATCATAAGTATTGTTCGTCGAATTAGCGAATAAGATGCGCTGTTCACCCAAGGTTGATGTCATATTGATTATATACCACCCTTGTAAGCGAGACATACCACGAAAAGGCCATCTCATATAGGCGGCCGTCTACCCATCTTTGCTGATTTATGCACCTTAAAAACATCATTCCACTTACGCTTGGCCATCACTCACATTTCGAGGCGTGCATATATACGAAGACATAACTCTTGATTGGCTGTGAAACTCTCGAATGGCAATTCACACGTCTATCCGATAGGTGTACGTCTACATCGGTGTGTTCGGGAGAGTGTCTTTGGGAACACGCCCCCCGAGAGCAGCACACAAAGTGAGATACAAAGCTGAATAATCGCACGACTCACGCACAATTAGCCGCGCAAACAGTAGCTGCTAAGCAGAAATAATACCCCCAGCGAATTGCAGGGGATCCAAGATCCAAGGCGGGGGGATCAAAATGGGAGACTGCAGATCGTGAGCATGAAACATCGACTCGCGTGCTCAATATGCTTTTAAAATGCATTTATGCACGGTGATGGGGTATGGGGCGCCGAGATACAAGTAGCCACTGGTGTAGATGCTTGTTGCAGATACTTTCGCAATGAGTTTTATTGGTGTCGCTCGATAGAGATCGATAGAGATCTACGGATCTCGGGAAAGCGTCTGGCATGAAGGGATAACGATAAGGTAAACGAAATCCATGGAAGCGCCTTAAATCGGCCAAAAGCAAGAGACCACCCAAATTTATGTAATACAATACCTGCTCCAATAATAATCATAACATTTGAGTCGATTTACGACGGCTGAACTTGAAGCATTCAATAAAATGAAAAAATAAATAAATCTATGGCACAGGGAGAAAATGAAATCAGTTTACAATCCGATACAGACTCAGCGGGCGAGCATTTACAAACAATGAAATTCAATGCAATAATTCAAGATTCAATTGAATTTTAAGTACGCCCAGCGCCGAGCTTCCTTTTGTATCCGTAACTAGAAACTGACGATAAGCTGAGGCCAACCGACTGTCAGTCACTCAGTCAGTCAGTCGGTCAGTTAGGCAGTCAGTCAAGCATTCAGTCAGTGCCGCCGACGGCAATCCATCTCATCCCAGATCGACTGTCTGTGTGTCGCGCACGCGCATAAACTTCCCACTGAGTCAGTTGGATTGTAGGAGGGAATTGGGCCCAAAACCGAGTCAGTTATTGGTAGCGGCTAAGCTGTAATAGTGGGCCACACATTTGGGGACTGAGTTTAATAAAATATCCTAGGAAGTGCTGAAATCGGTGGGAGGAATATCCTGCGATGGGCACAGTTGGAAATCAAGTAGCTTCCTAACAAAATTCTTGATTCGAAAAAGCCCAATTATTATTCGTCTATTTCACTTAACACACTTTCATATCATTTCATTTAATCATGGTTGTAATAATGCTAAATTTAGTATCGTAGATCCCATGAGTAAGGAGTAACAACAGTATTATGGAAACAAATGTATATATAATTAATATTTTAATTGGTTGCTAATTTGTGTTAAGATGCCAAATAAAGATGCTCTGAAAGATCCGCTTAGCAGCATTACAGTCCGAGACAAAAACACCTTTAGCTTGACACTGAAATCGCGAAAAGATCACCAACAAGACGGTGTATCGTTCAGAGTTGTCAATAAAAATTAATTGCAATTTTATTGCCACAGAAGGCAACTCCTGCATACAAAGTACTCGATATGCCTCACACTCGAATCAAAGACACTAGAATAACAAGATGCGTAACGGCCATACATTCGTTTGGCACTATGCAGCCACTTTTTTGGTGAAGGCCAAATTTGCTCTCTTTCCGCTCGCTCACGTTGAGAGCGTAAGAAATATAAAAATAGAATTTGCTTGCTTGTGTGAGTAAAAACAAGAGACGAGAACGCGTATATGTGTGCGTACTTGTTCTAGAAGACGATTTTTGGGCCGAAATCAATTCTGATCGAAGAAACGAATTTACATATTTGGAGTTGTGTCCAATTTCGTAGCAATATGATGAAATAAAATAAAAATTCCCTGACTATTATAATAATTATTATAATAATAATTAAAGCAAATACAAAGGAAATTATTATAACTACTGTAATTTGAAACATAAATTTTCCAAAAAGAAGACATAACATTGAGAAATAAATATTTCATAAAAATAATAATTATTTTTTAATTTCATAAAAAAATAATAATTTTATTA
The DNA here is from genome assembly GCF_004382145.1 of Drosophila mauritiana. Classification (NCBI taxonomy): domain Eukaryota; kingdom Metazoa; phylum Arthropoda; class Insecta; order Diptera; family Drosophilidae; genus Drosophila; species Drosophila mauritiana. The sequence goes on from NC_046669.1 coordinate 21,213,900, forward strand.
ATAAATAATAAAAATAATAATTTTATTAATAAATAATAAAAATAATAATTTTATTAATAAATAATAAAAATAATAATATTTCATAATAATATTTCATAAAAAATAATAATACGTAGTAGAAAATAAAAATTAATAAAATAAATAAAAATATGAAAACAGTTCGTTGCAAAAGTCATATCGTCAGGCACGAAGTGCGGACACAAGCACTCAACAATCATTGCCTTATTAATATTTCTCACGCCGCAAGCTGAATACCCTAATGACAAGTATTCTAATATAAAGTCATTTTCGAAATTTATTTTGTGATGTACATAGATTCGTCTATTACTATTACTATTTATTCTAGTGTCTTTGCTCGAATGATCTTCAGGCTTTGGAGATACCAAGCAATTTAATGCCTTTTGGTAGCTCAAGTAAATACAAAATTGAGACTTTTAAGAGTTGTGAGCCAACTTAGGACCATTACCAATCAGGGCATGATATGGAAAATAAGGAGAACGCAGTCAAACAAATATATGTATGTATATATTTTAATAATGCCATTATCTTCATCACCTAAAGTAAAAGTAAGCATAGTTAGTTTAACCACTGTTGAGAATACCTTTGGCCACAATCTTATTTCCGAATGTTACAGAATTCTCTGAGGTTTATACAAATGTACAACTAAAACTTAAGGTTACTACTAATTTTGTACTTAATTGTTATTAATTGCCGAACAATGTACGTATTTTTTTTGTTTAATAATTCTTATGATAGATCATATAATGGTTTGATCCAGCCCCGTTCTATCTTATATAATACACAGTATACACTACCTGCAAAAACAAAGAACATCTTTAGAAAAATTGTATGCAGGTTGCTTTAGATCTGAAAGACTTGTTTGAGTAGAAACGGACGTAAGAACATACGGACATAGCTATGTATCGGCTGTTGGTACTGATCAAGAATATATATTCTTTACGAATGTTTCCTTTGCACACTTCAGAATTAAATTAAAATATTTTTTGAAAGAGTATACAAGAAAAATCGGTATATCCTAGGATAACCTACATATACTTAAGGTGAATTCCACTAAATGAATTAAGATTATTATATTAGGATTATTTAAAGGATTATGGCCGCTAAAAAAAATAAGAGAGTAATTCAATCACGACTTAAAGTCCAGCTCCTGTTCCGATTTCCCCGTCCCGGATTTATGTGACCCAATTGCACAGGCCAATACAATAAAAACAAAAGCAAAACAATATTAATTCAATTCTGAGCCGACTGATGCTGCAGGCACCCCAAAGTTAAAAAATGCGTAGCACGTGCGTTCAGAAATTTGGCCGAGAAAAAAGGAAACTGGCTCCATAAATTCTTTGGAGCCACTTTGTCGTATGTATGGTACGTTCATATAAGTACGTCACTTTAAACATCTGCCTTCGTTTCCTTTAACTCTTAAATTTAATTTTTATCCAGCTGTAATAACTATCAATTTATTATTCCCATAACTTGTAGGTTTAATGGGTATACGTAATTTCTTGAATTATGAAATATTTAAAATTGAATGCATTTAGTCGAGCCTAAAAAAGAGGATTGTAGTTGTTTAAATTTGAAAATAAATATTTTATATAAGAAGATTGATACATATATCATATATTTTAGAACTAACCAGGAAAATTACGTTTTCCTAATACTAAAATTATACTTGAACTTGTAGATGTATTAAAACATGTTCACATCATAGCCCACACAGTTAATATGTTCTCAGTTTTTTACAATCTTGCGCTTTTGATTTGCAATGACTTCCAAAAAAATTAAAGGTCGTGACTATTGTACGAATCACCCTAATATTTTCGCAACTGGTATTTTTCTCCGCTCCGCAATCGGTAACACCATGCGAGTCGGCATAAATTCGCCGGCAGCTGAGCAAGATGTATCCCGTGAGCTCGCAGAAAAGGTCCTGGACATTCGCCAATGAGGGCCAGCTCATGGAGTTCCGCGTGGAGCAGAACAGCAAGTACATCGAGTTGCACGAGGAGGAGGCGCAGGGTCGCGACCTCAATGAGCACTTTCTCACGTCGACGGAGGAGCGCCTGTTGCTGAAGCAGTACGAGATCTACCTGTTCGACTTCTGCCGCCGCTTCGAACCGCCGATGCCCAAGTGCGTGGTGGGCACGGCCTTCCACTACTTCAAGCGGTTCTATCTGAACAACTCCCCCATGGACTATCACCCCAAGGAGATTCTGTAGGAACGCTCATCTGAGAGCAGCCAACACCCAGCTGAAAAGCAAAACATTCTAAAAACGTATAAACCTTTTCAGAGCCACATGTGTGTTCGTTGCCTGCAAAGTGGAGGAGTTCAACGTGTCCATCAACCAGTTCGTGAACAACATCAAGGGCGACAGGAACAAGGCCACAGACATAGTGTTGTCCAATGAATTACTGCTGATTGGACAGCTCAACTACTACCTCACCATACACAATCCGTTCAGACCCATCGAGGGCTTTCTGATAGATATAAAAGTGCGACATATATTCACCTTTGCAGTCCAGATCGTTTCGTTCATTTTGGTTTGTTTCAGACTCGCAGCAATATGCAGAATCCAGATCGTCTGCGGCCACACATTGATAGTTTTATCGATTCCACATACTACTCGGATGCCTGTCTTCTGCATACGCCTTCGCAAATTGCATTGGCTGCCGTCCTCCACGCGGCCAGCAGAGAGCAAGAGAATCTCGATAGTTATGTGACGGATCTTCTCTTTGTCTCCGCCAGGGAGAAGCTACCCGGACTCATAGATGCCGTGCGAAGTAAGTTTGTGCTGTGAGATGGTGCACCGAAGCGCTACATTCCTTTTCCCCGACAGAAATTCGCATAATGGTGAAGCAATATCAGCAGCCCGATCGGGAAAAGGTCAAGGCCATCGAGAAGAAGTTGGACAAGTGCCGAAATCAAGCCAATAACCCTGATAGCGAACTGTAAGACGGCCTAATTTGTTCATCAATTCCGTGTATAATAACCCTTATACTTTAAAAGCTATAAGGAGCGCCTACGCCGATTGTACACCGATGAGGATGACATGCCCGCCGAAGATGCCTCATTCCACATTGCAGATGTGAGCTCCGACACATCTGCTATGAATATCAGCCAATAGACTTATTTTATTTATTTAAATGATGGGAGGATGTACTACTTCGTGGATTTCATCGATATTAAAGCATTTTGTAATTTACCATTGCTTGATTGTTAAAATGTATGTGTTTAGTGTTAGTGTACTAAACAAAGTTGGATTAAGTACTTCACTTTTCCAATATATTAAATATTACAAACAAATTTAAACCCCTTTTGAAAATCCGCTAAGCGCTGATTGGCGATATTTCGTTCGCAGCCAACGGCCACACTGCGCCCCAAGAAAAACAAGAATAGTGAATTCAGTCACAACAAATAGCAAAAAGAGTTCGAAATGCACGACTTTTTGCCTTCGCTGGATTTTCTCTTTCTTGGACTTCCAGGCCACTACTCGGTAGCGCTGGTCACCCTTCTGTTGTGCGTTTTGATCGCCTTCTACTTCGCAAATATCTTCAAGGACAAAGGCGTGGGTGTTTTTGCCGGAAGAAGTGGACGTGTCCTGAACATTTCCGTACTTTATCTTGCAGGAACTGGAGGACGAGGGCTTGGGGGCCGACGAGCCGCGCGATGAGGAGAATTCCGAGTCGAGGACTCCGCCAGGGGAGGAAACCGACGACGACGAAGCCTACGAAGAGAACTCCACCGAAAGCGAAGTGGAGCTTATCGAGGAACAGCTGCCCGAGCACAGCTACAACCACCTGATGGGCCAGCTCAAGGCCAAGAGGCTCCAGCACAAGATGGAGAAGACCCTGACTCCCAGCCAAATCGAGGAAGAGCGCCGAATAGAGCGCGAGCAGCTGGCGGCCATCTTTGAGCTCCTGCGCAAACAGGAGGCGGAATTGAACCTCCAGGACCGAATAAGCGACCAGGATCTCAAGCAGCAGGTGCGGCTCTATCGCTGAAGTGGCGCCTGGTCTCACCCTACCTGAATGTGCAGACTTGTGTGATCTATTAGTTTAATGTTTAAAATCCCAGGCTTTGCTGTTGCCACATTCGGCCCAAGTGCGGGAAAGTCTTCAGTCAGAGAGCTATCTAATCAGTCGATGATGGCGGAATATAATATCATAGTTGTATGTAAATTATATGTATTCCACTTCGATCTGTGTATTTTGTGAGTTGCTGGTGTTATTAATATCTGATTTATCAACGATTCGTAGTAAATGGCAATTCAGCTTTCGAATTAAGAACATATTTATATATTTTTACATGTTAAAAGATGTGCTTAAACTCGCGAAAAGAAAACATTCTACGTAATATAGTATATAGATTTAAAATCAATTAGTTGCCAAATTCGATGGTTAGATTTAAATTGTATTTATATAACTTTGGATTTACTTTTTCATTAAAGAATGTAAAGCTGTGTTAAGATACTCTAAATATTCCCTTCCTATTTCTTTTCGTTTTCGCTAGATTTAAATTGTATTTATATAACTTTGGATTTACTTGTTCAATAAAGAATGTAAAGCTGTCTTAAGATACTCTAAATATTCCCTTCCGATTTCTTTTCGTTTCCTAACCGATGGTAATATTTTTGTGTCTGTTTGCTCATATTTTGTGAATGTTCAGATTGTCGCGATTGGCTTTCTTGTCCCTTTTAAAAATAATTATTCTAACAATAAGTAGATTCCATCAACACACCTTCGATTAGAGCAGTCGAAATGCCTAGCGTTTCAGTTCCAAAAATTGTTAGTACTAAAATGTTTTTAAATTCACGTGGAGCAGATATTTTGTTGGAGTTCTAAATACGTTCGGTTTGTTTTGGTTGATGTTTAAACGTGTCGTTGTGGCGCCAATGCCCATGCATGTTTACAATCGCTTATCGATACACCGCGTACACGGCAACCGTGTGTGACCAATTCAAGCACGAAATCGTTGACCAACACTAACTGTACATCAGACGACACGACAACAAAAACAACAGCAGCAACACCACCGACGTGCTTGTTCCTGTGTGTGTGTGCGTGTGAGATTGGAAGACAATGGCTGCAGCTGCGGATCTGGTTGTTCCTACCCTTGCCAGTGAGTATAGTCCGGATGCAATCCCCGCCAGGTGGTCACTGAGTTTCTATCGACGCCTTGGAGCATCGAAGGCAGCCACTTGGGCCGCCCGGTTAGCGGAAAAATTGGAAAAACCGCGCGACCTCGTGTTTCCACCTGCTAATCCGGGTCACCTCTCTATTCTCATCAACAGTTCGCTCTAGCGTGGCCGTGGAATTGTGGTCCTCGGCGGGCTCCAAACAGCCCTTCGAGCACAAGCCCCACCTGCCGCGCGAGGAGACGAAGAGCTCGCGCTCGATCTGCTTCAGCTCCGACGGCCGGTACTTCGCCTACTCCAACGGGCAGGAAGTCAAGGTGCTCCAGGCCAGCCGGGACAGCGCAGCCAGCTGGCCGGTGGTATGCCTGCTGCCCAGGCCGAAAGCCTTCTACCTCCAATTCTCGCCACGTGGCAGCTACCTGTGCACCTGGGAGCACTATGCCATCACTAAGGACCGGCCGGAGGGGTCGCCCAATCTGCTCGTCTACGAAGTGGCCACCGGTGTCGAAGTATTCGCCATCGTGCAGAAGAACCAAGCGGACTGGCAGCCATCCTGGTCGGCGGACGAGTCCATCTTTGCTCTGGTAGTCGGCGGCGAGGCACTCTTCTATGACCTGGGCGAGGGAGCGGAGAAGGGATTCGCCACCACATCGCGCAAGATAGGAGGCAGTCGCGGAGGTATGCTGTCGCTGGGTCCCGGTAACTGCCCCCCGTTCCTTGCGTTCTACACGCCGGGAGCCAAGGGCGCTCCGTCCATGTGCAAGCTCTATAAGTACCCGGCGCTTGGCCAGAACCAGACCGTAGCCTGCAAGAGTTTCTTCCAGGCGGATCGCGTCGAGATGTTGTGGAACAAGCGAGGCAGCGGATTGCTCCTCCTAACCAGCACGGAAGTGGATAAGAGCGGTGCCTCCTACTACGGCAACCAGGCGGTGCACTTCATGGCCACCAAGGGAGATACCTGTTCAGTGCCTCTCTCTAAGGAGGGACCGGTGCACTGTGTCAAGTGGAGCCCTAAGGCAACTGAGTTTGTAGTCGTATACGGCTTCATGCCCTCCAAGGCTGCCCTCTACAACCTCAAGTGCGACGTAGTCTTCGACTTTGGTGAGGGACCACGCAACTGTGCCTACTTCAATCCCTTTGGCAGCCTCATAGCTCTCGCCGGCTTCGGCAATCTGCCTGGAGCCGTCGAGGTGTGGGATGTGTCCAAACGCGAGAAACTGACCAACCTAAAGTGCGCCGACACCACGGTTTTTGAGTGGCATCCCAATGGCGAGTGGTTCGTCACGGCCACCACCGCGCCTAGGCTGCGCATTAGCAATGGGTAAGTGGATCCATCCAAGTGCGTATACTACCGATAACGCAACTTTCACGCAGGTTCAAGGTCTACCACTACTCCGGGGCCCTGCTCCACGAGACCATGTGGCCCCAGGGTCAGGAATTGTTGGGAATTGAATGGCAGCAGTTTGCGGATAAGACGTTCAGCGAGCCCAAGATTACCAAGGCCAAGCACGAGGGCATCAAGTCCAGCCAGCCAGAGGCCAGCAAGAAGGCTTACACACCGCCCCATCTGCGCTTGTTGAAGGAGGGCAAGAATCCGGAAAAGTATCTGCCCCAGCCGAGTATTCCCGGACTGGCACCAACGGCAGCAGCAGGTAATACGACGCGGAAGTTTTGGCACAGGCAATACGACCTGGACAATCCCATTATGCGCCGAGGCGAGCAGGGCCAGTGCCAGCTGGTGGCGGCGAATGGCGCGGAAAGACCACCACCGTCTACCGGGTCCTCGACCAGCCGCCACAACAGGCGCTATCGGCCCTACCAGCACAAACGCTACTAGGCTCACGACACACGCAGCTTGTCAGCTCCTCAGCTCCACTCACCCTTTCACACACATTTTCTATTAGCATGCCATTAGGATTAGGGATTGCGCGGTCGTAAGTAGGCTCGGCTGTGTGTTTGCTAATTGCTGTTTGCATTTCTATTTGCCTGCAGGTGGTGTCAATGGGAACAAGAGGAATAACAAGAACAAGCAGCGAAGCGCTAGGAAGGATGTGAACGTTATAAATGGCGGCGATGCTGATTCTGCCCCGACTGAGGTGGTCGATCAAGCTGCTCCGGTTGCTCGACAGTCGCCCGTTTTCATGGCTGCAGATGAGCGGAGGCCGCAGAATACTCCCAGACAGAAGTACCAGCAGGATAACGCTGCCGATCAGCCACCAAATTCGCATGGACAAGGCCAGCCTAATGGCCAGCACATCAGCGATAAGGAGCGCAAGATTCGTAGCGTCGCCAAGAAGCTGTCGGACATTAAGAAGCTGAAAGTCCGACGCAGCCAGGGCGAGAATCTAGAGCTGAACCAACTGAACAAGATTAAGATGGAAGCACAGTACCTGGATGAGCTCAAGGCTCTCAAGCAGTCTGCCTAGAAGGACGTTGATGACGTTGACGATGACGATGGCGGCGAGAAGGCTGAGGGATGCGGGGAGTAATTGCTCTTGTGATTGTGATACACCACCTCTTCTCAGCTCCACTCCACTCTACTCCATTTTCACCTCCTGTTCGTCTCCTTCCTGCTGTTTTACGCTCAGTTTGTGGCCCATTTGCCGCAAAGTTTCAAGTTAAAACATTTTTCTACTATTGTGATTTCCTAACTAATTTCGGCAAAACGTACAGTAACTCCCGTAAACAACAAATTTATGTACCAAATTGTGCTACCAAGTAATAAAGATGTTTCCACCAAAATCCTCGGATTACTGCTCCCAATTCGACTTCTTCTTGATGAACTTCTCCTGTCCGTTCTCCTGGACAGCCACATAGTATCCCAGGCTCTCGTACTTGTACCTCATATACGCGATGTAGCCGAAGACCCCGGCAATCGCGGTCAGTCCCAGGCCCATGATGATCTTGTTCTGAAAGCCAATATGGAATATTGTACAACTCGTTACAATTCAATCGAAGTTTAAATGAAACCGCACCGGCTTGGTATACAGCTCGAAGTTGATCAGCCGGAAGACTCCGGTGCTTCGCATGGATCGGATGCCATCGCCAGGACCCTGCTGCTTTCCTTCGCTCATCCTGGTCGCGTTCTCCACTAAATGCTCACGAATTTATTGCACAATTTTATTGTAAATACAAACATGTGAAAGGAATGGGATTTGGAATAGTGTGGCCATCGAACTGAAAAATACCGTATATGTGAGGCACAGTGAAGATTGCCCCTGATGTGACAATTTGGTTCCTTCTTAAGCGCTTAAAGAATATTTCAGCATCCAAAGTCTTCTAAGCTACTTAATCCATTTGAAAATGAAAATGCTATTTATCTAAAAAGCTATGTTTCCTAGAATCAAAAATAATTGGGGCATGTTTTTCGAACACCCAACTGTTGAATATTTCGAAACAGCTGACTGTAAGTTAGCCATTCACAGTGAAGTGTTTCCAATTTCGAATAAAAAACAGTTTATAACAATATTAACAAAATGCCTTTGAATCGCGCTATTTATCTGAATTTACTTAAAGACTTCGATCCACCAAATCAGAAGCAAGTTTCTGGAGTTTCAAGAGCCAGTTGTTTAGTTGTTTTACAAAAAATAGAAAAAAAGGTTGGAGCATCCGACATTCAAGAGGAACACCCTTTGACGCTTCCCAGGTCCGGAGGACAAGTTGCTCCTGGGCTTGCAGTTCTACGCATGTGGAAATCTGGATGCCGATGGGTACTTCCGTAAGGCTTTTGCATGTCGGTTGGTGGAGGAGGTTTCCCTACACATTGCGGCCATGTCCAGAGAATGGTGGATTTCTAAAGAATCTCCCAGTTTCTAAATGAGGTGGGAATGGTCGGGTGCACGCACATTCGGCTGCATCCCCAGGGGCAGAACCACGTCGACCCCTGCAACCGCAGGGGATTCTTATCAGTAAACGTCCAGGCTGTCTTAGATATCCAATATATCGTGGCAAGATGGCCTGGTTCAAGCAGAAATAGTACTATCTTCGATAGAGGTCGACTAAAATCCAGGACTAAAATCTTGGGAACTACTCGCTGAACAAATATTGATGACCACCCTTATAAATCCCACCACGGAGGCACAAAGTCGTTATAACGAGTCGCACATATCGGCATACAAGGCCATCTTCGGATGTTTTAAGGTCTGGAGACAGAGGTTTCCCGTCCTATTCCTTGGAGTGTGGATGCCTATTGAAACGGCGAAAACATGATCGTTGCATGTGCGGTCCTCCAAAACATAGCAATCCAGGAAAAGGACCCTTTGCCCCAACCTCCTGTCGACCATCCATGGGCAATCCTTTTGAACTGTCGTACGACAAGAGAATCAATGACAAAGCTGATACCAACGATGAAAATCTTAGAAACAGTATAATCAGTAAATACTTTGGGATCTGATGTAAATTTTGAGAACTTTTACACTACAAGCTATAGCTCATGAATCCCTCAGGGGGTCCTGCAAAACAAATAAACATTAAACACTTTAAACAACGAAACTGCATCTAATAGCGTACATTGAGTTTCCTTTTTTCAGCGATTTCCAAGAAGAGCTCCTGTTTCGCATTTAGCGTTTCCATTTTCTCTAGGTGTTTCTCCTGAGCGCGGATGTTTTCCTGTTCATAAAAATGTCGCTGTGCTCTGACCAGGCGTAGCTTTTCCTCTTGAAAAGTCTGTCGACACGGGGGCTTACCCTTCCGGCTGGGCTCCTCGTCGGGCCAGTCAGTACCGGATTACTATATCTTTAGAAGCCGCGTGTTCATTGGTATTCTCCCCAGGGAACTCGATTATGTCCTCTCTTGCTAGCTAGATTTAGCTAGGTGAAGGACAGTAAGGAATTCCTGCTCACAATCGCTATCCGAGTTTTCGCCTATCGTATCATCGTCCCCCAGGATCTGCCGGAGCTTTTCGGAAACCGATAGCCAGTTCATCCCACGCACTCTGCTTCATTTCAGATCACCGCATCGGATTTCTTCTTTTCAAAGATCATGCGCAGGAATTCCTCCTCCGTGGAAAAGTTTTGACCTCGCTTAAATTTGTTTCTTTAACTGTTCATTTCCAAGATTGTAGTTTGATCATTGTTTTCTTATGAGCTGAATTCGAAAACGTTTTAAAGCTTGAAATGTCCAATTAAATTATTGCAGATATAGATATCCGTAGAAGCGGGAGTTACTCTATCGGTTTCATTTTAGTTTTTGGCAAGACAACAAGTTGACTTCCAAACTACATTTATTTTACAGTTATTATACCTGGCACTTAAGTTAAATCAGGGTTAAGTTATCAGGGGTATTCCCGTCAGCTAGCTATTTCATAGCTATAAATGCCTTATTCCCGGCTTAAAAAGGTAAATGGGTTCCACGTTACCGTACATTACCGTATAATATGTGTATTTTAATTGCAGGACAAGTAGCGATTGACAATAGTAGCGATTCATTTAAATTATATATTGTGAATATCAACAACAGTTACTATTGATTTACTTAATTTTAATATATTATAAATTCTTTATCCTGTCCTGAAGACTGGTGAACATTTAAAAAAAAATTAATATCACTTTTGTTATCTGAAGGTGATCGTTAAAATTATATACAAAAACAAGTACTACACCTAAAAGAACCAAGTAATTTATTAAAAATTAAAAGTAATTCTCTCCTCTTAACGATGAAATGTTCCTCCACCAAAATGAGAAATATCAAATGTACCCCGAATTTATTTAAATAATTTAACCACGTCTCTACTATTTTACGGATATACCTCTTGATATCTCTTTGTCACTACGTGGAGGACAGTCGTCTAAATGATATACTTAGGAACCAACACTGAAGTGTGCATGAATCACTCCAAACTTTGAAATCAGAATCCAATTTGGCTTACTTTGTGCAACATAAATTTTAATAATAAATTATTGTATGAATCTACGCTTGTATATTTACATATTTTGATGTCAGTGAAATTCAAATTGGTAGCCGCGGTCCACAAAGCTCAGACCGCGTTCCGAGTCGACCGGAAAGTCGGCGGTGAAGACAATATATCCTCTATATTCCAAAGAGCTCTTCAGGTTCTGCAATGGATTGATTGATTATACAAAAGAAGATCGATATAAACAATAAATAGTAACCGCTCTATCCACATAGTCCTCAAAGCCACTTAGATCGTAGTAGAGCTTCAGAGGTGGCGACCGTCCAATTCCCGGCTTCTGCTTGTACGGCTCCCGCCGCTTAAGAATACTCAAGGCGCGTGACAAAAATGTTGGCGTCAGATTTCGGCAGTAGGATACGTCGAGGTGTTCCAGTCCTGGGCAGAGTTCCACGAATTCTAAGAGGATTTCGTCACTCAGGTCATTCCAGTTGCGCAAGCAAAGCAGCTGCAGCTCTGTCATACAGGTGTAGCGCTTTAGGTAGTCTGCCGAATGAGTCCAGCTGCAAATGGCCAGGCGCTTTAGCCTGCGATGCGTCCAGATGGGCAGCTCCTCATCCCAGCCCGGTTCCAGGGGCATATAGTATCCGTCCACGGCAAAGCCGACGATGTCCTTGGCCTTGAAAGCCATGATCTCGTAGAACTCGCTGACCTCGCGGATCTTGTGGTCATAGCTATCGGGACTGACCAGCGGGGGGATATGCCACTCGTTGTCCAGCAGCACCACCAGTTTCCTGAGGGAGGGCAGCTCCAGCACGGCGGGTAGAATGGGTTTCAAGGTGGCCAGATTGAGCTTAAGATCAGTGAGGTTCTTTAAGCTCTGCAGGCAGTTTCCCAGCTGAAGTTTACTGATCATATCGTACGTCCTAATGTCTAGGACCCGAAGATCATGCAGCTTGCTGTGGCGCAAACGGAAAATGAGTTGCGAAACATTATGCAGCAGAAGTTTACTACTTACCGGCACACCTCGTCCAGGTACTTCTGCTGCAGCTCAAACGCCTTGTGCTGGTCCTCGTAGAGGTGGAGTTCCTGCAGGTGCTGGAAGTTGGACAGGTACCGGCCGTCGATGGGTGTGGTAAGGCGCAACTTTTTCAAGCCCGGCAGCAGACGGGCCAGCTTACGGATGCTCCGGTTTGTGGGATAGCAATCGACGCCGTCTGGGTCGTAGTAGAAGCTGGTCACCATGGGCAGCTCCGCAATGTGCATTTCGTCCAGATCCTTTAGAATGGAGCACAGGCAACTGCTGCCGCCCATCTCTCTGATGTACGGACGCATTTGGGTTAGGAAGTAGACCAGGTCTTCATGATTGGGCAACAGTACCCGCCACTTCTCCAGATCCAGTTGCTCGTAGGCACGGCTGGTGCGCCACTTGCCCAGACATATGTACTGCACTCGCCGGCAAGTCCTCGCGAAAGACACTTCCGACGGCAGGTCCTGTAAGCGATCGAAAATCTGGGCCAGACAGTCGTCGTCCAGCTGCAGGATCAGGGATCCCGGCTCGGAAGCCATGGCCCGGGATGCGATCCTCACGTCCGAATCTGGATACAGGGTCTGTTAAAATAGCTGGAGCGAGAGATCTCTTCTGTTTTCTGTTTGGTTTCAAGCAGGTCAACTTAATTGAATAACAAACAAAAAAACATTTTGGTGCTCCCTCAGTGTGACCAGTCGTGGATGGTCTGAATACCTCACGTAGAATTCAAGTTCCTTACATTCATTTAATTTTCTCAGATAATATATGCGCGAATTATTTGAATAGAATTTAATACCACATTTCGTATAGTTTAGAAATTTATTTGTATATTATACATATAAATATAAATATTATATATATACATATATACAATAATATAAATAAATTTGTAATTTAAGTCTAACGTAGCCTAGCGTTATTTATAATTTCATTTCTATTTCTATTTATTTTTGTAGCTGTGGTATAAATAAATGATTACAATAGATTAGTATTTTAGAGTTTTTCTTGGGAAATATACCCGCTGCACCCACAGTGTTGTGGAACGCCCGGGTTGCAGGGGTGGCCAGACCGTTGGCAGCCGGGGAAAGTTGCCATACCACTGATAAGTAGAAAACACGTGTGTGTGCGCATTCATTTTGGTGGGACAAGCGTGCGGCTAGTAATTAATTGCGGACCGAAAATACTGACGAATAGTTGAATTAATCATGACAGACCTGCTAAAGATAGCCGATGCAATCGTACTGGAGTACTTGCAGTCCAAGGACAAGAACCTGGCCAAGGTTTTCCAGCAGAAGACGAAGGCGGTAAGTTTCAGTGCAGAGCGGCAAGTGCAATGTGTGCGGTTTGGATGCACCTGAAACATGTGGCATCTGCGTCCTCCTGGCAGCATCTAGAACCCGAGGGCGTGTGTTGTCTACCGAAGGCTCCGCGAGCTATCCATCTGCCACTTGCAGCAGCCTCCATCGCCACGTGCTTCGTCCAGATAACCAAGAACATCTGCCTTTTTCTAACTTGCAGGCCAGTGTCGCCAAAAGCAGCCCAAAGTTGAGTGAAATCCTTCAGTTCTATCAGACCAAGAGCCCCAACAAGATTCCAGCAATCAAGGCGACAGCCGGCGACTCCAGCGAGGACAGCGACTCAGACTCTGAGTCCGATGCGGCGCCTAAGAAGCCAGCGGCAGCGCCTGCACTAACAAACGGCAAGGCTGCCAAAAAGGCAGCATCTTCCACCAGCGAGGACAGCGATTCAGAGGAGGAGAAGAAGCCAGCAGCAAAGTCCACGCCGGCCAAGGCAGCCGTCAAGAAGGCAAAATCCTCCAGCGAGGACAGTTCCTCGGACGAAGAGACACCCAAAAAGGCTGCTCCAGTGAAGTCATCTCCGGCCAAGGCGACTCCCACGAAGAAGGCCAAGTCCAGCAGCGAGGATAGCAGTTCCGACGAAGAACCGGCAAAGCCCGTCGTCAAGGCCACACCGTCTAAGGCTGCTCCCGCCAAAAAGGTCGACTCCAGCAGCGAAGAAAGCAGCTCCGAGGAGGAGGTTAAGCCAGCTGCCAAGCCTGTAGCCAAGGCTGCACCGGCAAAGAAAGCAGCATCCTCCAGCGAGGAAAGCGACTCCGATGAGGAGCCAGCCGCTAAGAAGCCTGCAATCCAGCCTGCCGCAAAGCCAGCTCCTAAGGCAGCCGCTTCTAGTTCCGAAGACAGCACCTCAGAGGAGGAGGCCAAACCCGCTGCCAAGGCGGCTCCTGCTAAGAAGGCGGCTTCCCCTAGTGATGATAGTTCCTCTGAAGACGAGGCACCCAAAAAGGCAGCAACTCTCGCAAAGCCCATTCCGACTAAGGCTGCTCCCACCAAAAAGGCCGACAGCTCCAGTCAGGATAGTTCTTCGGAAGACGAGGCTCCCAAAAAGGTAGCTCCAGCAAAGGCCACGCCAGCTAAGGCAACTCCTGCCAAGAAGGCAGATTCCAGCGATGACAGCTCCTCGGAAGAAGAGGCGCCTAAGAAGGCAGCTCCAGCAAAGGCCACGCCAGCTAAGGCAACTCCTGCCAAGAAGGCAGCTTCCAGCGATGACAGTTCCTCGGAAGAAGAGGCGCCCAAGAAGGCTGCCGCCCCAGCAAAGGCGACACCGGCCAAAAAGGCCAAGTCTTCAAGCGAAGACAGCGACTCCGATGAGGAAGAAGCTCCCAAGAAACCAGCCGCGAAGACCGTTGCAAAGGCTGCTCCATCCAAGAAAGCAGATTCCGATGATTCTTCGGAAGATAGCGATAGCTCAGAAGACGAAAAGCCAGCAAAGGCTGCTCCCAAGGCTCCGGCCAAGCCTGCAAAGGCTGCCTCCTCCAGCAGTGACGATTCCAGCGATGAAGAAACGCCGGCAGTGAAGCCAGCTGTCAAGAAGACTGCTGCTCCTGCTAAGAAGGCTGAAAGCAGCAGCGACGAGAGTGACTCTGGTGAAGAGTCCGGCGAGGTCAAGCCCAACTCGGCTACCAATGGCAATGGGAAGCCCGCTCAGAAGCGCAAGTTTAGTGGTGGCGACCAGGACGAGGCCACTCCCAACAAGAAGTACAACAACTTCGTCAAATCGGGAGAGCAAGAGGTAAGGCGGTGTACCTTATCTATGTACATCTAAAATTATCCGCAGTCCGATTCAGCCTTTTTTTCATTCAGACATCAATTCTGAATGTTGGATAAAAATAATTCCAGAGTTAAAGTATTCCCTTAAAAGTAACTTTTAAAAGCCCTATTGAAATCTGTATGCAAACTTTAAACAGCGAATAATGTTTGCTCCTTGTCCGAATCCTGTGCAAATAGTTTTACATAACTTCATTGCCATTCGCAGAAGAATGACTTCACCTCCACACCTAACAACACCTTCAGCCGAAACCATAATATGAACAAAAGCGGAGGGGGAAGTGGGCGACGGTCGCCCTTCCGAAGGGTACGCACCGAGGACGTGGTGGTGGACTCCCGAGTCCAGGACATGTCCTTCGAGGCGAAGGTAAGTGCCGCAATGGATTTGAGTCGCGTGGGTGTGTGTGTTTGCGATGGCTGTTTAGGATTAGGCGAAGGGGGATCCATTTATGAGGCTGAAAGGGGCAGACACACAAATTAGCAAGATGCGCCTCGAAGAAATCTCAAACCACTTGTGGCACTTTACCAATACATTTTGAACTTATATCTCAAATCAAATCGTTGCTAATTTGTGGTTTGCCCCTTTCGGCGTTTCTCCCATTTCAGGACAACGGCTTCAAGAAGCACAACAACGGACGGGGCGGCCGAGGAGGCTCAGGCTTCTCCGGACGACCGGATCGCAGCACTTGGGAGACCAACAAGTTCAACGGCGAGGGCGGCGGTGAAGGAGGCGGCTTCAAGAAGATTGGCGATCGCAAGAGCTTTGGAGGCTTCGACAACAACCAGCGCGGAGGACGTGGTGGTGGCGGTCGCGGAGGCGGAGGCTTCGGTGGTCGTGGCGGTGGCGGCCGTGGCGGCGGTGGTGGCTTCGGAGGACGTGGTGGCGGCGGACGCGGAGGCGGCGGCTTTGGTGGACGCGGGGGCCGCGGAGGAGGAGGACGTGGCGGTGGATTCGGCAACAAATCCTTCGACTCGTCGGCGCCAAAGCAAAACAAGAAGATCACCTTCGACAATTAGATATAGTTTAGTTAGCGCCACCCACCCGCAAACACACACACACACACTAGATGCAGTTATATTATCGGATTAACCAATTTTATTATTTGCTCACCACGATAGAAAAACGCTGCCGGATCCTGGGGCGAGCGAGCCAACAAGGATCTGAAGCACACGCGCGGCAAGTCCTTCAAACACGAGAAGACCAAGAAGAAGCGCGGCAGCTACCGAGGTGGCCAAATTGACGTGGGAGTCAATTCAATAAAATTTGACTAGATTTATATACACCCATAAAATAATACTTATTCTAACGGATATAACTAGTCTGTAAGCAAAAGAGTAACTAAGTGTAATAGTTTCTTTACGCAATAGTTCCGCCACATGTAAATTCTTTCCAAACTCTTGATTGACTTCGGGAAGTCCGTACTTCCGTTTTAATGTGAATTATTCGAGTGCAAATTGGCGGTCGACAAACCCGTGACCAAGCTAATGGTTATTATGACTTTAGCGGATTAAACCCTTTCTTTTCCTGATCGGTCGGAATGAAACCCGAATGCTTTTCGTGGATTTTTTATAAGCCTTTTAAGACTTAAAACCCTATACATTTCTATTGTATATTATATATATTTATAAGGTTCGTAAAAAATAAGTTATTTTCCAGACGCTTGGGTTAAATGAAGGGTTGACTATTCCGATTAGCACATAAGTCATTTTCCGCTAACTTGTGGCGATAGCCGGTTTATGAATGCTTATGACAACTTCAATATGTAAAAGATAAATTTGTTTTGTCACATTGGACAATGTATTTAATTGAACGTAGAAAACACGGAAAGAAATACATGTGTTTTTTAATAACTGAATTGTTTTTAGTAGTTTGATTACAGATTTGAATTGAATGAAACTAAACCTTAAACTTCATTTGGATGCTCTCTTCAGACCATCAAGTTTTGAAGTTTAAATTCTTTTGGTTTCTAATCTTTAAAAACTCATCCTATTCCAGGGAAAGGAACTGCCACAATCGATGCGGGTAGCATTTTGGGTTAAACGAAAAGTTGAAAGCGGAACCCAAATAAGATATGATTTCAATGCTTACTGGAGGAATTATTCTTTTAATTTGTTATATTTATTAATATGAATTTGATGCTTACGTTACATGTAACTAGGTTTCACTTTATCTCTTCATGATCTTTCACATTTAGTATTCAGAATGTATTGTCGTTTGATTTCACATACATAGGTGTGTACATTAAGTATTTCATAATTTAAAACGGTTCAACCAATTCAAGCAATATCGATAACGAATAAAACATAAGGCGGGCCATTTAATTATAAATCATATAATTAAATAATCACATTGCGTATAAATCGTACGTTAAATTAATGATATTACATAGTATTCATTTAAAATATCAATGTCATGGTGTGTTTGTAGTACGAAGGTATCAGCATATCAATTTACAAACTTTCGAGGCATTCTCATGGGTTTTTTGAGATTCTTAGAGTGTGTGTGTATACAAATCGAAGCTATCTGAACTAGGTATGTAGATGTTACGGGGCGGGTCTTTGGGTGTTGGAGGTGTTTAAAAATATTTCAACAAAATACATTTATATATCTTTATATAGTTAGTAGTTATATGAGATTCCTGTCTGGTTTTCACTACTTTTGCTCATCCCATTCCCCTTGCGCATCTTCTGTTGGCCAGCTTACTCGCACATGTATGGATAGTTAACGTCCCGCAGCGGCACAAAGGTCTCCTTGATGGATTGCGGAGAGGTCCAGCGCAGAATATAATGTGGTCCACCGGCCTTGTCATTGGTGCCGGACATCCGGCCGCCTCCGAATGGCTGCTGGCCCACCACGGATCCAGTGGACTTGTCGTTGATGTAGAAGTTTCCAGCGGCCATTTTAAACTCCTGCAAAGCGCACTTGACGAAATCCCTGGAAGCATACGTTATGAACTAAAGATTACCCTTTGTATATAGATAGAAGTTTCTTACTCGTCCTGCCCGAATACTGCTCCGGTTAAAGCAAACTTGGTAGAGGTGTGCACCAGTTTCATGGTCTCAAGGAGGTCCGACTCCTTGTACACATAAATTGATAGCACGGGACCGAAAATCTCCTCGGTCATGATGCGGTCCTTTGGATCCTTGCTGAGAACAATGGTCGGATTAACGAAGTAGCCCTTGCTGTCTGAGTAAGTGCCGCCGGCGAGAATCTCGAGGTTCGGGGACTTTTTGGCATGCTCAATGTAGCCCGTAATGCGTTTAAATGCTTTGTCATCAATCACAGCTGACGTGAAGCTGCTGAAGTCTTGAACGTCGCCGATCTTCAGCTTTGCTGCCTCGCATACCAGGCCCTCCTTGATCTGCGGGTGAGGGGTTAAACAGGTCAGCGTTGCGAAAACATCGCAATCTGATGCCTTTTAAACTTACCTGTGGCCACAGGGATTCCGGCACATACATGCGCGAGCAGGCGGAACACTTTTGGCCGCAGTACTCAAATGCTGAGCGTATCGTGGAGGTCACCACTGACTCAACGTCAGCTGATGCATGTATGAAGTGGAAATTCTTACCGCCACACTCACCAGTCAAGCGGGGAAAGTTCACGTAGTTGTCGATGTTGTTGCCCACCTGCTTCCACAGGCGGTTGAAGGTTCTGTTGTCGGAGGAAATGGTATTGAACGGGAAAATCAATAGACCGACAATTACTTACGGCACAGAGCCGGTGAAATTGATGCCCGCGAGGTGGGGACTGGCCGTAATCGTGTCCCCAAACACGGGCCCATCGGCGGGCACAAAGTTGACGACTCCATCGGGCACTCCCGCTTCGCGCATAATCTTAAAAATAATCCAGTTGGACAGCATGGCAGTGTCCGAGGGCTTCCAGAGCACGCCGTTTCCCTGCGAAAATCGAAGGCGGTTGCTTAGTTAATTGGTATTTCCAGCTATTGGCTAGCCTTACCATCAGAGCTGGCGTGTAGGACAAGTTGCCGCCGATGGCCGTAAAGTTAAAGGGGCTGACAGCGGCGATGAAGCCATCAATGCCACGATAGCGCAACGAGTTCTTCGTGACCTTTATGTTCTCGCTGATGGGCTGGTATTTAGTGACCTCCTTCAGAAAATAGGCATTCATTCTGCGAAATAGAATTTGCATTTGTATTGAATATTATAATTAGGAAAACTTTTGTTTCTTCCATTTGGAAAATCATTTAAAAAAATATCGATTCGAACAGATTTGTTTTGGTTCCCCATGTTCCTTGTTATGAATTATGGAAACACTCACCGTATAAAGTCGATAAGCTCCGCTGCCGAATCGATTTCCGCTTGGATCGCAGTCTTGGACTGGCCCAGCATGGTAGCTGCGTTGAGATCCTGGCGGTACGTCGTTGCCATTAGGTCCGCTGCCTTCTCCCAGATCTTCAGGCGGTCTGCAATCGACACACGGTCCCACTTGGGCTGCGTTTCCACCGCCGTTTTGATGGCCTTCTCGATGAGCTTCTTGTCGGCGTAGTAGAAGCTGGCCAGTTTGTGTTGGTGGTCATGGGGCATGACCTGGTATCGAACGTCCGGCGTCTTGTACTCCTTGCCGCCGATTACGATGGGGATGTCTTCGCAACTGGAGGCCGTACCCTTCAGAGCCTGCTCGAGGGCCTTACGCTCCTTAGAGTTCTTGCGATATCCTAGGATCGGCTCATTAACGATCGGGAAGTCCTTCAGTTTAAGGTCCGGTATAACGGAACCAAGACAGCGAGTGGAACTGAAACAAATGAAGCGCTTTCAATGTAATATAACTTATAAGAGCTGTATGACGGTGTATGTATAATGTGGTAACTTATACATATTGTGTAAGTTTTAAATGATTAAATATAAAGATTATAAACTCAGGCATACCTTTTCAGCACGCTCTGCTGAAGACTAGAGCACCTGGATGAGGAACTTCGCAGCATTCGCAACATCTTGTCGGGATTTGGGGGCCTGTCTCCTTCACTGCCGGATTATATAAGCGGTCTCTCAGATTCTTCGTCGTCGTCGGCTCGTACCACCTAGAATTTTGCTATCTGAGCGATAGGCCAGCGAAAAGAGCAAACGTTTGATTAGTATTCATTTATCAGCAACCTTGGCAATTCATTGGGGGTCCGCGTCGAGTCGCGTGTTTTTGATAAGCAGCCAAACGTGAAGCTCCCGACGACGACACACCCCCCAGATAACGCGCAAAACCCAAACACTGCGAACCAAAAGTATGCGCACTTGCAAGAAATTCTAGAAGGTGCACTAACTTGGCCAGTTGGTCAACCGAGCGGATGACTGATTTATTTTCAGTTTACTTTATTATCGATATCCACGTTCCCGTTCCCCCGCTCACACACGCACTCACACACAGGCGCACTCAGAGCGCTTTTTGCACAAGCAGAAGCTAAAATTTGACGAGCATCAGCTGTTCTGTCTACAAAGCGCACAGTGGGGTGAGAACGTGCCAAAGCTCACACAATCTAATTCATCGCAAATTAGTAAATTTATGAATGCTGCTTTATATGTTGACTACCTTGAAGGCTGGACCAATAAATACATATTATCTTAAAAACATTTTACAATTTCTACCCAATTGGTGTCGACTGTGTGTTTAAAAAGGGAACTTAACTAACTGCCCATAAAAGCGATATTGCAATCATGTAATTTCAGTTGCGGGATGTTGTCTCTTTCCACTGTGCGGTGGCTACGGAAATTTCCCATTGCCGAAACCAGAAAGATGGAGAAGGGGGTTGAAGGGGATGTGAGCAGAAGTACATATACGTATGTAGTTCTTGTGTTTTTTAACTGACGCTGCCTTGATTTATGAAATTAAATGGTGGGGAAGGGGTGTAAAAGCGGCGCAAAAAGTAAAGAATCGAAAAAACACCCTACGGTGCGCGTGAGCAGCCCCTGTGAGAGGGAAAGAGATGGCTGATAGAGTGAGAGAGGGGCAGAAAGGTGGCGAATATGTGGAACAAGCTCTTTTAACGTAAGCATACTTTGGCTCTTTGTCTTCCTCTTTCTGCTCACTGCTTGTCAAGTGCTTAATAATATATTACGATGAACTAAAGACATTGATATTTATGAGAAAGGAGAGGAAGTTTATGGAAACGCAGGGAGCGGGAACACAGGGAAATTGCCTTTGGAGGCCGAATGTAAAACAAATTTATTTACTGCTCAGCTGTAGATACACACGCACACACACAGGCGCATTAGAATGCAGTCGGTTAGCTTTGTTTTTGTTGCTTTTCTTATTGGCCCCAATTACGCAATACAATGTTTTTATGCCGCCTATTGGCCTCCGCCTTTTAACTCGCCGTCCATCCCATTTGCACCTGCAATTCAACTATTCGGCGCTTTTCCACTGATTTCGGGCTTACTTTGTGTGAGTTTCAGGCGACGGCGGCGGAATTCGGCGAGAGCACGACGTGTGGTGTGCCTTTGTTTTGTGTTTTGCGAGACTATTGGTCGGTCGAATTTGGACTTGGCTAACGGCCGGGAACTATCGGAAAGCTGATACATTTTTGCCCCTTACTATCGTGCACCTTACAACACTGGCCATAGCTATCGATAAGGCGCCAAGAATGCACCTGGTTCAAACTTTGTCGTTTGGTTATCACGAAGCAAGAAATATTTGCCAGTATATGGTTATATATGGGAGCACAGCCTCTAGGCTGTGATATAACTATTAAGACGACCAGATGTGCGTACACACTTAATGACTAGATGCTAAAAGAAGAGAAAATAATGTGTACAACCCTTTAATGTTCCCACAAAGAGTCATTGCTAGATACACTTGGCTGCATCGTGAACATACATAGGTTCGAATATGCTAGAAGAAATACAAATTACAAGATCAGTGCCTCGAGCTAATAAAATAATGCTAACAGGCAGCCACTAGTTGTACATTTTTTTACCAGGTACACTAGAATTTCTATAATAATAATTTTATAATTATGTAAATGTTTTGTGTTAGAATTTTGTTCTAAGGCCATTTGCCATGTTGTCTTGATTTTGATTTTAAAGCGAGGTTTGGACACGTCATGGCAATCTTTTTCTTGGTTGAATCACTTTTTCTTGTAAAAACTAGTGTA
The DNA here is from genome assembly GCF_004382145.1 of Drosophila mauritiana. Taxonomy (NCBI): domain Eukaryota; kingdom Metazoa; phylum Arthropoda; class Insecta; order Diptera; family Drosophilidae; genus Drosophila; species Drosophila mauritiana. The sequence goes on from NC_046669.1 coordinate 21,236,150, forward strand.
ACCCACTAAGAATTGGTCTTGACTTAGACATAGTATAATAAATAAATAATATATTTATTAGCACTAACACACTTATGGAGTAGGATGACTTAACCGTGTACACTAAACTATATTAGGTTGCGGGCTTCCTAGCCGTAGTATCCGCTTCCGCCCGCACTGGCTGTTGCGAATCCTCCACTGCTGCTGGCGTAGGCCACGTCTAGAGGAAGAAACAGGTCCAAAACACTTGTAGATTACTTGGGTGCTAGGAACTGAGGTGCTCTCAGCCGGAAAACTCACTCATGCCGTTGCCGCCGTAGGGATATCCCCCAAAGGGGTACCCGTACTGTCCGTATCCGCCGTACATCGAGTATGGGTTGTAGCCGGGGTACGAGAAGTACGGATATCCGCCGTAGCTGTAGGGGTATCCGTACATGCCGCTGCCGTATATGTTTCCGTATCCCGATCCCGCTCCTGCTCCCGCATTAGCGCCGCCGTAGTAGGGATATCCGTAGTATTGGCTCGCGGAGGGCTGCAGGAACATCGCGACCAGGAGCAAGCCGAACCAACAACATGGAGACCGGCTCGACTGTTTTACTGACATGATTTTGCTGGCCATGTTTGTCGTGTGTAATCCTCGAACGTTGACTGAATGCAAAAGCCCCGGCATTAACTGGTTTTATAGAGTTTGCCGCCGAATGTTTGCAATTTTAAAGCATAAAACGCTTTTTTAATGGAGCTTAATCGGGCGCCCATCAGCGGCTGCTCGGTTTGCTCGTTCGTGCATGACCCAGCCGGCGTATACGCAATATTTTGAAATCCCAATATAAACGCTCCGCAAACGTATGTATTTAGTGCGAGTTAACAACAAGAGAACAAAACAAAACAAAACTATTTGGCCCTTATTGGCCTATCGTCGCGATTACTCACCCCACATCTCATCTGATTTCTGATTGCCGTTTTGCTATCAATTTAAATTAGTCAGCCGCTTTTTTCGCCAGGGGTTCACATTTATTCTGCGTAAACACAGTCATTAACCTTAAAATTGGTTGATGGTCCGCCTAGTCATGTGCGATGCCAGTGGTGCTTTCCACTTCTTTGAGGTTCATTGCCGGCCTGGACCGTGGTCAATGCTCATTCACGCCCTTCGGATGAGGTCAACCGTAATAACTCCGATTCTGATAATTAGAATCGTATTGGTTTTCGGATTTTCCACTGCGATTAGCTTGGTCGTTGGCCGAGAGTTCAGTGTGAGGGACATTTGGCTACAGACTTCTGGCCTTGGTCATGCATCGACGCTGAAACTATTCCACAATGCGAATCTGTCAGTTTGGAAAGTGATACTTGAGAACTGCATAATGGAAAGTTCAACGTACTTGCAGATTAATTTGTCCTTTCTGGCTTTGAAAGTAGTCGATATAATTTGGTTATACAACACTTTGTTTTTTTTTTAGCTGAATATGCCCCATCTTTACTATTTAGTTATTAGATACGGTGGGATTACTTTATATAACACTATAAACTTACATTACACTTCATTAGACACATCTCGCATAGTAAATAAGCTTTTAAAAATGTGAAAAACGCAAGTCGTGGGCAATTGCAAAGAATTGTTCTCAATACACTTTGTAGCTCCTGCATATGTGCCCGAAAAGTATACAACATGCCATTCATAAATATTTAAGGCTTTTCCCGTGCCCAACTCATACGTGTTCGTGTAGGTGTGTGTCATTACACTGGCCAACAATGCAAAATGTCACAATTGGAATTGTCCCGCCTTTGGGTTCCAATGCAGCTGACGTTTGCCTTCCGCCGCCCGCTCACTCACTCTCTGTCTCTCTCTGCCAGGGTGGTTTCTGGCTCTCTCTTCTTTGCCGCACTACTCCAGGTAGCTCAGGTGGGTTTGAGCCGCGTAGGTGTTGCATTCCCGCTGCCCTCCATTAGTTGAGTGAGTTACTCCGGCCGGATGCCCACTGCGCATGCTCAAGCCTGGATGTGCACGGATTTCGGAACACCCTGTATTCAAGTAGCCTCAGTTGTTTGAGCCGAGTGACTTGCTCATGAATTCGGCTTGGTAATTTGTGTACGATTTGAAAGAGTTTTATGAAAAGATTGAGATTTTAAAGATCTTGTGCAAATAAATTTTGTTTAAAACTATTATCAAGTATTAATACATTTTATAATAACCCAATATAATATTACGCATAGCGAACACGCCTGATATTCTTTAAAAAAATGTGTGTCTGTGTAACTTATAAAAAGGAAATTTTGGTTATATTACTTCTTTGGAAAGCCATTGCTATCATATCTAGACATTAAATTCTTGATAGTTAACATTTTAAAAAGGATACTTTTACCCGGTCCCCAATTTAAGGACTTAATTTTCCAGACCCCAAACGAGCAATTTTCATATTAAAAAGTTTGTCTATGCCGAGCCTAACTCCCTTCCCCACTTTCCGCTGGAAAAATTGAAAGCTATCCCTTGCAAAACTTCCGCAAACTTTTCATTCATTTAGCCTCATACTTTCGCATTATATTTGGGACAGTGAAATGCTAATTGTTTGTCCAAAACGAAAGGAACCTCCTTGTAGCCATCAATTTTTCAGCATTCTTACGTGTAATTAATTAAAAATTTGATGCAGCAGCAACTTTTGTTTGCTGTCGAAATTACAGCAGCAACAAAAAGCTAATTAAAACTTAAAATCATATAGGAGTGCAACTGGAGCCGTGCCGTGACCCACAGAGATCGCCCACTCGAGAGTCTCACTCGCTGGCAGGAGAAATTCACTCAAAGCGCCGAATTGCAACTGAAGTGTTACGCATACGCCGCGTGGGACCGAGCGAGATGCCATCCTGCTGTGAGTGAAAGCCGGGCGAAAAAATAAAGAAAAAATCAATTAAAATGCACTCGAGTGCACCGCGCTTCTGTACTCATTTTTGGGTTTAGCAAATTTGTAAGAAATTTTTGAACGAAAATAAGCGAGGCAGAGCATGCTTTCTCCCTTCCTCGCCATATCTACCTCTCGCTTGCTCCTTCCCTTTCGCTGCGTGTGCGTGTGTGCGTGACTGTGTGTGTGAGAGGCGGGGGGATATTTCAATTCAGTTATTTGTGCAATTTCGCTCAGTCAAGTTGTGTGTTCCTTGTGCAGTGTGTGCGCCTGGCATCCATCAATCAGCCGACCGAGTTTGACGAAAGGAGATAAGATACCCAGAAATTACCCAAAAAATTTACAAGATTCCTCCAGCCTTCCCCCGCCTGGCGACCGATAACAGCGGATTAAGTGCATCATCCAGAAGCAAAACGCCGCCACAGAGAGGGAGGTAAAGATATTGACAGCGGGACAGCGACAACGGGAAATAACAGTTTCAACAGTTTCGACGGCTAATAACACTCGCTCTGTGCCTGTGCGTGTTTTGCCTCTGTGTTGGTGACTGTACTTTTTGGCGCCCAAAAGCGTTCTCGCCTAACAACAAACACTAAGCAAGCAAACAAACGGAAAACATTCAAACTAATTAACAACATTTTACCACAGCGAAATTTAATGTAAACTCTGCGCCACCAAATTGACAGGTGAGTTCGGACTGCTGAACAAATATTCGAAAACTATGTATTTATAATGATTTATTTGAAATTACGAGCAGTTCTTGTTGCCATATTATGTTAATGGGTATTTGATTGATGTTTATATTCATTGGCCGATATTTTAATTATGCCACATTGATGGGATATCGATATTATCTGGCATTTTATGCAGATGAATTTTAGGCCTTCAACAGTATGTTAAAAGAGACTTTCACTTATAAATTCTAACAATTAACAACTTGAATACTTTAATTTCATAAAATAACGCTGAAAAAGAAATCACCCATTAAACTATGCTTACTTCTTCAAACTAATTATTCATTTTCATTTAAAAACAAGTTATTAATGCGAAAACTAAAATCCATATTAAGCAAATCCAATAAAATTTCAACAACACCGACTATTCTCCCCCAACGTCGTAATGCACTTTGTTCCTTACGGGGCAAGACAATGGGCCAGACACAAGGACACAGACAATACAATTTCATGGGACTCTCAGGATCGGGAAAGCGGGTCTTGAGCAGGCGGAGGCGGGGGTTGTGGTATGGAGACTAATTAGAACTCCACTAGACGTCATAATTGGGGCCGATGGGGGTGTGGTCTGCGGAGGGGCTGGTCGCGGGGGCGGATCTGAAAGAATCTGGAGCGGGAGCTGGCTACAAGTGCATTAAGTAGGCGAAGACTGTGGACCCGCTGCTTGGACGGACAATTTTCACTTAATAGCCAGGCACCAAAAATCTGGGCAATGGTGAAGGGGGGGGAGGAGAGAGAGGAGAAGGCGAATGTTGAGCACAAAGCAACATGCCGCACATCTGCACAGGGCAAAAAATAAGAAGAATAGCGAGAAGAGTGCGCCAGGGGAAACGGGGGAAAGGGGCGGATAAATAGAAGAGTGAAATATACAAGTATTTTTACCGTGCGCAGTAATGAAAGGCCTCGGGCATAAGTTTTAAATAAATATTTGTCCCTCTGTATGTGTGCATGTAATTCAACAAAAACAACTGCAAACACAAACAAAAATGTGCACGGAATGATAGAAGAAGACCAAAGAATTGGACAAGCCGGGAAACAGAAGGCACTGGACTGAAAACACGGCATATCAAAATTGTGAGGGGCAAAAAACAAGGCCCAATGTGAAAGTGTAAAACTTGGTAATACTCTGGCAGGGCAACAGATACAGTGAGTACCCGAAATCTGGAAACGTGTGTAAGTGAGACCTCTAACAACTTATAGAATTTTGCAAAACTCGTTGCATTTATTGAAGAGAAAGAAGAATTCAAAACAAATGGATATTATTTAATATATCTTAAGGTGCCTATAAACAGCATATTCACAATACAACTGCGTTTGCTCGCTTTAACACGAAACAATTTGAGGTCCACTCATTTGTAGGGTATAATTATGGGTAGCTCCCACGAATGGTTGAATAGAGGAGGGGGTGGGGGTTCTGTGTTGCAATGGGGCGCTATGATGTGGCCAAGTGGTCGGGGCAAGGTAAACATGGCGAGCACAACAGGGGTAAGAAAACTGGCGGCTCTCCTTCGCTGCTGACTTACCACCAGGGGCGTATCTCGGGGGATTAACATTTATATTTTAAATATTCATTACATTTATACCTTAAATATTAAGTATTAAATATTAGGACAAGACCACAAAATCCTTGAATTCAACGGTAATTTCCTAACCATCCATCCCACCAGTTATTCTCTCAGTGTAGCGGGCGAAGGAACTGAAAGTAGGTTGAGGTAGCCACTGTTTGGCGCCGCCATGTTTAGAAAGTGCACACAAAGCATAAGGCTAACAAAAAGGCTAAGAGCGAGTGGGCGGGGAATCGAGAATGAGCGAATTTCGCTGCTAGAAAGTTTAACAAAAGGTTTGCTTAGCTTTCATGTAAAGCGTAAAATATAAACAATTAAGCAGTTGGTAGACAGTGATCTTCTATCCAACAACCCATTTCTTGATGCACAGCAAATTATGATTTTTTTATTATTCGTGTCGTGGAAGTTTTAGCTGGAAACAAATACCGATACTTCATGAATACATAATACATGTTTTAAATTATAAATCAATGGCAAAACAATATATCTATTCAATGCACATTTGCAGCTATTCAGTATTTATGAGCACACTCGAATGAACTTTTGTTTCATTTCATTTTATCGGTGGATATAGAAACCAATAATGTGATATGGATTTTAGTATTGAAAGTATTGAAATATTGTTTTTCAACTTTTTACCATATTGTTAAATTGATTGAGCAAATATAATCATCACATTATGACAAATTACAAAATAATTGTGCGCACAGTCAAAACGATGTCCTCGTTTTTGCTGCTGGGCTGTGGTGTCCTTCCTTTCATTCTTTCCTTGCCTTAACCCCTGACCTGCCCCGTCGTCATCGTGAGCGTACCTTGCAATATTAATGAACTCTTTTACATCGTCTGTCATTTCCATGGCGGCAGTGTAAACCGCAGCAGAACCCCGCACCTCATCCTTCGCTCTCCCTGCTGGGCCGGGTCCCCCATGTCTGCCTCGTTCCAATACTCATTTGGCTCCTATTTGCATGGCTTTGGTTCCCGAACGGGCGGAGGAGGTCGTCCTTATAGGGCCTGTATTTACTTTGGGGCAGGCCTAGCGAAAAAATTGTACGTTTATGCGGCTTGAAGTGTTGAATACCCAATGATCGTGGTCCCTTAAATTAAAATTTTTCTTAATGCGTAAGATATTATTATTTCTTATCATTTATGACAAACTTAGAAAAAAAAAATGAAAATATTGGAACTTTAAGGCTTGTGTTTCGAAGCTTTTTATGAAATAAAATAAGACTTTGGTAAAATTACTAAATTTGAAATGACTTTATCTTAATAAATAACCAAACTTAAACATGGAATAAATTGTTTTAAAAATATTTGTGGTACACCCAGTATTGATTTTCTGTTCTCTTCAATTTTACCATAGCAGTAGTAACGTTGAAGTCAATTCCATAATGTCGTACCGTGCGCCATTGATCGTGAAATCCCTCCGCATAAACACGCCTTTTTGCATGCCGTAATTGACTGTTGTGCAGGCAACCATCCACTATTCACCCGCAACTGTCGCTCTAGGATTCCCATTCCCCCCCAAGCTCCGAGCACCCGGATCCGCGAGTCCCCGACTTGCAGCCCCCAAGTCCCCGGATGCTATCCAGCACCACCCCTTTGGGGAGCATCCGGGGCGCTCCCAAGTGAACGCGTTGGCAGTGTTTAAAGTTTGTTACTCGAAATGCATTTTATATGGCCCGTTAGCCGTTACAGTTGTGTTTGCATTGGCCCGCGGGTATTCATTAAAGCAGAGGGATCCGCACGTGGTAAGTGGGTGGTGCCCACCCAGCTTTAAGCTGACAATATTCCGGGACTGCCAGCTGAACGGACGAACGGACGGAAGGAGAGGAGTTGAATGCGGCGGGGAACGGCAAGTTAGTTTGGCGTCGAAAAAAAACTAAAAAGGAAATTAAAGGAAAATGTTGCGTCGCTGCTCCTCTGGTTTGAGTAATGGAAGTTCTGTTGGGTCGGAGCATTTGAAGGGGACCGGGGAAAGCGGGTGGGGCGACGAATGGATTTGGATAGACAGGCCAGACGCCTGGAGTTGGCTTATTACATGGGCCAACTGCTCTGCGTGTGAGTGTGCTGGCCAAAAACTTATTAGACAGTTGGAAATTGAATATTGTTCCTGCCAAATTGTTAAATGTTTGTCCTGGTCTCCTCTCTGTCATGTTGATGTTTCCTGTTTCGGCTTGATTCCATCTCCATCTCCTCCAGGGATACTTTGTCCTTCATGTGTGCGGTTTCACCTCCATCTACCCGCCACATCCGACTTTCAAATTGTTTTGTTATGCCCCGTACGGGGGCAAGTAATTAGAGCAATGTTCACATGTGCAGCCAAAGTTTCCGATGTTCTGTTGATAAAGTTCGTCTGGGGCCCTTGGCCAAAGTGCGAAAAGTGTTGGGATTAGCACACAGTGCAGGGGAGCAGGATGTGATGATATGGGGGTAAGCTGGATCAGAGAATGGATCTGGATGTGCGGCAAAAATTCTTCTTTGCTGCACACAAGAGCAGGGATTTTAATTAACTAGCTCGGTGCAGTGATTTAATGCAGGCTCTTGCCACCAAAATCAAAACTCTTAAGACAAACTATAAAATTTAAGTACTCGTAAGCTATGCGATTGCACAGCGGTAACCAATTAGCATTTTATTTAACTTTGTGAAATACAAGTCAGTGCTGATTATACGTGCCAATTATTTGACATATTTATTAACTTCTAACGCTTAAAAAACGTGTTAACTATTTAATTTTGATTTGTAACCCTAGAACTGGTCAATTATTTGTTCATTGCACAGTGGTGGATATTGTGATATGGTTGATGTAACTTAATACAGCTGTGTTTTGAATGTGTACATTTAATTACTCGCAAATCACATAAACCACCTCATTGCATTGAATAGTCCTGCTTAAGTGTTGCAGATAGATACTTATCGACGTGGTTTTATGGTAGCCACATACAAGGTGTGCATGCCTATTTAATCCTACCCATTTTTGTAATCTCCTCAAATGTTGCTCTAAATTGAGAAATCAGTCTTTGTTGGCATGGCGCATAAGTCCTCTGCGAGGATAAATATAAACACTCGTAAAAGCCGCAGTCGCTTCATTAGTTACATTGCAGCCCTGATAAGCTCATTAGCCTAATGCAAGTAACAATGTTGTCATTTCGCCACGGTTGCATGACGATCCCGAGGTGTCTGGGGGACACGTTGCGTATACGCAACGTGTGCACTGCGGGCAGGGGCTCCAAGGAGGCGGCTGCTTAAATTGTAAGTAAGCCATGGAAACCACAGTTTGCCCGATAGCAGCCCGTGCTCCCCGGTGCAGCCCGCCCACTCACCTGGAGCTTATTAAAGCCCTTCCGCTGCAGACGCTTTCAAAGCGATTTCCATTCCCCTGCCCTGCCCTGCCCTGCCCTGCTCCCCCCCAGCTTTCTCCAGCTATCCAGCTATCCATCTATCTATCTATCTTTCTTCTCGTCTGTGTCTCTGTCTTAATGCCTCTTGAGTGCTTCGCTTGGCTGGGCTTAAACTCTTTGCTGGCATTTCAACGCTGCAGCAGTTTGCAATTTCACTCCCCACCACCTCGAGCCTCGGGTTTCTATCCATCCTCCACTCTTTAACCCCCAACCAGCAGCCAAAAATCTCCCAATTCCCTGCAACTTTGCCACTTTGCATTTGCTTCACCCGCACACTCGCAGAAAAACTCAAAATTGAACTTCAATCTTCCTCCTCGTGCAACAACAACAGCACAAAACACAAACGCATGTAAATTGGCCAATTTTGTATAGCCGCCCCACCACCCCCCGCATAGACACGCCTCACCGACCGCCCACTTTTACCATCCCGCTGGTTGGTACTTCTGCTTGGCATCCGGACAGATCACTGCAAGAAAAACATAGTGAGTATGTTTATGATTATGTTTTCGAAAATAAGCATTTGACTTGGTTTAGGAGAGCTTAAATCATTATGCATTATTGAGATTATTTTAATATTTTCGAATAATTCTAATGACAGAATGTCACGAATAAGCTTAGAAGGTTTGTTCATCAATAAAATGATCGAATTTGGTGCAGTTTAATTCTTTTTATCCTAGTTGATAATATTAAAAAACTGAAATCAGGTAAGCCCCTGATTGCGTAGAATGTGTCTACTTATAGATGTAAATAAATAAATTACATTAAATATATAATATTAAATTCGGCACTGTGCATATCAGTAGCATCATCTGAAGCAGTGAAAAAATTGCATAAAAATCCTTTTCTTTTCGGCTTCTTCTTTTGATTTGTAACTGGCGCACTTTGTAGGATTCTCCTGGCCTCCGCCTCCGGCTCCTCCGACTGCTTCTTCCAGCCCCGTTGGCATTTTATTTGTTATTTTCTTGACAGCCGCTGAGCCGAGCTTCTCCAGGAACTGCATTGGTCCTAAAAAATGCTGGAATATGAAAATTGGCAATTGGAAAGCTTTTGCGTTTCTTAGAAGTAGAGTAATGAATGCGAATTGAGAAACTTTGCCAGCATTCCTAAGCTGACATTCGGATTGCTTGTGCTGGGGAATTTTCTCGTCTATCAATTAGTCCCATGTCCTGCTATAAAGCACAAAAATCTTTACATAACATAATTCTCCTTTAAAGCCCCATTGCAAGCATTCAAAAGATTTCATTTATCCGATAAATGTATAGAAATATAAAGATACGCAAACTATCCAGGATCTATCGCCTCTTTTACAACAGGATTCTCTATAACTGCTCGTGGCTTGGAGGAGTCCCATACCTGCAGGCTCTGGAGGACAAACCGATTTCGATTTGCATTGCAATTAGGAATCCTGTCGCATCTTGAGCCATGTTGGCAACCTGAGCGGTAATGAAAAGTTGCGGTTTTCCCTCTCTGCTTTCATTTCTAGCGCAGACCACAACCAATCTCCATCGCGGAGATGCTCCGCTTGGTGGCGAGGTAAAAGTTTTAATGAAGCTGCCGCCGCCACTGGGACCGTGCCCCACCAGAAATCGTTTTCGTTTTCGGTTGGGGCAAGCCATCAATCGGGAAATGGAGGCGGCTCCAATCCCGAGCAGTGGTATGTGCCGCTAATCAAATTAGAATGCCAAAGCTAGCGCAACATGGCAACCTAGCTGCCTGCTGAATTATGAGACAGCTACTTTCTGCGGTCAACCGAAGTTTGACGAAGGCAGCTCGACGTCGGTGGCGCTGATATTACTCCGCATTAATTATTTGCACCCTCGACTGTGCCCGACCCGCCATAATATTTATTTAAAATTTTAATGAGGCGGTGCGAGTGAGTGGTCCCAGGAAACGGCTGCTGCTGCTCTAATACTCGTACTTCCCTGCGGTTGCCTTGACAAATCTGCGAGGAGTCGACGTACAGCATATTTGTGCGGTTCTGCAGCCACCACAATATATTTCCACACACACACACAGAAGTAGTCTTATACGCAGAGATACAGATACTTAGTTGCAAACATCGTTGCATACTTTTCGGTGCACTTGGACAAGGACACGGGACGTGTGATTGATGTGGACGACAATGGCACTCGGGAATGGAGGGATGCGGAGGTGGGCGGTCGGATGGGAGCTTACATGCTCTTTACATGGCCATTAGATATATCATACGTATCTCCAGCCGAGGCTGCCAGAAAAAATAACGTTTCAAGCTTGATTCCTCCTCTTCGCTTTTCTCGGCTTTTCTGAGGGGATTTGTGTGCGTAATATATTTAAACTGATTTCAACTTGATGCATCCACGGGAATAGTATCCTGTGCAGTATAAATAGCTAAGATATATAGAATTTTAAGGCTGCTCTTGTGTGTTTTTTAGGAAAGATATAAAGGGCCTTTTGCAGACAAATTCGAGTGTAAACCAGAAGATATCTGCCTTACTTATACCAAATTTATCGTCCTGATTTTGAATTCGAAATGGTTTATCACCATGAATTTTTTCTAAGCTTCATTTTCTATCGTAACGGAAACAATTTTATTATTTCATTGGTGTCGTTAATATATATCTGTTATTGGCTTGTCATTTCGACCCATGTTTCCCTAAGCCAATTAGTGAGTTTTTTCGAAATTCTGATGTGATACTCGGCACTTCTAGCTATTTGCAAACTTTTTGCCCGTTTGCGTAGCTTTCAATTAATTTAACAATAATTCTGTGTGCTTTAGCCACGCAGAAAACATGCAGAAAATCAAAAATAATTACAGAAATAAATGTATTCGTTTTGTTTTGCTGCTGTACTTGCAATTTTTGCATATTTCTGCGTAGCCATGTAAATGGCACGGGAAAATTGCTGAGAAGAAAATAAGCGAAAAATAAAAGCTGAGAAATCTCGGCTATAAATACACGACGTCAGCGAACGGCGACAACGACAACTACACGCTGGCACTCCTAAGTGCCCCCCAATCCTACCGCCTTCCCCGTTGCCGCTCCCACCAATTTGCAGGCGGGACGGATCGGATGGACGTAGCTTCTACGCTCTATGCCAAATGCGGTGGCCTCAGTTCCACAACAACGCTCGAGAGTCGTCACAGGGCTGGGGGCAACAACTGGGGTCTGTCCTCGACCATACCTCCTGTCCCGCACAGTGGGGCAGTACCAGGGGTAGTCCTGCGTGTTCAGGACCTCGGAAATGTCACTGAGGTTCCACTTGGCCAACATGGCGGATGAGTGATTATACGAAACTACCCATTACCGAGCTATGTTAGTAATCGCCTCACGCAGCTTAAGAGATAGTGAGCTAGCTGTTGGGGAAAAAGAAAATGATCATAAAAACTATGAATTGGTCTATTAAAATGGGCGAATCTTTCCACTGTGCATAGCATCCTTTTGGAGTGCCTCCCCTCATTCGTTGGTGGAAAATGTTTACGCAGCTCAGGCCAGAAGTGGTTGGTTCATGATGCCACGGCAATGGCAACATTTTAAGCTTCATCGGGCATGGAGAGCTTGCCACTGGAATAGTTGAGGGCATTGCGAAGAATGTCCGTGAAAAACGTCTCCAGGAGAGTCCACAATATTTCGCTGGTGGGCAAACAAAATAACGAGTATTGCTCAAAAAAAAAGAAGGGGGCACCCGGATTTGAACCGGGGACCTCTCGATCTGCAGTCGAATGCTCTACTCCTGAGCTATACCCCCACTTGAGTTAAAAGAGTTTAGAAGTCGAGAAGGAAACCCATATTTCCTTGGCCTTAACTTACGTTTTGATTTACTTTGATGTCCTTGTCAACTGGTGAGCATATGTGTACCCCCATTTAAAACTAATAAAATGTTAGATACCTTCTTGTTTAGCAAATAGCAGCTTATGAAATTAAAAATATTACATTTTATAACAGTTTATTTATTTTAAAAACGAAATTCTCTGTATAATCTTTATAATCATTATATTCACACCTTATTTTTTGCTATGCATTACCTTTGCTGAGGATGCAACCTTAGCGGATTTCTCTCTCTGTTGTGTCTGCATCCGAACCGCATATATGTTGTCTATATATTATGTACTAAATCTGTCGTTTTCCTTCAATATGTCAACGTTGTCGTGGTACTACCCCTACCCACCCCTTCCACTACCTCTTAGTCTGGGTCTGTTCAGTGCAGTTCAGTTCTGTTCTGGTTGCGTTGTCGTCGTCGCTGCTGAAATTTAATTAATGTGAAAATTTGCACAGACTCAGGCTATTTATAAGTTGTTGTAAGAGCTCGCCATGCCATAGCCAACCCCGTACTGCTGCCTCTGCCCCTTGGATCATGCAGTGCCTCCGGTAAATGCCATGTGGAAATTGAAAATTGGGAATTTTCCCTGGAGAGCTGAGCACTAAACTTGGCTTTCTGCGGGCGGGTGAATATTTTTCGGGGTTTTTGGCTAATTTAAATATGCAAAATGCTGCATGGATTGATTTTCGCCTCTGTTTGCAGAAGGTTGCTCTCATTTCGGTGGGTGGTATTGCAGTGGGGGTGGCAAAATTGGGAAGGGGGCAACGGTATGGAAATGGAAAATGGATAGGTGTGCCAGCACCACAATCAAACACTTCAAAGTGAGCCTGAAAAGCCTCTGAACTCTGTCACTGCCAGGCGGCTCCTCTCGACACAATTTCGATCGACCGACCTCCCTTTACCACGGTGTCGATGCTCAGGTGTGCAGTCCCAGCCCATGTCCCTGTCCCAATCCCTGTCCCAGTTGCCCCGCAATCCTGAGGTGCGGAGCGGTGTGGGGTGGAGTGTAATTGAATTTTGATTTAAAGTCCTTTGATATATCAGAAACAAAGTGAAGTCTTCGACTCACTTACGCCAGCAACAGAAAGGACCTGGACCAACTTGGGTCAATTCAATTCAATTTGGATGCCTTTCCCCACCTTCGGGACCCCCATTTCACTCGAAAGTTAATCGATAAGCCCTCATTCTCTCCTCTAAAATCCGGAAAACCGAAAACCCCAAAACCAATAAAAATTCGTTGGAGTAAACTGCACAACAGTGGATGCGATGTGTGGGCAAAGTTGAAAAGTTGTTGCAATAATTGATTTGTTGCAGATGTTTTGGGGCTTTGCCGGCTTTGTCTGCATTTGCCAGGCATTTGGCAAATGGAATTCTTTCTCTGAATTCCCTCTATCTCTCCCTTTGTCTCTGCAGCTGTTGAATTATTGCTATTCTATAGTAATTACTCTGATTAAATGGCAAGTGGCTGTATGCGTGTGTTTTATGGCCGTGGAACTGGCAAATTTAATTATAACTATAAGCTAGCCATCAGTGGAATTGGAATGGATATCGAAATGTTTTGCTTTAGATACCTTACATTCTTATTCTACTTGTTACTGGTAGAGGAAAAGGTAATTCTTAACTTGTTTAAAAGTATGCAGGACACGCTTCTGACCCTACAGGGTACTCAAGTACTGGTCATCTCTCTGGAACAAAATCCTTAAAGATGCAAAGATTTATTATGATTTCCATTTTCTTATCGAGCTGCATCTTAATTATAAACATTTTTAGAGTCTAAGGGTGCTGGGTATCTGGTATCTAATATTTAAGGGACTCGAACATTGCGATCTCTTGTTTTAACTGGCTCACTTGCAAATTCTTCGCCATTTCATTTCCATTTACAGACGAATATTCAATATTTGATAGAAATATTTTACTCATATTTTTGTGTACTTGGTAATCTGTTGTCATTATCCTCACAAGCTTAAGTCAAGCACAATTGAGTCCTAACCAGGACCTAACTCATTATAGTCTAATATAGTCTAATTTATATAAGTTAACCAAGTCAACCCTTAGAAGCAAGGTTAGGAGGACCTATATAATTGGCGTGCGCAAACTGTGGCAACTCTGGCGGAAAATATTTTTGTAAATTCAAGCAGCCGACAGCAAACGGGGAATTCGGACTGGAACGCATTCCCAAAGCCAGAAACGCTTATGCGGTGGCCCAGCCACACCCACTTTTTGGTAATACTTTTCTGACTTTCCATTAGCCGCCGGTGCAGTGAAAACGATAATAGATCCCCAAGCCGCTTTCCACCGAGTCCTAGTCAAAATGTGTTTTCGTACAGAGCCAAAAATATGAGGAAAAGTGAAAATAACGCAGAAAAACCAGCAAAAGCAGTGCTCAGATATTTTAATTAGAATCAAAGTAATTTGCATGATAAACAGGAGATAGAAAATGGGAGCAATAACAGATAAAGTGGATAGGGGTAAAATGTGAAGAGAAACATGCGTGCAAAAATTTATGTGAAATTGAAAAATTACCAATTTAATTGGGAAAATACGAAACAGAAGCTAAAGGCTTCAATATAAACAAATTCACATGAGGTGAATCATCAACAATTTGATATTTCACTTTAAAGCTCAATGCACTGAATACAATAGAAAAATGTTAAATGTGAAAATATTTGAAAATTTCGATAGAAAACCGTAACGAAACTTATACAATCAAACAAAATTGTGGGCTTGACAGGTTTTTGTGGTTAGTAGATGTTGGAGTGGGCGTGGCAACGCTCTGATCCGGGATGGAGGGATCACAAGAATCTAAAAGCTTAATTTCAACGTTCCATCTCTTATAATTCCGGAGATCTCGACGTTTATACGGACAGTCGGATGAGTGGACATGACCAGATCTACTTGGAGAGCAATCCTGCTCAAGAATATATATACTTTATATAGTCGGAAAGGCTTCCTTCTTTCTATTCCATACAATTCCAATACGAGCAACGGGTATACAAATTAGTTCTTCAGGTTAACTGTAAAGGAGGACCTAAATATAATCATTGGAGTTAAAATCGCCAAGTGAGTTATGAGCAAACCAAGTTACAGAACACGCTTTTGGTTAATAGTGTGATAAGTTCGTACATTTAATTTAGATTAATCGTGTACAATGATAAACAACTAAAAACTAAAACACTCTTTGTTAGTATTCCCATAACATCCGTAGCTTTTAGGACAGTTGCAAGAGCCAAAGACATCCTCGCCTTAAGACAAGCATTAGGGGATGGCCTTAGATTAAAATTGACACTTAACTGCGATTATCACAAAAAAGCTTTTTAGCTTTTTCAACTAACAGGCCCACAGGCATTCTGCAAATCTGAGCGAGAGTGGGAAGATGGGCAAGTTGACATGGGGCAGGACATGCAAGGCAATCAGTCAATCACTCAGTCAATCCGTCACTCATTCGCTCACTCATTCAGTTAGTCAGTCAGTCAGTCAATCTAGAGGGGACAAGTCAGAAAGCCGGGAGTCGAAGGTCGCCTGCCACCCAGTCCTTAAATGGCCCAAAAGCGTTAAGTGTCCTGTGTTTTGTCCTCTTGTTTATCCTTGTTTAGGAACGACAACAGCAACATCAAAGTGTCGGTTCCATCGAAAATTCAATTTCAATTCCGCTTTCTGCGCTAAAGGACATGCAAACTAAAACTGATTTCGAATGCAGCTGCTCAAACGGTAATCAAAACTCACCTGGGCCAGGGGAGGCTATAAAATTTGAAGCAACCTGATGGCATGTAAACGGAGAAGTTGGCCCTTCAACTTGAGTGGTTGGTGACCAACTTTAAGCAGGAATTTTGAGATGGACGAGCGAGGATGGTTAAGCTGATAGCTCTAAAATGTTTCTGAGGCGTAGAGATAAAAAGGAAGTTAGGATAAGATATCAAGTGTGTCAGATAACTACCGACTTGTTATTTGAATGTAATATGCCTTTGTGTAAACATTAACTGGAAATCGAGCTTGTTCACCTGGTTCATATAGACTCATTGTTATGCGGCAAATATTGCTGTATTAACTTCAAAACAAGAGAGAATGCTATAGTCGAGTTTCGCGACTATCAGATACCCGTTACTCAGCTACTGGAAACGCGAAATTTTATCATTTTTCTGGGATATCGACAGATATTGGGGAATAAAATGAGAAAAAATTTTAAAATTGTTCAAAAGTGTGGGCGTGACCGGTTTGGCGGCTTTGGGGCTTTAGAGTGGGCGTGGCAAAAAGTTTTTTGACAAATCGATAGAAATTTATAAGACTAATCAAATTATGAAAAAATATCCAAAAAATTTTCCATTATGTGGGCTTGTCAGTTTTGGGCGGTTGGCAACATGGGTCAACAAACTTGCGCTGCGCCTATGTCTCCAGAATCTGTATGCTGAATCTCAACCCTCTAGCTTTTTAGTTCGTGAGATCTCGAAGTTCATACGGACAGACGGATCAAGATCCTGATCCTGATCAAGAATATACTTTATATAGTCGGAAACGCTTCTTTCTGCCTGTTACTTACTTTTCAATGAATCTAGTATGCCCTTTAACTCTACGTGTAACGGGTATAAAAATGTGTATTCTTTACATACGACTATTAGTGAAATATTCAATTGACTTTTAAGTGGATAATGTCACTCGGAAAATGCAGAGTTTATCGGTAAGCGAAATTGTTTAATCTCAATATAATTCGCGTGCGTGCTCATTTTTCACTTTCACGACGTGATATAAACTTTGTTTTTTTTATTATGATGGTAATGCTTAAATACCTAAATTTGCCAAAAATATTTAAAGCAGTTCCCCAAATGCCCTTCCCTTTTCTATGAATTTTAATTGACCAGTTCTGAAAGGATGAATGTCGCCCAAAACCTGAACAATTTTAATGCCCAAAATATGACAAACTATGGAGAATGCTGGTTGCAGAAAGTGTCACAACAAATCCCGGTCAGACACTCCCCACGCACATGCCCCATAAAAAAAGCAACGGAATTTTCACATCATCATTATAAAAACACAACCGTGAAAATTATCCGCTCAAGTGGTGCTGTCTGCGGGGAAGGAGCGCAAGGAGCAGGACCAGGAGCAGCAGGACCTGTCCAAGTCCCAGCAAACGCCCCGCCCCCTGCCCCCTCCTAACTTATTCACTAAAGTGCTGGCCCAAAAGCATTTAGAGGCAAACTCTGCGACGCGTCAAATGCCTCACGGCAACTTTGTTGTAGTTCCCGTTCTTAGCCCCATTTCCTCGCTCTCTCTTTCTGCCTTTCTCCGCTCTCCGTTCTCCGTGTTGGTGTTGTAACACGGCAAATAAAAATTGAAAGCAAATGAGACAGGAGAGACAGAGATGGCCTGTCCGCTCCATCTAGGAAACCATCCTCCACGCATACACTGAGAGAAAAACCGCTCTTATTCATTTCTAATTTCGTGTCTTGGAAATCGGCTTTTAATGCCTTAAGTATTTATTTTAAATGCAATAAATTATTTTAATTATGTTTCACAAGAGTAAACTTAGCAAATTTAATAATTCAAATATAGGCCTTGCCATTCGCAATCTTACTGGCTTATGCATATTTGTATTTATATATGTATATATTGATAATATTGAAACGTGTTTCTGAAAAAATTATTGTTACAAAATATATCTCTTATATATGTTTTTTCTGAAAATATTTTTAAAATATATATATTTATTGATTTTAAAAAGCAAGAGCGTAATGCAAATTCGTTTTGCTTGTGCATATGAAATGTTCGCAGTGCAGTGTGCCTCTTTTTCTCCTGCGTCCTTTGTGTCCTGTGCCTTGACAGCTTGCGCTAGAAACGTTGAGTGTCTTGTGGGGTGGGAAGTTTGCCGCCCGGCTCCTAGTTAATGCGTGACAGAAACACCCCTGCAGCCGATCCTCCACCACGCCCCCTTCCCCATTTGGAAAATTCAAATTTGATGGCGGCTGTGGCTTCCGTGCCCGGCCCTGCTCCTCCCTCCCCTCCCCTCTCCGCCACCCTCTTCCAGTTCCGGATGTGAGGCAACAGCAGTGGAGCTTGTCTATGTCGTCCTTTGTGCCTCCTCGCCAGCCCATCTCCACCACGACTACCTGGCGCTATCCTGATCCTGACTCAGCCTGAAAGTTTAAGCGAATTAAATTATTTGCTTTTTAGATTTCAATATTTCCGCAGCTGAGATTTCAGTCAATATCCATGGAGAGACGAGCCCCGTAAATGTTGGCGGAGGAGGAGCGGGGAAGGAGGCGTAACTGGTATAAATTGGGTTTTTATGATGTGTCTGTAATCATAAAATGCTTTGGGGCAAGCACTAAACATTTGTTGAATGTTCATTGAAACCCATTGTGGGAAGTATTTTTTTCACGAGATATGGAAAGGGCGACCATTTAGATGTTTTAAAACTTTTTGTGAAAGGGAAAAACAGCAAATTAAACAGAACCTACATTTTAGACGATGCTGAGATGAAAAATGTTTATATCACATCCTTAACGAAAAAATTACTGTTTTCGGCAATAGATAACTTATATAAATTTGGCTGATCACTAGAATTTAAAAGCCACAAGAACTGGTTTTATTTTCCATACCACTTAAATGTTTTCCTTTAAGTTTTTCCAACCAATATTTAATTTTGGTGCTATTGGGAAAAAGCATTGTCCAATATGTTTTGACTATTGAGTAAAATGAAACTTTAATTTTATTTAAATTGGTTTTAGTATAAATTTGGTTTCATCACTTAGTTATCTGTTCAAACACATTTTGTTTCCTCATTGCCTGACGTAGCATGATTTGATGGTTCGAAATATATTCATTACTCTTTACCCTTCCTTGTAAAGTTGGGCTTTTGTTGGCCAAGAAATTGCATACCAATCTCCGGTGGCCAACCCCTTTGCCTGTCCCTTTCGTGACAAATTACCCCTTAATATTTCACATGGTTTCGCATTCAACCATCAAAGTTTAAGTTGGCATGCCCAACTGAAAACCGACCCAACGCCCTTTTTAACCTAGCAGAGCAATTCTCAAATGATTTCCTAGCACGCTTTTTGGCTGAGCTTTTCGGGCAAAAAAAAAAAAACAAAATAAAACCTGGGTTGTGCCCAGTTGAGTTTTGGCTGTGGGCTCCTTTTCGGGTAATCACAATCATTAAAATAAATAATATACAAACAAGGACGACCAACCGAACTGCTACGTGCCCCCTGCTCTTTTTCCACTTTTATCGCTGCTTTTCTTTCGGTCTTTTGCCTTGTGCCATTTAAATTTCTACTCTAATTCAATTTTGTCGGCAGCTGAGTTGGCCTTTTTTCCAATTTTCTCATCTAGACTGGTCGGCAAAAATGTGAAATTAAAGGAAAATTATTTCGAGTCGACGGAAACCTTAAGCCTGATTATTATGAAGCCAATAAAAGTTAATTTTTTTCCGCTGCGCAAAGTAATTGCAGCAAAGTAAAGGAGTTGGCCCAAAGTTTCCAAGGGAGTAAGTAGTGGGTAAGCTATTCAAGCGCGCATTCATTCACCCAACCATCCAACCGACCATCCATCCACCCAACCACCCACTCCGTTTGCTCCTGCTTTGCTTTTGCTTCTGGTTCTGCTGTTTGCTGTGGTGAGCCAGTCCCTTGCATGCTCCAATGGTCGCGTAAAACATGCCATCATCATCATCAAAGGGAACTACACCTAAGCGGCCACGAAGCCGTCTGTTCAGCTTGTTCTGGCCAGGCCCACACATTCTGGCCAAGACCGAGTCCGATTCAAGTGCCGATTCCGATGCGGATTCCGATTCTGGCACTGAATCTGAATCTGTATCTGGCTGTGACTAGGAAACGGCTCTTTACGTCCGGAAAGTGAACTTCTGCTGCACAGCTCGCATTCCTTTCCGGATCGGTAAAAATCTGCGTGAAATTCTGAACGTCGCATAATATACGTTACTTGTAGATTAGAAGGGTATAGTATATTCGTTGAAATGTGTGTAAGACCCTATAAAGATTTTATATTGTTGATCACGATTACTTGCCGAATTGATCTGGACATTTCCGACTGTCCGTATCTGTCCGTATGTATGTCCGTATGACCTGTGTTCTCGGGAGCTATAAAAGCTATGCAGATTCTATAGATGAAAATTCTAGTGACGCCTCCGTTTTTTTCTGAAGGTTCTCCCTCCCACTTTAATGCCCACAAAAAAGCTGTCACAAAATAAAAGCAAAGTTTCTAAACAAAGATTATGAGTAATTAAAAAAGTAAAGTCGAGCTCTTTATTAAGTGCAAAGAATATTCCGAATCCTTTATGAATGGGTGTTTTATTTTAAAAAAATATGTTAAATTTCCTAATATGAGAGGTTTTTCTTCGAGTGTAAAGCTGCAGTGGGAACCCCCTACTTCCTCGCTTCGCCGTCTGCCAACAGCTTGTCCAACTGCAATGGGGTTAGCCAAGTCATGGATCGCTGTTGATTGGGTGCTAATTGTGGTTGTGATTCTGTTTGGGTTGGCAGCGTTAATTGAACTCCTGGTCTATGGCTTCTTTCCAGGTGGTGTCCAGTGAATCGGAGCTACCGACGGTAGTTGCCTCAAAGGGTATTGCCTGATTGATTACGCATCTTGCAACGATTTGTTTCGCATTTGCCTCTTGGTTAGAAGCGTGTTACGTTCAACATTTTCCGTATACCTGTACTTTTTAGATGCAATAAAACCTTTTTTTTTTATGAAACAATTTCGTCAAATCCTTGATACCGGTACACCGCTTAAAGTAATTAAATAATCTAAAGTGGGGTAGCCGCCTGTGGAAAGTTGTTGCAAAGGCTTAAGTGGCAAAGGGGATGATACATCATCTGAAAGCACTCCACAGTTATTGGGCGTAGCGATATATCCCCCTTTCTTCTCCTGATGATTCACTTGAATAAATCATTTAATGCGTAGCATCCTGTTACATCCCTTTACCCCCCTCCTCCCCTTTCCCAGCTTCAGCACACGTATCCACCGCAAAACTGTTTTGTCTGTGGGTACACTTCCGTCACCCGGCTTTGCCCCACTAATTGCCCGCGAGACAGGGAAGCCTTTGGCAATCTGGCTCTGCCCTCAACCCCTTGGTCCTTGGTCCTGGGCTCTGGACTCCCCCGCCGTGTGAGTGTCCAAAAATGTGCGGCTGCTTTGGACCCAAAAGCGGGACTTTGGTTTGGCTTCGCGGTTGACACTGTTTAGTGAACGGATGCGGGAGAGCTGGTTAAATGAAGCAAGAGCACACAAACAGGATGTGGGAGTAGGGGGGGAATTTAGAGGGAAAGTTCAGAGGAGAGGGGAGTGGGTGGATCTGGGTGACACGGGCTTAGCCTTATTAAAGGATTTTGTACTTAACGCTGGGCTGAGCGCTCGCAAGGTGAGCGCGCGCATATTGATAAAAATAGTCATTAAAAGGGTTGTTCCTGCTCGTTGGCACGCCCCCTCGGCGCACATCGCCCCCTTTGTGCTTTATAAATACATTTTAATTTAGCTTTGTGCATTGGAACATATTTAAATTAAGAGGCAACGGCTTGTAAAATGCACTCCCCCTCCACGGCCACCCGCCCCACATGTGAGTGGTGTTTCCTTTCTGCTGGGTTTCCCACAGTTTCCGAAACGGGTTTGTCATTGTCCAGTGGGCATCGCCTCCTCCGGACCGTGCTGGACTTATTTGCGCCGCCAAGCGTACTCAATTGTGAGGCCCGATGTTGGTCCTGGCCTGTCCGGTCGGTGTCCTGCGCTGTCCTGCGAAGTGCTGCAAAGTCCTGCGATGTCCTCCGATGTCCTCCGATGTCCAGCAGCTTGTCATCCGTTCGATAAAATTAAAACGTCTGCTTATGTGCACAGGACCTCGTCCAGGTCCGAAGTTGCCCCTTTGTTTATCGACTTGGCAATGTCCTGCTGCCATATCCTTCGCTCCACTTCCTGTTAACTCATTTGACTCATCCTGGGCAAGGAACTGTTTATGGGTGACCTCATCTCCATATGGTTGGACATAATGTGCCATAGCAGTTTAATAAACTGTTATAATTAAAATTGCTAATATAAATCTGATTGCTAAGGGGTAGCGGTATACTGATGGATAACAAACATGGAGGATTCTGAGTTAGGCCTGCGATGGTTTAGGATCTTCTATAAGCCAAGAGCTTATCTAGACCACTAAGCAAATACATCATCATGGATTTGCCAAATTAGTGTATTCCCCATTCGACTTGGTGTCTTCCTGGTGAAAACTTTTCATCCTCCTGTGTTATCTTTGTAATTTGCCTGGCCGGCGACGTCGTCCTCATCAACATCGAATGAACAGCTGCTGAATTTACAAGCCACTTTTTATGACAACAATTTTGCCAGCTCTTCACTTCAGTTATTTATCGATAATTGGAAATTGCTGCCACACAGTCAACCAACAGCAGCAGCCACAATAATAGAATGGGCCAACCTTTGGCCATTTACATGTGCCATTCATTGTCCTTCATATCAAATAACCCAACGCTTCTCACTTCGCTACAATTTCTGATCCTTGAATACGTTTGCATCACATACAAAAATTCCACATATAAGGGGGTTATTGGCTGAGGACCGAATAATCCATTTCATTTAAATTATCTAGACTCAGTTCTCGGAGAAGGATTCTTGTAATTGATTGGGAGACCTAGGCTAACCATCATCTATAATTATTTAAAACCCTCGTTGGTTAGTGGTCAGTGATATGACAATAACCTCTTTGCTGTGTGATGCTGGCACCCCGATTATTGGGGCCAACAATGCTCCACTGAAAATGTCGTGGTGGCCAAAGGAAAGTCGGTGGCAGCAATTCCTCACATGTGGACTTTATTTCACCCGCCTGAAACAATAAACTTCAGTTTACCAGTCCCGTCCGCTCCCTTGGTTTTTCTCCTGCGGTTGCTGCTGCACTTTTCCGATAAGCATTGATTCCACGTGACCACCCTACCACCCCGAATCACCACCCCCCGCTGGGAACCAGGGGATTTCCATTTGCGCCGAATGGGGCTACATTGTGTTGCATCGACGGGCTGGCTAATGAGTTGCTAATTAGACATGTGTGTGCTTAATTCTGGCTTTAAATGACAATGTGTTGCCGGATGGCCGTTTTAAGTTGCAATTAGATGACGGGCATTCTTTCGCATCGGATGAGTCAGGCATTGCCTGGGAAAAAGATGTAGACATGCACTTACAAAAATTAGTAGATAATACAATGAGCAGAGCTTTGACTCGCAGCTGGTTTCAGTTTTTAAGCACCGCTATTAAAATGCGTATTAATCTTCCATTTGACACAAAATTACGCAACTGAAAAGCAAAGGGTTTTCAAAATGATATGGCCATTTTTGACTGTCCGTCCGACTGTCCGCATATCTGTCCGTCCGTCTGTCCGTATGACCGCTGTTATCTCAGAAACTATTAAAGCTAATCGAATTGAGCATGCGATCTTAGCAAAACAGGAACTTTATACTCATAACCATACATCGTGTTTTCCACAGGATGAGTTTATCATGCTTACCATAATGCTTTAAGTGAAGAAGAGGGTGGTTTATACAGATAATAAAGATAAGCCCAGTTTTTCCCAGAATGATATTCAGCAGCAATAAGGACAGGGTCTTTAAGGTGAGCTCGGGACGGGGGGACAGCAGAAACCTCATCGGAAGCAGTGGCATTGGCTGCGATTCATAATGACCACTCAATGCAACCACTTGATTATCAGGCCGAGCCTGATTTCCCTTGAAGAGCTCACCTCGCGTCAAGGCAACTTTCACTCAGCCCAGTGAAAGGCGAGCGATGGCATTTGAAGCTTTTTGCTGCGGGGAAATTCGCAGGAGATTTCCATGTGCACAATCGCGAGCATAATCATAATCCTTTCAAATCGTGTAATTAAAATGTGTGCATATAATGCCTTCAATTATAAGTGGGAGTGGAAAGCAGTGGAATAATGGAACGAAGAGTCGCACAGAGAATCGGAATAGGGAATGTAATTTGCATGCCCACATGTACTTGCCTTCTTTCTCTCTCATAGACGAGGACAAATTGAAATTTCATTAAGAAAGTTGTGCGAGACAGGGACGGCTGTTCGCCCCCTCTCGCTCATGTCACTTCAAAATTGAAATGTGTAATGGCTGGCTCGTCGGTGTGGGTGTGGGTGTGAGTGTGACTGTGTTTGTGGGTGTGGGTCCGTATGTCTATGTGTATGTAGGCGCACTTCAGCGACTTAATTGTGTCGCGTTAACGTCAAACACATGCAACAAACATGAGCAAACAAATGCTTCCTGTGTGTGGATGTATGTGTCACGGCGTGTGTGTGTGTGTGTGTCAGCCCCGTGTTGACAGATTCAACCACCCAAACAAAAAACCGCCCCTCCGCCCGCTCATAACATACAAAGCCACTCTTTTATTTTATAGAAGGAGCACACGGAAAAAAGCTCTCGCACATACACACGCTCACTCGAGCGGCAAAACATATCCGCACACATCCGATGTACCTGCCCCACCCCCAGACACGCCCTCCGCCCACTACCCACTACGCCCCCACCACCCCCACCGCCTTTGTTTCCAGCGAACACACATCTCAGCAGCCAGCAGCCCAGTGCCACCTGTCATAAATTTGCATGTGCGCAAAGGTTGAGTCCCACATAAAACACGAATTGCTGTTCGCAGGCGTAGCTTACTATATCGATCTTGAAGAAGGCCTCCTGAAATTCGCAGTCCTTATAAAATATGGACCATTCCTTCGAAAGAACGACTTCAAAGCAATGCAACAGTCTATGAACTTCTGTGGATCGAAAATCCAACTTTCATATGCGTTAAATTTAATCTTGATAGCGAATCGATTGATAAAGGTTAAGATTGATAACTGATATGAAATGACTAGTGGCAATCTTAAATTCGTATTATGCCAATTATATATTCACTTTTGATAAAATACCTAAAAACTTTCAAGGTTCGTACATTTGGCTAATAATATAAAAGTGTTTATACAATAGCTATATTTTGTAGAATGTGTAACGCATTGCTTTTTCATATTTCCTTATTTTTCATAAACAACAGCATACTTGCTGCCCCTTCCTCGCGGGGCGAAAAAGTGCAGATAACCATTTGTTAGAGGCAATGAGTGGAGCGTTTTTGATAGGCACTACCTATCATCCAAGAGCAGCTGTTCCGTTTGCGACGGCCCACCCACCTGCCACTTCGCCACCCATTCTCAGCCACCCAGCGAGGAAAGGCAGACGAAGGCTTATGCATAATAGACACATGTGTGTGAATGGCTGGAAAATCCATTTTCATAACCGAGTCAGTCTGGGGCTGAGTCTCATGCTCCCCGGCTCCATTTCTCCTTTTCGGGGTCGGGACTTGGGCGGCGATTATGAGCGGGCTAAAAATACCGCGGCGCATGGAAATTTTCAATATGCCACTAGGCAGCCATTGTCCGGGCCAAATTGGATTTTCGAATTGGAAAGGAGCCGCCCTGTGTCTTGGCCATATGTACGTGGTGCGCTGCTGATAAGTTTTAAGCCTTCGAGTGCTAATCAAGCGCTGACTGGGCAATCAATTTCGTGGCGAGCTCTTTTAATGAAGCCGCGCCGCTCCAGAGGATCAGCCTGTTGCCCCTCGGTTGGTGGGTCAGATGGTTGGGTGGCTGGGTGCTTCTGTCCACGGGGAGGAGTGAAAAGTGAAAGGCAGCAGGCTGAGTCGGGCAGCTTCAGCTCAATCCACCTTCCGCTTCCTTTGCCCCCCTTCCCCTTCGATCCGTCTCCTTCCGACCGACTGTTGTGGCCAGTTGACAGTTTCATTAGTTGGTTTACATGGCCGAAAGGGAGAGGGCCAGGATTGTTTGCACTGTATCGCCATGTTGTGCAGGATATTGGCTGGCATTCTGTGTGGGTGTAAATGTGATGAGGCTGGGGATGTGCATGTGGGTGGCTCGTTGCCACTGCTGTTGGTTGCCGGCTTGCTGGTTTCTGGTTGCTGGTTGCTGGTAGCTGGTTTGTTGTCTTGTCTTGTTGTGGGACACACACCGGATGTCGACTGATAAGTTCGGGTGGCACGTCCTGTCGTACCCTGCGTCTCTCCATTCTCATGTCTAACCAACTGAACGGCTTTAAACCATTTAAATCTTAGGTCCTTCAAAAGGGTGTCGCCGATCTTCAGTTTGTAGCAGCACGAAGAGCATGAATTTGATATTTATCTTATGATTTATATATTCCATGAATATGAATGATAGTTGAGTGCTTTATTAATCAACATTTGTCGTAAGTGGTTGGCGAACATATTCAATTATTACTTATTGATTATTTATCTTTAAAAGATAGTTTTCTATCTGTGTCTATAAGATTACTATACTAGTATCTCGTAGTGTAAAAGGGTATACTAGATTCGTTGAAAAGTGTTAACAGTTGATCCGTCCTTAATATCTTTTGATTAAGATATAGTTGACACACTTCTCATCGGCACAAAGGGGACTGAAGTATAAATGATTCTCCCATAATGGAACATCTGCAGGAAAACACTAGTCATCTGTGCCCAATCTTCGTTCAAGACCCACTGCACCTATACCACTCGCCGCTTGACCCTTTTTAAGCACATATTCCAAATCCAGGACACAATCGAAAATGTCTAACGCACAACAGGCAAATATTTTCTTTTCGCTTTGTCCGTGATCACTCGCTCTGGTGACCCATAAAAAACGAAGAACCGGAATCACAATCGGGGAAAAGGAATAGGCAAAATCCACAAAAAACGTCCAAATAGCTAAGGGCAATGCACGTACAGGTCGACATCCGTGTGTTGACCAAGAAGGTGGCCATGCAAAACTGAACAGTCTCGTGGCCACCAGCGGCAGGCAACAACCTTAGATACAGTGGTCAAAATGACTATAGAAGCAGTCATATTCTGGAACCATCTGGGAATTTTAATACCTGATATTTCCGAGATTATTATTATAGGGTATAATTGATTCTATTTAGAATATAATGATACAAAAGTATAAGGCTGGCTTGAAGGTTACTTTTCGTTTAAAACTTAGGAAGGTTTGGTTATTGACGTACTGTACTTGGGTTCTTAAAATGATGTAAAAATTATTCAACATTAAGATTATAATCACTTGTCATCATACTTTTAGTGTACCTCTAGGAAATACAATTATTGTTAATGCAACTCTGCAACTTCTTAATACAGCTAAAAGGTTAGTTGCAAAGTCCATAAGTTTTTTGAGTGAGAAAGCAAAAGGCGTGGGTATACAACTCACTGGTGCTCTGTACTCCGTGATGTGCAAAATACCAACGCCAACTTTCACCCACAGCATCCAATTGTTTGCCGATCCCCTCGTCCCGCCACAAATACATCCAGATGTATGTATCTATGTGCATGTGAGCTGGGACAAACACGCGATGTAGTAGCGACCTGCCTCGGCCTCCGGTCTCCCAGGACCGGAACTCTCCCCCTTTCTGTCCAGGAGGCGGTGCCCATACGTGTCCTTTGGTCATCATAGAGTTCAGTTTGGCATATGTGTGCCGCAATGGGTCCTGGTGGCCGTGTAGGTGTGTTTGTCTGTGCCTATAAAAGTGAACGGAAGTTAATACGTTTACCGGTTGATACCCTATCTTAGGTAGCACGGCATATGGCACCACCAGTCCCTCAGCACCAATAAGTCCAAATACAAGCAAAATTAAATGAAAATGGTTTCCTATTAGACGTCTTTATAAATCCATTTGTTATATTGAATGTACTTATATCATTTCAGATATATATCTATATTCTTCGATTCAAATAAACTAGGCCCTAAAGGACATCTGAGATTCGTTCTGGGCCGCCAGCTCAGCGCAGGTGGCGCAATCTACATTGTTTCGACCAGCTCTTATTGCTGTAGTTATTCCTATCGTTGCTGTTACTGCTTTTTTGCCTTTGGAGGGAGGCAGAATGGCTCGAAATTGAATTGCGTTAATACGCTTATGGCATATACGATTATTGGAGGGCCAGGGGATATATCCTGTGTTTTGCCAAGGCTGGGGCTTTGTAATAAATTGCCAAAACAAAACCCCCTGTAAGAATCTGAGAGGAGTCTTATAGTGATTCTTCCGTGTATCTTTAAACAGGAATAGCTCTATTAAATAAGTATTTCTGATGCCTTACTTTTCAATGCCGCCGTGCTTGAAGTTAATTACTTGCCTTAAATAAGTAAGTTTATTCTTCTTATATGCATTATCATTATTATCCACCATCTAAATGAAACCCCTTGTAAACACGCATTTATGGTCTTGCTACACCACACTCCTTACCCGATTACAGGGTATGCGTAGGCATCAAATTGAGATTAAGTGCAGTCAGGACACTTGGGGCTGCCAGTGGTTTTACATAGGTGGCAGAATTATGTGTGTGTGTGGGTGTGTACAAACAGGTGGATGCCCGGACGGGGATCCCTGGGACTAAGGGCCTTTACAACTTTTATGTGTTCCAACATGGCAGTAATTGTTATGTTGGGCTTATGGAATTTTGCTGGGCTGAACGTATATTCTGCTTTGCTTATTCTGTTTATTGAGTGCCGGCAATGCTGCATACATTTTTGTTCGAGAGAACGCCCGGAATGGTTGCAGAAAATTATAATCCTGTAAGCACCGCGTTTCCCCTCATTTCAGCTCCTCCACTTTTCCCAATTACTTTTCTCCTGCTTTTTAGATTTTAAACTCAGCTCGGCATTTGGCCTAAGCCAAATGAATCCGCCCTCCTCATTGCCGTTGTCCTTGGCAAAATTGCATTATTATGTATTAGTTCCCCTGCCCTGATCCCCTCCGAATTCGCAGCCAGGCACCTGGTTCAGCTTCGACTGGAGCCGGAGCCTGGGCTGTCAGCTCCTTTGACATTTTCTTAATACACTAAAAGCCAACGTCATAGTTCAAAGTCGGAGCGGCACTTAGGCAACGGCAAGTTCAACTGCAGCACCCCCCACTCCATTGCTTCAGTCCACCACCCCAACCACTTCAATATACACTTGAAGAAAAATTATGAATTGGAAAAGTTCGAAGGTATTAAAAACTAGTTGATCCGAGAAGTTCACGGGTTTGATTCCCTTCTTTGATAAATTCCCTTCGTTGATAAATATACAATGATTTATACATTTAAATTTATAAAACCAAGCCAATTCGAATGCGCAATTTTCCTAGCTGCATCCACTTTCTCGCTTTCTATCTGCCATTGAAGTACGTATTTTTTCTTATATTTCCACTTTGATTCAATTTCTTAATACCTTTAAGTTAACATCCGCTTTGGCAGCGACTTGCTTGGCTACCGAGGAATGAAAGCGCGCCAGAGACTTCCTGCCAGAGCGGCGAGTACTTTGGCATTATCCTTGCAATCAGCGCAACTGTAAATCACACACACACACCCTTACACACAGAGCCATGCCCCCATACCCCATACCCCCACTCCGACCCACTCAAGCGGGAACTATTAGAATAGTTGACACACAACTAGAAATGGCACCGGGAAATGATGCTCGCTCGGTTTGGCCGGAGCATCCTTTTGTATTATGGATGTGGCCGTAACACGCTAGCAAACACTGCACGCGCAGGACACACATCTACACCGTTCACCGCTCTCCTCCGGCCTCATCTTCGCCATCCTGTCGTTTTCACGGAGCTCCCTTGTCCAGGACGCAGGACGCAGGACGCAGTGTCGTCCGCTCCGTCGCCGCACTGACGGATATTCCGGTGCTTGTGTCAAACGCTTGTCATTTTATACGGTCACTACCCCCGGCGTCTCACCGACATGCCCGGAACACCCAACACCTCCCACACTTGGGCACACACACACACGCTGCCCTGCTTTTATCGGCTTAAAATGCGAAAATTGCAAATAAATACGCTAAAGTTTTCCTACTTCGCATCGGGCACTTCGCTGAGCTGCCTTGGCTGCTAAATTATTTACTCGGTTTTATTTGACGTTAAACGCTCGGGACTTCAGATTCGATTGTCGAAGTGTGCAGTAGTACACTGCGATGAAAACGTAATACTTCACTTATATGGAAAGGCACAAAGTATTTAATTTTAATAAGTCTGTAAATTTAAATATTTCTTTTGTCGAAATTACTAAATCAAGCACATTACCTAGTTAAAAAATGAATATTCATTTACATGTTATAAAAACAGTAATTAGACTTTTAGGAAAATATGCCATTGTTTTGAAAACCCTTTTGGATTTTGCTCTATGGTTTTTTAAACAAAAGTGCCCGAGCTGGTATTTGTTTAAATAAGACAAGAATTAATCTTATAAATGAAAGTAGTGACTGGACACACGTTGTATTTGTTTTAATTATGAATTAACTGCCCTTTTGGATTTCAAACTGTTTAGCCTTCAGCTTCAGAACTTGTTAACTTCAAATCAACCCAAGTGCAGTTTGCAAGCATTTATCTGCGCCAATCACGAAAGTGGCTTCTTTCAGTGCTGCGCTTGGAGTTGCAGATACAAAACATGCGTGCGAGATACAATTTCGATCGTTAGCTCAATGACTCGTGCCATTTGCCAACGTGGAATCCTCCTAAATCAGACCCGCGCCACCCCTGCGATGTAGTTGGCCATGTTCATTTCGTGTACGCGCCACGAGTGCTGTCCAAATAATAGCTGGCACACATCCATCCATCCCGGTTCGAGATTGCAGATGAAAGTCTGGCCAGTCCCGGGTATCCTGGCAGGCGGTATCCTGCAAAGCCGATGGAAGGCTACTCCTTACTCCGAACCCAATCTCGCTTGTTTGACGTTGTGTTGAGTGGAAATGGAATTGCCGACTGGGGTCGGGGTGAGATGTTTTCAGTTTGTTATCGATAAATATTCACTCAGCCGGACAAGGTCCCTGTACCAGGCGGGAACTCCCTCGTTTCCTCGGGCAACTCTGCAACCCTGCATCACCGCATCCTTTGAGTCCCTCTCTTTCGCCTAACCCAAAGAGTTCCAGTTTCCAGTTTCAGACGCGGCATGTGTCAGCATTTGACACATTTCATTTACATTTTTTCCTGTTTTCCCTTTCCCGGCCTGCTGCCCATTGTCCATTTAAATGTGAAAAACATATCGGGTTTGCATTCGATTTTCCCCAGCTTTCTTTTTATTTTTCGGGTCCATTTCCCAGCCACGTGCGATGAAGCTGCAGGAGAACTTTGGAAGGGTGGCGTGCTAAGTAAACACAGCAGGAAGCTGTTGGTAAGGGGTTAAGGCGAGATAATTAGTTACTTTGTGTCCTTGCGGTTGGTCAGCCAATCCAACCCCACCACCCCGCTCGGGGCGCCAGTGTCTGATGGGCGGATTTGTAGTTGGCGCGTGCCTTAGTCCAACGGAGGCCCGGAATGGAGTTGCGGGAGAAGGATGAGGAGATCCTACTTGCAGGGAGTTTGGTTTGTCTGTCTCGGTCGTCGTATTTGCATTGGTTGAGTGTATTTGCTTATGCTCTCTACGGTCTGTAGGGTTAATTGAATTTGCTTTTGAGGTTCCTTTTTATTAGAGCAGGGTGCAAAGCACGGTGGTTTGTCGATTTGAGGCTCCTTCGCCACATGTTCGTATGTGTGTGTGTTTATGAAACGAAATCATAAATATTAATGAACTGACTTCGCATTGGATTGTCCAGAGGTGAAGTCAAATTTTGAGACTAAATGTTTCAGCCCGCTCGGAATTCCAACGGGACACCTGTAAAGTTATTCATGACCTCTGACGCACAAGAAACGAAAAAAGTTAGACGTAGTTGCAAGATAGTTTTTGGAGATAAATGTACCCACAAAATGAATGCATACAGATATAATGCAAATATTTATCTTCGTACAGCTTTTTGGTCCGAAATAAAATAAAGATATCAACCCTGTATTTTATTCATATTTTTTACGTTTCTCTTCGCTACATTTGAATAATTAAATATATTTTAAGTAAATAAATATATTTATTTATCTCAGTCCTCGTCACTTGCATTTATTGAGCCGTTGTGTCAAGTCATTCCATTAGCCGGTAGCGTAAAATAAATATCCTGAGTGCTTTAGAGCGAAAGTCGCCAGCAAAAACTATAACTGTTATTATTCCACTTTTGGTTTTGACTTCGCTCAGTTGCGAAATAAAAAGTTTTTAATTTGCTTTCATAGCCTTTCAACTTTCCGGTTCGGCTTTTTTGGCTATGTGTCTACAATTTTGTGGCAAATTAAATAAGCAAGCGAAGCGTTTATGCACCCATACATAAACCCTGAAACAACCATTTACGTACATGTGTGCATTAAAAAACACCTCGCTGCGAGTCGGAGCCCAGCAAAGTATGCAACACAAATTTCGGAACCGCGCTTTTCGTGCCGCATTTAAAGCTTAACAAGCTGCTCAGCTTTAAGGTGGTGTGCGTGCGTCAGGATGTCCTTTTCCGAGAAGGGCTGCCGGAAGTGAGTTTGCCAGTCTGTGAGCACATCATGTGGAAAAATTTGGGTCTGGATTAGCGGGTTACGGTCTCAGTAGTCAATCAGGAAAATGATGAGATAAGCTGTTCTTTTTTTAATACGATGAAACTCAAACAGTCTGAATGAGCTTAGAAGTATGATAAATACTTGTGGCTATAAAAATAGGTATTTTGTTCATTGTTTGTCAAGCCGAAATTCAGGATCTTCATTATAAGTTTTAACCATAGCTACTTTTGTCATGAATATCACAAAACTAATATTAATTTTAAGAATCGGAAGACTATATAGTAAAGAGTATAAAAATAGTATAAAAATACAATCTTGTCTTTACCCTTACTTTTCTGAATGAAGATCATTATTAATATCAATACATAAAACTTTCCCAGAAACCTTGTCTGTTGTTGTATATATGTAAGTAGGTAAGCTGAATTATGATACATAACGTATGTATTAGAAGAATAACCTGATAAATCGAAGCTGACGTGATTATTAGTCGTGGAACTACACGCTACTATTCTTCAATCAGAAGTCCCTTAGCCTTACTCGTTGCTAAAAACTGTTGTAAAAAATTCAATTGATGTATTTTTAAATCTCAAATTAAAAGCTGAAAAGCCCAAGTTATTAATAATAGAATGCAAGCTTCCTATTTTATCAATACATTTTCATTTACTTTCCAGGATAAAAACGAAATCAATTTCGACGGCAAGTAAGTTTTTTCCTCATAAATGTTTTTATTATTTTAATAGCACCGACACGCATAAAAAGTTTTTTTTTAATTTATCCGGGTATTGGCTCTTTCTATTGTTATCCTATTTCCGTGCAGTTTCCGGCATTGTCCTTTGAGTCGCAGAGAGCCAAAAGTTTTGTCTTCAATTTAGTTAATTAGCAGGCTCACATGTAGACTCTTGTCCCGCTTTTCTCCATTTCCCAGCACGAAATGCCTATCACATTATCAACTTTGGTGCTATTTAAGTTTTCTCTAGAAAAGTTTCTTCACGCACTTGTACAACACTTTTACTCCAGTCTTCTCCCGAGCGTTTCTACTCCATTTCTCCGTCTAGAAGGATTCCATTTGGACTTGTTTCGTCTTATCGATGGAGGAAGTAAGGTCCGGCTCACACACACAAGCCATAAGGAGGCTGTCTCGTCCTGCAGGGCCATAGTTTAGGAGATAGGCAAAACATTAAGCGGATTAGTTTTCCTGCCCAGGAATCGGGCGGCACATCGGTGGGCATTCAGGTGGGCAGAGGCCATTAGTTGTGTGTCGTCGCCGGCTTTTTGCAGTTGCAGAGGATGGCGAGCAACTGAAGCTAGTTATAAATTGTTGGCTATTAGTTAAATGAACTTGCCGCTTTCTGGCTCGAGCACGGCTTTACCGTTTCAGTTGGCAACCACTAAGCCACCGGAAGAGGCCAACTCGAATAGATTTACATTTAAATGTTGCTAAGAATTTAAGCTTATGAAAGGTGAATGATTCAACGAATGGAGGAGGCAAATTGAAATATTGAGAATGAGGGACCGAAGGACATGGAAGGACCTGTGTGCTCAAGAAGTGTGATAATATCGATAGATAGCATATTCTTAGTAATTCACCACTTCTGTGTTTGATGCAGCTTAGTCATATCTTAATCTATGGCCATCTTTTGTGAAAAACCAAAGCATCTGGTCGTGGTTTTGTATCTATCAGTGAATAATTGCAACTCCTTTAACTAAGTTATTATTTTGAATTTATATCAAATGATATGGCTTCTTAGGCGTAATCCAGCCATCCAATGGATATATTCCAGCAAAAGTTACTGCCAATCCAGGAGCAAATTGATTATGGACTGGCCCAGCGACGATTTGCATAATCCAAATCGATAATGAGTGGATTGTGCAGCTTATAAGTGGGCGGAGTGGGCATACCACTGAATCGGTGGCAATCGGCTGTATTGACAATTTCAGCCGCATTTCATGACAATTAGAGTTTATTCAAAATTCAGACGACCTAATTTCATATGTCAGCCAGTTCGACAGCTAGCCCAGGACCACCCAACCAGCCCAACCCACCCAACCACCCACCCACAACCCACCAACCGCCGACCACAGGCAGTTAACTTTTTGGCACAGATAGGAATATTTTGTGGGACATGTCAAAGTTTTTGCCTCCTGATTTCCTTCACTTTACTTCACTTCGGTTCGGTTCGTTTGTGTGCGGAATTCAATTTCTGTTTTTTATCAGGTGGAGCCAGGTGCGGCCGGACTTAACCCACACATGCACGCAGTCAAATGAGATTAATAATAATTTAATTAAAACTCGTGGGCTTAATGCATTTCGCTTGTAACGGACTTCAATGCAGACTCCCGCGCAATGCGCAATGCTTTCCTTTTCTAGGGTTTTTGTGCCTGAAATGAAATTTAATTAAATTTTGCACTTATCGCTTTTACACAACCCACACGGACAAAGGCTTCAAACGGAAGTTGGGCTGCCATTCGAATGCACGGCCAAAGTCCATGCAGTTTTGACATCTTTTTTTTGTTGCTAGAATGCAGGCCCTCTTTTCTGCCAGTTTTTTATGAAATGTTTTTCTTTAGTGTTCTCTTGTTTCGAATCAATTAATTGACTTTTCCGATGGGCTAGTGGTTTAGGTCAGTCAGGTGCTGCAGCCACAATATTTTTCCGATAGAAATCCCTCGGAATTTTTAAAATTCAACTAACAGATTCATGAAGTAAATATATAAATTGACTGCCTAACTAGCAATTTTGTTTTTCAAATAAGGCCCCTTTTTTTACGTTTTCAAATATAGCCCTTGGCAATGATGGCTAGTACGTTTCTGACCAATAAACGTGTAGCAGCTTCTTTGAAATACCGCCAGCGCAAAATTTACCTGTGTTATAGAAAAAATGTCCTTAGAAAATGTCCTAAAAACCTATAAATTCGAATTTTTAAACGCGCTAGTTATAGTTATGATCACAATAATTGTCATTCATACGTAATGATGAATTTATTATGCCCATTATTATCGATATTCATTGTAAGCTCATAAAAAAAATGTAAAAAATTAATTTTATTATTGATCATTATCTCTTCTTATATTCTCTAAGCTTAATTATTTGGAATGTTTACCGATTTCGCTCCATAAAGTATCTTTTTAACGCCCCATCTTTCGTCTTTCTTTTTATTAACACTAAGCATTTATTAATCCAGATTTTGTATACACCTTGAAAAAGTTCACTTTGTATAAAAACTATTATATTATACTTATATTAACATTATCTTCACTTTATATATATCAAATTCCACGCATGTTAATGGCGTTATTCAGAAAATCGTAGATGAAAACAGAATCTGCATGCTTTGACATAGTTTCCAAATCTCAACATTTTAACGGACGGATGATATGGCTAGAAAGCTTTAGTGAGTGCATCTATAGAAATTGGGAAAATATAATTAATGGTAAAAATTAAAAAAATTCTTGGGCATTGCATTTTGAGCGGTTTGTGGTGGTTAGCGTGGGCGTGGCCACATCAGTAAACGAACTGCATGCCTGATCTCAACTTTCTAGCTTTTAAAGTTCCTGAGTTCATACGGCCAGATCGAATCGGTTATTGATCGTGATCAAGAATATATATACTGTGTATGGTCGGAAACGCCTTCTTCTAGCTGTTACGTACTTTTCAACGATCTGTATACCCTTGTAGTCTATGTATTATAACGTATATAATGTATATACCCTTGTATTATAACGTATATAATATACACACCATGATTATTGTTTAAAACAAATTACTCTCAATTAAGTAAATAAATCACTGTGTGCATACATTTTCCCTTCCATTAACCATAGCTTTCATTCTAAAAGTTTTTACGTACAGTTGCGGTAACAATAATAGCACCAAAAGCACATTTCGTGTTTGCCCCAGCGTTTCTCTATTTTCTGACATTTTTTCATCATTTTTTCCACTAATCTTAAATACTACAATGATTTTCAATCGAAATAATAAAATTGGTAACAGATCTAATGGATATTTAAAAAATAATTGGTAAAACAAAAAAAAACCTCCAAATTTAGGCGGTAACAAAAATAGCACTGTTTCTCGTATTTTGCTAAAACTAACTAAAAAAATAAAATAAGAGTTCAACAAATGGATTATATCTTAAGAACTATGTTTAAAGAATATTAATATTTGGTTGCGTGACCATTCTGGCAATGACAGCTGCGCATCCTCTTGGCATGGAGTCCACCAAGTCCTGGTACCGTTTTTGAGGAATTTTGCTCCATGAATCCTTGATCCTCGATCCCCCATGAATCCAAAGTTCCTCGTTATGGTTGGGTTCGGCTTCAGAAACCTTTTTTTCACGTCCGCACAAAGTTTTTCGATTGGATTCAAGTCGGGTGACTGAGCAGGCCATTTCATTCCTCGGATCGATTTCTGCTCAAACCACTTTCGAGCCTTCTTCCTCGTGTGTTTTGGGTCGTTATCCTGTTGAAATGTCCAAAAAAAAGGCATTTCATCCTCGGCATATGTCGCCATCACATTTTCCGGGATATCTGTGTAAATGTGCTGATCCATGATGCCTTGAATCATATGAATCGGATCTACTCCATAGTATGAAAAGCACGCCCATACCGTGATGTTGGATCTCCGTGATTTACCGTCTTAAAGGTGAAGCGAGGATTTTTTTCAGTTCGTGGTGGACGCGGAACATAAGACCGAGAGCCTTTCCAACCAAAAAACACAATTTTGCTCTCATCTGACCACAAAAATGTGGCGCCACTTCTCCACAGGCCAGTCCTTGCGTATCTTGGCATATTCGATTCGCTTTGCCACATGCTTCGCAGTCAGAAGCGGGACTTTTCTGGGACTGCACACATTATGGTTGTTTTGTCTAAAGTGTTTGCGAACTGTTTCCACGCTTTCAGCTATCTGAAGCTCCTTCTTCAGTTTCGTCGCCGGCTTAAAAGGCTCCTTCTTGCTTTGCCGAACCAAGCGCTTGATCTCCACGTTGGACATAGAGGGCTTTCTTCCACGTTTTTCGTTATTTTCGACAAACAGAAGTGCGTTGCGGATCATTTTGTTTGAAAAACCAACAAACCGTCCCATTTTAGCGTAGGTTTTACCTTCAGAGATCATGTTTTTAATCAAATTCCTTTTTTCGACGGTAGAATGCTTTCCCCGACCCATAACTAGAGAATTTTTGGTCTTCTTTTGAAAAAAATTCAATTAAAACCTTTAATGCAACTCCTCTTTTCAAAATATGTCGAAAAAAAACCCAAAGCAATCACTCCTATTAATTTTATTCAGCAAAAACGTGGTCAGTGCTATTTTTGTTACCGCCTCATTTAGCGCCCTTTTGCAGAAAGTGCCCAAAAACAAAAAGAACCGTTACATTGAGAGAGTCAAAATTTCTTGCTTAGAGAGACAACATATGGTACTTGTTATTCATGCAATCAGACTTTTAAAAAAATAAACATTCAATACCTTTTTTTAGGAAATCAACTTTCCACCTGCAGTAGTGCTATTATTTTAACCGCAGCTGTATGTAAGAATATCAAGATGTTTATCAAATATTATTATAGCTTTCCAAATTTCAATAATAACTTTTCGAGGTGGAGTGCTTTAGTAAGCAAAATTTTGTAATTTTTTATTAAAATTTTGTTTTTAAGCTTAAGTACCATTTTCGGGAATACGTTTACTAGCGACTATGGAATATTTTTATGTTTTTCTAATCAGCTGACCTGGTTTCCCCATAAGGTGTTTGTAGCTTTGAAAATTAAGAAAAATAATTTTAATAAAGTATTATATTCGGTAATCTAATTATTAATAATGATGTTTTGTAGCTTTGGAGCTATGTTTTAAGAGTCTTCTAAAAGTTAAGTTATTATTTTACTTTAATAGGAACGGCGATTTTACCATCATTTGTAGTTGTAGCAGTTTTGAAGGTCGTTAGGGACGTTGAAAAGAAATTGCGGAATCCAATCAGAAATGCAAACGCCCACCGCGTTCTAATTGGAATCGGGCTGTTATTGTGGCTCGTCCATTTATAATGAACTGAAAATATTTGTGTAATCCTTTGTCGCTGTTTTGGCATAAAATTAATTACATAATTTAATTTGAAAAGCAATTCATTACACTTGCATTTGCGTATTGTTGTTGTTGGCCATAATCCCTTGCATTAATTGGAGCCAGAATGCTGGTGTGAAATGTGTGAGTGTGTATGTGTGATGGGAGGGGTTGGATGCAGAGAACTGCAAGGGTGCCATTTTTTGCCACTCGACTCACACTCAATAATTTTGAGTTCGGGTGCCACTCACATCGCGTGTACTTCAAACACCCAGTCGAAATCTGCATGTGAAGGCAAGCAACCGGGTGTGCCGATCACACTCGCCACTCACAACGGAGTATAGAGAAGACAAACAATCAGAAAAAGGCAAGTGCCTAAAATAATAAATTTAATTTAAATTATAAAAAAAGCAACAAAAAAAATATAAATTGAATACTGTTAATTGAGTATACGTTGCAGACAACCATTTATTGTGCGTGCAACAGCTGATTTCTTAGTTGTGGCGCCATATTTATATTTATTTCTGGTATCTGCATACTAAACATTGATTAATTATGAATTTATGCATTTAATATTATCTTAATCGACCGACTTTCATCAAATATGTTTTGGTCCAAAAAAGTGGTTAAATTTCCCATAGTGCACACACAATTTCCCAAACTGCAGTGATCGGGAGTCGAATCAGAATTTCTGCTTCTGTTAAGCTTAACATTGGGATTTCTCTCGAGTGGAGTCAACTCTGTGGTCCACTCAACTCAATCAGTTACTGGTGCGAGTGAGATGACCATAGTGGCGTGGGCGCCTTGAGTAGCTACCATGCTGCGGTGTGACCACGCGTGCGCAGAACGAAAATACCGCGGAAGTACCAGAATTTCCCTGGTATCGCGCTCTCTCTCTCCCGTTGAGCGCAAACACCCACCCCGAGCGCCGCCTGCACCGTTGTTCATCGGTGTATCTGCTTTGCCCCTGCTTTGGCCACTCATTCGGCGAAAATTAATGGTGGTGTTCGGTTCTACGTCGCGCAAGGCACAGTCTCTAGAGTCTCGCAGAGCTAAGAATACATCTCAGAAAATCGGCAACCAATATCCAAGTTCAGCCAAGTTTTCGGTGTGTAGGCAAGCCATCGAAAAGTAACGACCGAAATAACGGCAGTTGTCGCATAGCAAATGCCAATTGCGAATTGCGAGTTGCAAATGCAAATCAAAGTGTGCGCAGGCGAATAAGAAACAAAGAAACGCAATTAACAAACGTGAAGTAACAATCCGGCAAAGCGAATAAACCCGATACCGATTCCGATCTGCATCAGAAAAACGTGAGCTCCTTTCCTCTACCTACAGATTTTTCCCAAGCGGTGTTTTGTGTTCTGTGTTGTGTGCTCTGTGCGTTTGATTAACAACAAATTAAGCATAATTAAAGCGTTCTCTCGCCGTAAAGCGCTTTTTCTCCGTAGTTTACTTTACTCCAACCGGCAAAAAAAGCCGTCGCGTGTTGCTGTCTGTGTGTTTGCCTGCGTTGCGTGTGTGTGTATACATGTGTGTGTGTGTGTGTGCATTGCATACAGCTTTTTAAACTTTGTGCAAAAACGAAAAGTAAAGGAAGAGGTGGAACAAACGAACGAACAAAATAAGTCCAGCATCCACTCAAATTGATTTTTGTTCTCCGTCGTTATTTTTCCTATTTGCCTTCTCGCGTTCTCCGCTCTTTGTTGTCATTGCCGATTGCCTTTGTGCCTGCATTCGCCGTGCTACCCTGTAAAATCCGGGAACGGCCAGGAATGTGATGAGCCCAGATTGTTTTGGTGCCGAACCACCCCTATTTACTCCTCTTTAAGGGAGGCGCAAGCATTGTGCTCCCATTTCCGTAACGAGTTCTGCATTCCTGCTGCCCAAGTAATCAGAAATCCACAAACCAGTCCCAATACGCTCTCTATACCCTGGCAAAGAAAACGAATAAACGCGCGTCTTTCTCCCGCTCTCTCCCTTCCTTTGTCTCTCGCGCTCTGAGCGCAAGTCGTTCTTCTCGCTCAATTGTTCAATTGCCAGACAAACTGGCTCTGGGTGCATTGGTGTGTGTGCGAGTGGCGTCGGCCAGTGTTGCAAAGCGCCGTCCAGTTGGACTTAAAAATTCTAATTGGCGTGGGCAGCGACTCGAGCAAAACGCGCGTTTTTCGTACTTGTCTTCAGCACACTTTGGACTTTTATTCTAGCTTAAAGTATCCCTTACACCTAAATTTTAATAGGAAGAAATGGGAGATTTCCGACCTGTATGGAAATATTTGGACAATTATGCTTGAAACGCGCCATCAAACAAGTCGAGAATACCGTTTTTATTTATTTTTCGAACTCAGTTTCAAAGCTGTTATTATGGAACTTTTCCATTCGATTTCTTTTTGTGTATGCAGATTGCTATCAAGTCGTACATTGTATATCCATATCAGTTCCGTTGTTTTAGTAGAAATTATATTTTATTGAATCTTCGAGGTGTTTAGTTTAAAATCGTATTTCTATAGGTATGTAAAGCAAATTAATGAGCATGAGAGAATTGGATTGAAGAATCAGTTTTTGGAATATGGTTATAACGTATCATTCTTCAAGGTGATCATTACAGCAGCCGATCCCAAATATTTGTTTCTGACAACAATTTTTGGTCAACCGTCACTAATTTAATAAGCGGTTAAACAAGTATTCACCATTGAATATTCAATTCCATTTGTTACGCATTGTAAGTTAAGTTGCGCATAAAAGCCAAATAAGCTATCGTTTTCGTGGAAAAGTCGGCTGACGCTTGGCCAAACAATATAAACGAGATTCGCCAATCTCCAGGTCTAAGAATCAATTTTGGCAGCCAGCCCTTTTCCCCATTTCCATTTTCCGTGGTGTTTAATCACTTCCGCGTCGCCAAACGTTTGACTTGCAAAAAGGCGTTGCCTGGGCTCCTTTTCGGTACATATTTATAATACGAACGAAATATAAGTCTTATCAGACCCTGCCAAGCAGCAAATTCATCCCAGCTGGAAAACTCAATTGTGATTACTTCTGAAGGCGAACCCTTCATCGCCTCGCTGCACTCGAAAACGATTTTGAAACTTTAAACGTGCCAAAAAATGAAAATAAACCCCAAGTTAAGAGGTATTTTCAGATCTAATTAAGTTGCTGTGGGAAGGAACTGAACTTGGTCCTAAAAGAATCTAATGATACGACATCGAAAATATTTAAAATCTCATATGTACTTGTTACTTTTATTACCGTAAAGTTGCAATTGGATGTTTTCCTATAGCAGAGACCTCGATTATGAAATTCGAAACTTTTAATATGGTGTTGATTACTTATCACTTGAACAAATTGCTAATTGTAGTAAGTTCAATGAAAAATGTGATTTGGACAAGGCAAGCATTTAATTCAACATTTTTAGCACCGAGCTGATTGTAAAATTCAAATATAAATACCGAACATTTTGTAATATTTTATCAGTTACGTCTGGTAAATGCCAAGTTATTCTTACGTCTGTTTTTTTTTCAGTGCGGCGCCTAAACTATCTTTCCCCACCCCCTGATTTCCCTTGTTATTGTTGGGTAATATCATTTACTATATCTACGAATAATGGGGGAGGAACTTTTGCGAACTCGGCCCACTGCAATTATTTCCATCGGCTATTCATAGCCACCAATTGGAGCTGAAACAATTTTTTATTGCATTACATGGAGTCGGCGGAGACATTATTTAACTGAAGTTAATTTTGTTATTATACATGCGCAACAATTTCGATTTCACGTGAATTTAAGAATGAAGTTACACAAAAGAAAGTAAAAGCTTATACTGAAAAATATTAATAAACAAATTAGCAGTTTTTACTATAAAGGCACGCATTAGATTAATACATAATGAACTTCTATATTATCCTGTTAGTTAATTATTAGTTAGAAATTTTAAAGCGGTATGCAAGTTACATAATGGACCATTTCTTGTATTTAAGTTATTAAAAGTTCATAATCAAATTAAAATTTAAAAAATAAAGAAAAAGAATTAGAATCCCATTCAGTTTAAGTGAATTATAGTGAATGGTATGATTTACATTTCCCACCAGTTAGCTGGCTAAAAAACTAACCACTTTTTTGCATTCTAAAGATAAATTGCTGTTTTTCATTGTAGGTACACAGGTATCCAAACTTCTTGTTAGGCTCATTCCCAGCCAGTTTCCCGTGCCGCTTTTCTTTGCACGCTTTTCATGCTTTTGTTGCATTTTCTTTTCTGCGA
This sequence comes from Drosophila mauritiana, assembly GCF_004382145.1. Lineage (NCBI taxonomy): Eukaryota > Metazoa > Arthropoda > Insecta > Diptera > Drosophilidae > Drosophila > Drosophila mauritiana. Next base: position 21,279,215 of record NC_046669.1, read on the forward strand.
ACTTTTCGCACTCGGCCTGTTTTGTGCAATCGCTTTGTCGCCGTCGCCGTGGCCGTCGTTTTCCTCTTCGCCATCGTCTTCGTCGTCAACGTCATCAGCGTTTCGCCTTTGTTGTGTGCATTTTCCTTGCCGTTTTCCATTTACTTTTCCCCCGTCGCTTTGCTCGCTCGTTCGTTCTGCTGCGTTGGATTTCAACCTGTCAAGCGGGCGAAAGGGGGCGGTGGGTGGAGCGGCGGTGCGACGGTGTTTTAGTAGCTGTGTGTACGTTGGCTGAACTGCAGATTGAGGCCTGTACTTTGTTGCATTTTCTAACTGGTTGGGCTAGGACCCATCGCCGTTGCACAGTGCATTCTGCATTCTGTAGGCCGTTGACTGCATCGAGTGGCGTCGCCTTCCTGCCGCCGCCGCCCCTTTTGGCCCCTTCGCCCGCTTGTCACTCCGCCACCCCCTATGCCGACGCTTATCGTTGACCCTGCGCGCCACTTATTGCGTTCCTCTTCGCCTGCATCTTCTGATTTCTGCTGCTTCGGCGGCAGTGCAGTGCATTTCTTTTGCTTCGAAGCCCCACCAGAGCCGAGCACTCAACCCCGTTGGTGGTGGCTAAGTTGGGGTACAGTGAGCACTCCGTTAGAGAACTTGGCGTGGACTTTAGTAAGGACAGTACACTAAGACGGGGTGATTCGGCCCAGATATCTTATGTGATTAATTAATTAATAATTAAGTAAATGCTTTTTTGGCTTGATAGAATCTGTTGAGGCCTTATCTCAGCACCATTATTATCTGATGATATAATGTATGAGCATTACTTATTACTCAGAATTTTGATGGAGTCTTCTAAGTTTTCAGTCTATATATGTTATTTTTAGCGATGCCAGACAAATATGTCAATGCGGAATGCCAAATGAGTGGTCATATCGAGTCCGCCCTGTCGTGCAGAAGTGGGCATAGGCATAGGCTCTTTCTGTAAGGGCTTTTGGCTGGTGGTGCTGCTGCTACCTTGCCACTTAACCGCTTTTCCGTCTTTTGGCTTTTGTCTTTTCACACTCTCCGCCGAATGGATGAAGCGGGGAACTCGGTGTAGGAGCAACCACCTGACCTGCCAACCAATTGGCGTATGCCACCAAATGTCATTTAACCCACCCGAGCCCACTCAGTCCACCCATTCCACCCCAGTCCGCTCTCTTGGCTGGTGAAATATGCAAGGCAAATGTAATCATTATTGATTTTGTGGTCTCTCTGGAAGGGAGAACTCGGAACTGAACTGAACTGAGCTGAACCGGCCCGGAAAGGAGGGGGCTGACTGGGCATTCGCACACATTAGTATGTTAGATTATCCCAGCCGTTTGCTGCTGAGGCTGCTTAAATATGTAAGCCGTTGACGATCCTTCGGCGGAGCGGTGTGGAGGAGCAGAGGGCAGTCGAATGGATGGGGGCGCCTAAGGAGACCAAGGACCCGTCACACACATTAGAAATTTAACAGGTTAATGTCCAAAGTCGTAAAGGAGACCATTTATTTATGGCCACATTCCGACTTCCCTCGCACTCAGTCAGGCTCTCCTAATTTTCATAAAATATATGAGACCACCACCCCCACTCGAGTGTGTGCGTGTCGTGAACATAAAAATCTGAAAAGCAGACGCTTGCCTTGAGAGACCTTGAAGGGCTTGATAATGACTGCCGCCTCTCTAACAAACCAGCCCATCCCTTCCATTCACCCCCTTTGTTGCCAGCATAAGCTTTATGTTGTTCAGCTCCTTTTGGGGGTTGGAGGAACAGAAACACTCGCTTATTTTTCGGGCCAGCTGTCAGATTTGTCAAAGGAGTGAAGGACTCGAGCGACTTGGGGCAGCTTGTGTGGCAGGAAGTTGCTTTGGCGGCACAACCAACGGGTGGGGGAAATGCATGAGCTTTTTTGAAGGCGGGCGGGGTTGGGGGGTGGTTCTGGATTCGAAGGGAATGTATCTATCAATCTTCATAATTGCACGCGAAGGGTAAAGCTGGAAATTCAAGTATCCCTCGCTTGCTCCTTGGTTTTGCAATCTGCAAATACATGGCACAACCATTATTCACTGAATTTGGATAGGAACCTTATTCTAGACGATAAAGAAATCTTTGAAAAGCATTTATGTAATTTATTTATGTAATACATAAATATTTATGTAATACATTTATTTATGTAATACATCTAAGTAAGCTTTTTAATTGACACTGAAATCTCAGTCAACTTGTTTCGTATTTAATAACTAGTTTTATTTTCTTTTGTTTTTAATTATAAGATTTGCTTAACTAAACTTAATACATTTCAAACCATCAAAAAATATATATTTAAAATCAATTGTTTGATGCTTTTCATTCCCTTTTATAATAATAGCAAAAACTAAGGAAATGTATATTTTTCCAGTGATAGCAAGTTTGATAGACTTTAGTTATCTTCGAATGCATTCCGGATACATATTTTCTCCTGTACCCATATTCGATTAAACCCGTTGTCCAGGAAGTATTTATCAAATCAAAATGGTATCTGGTTAAACTGAAAAATATTCGCAATCTCAACCAGTTCGATTTGCATCTCGAAATGTGTGTCTGCAGAGCGGATAACCAGTTGGGTGGGCACATTAAGCCGAAAGTAGCCGATGTTTCATCAATGCTGCTGACAGTTGCAAAATGTATCGGCCAGTTGGCTAAACTGCATCATGGTGCAGCCCGTCCGATGGCCTGGCAATCTTTTTTCCGAATCATAAACGCACTACTCCGCCCGATGCCCCCTGTTGCCATGTGGCATCTCGTGGGGCATGTGTCTGGTCAGACATTCATCCGTCTACTCAATCATGGGCTTTGACCATTTCTAGGAACTTTTTGAGCCGCCGCAGCAGCTGTCTTTCCATGTTGTTGTTGCTAATTACCACACAGCCAAATACCGAATCGCAAAAAGGCAGGCCAGAGAAACTGCAATAAACATTGATTTTCCAAAGACGTCGAGGCGGCTTTAACCACTTGACCATATTGGTGTCGTCGCTGGGCCATATTTGGCCAGGGCAAAAAGATCTTTCATTCCCAAGAAACTGCAGCAAAAAGTTGCCCAATTTGTCGGAGTCGCATTGCCTAGATAGTTTTTACCTTGCCAGCCAGCTCCAGCTCCGAACCATTAGCGCATGTAAGCTGCCTTGCTTCCCCGATGCCAAATGTCAACATATCAATTCCACTCGCAGCTAAGATACATATGTATCTCTGAGATACGCCGATACGGCTACAAATCTTATGGCACGGCGGCAATGCGAACAATTCTAAACGGGTCGACATCGACAGAGACTACGACCTGTTTATGCAAATCAGGCGAGCGGCCGAGAATATCTTGTTCGCGAATTTCTATTCAAAAGTTCATCAAAAATATACAAAGGCGAGAAAAAAGTAAAAACATTTTTATTGAGTTAAACTGCCTGCAATGTGTGGGCTGCTGGCCTATAAAGGCTTTCAACGAGCAGAAAAGCAGGAGGGGCGGAAAGTGGGGGGAGCATTTCAATTGCGGGGCGTACGAGATTATTAAGGCAATTTGATGATTAATACTTGAGCTCGTAGTAATGGAAGCGTATCAGAGATTGCGCATGATTGGCTTGGAACGGAATTTAGTTTTTTTTTACAGAGCCCTAAGCTTATAGCGACCCTACTTTAAAGCGAAAATCGTTTAGTGAATTCGTGGTCTATAATTTGAAATATTTCATGAGAAGCCTTTAGTCGATCCCAGTCCCTGTAAATTGAAAAATTTCGCTAAAACCTTCGATTATATACAATTGTACGAGCACACCTTTGCGAACTTTGCTCTATCTAAAATCTAAAGTAATAGATTTAAAGAAAGACAATGTAACCTAATCATGAAGGTGTGTTATTCTGCCAATATAAAGGCCATTCCTGAATTTGTAAAATATTTATACGTTTTTCCCGCGCGTTCTGAGATTAGCTTTTCGACGGCAAATGGTTTTTTTTGCTGATTTCGTGTAAACATTTTGTCCGGCAATTAATTATTTTAAACGTGACGCATAGCGAGAGAAGCTATTTGTTGCTCTCGCTTCGTGTGGAAATGCTCTCCAGCTCGGCGTTTGATAAACAATTATGAAAAAACGCTCTCTAAAAACGCCTACTGTTTGTGTTTATTTGGTTTTAAATATTTTTGCTTGTTCGTTTTAATCAAGTGAACCAAAGAGGTGTGAGTGTGTGTGTCACAGTTGTTGGCTTGGACTTTGTTTATGTGTCAGCATTTTCATTCATAGTCGGTCGGACAGTTTTAGATGATAAATCTTTTTATGCGAGGGGCAGCACGCGCTATTTTTTCATACCAAACACTCATCACGGTCTGTATCTGTATCTGAGTATGTGCACATGTATCTGTAGGTGAAAATGTGTGCTCTGTGTGTTACGGCATTATCATTAGCTCTTGGGAATTTTCGTTCTCCTCCTCAGGCAAGTTCATTAACTTTTGAATTGTGCGCGGGGGCAACAATTTGTCAAAAATTCTGTCAGACATGCGATTTTTTAATTATTATTTTATATGCCCGGATTATGTGCACATAACTTCTGTCTATACTTTGTTTATTTCTCGTTCTCATTCTCTTTCTCGGATTCTCTCGATCCACACTGACCCATATGCGGCGGTGTGAGCTGAGCATTTCTTCTCCATAATTTCCTATTTATGTTTGACATGCTAGCTACCAAATAAAAGTTTGACCAAGCAATTAAGAAGGCCCAGACAAAGTTGTGTCCGGTTTTAATTTTTGGACTTGTCGTTGATTAGCTGTTGCTGCCCCACTTCACCAACTGATGGAGACACTGACTGACCGGCTGTCCAACTGACTGACTGACTGACTAGCTACCTGCTGAGCTGGTTTACTTTAGCTTTTAACAACTGTATGTTTAGGGGTTAGCAGTACCAGTTCCGTTTCGTAGTCCAAAATGACGTCACAATGATTAAAAACCAGAAGAGGCTAGGCAAAGTTGAGCACCTGACTATGGGACAACAATAGATTATGCCATATCAGTCATAATATTCGTGCGAATCGCCGTTGAGGATAAGCATGACACCCGCTTTTGAATCCAAGTCAAGGGTACAAGTGTGTATAGTACCGGTTCAATAAAACCAGCATAGAAATCAAGCCGAATTCAATATCTGGTAGCTTCCTGATGCTAAGAATCTACTGTCTCACGCAAGACAGTAGATTAAATCAGATTATTTATTTGCATGTTTAACTTGAACGGAATTTATAAATTGAACGTAATGTCTTCTCTATGATGCGTTTGCAGTGACCGAGGAGTAATTTTCCGTTTCCTGGCCAAAAATAAACATTTCGAATGTGTTTTCCAACAGCTGGTTGCCAAAGTAACTTTGCCCCAAGAGAGAAATCCAATAAATTCATCTTTTAGCGGCCAAGTTTGTTTATCCTAGAGATACTCTCCCTAGCTCATTTAGTTTTCCGCTTTAAAATTATTTACTTTACCTGAGATGCTAGTGAATTAGAAGTTTTAGTGAGGCAAATTCCATATGCAAATGTTTCCGGTGGAGATTCTGATTTATTACTTCAATGATTTAAACTATTTTGCTTTCCACTTGCCCAACAGCGTATGTTCATTAAAATCACTGTTTTCTCTCGTTTCAGGTACGTGTCCATGCATTGAATTTTGTGCCAGCGATTTTTGAATACATCTCCCGTTTCGTGTAAGGTCTTTTCCCCGCCGATAAAATGTCTGGCTGTGAATAGATTTCTCGGAATGGACTTTTTCCAGTAGCAGATGTTTTAGTAATTACGGCATTCATCAGTCTAGTTGGCTCGCAAGCGATTTAGCCATCAACAAATTAGGATTAATAATGGGAACAAAGTGGTGCAGATTAAGGGAAGACAATCGCGTGGTGATTATTTTAATAGGCCGAAAATCGATGATATCAAGACAAACCCTTGATATCGTGCATTTCTGCTAATAGCGCTGCATTTCTGGCTATCTGCAATTTGCTACTGTAGACTTTTTAACTGAATTAGATATGTGGCAACAAAAACTTGCTATAATTAGTAGCACATCAATATTTGAACAATTAGGCTTATGGACCCGGGGCGCCCCCAAGAATGGTTAACAATTTCCGGGCCAGGGAGGAAGTTGCTTATTTCGCAGTGCGGACTTCTGATCCCCGCTTTCAATCAGTTTCATTTGCGGTCGGTTCGGGAGTGGCTTCTAAGAACGGCGTATAAGTTTGATGGCTGACAAATAAGTATCAGAGAAATTGTTGAAAACTCATTTTTCTCCGGCAAGGAGGAAAACTAGTTATTCCTGCATTTCTTCTGCCTCTTTTTTCGGGTTATGAAAAGTTTTCCCAGCCCGGGCAGCTGGCTGGCGGTTATCCAGTAGCAAAAACTCGTATCATGGCCGAGAAGCGTTCGCCTCCATCCGATTGCTCTGTGCCCGGCCTGGACCAGAAACTTTTCCATCATAATCTACTTAACTTTTGCTGCAATCAATTGCAGACTTTTGTAGCAGCGTTGTGCCGCCTCATTGCATTCTACACAGCCTCCTCTCAGGCGGTTCTCCGCCCATATCTGTGCAAGATTTCTTTGTGTAGATACAGAACGAACAGAGAGATACTTTTCCTTTGCCAGTGCTTCAGCCTCTGCTTCTGCCATTGCCTTTCCTCTTCGCATTTGTTGAGCGGGCCGGGCCGTTAATAGAAAAGTTGTCAATGTTTTTCAGATGGCGTAGAGGGGCAGAGGCGTCTGTCAGTCGCGCTTATCTTATCAGTGCAAAACGGGGGGATGTGCAGTTGCAACTTTCTGCAGCCTGTCTTTTGCATAGTCTGGGCTGCGGATGCATCTGCGTTTCGTCCGGCTTCGAGTATGTGTGTAGCCTCCGCAGCGGATACAAACGCATAGACGGCACCGTGCACGAGTTTCTTCTACAAGCAAAAGCTATCGAAATACGTACACAAAGAGAGAGAGAGTACACACACAAAAGCTTCGCAGATATAGATACAGCCCACAGGCACATGCATTCTGTAGATACAATATCTTAAAGATGCACTGAAGCGTAATTGCTTTTACCTATTCCAATGCCCTCTCTGCACCCGCTGCTGTCGCCCATCGCCTGGCAGTGCAGTCTTGTTGAGCTTGTTAATAGTATTGGACAAAAACAAGAAAGCTATTGGTTTCGCCCAGAAGCGAAGGTTACAGCGTATTTATCAAACAAAGGGCAATGTTCTTTACATCGCAAACGACGGGAAATGATTTCTCCTCTACGGCAACAAATGGAATGGGCAAGAGGTGCTTTGCAACTAAAGATTAAATACGTGGAGAACTTGAGCTTAGCGTTGCATTTTTCAAAGAAGTTCTTCGTTATTTCGTTTGATAACTTATGGATCACAAATATATGAGATATTCCTAATATAGCATACTATTTAGTATTAATATTCGCATAGACTGGGAACACTTATTTAGTTCTTGAGGCTTAGAATAAAAACATCCCTGACCAAGGGTAATAATTTCAGGTTTATCCTACTATTATTACTCATATAACGCCAGCAACGATTTGCCTTACCGACTATATATCAATCTGTATATCACCTTACGAATGATTTGCCCTACAGAAATATCGAACTAATCAACTTTCGACTGACCTGCTTAGTCATCTTGGGGCCGAATTCCCAGCTCTCAATTTGGCTGGGGATTGGGATGCTTGGGTCAAGCCATGTTGAACCCTGAAGCCCCCAAAGCCCTCGTCTTTCCAATGCATCTAAGTATCTCGTTTTTCGAAATTGGCACATGAGTCTCTCGCTCGCTCTTTTCGATTTGGTGCGAGTATAAGGCATTGTGCTCTACTGACTTCTGGCTAATTGTTTGCTGCCGCTTTGTTATTGCTGTTGGCAGTATCTATCTGAGCGAGTAAGTGGATGTATCTGTGAGTATCGAGTATCTATTTGCCATTGCATTGTTGTCTCGTTTGCGCACATAATTGTAATTGATAGTTTGACTTTTACTAAGCGGGAAAGAGAGAGAGTCGCCTGCATTGTGCATTAGTTAAGGGCTCTGTTTACGGCTCTGCTTCTCCGTTGTTGTTCCTCTGACAGGGTAATTGGATAGCTACGAAAGTACGAATGTACGAAAATAGTCCAACCCAAAGACCTTCAGCTTGACTCGGGACGCCATCGCTTGAATCACTTGAACTGTGATATTTTCCGCATCAGACCTTTGCAAACCAGTTTTCCTCCACAGTGCGCGACATTACTCATACGCCAAGTGGAACATTAGCACTTCTCTCCGGAGAATAGCTCAGTTCTTCGCCAAATTATGTGCATTTGAAATGTGAGAGCGGGAAAAGAGGTTCATTCTCCTCTTCCTTATCCGTTTTTGTTGTTATTCTATCGCAAACTCAATCAAATGTTTAAGTTCTTATCCCGCTCGCTTGATACACTGCAAACAAGTTGCTTGAATCGCGGAGGCATATTTGGAACTAGCCTTAGATAGCTAGAATATTACAGAGGTTTTATCTAACCATTCAAAGCATACTTGTAAAATATTCAGACATTATATATTAAATGTATGTAAATTCTACATTTTTAAAGTTCCAATGGAAGAGGTTAGTTCTGGAGGTACATCATTTTTTATTTCAGTGCATGTGCAGCGAAATCGCATGTGCATGTGTGTGTTTTGCGATCCGTTGGCTACTTGCGCTCTTCCTCTTCTTGCTTTTTCTTCGGCGGTCGGTTGCCTGTTTTTATTTTTTTGCGTATGTCGAGCGTTCATTGCCCGCGATTTGCTGTTTCTGCTTTTTTTCTCGCCCTGCTGTTTGTATTGCTTTGGCTTTGCTGCATTTTGATTTTATTTTATTTTTAACGCACACACAATTTGTTAATCTGCCTCGCTGTGCTCTTCTGTTTTTATTTTTAATTCGCATAATTTTGCATTTTGTTAGGATCCAGTCAGATATACACACATACTTCTATGCTAGAAATGCTAGATGGGTGTTGGGTTAGCAATCGACGCCTTCAAGGTTACTCAACACTCTTACAAATACTCATCTCTTCTGCGGTGGCTAGAAAATAAGTTGAACTTAAAGTGAAATCTACCATCGATTAATAGCTGAGGAGATCAATTATGTGGCAATAATAATTTGTACTTCCTATGTAATCTGTCTTCATAGATTTCAGGTATTTCGCATTAGATCGTGCTATTTTCTGTTATCGTTAGAATACGACCGATTATAAATTTCTTGCTCAAAAGTTTACCCACACTGAACGAAAAGTTAGGGTTTTTACACAATGGTCTAAGTGATAAATATTACGAATAATACCAAATATATTGTTTCTTTAATTACAAACAGGCGTGTTAAAAGTCAAACGTGATCCTCTCTAAACTAAAACTTAATACATAATTGTAATGGTTTTTATAGTGTTCTAATCGCCTCGATTTGGGGGCCTATTACTACATTTTTATGGCGCTAGTACCCCACTTCCCCACCCCTCCCCCGCCTTTTGATGGCTGATAATCGCTACAGCCGATTGCTTATCAATTTATGGTCGTAGTCGCATTTTTTTTGCCCTGCCGTTGGACTCAGTCACCCAATCAGCCGGTTAAACGTATACGAATGTGCATTTTGTACTTAGAGAGCTCCGCGTGGAAAGGGCCACATTTACTCGCTGCTGTACTTAATACTTAATGTGCTGCTTTAATTTAACTGAATCGCAGTCACAATGCAGCGGGAAAGAGAGGCGGGCGGTACAAGCTGTTTCGCATTTTATTTGAAATTCTATTTTTATTCACTTGCCCATGCGTTTTGCTGGCCGCTTTTTTGCTTTGTTTTTGCTGCTGCCTTTTGCTTCACATTTTTACTTTGGCCTGCCAACTATTTTTGTTTACTATTTACTTTGTGTTGTTGTCGCTCACTGTCCCCGCCGGCATTTGCAAGGGGCGTGGCAGGGGGGCGGAGCGGAGGGCTTAGTGCGTTGATTTCCCGACCTAGCCGGCGACAATATTTGTTGTGCACTCGACGCCAAAGCCGCCAGGAGAGGCGGGAAAGCCAGGAGAAGCGCGACGTGGAGCGGGGAGCGAGGTGTACCAGGATCCACAAAAGCGGGTATACTGCAAAATAGCAGGGGTACGGGGCAAGGGGCGCGCCGAGGGGCCAGACAAAGGCCAATGGGAAGGCAGCCCGTCCGGCATTTCTAGCACTAGACTGAAGGAGCCTAGGCATTTTTGCGGTTACAGTGGGCCAAGCGCGCAGAAATGTGATCAAAATGCAAGCGAGTTCTAATAAAAAGTTAAATTAAATTAAATTAAAAAAGGTAGACTCTGACGGATCTTGCATAAATATATTTAAATAGAAATGTAATACAATAGGAATGCAACTAAGTGGTTGTTTCTGAGAAAACAATAATTGCTTATGGAAAACAATCGAATATCAGTCTTTACATCACCTCTATAGGGAACCCTCTATAATATTGAATGCAAACTGATTATTATAATGGAAATACTTGCACTTAGTCTTTGTGTTTTTTTGTGGTTTAACTAACTGCGGACAACTGATCGTTTCTTTCTTCGACTTAATAGTCGGGACAACTTAATCAGGTGTGAATTTCTTGTAGTCAGCGACTTATTAAGGTCAGCATGGGAAATACGTTGTGCTAACAATCCCAGATCCATTTCTCTTCCACTACATGACTTGACACAATTTTCAAGAAATAAATAATTTAACTTCAATTGGGAATTACGCCGCAATCCCCGTTTCGACCACAAAAGCTTCCCACACCTGATGGTTTATGGTTATGGCCACCACTGTGCCAGCTCTGGCTCCCTTTCCCCCTGGCCCCCCTGCCCGCTTGCCTGGCTGCCAAATGAGTTTCGTAGTCGCTGTTGCTGTTGGTGGGTTGCATGCCACTCGCAACGGCGCAAAAGTTCCTAGACCACTCCAAAAAAGAGAGAAATAAAAAGCACAAAATTTATATGCGCCGTCGCGCATGCAGTCGCTGCCTCAGTCGGCGTCGAATGTTGACACGTACGACGAAGTCGCGCCTTGTATGGCTTTCAATGGCAAGCAGATTATTAATATTGCAAATGTGTGCGGAGCAGGGCGGAGCGGAGATGGCGATGGCGGTGTGGATGTGGATGTGGATGGCGAGCGGCGACTGAGCATCCGAGCCTATAAATGTGACTTGGCATTAGGACTATGGGTTTATCTGCCTCTAAGATGGCATTTCGGGGTGGATTAGGCTAGGCGAGTGGCTCGCAGATGCAGGGAGATAATCGGTAAGGAACCGGTTGAAATGGAGGTGCTCAGAAGTCGGGCCCCTTTTGGGGGTTTCGGCTATCTTTAGGTTACAGCTTCAAGTCTGTACCATTAAACTTGAGCTCATTAACGGGTTTAATCTTGCCACATATTTTTAATGGCTATTTCGATTTGTTGAGGTAGAGCCAAGCGCATAAGTATCATGAGTAAAATAAGTGTCAAAACTTCTTCGGTTTTAGTATGTATACAAAGGATTGGGTATTTTATAAAGGAATGCCTTAAGAGTTACTACAAATACAACACGATAACTATATTTAATAATACGAAGTTTTCTTGAATTTTTAAAAAGCGAACGTGGATTAAGATTTTAGACTTTCCACGCAACCGAGATTGCAGATGATCTGTTGATTGCTAGAAATAATGGCGCTTCTTGCGTGGAGTCAGCGCTCCATAGCTCCAGCTCTGCTCCTCCGGTGCTCTCAGCCGTAGGGCAACGTCGTTATCGGTATCAAAACATCATCATCGTCTTGGCAGAGAACGCATATCGGACAGAGCGCATTGCACATTGCACGTTGCTCGTGGGCAACGCCGACATGAGCCTCTTTTGTCTGTTGACTTCCACTGGGTGCATCAATGTGCCTACAAGTATGCATATATACACACATGTGTATATACGTATGTATATACCGGGCATGGGCATACTCCACTCGGTACGATATGTACATATCGGTGTGTGTATATTGCGACTGTCTGCGCTTCAGAGTTGTATAGCAATTGAATATTTGCAAGAGATTTCCGTTCATTAAACCCGACAGCAGCGGCAGCAGCAGCAGCCGCAGAAGCAGTGTGGGGCGGAAAGAGAGGAAAGTACTCCCCCTGAATGAGACGGCAACAGCGAGTGGAGAACCACCGTAGGCGGACTTTTGGGCCTCAAGGGGGATCCGTTTGGTGGGGAGGAAAGGAAGGGAAGTGGACCCGGTACTTGGTGTTGCTGATTTTAATTTTTATTTCATCCTCCCTCCAAGCTAAAAAGTAGATAACAGTGCGAAAGAGAGAGATGAGGACGGGCCAGAAAGAGATGGAGAGTAGGAGCTTTAGCTATAATTAAATTCCTCTTTAAAGTTTCGCGCGTCGATTTTGTGTGCATATAGTGGTGGCGAAGCGGAGTTAAAATGCACCCGGGAAACTAATTTCCCAGAAATCTATTAGTTCGCTGTACTCCTTTAAGCTCTTTTAAGATGCAAATGTAAGTGCGTTGAAAGTATGTTTAAAATATACACTTAACCAGAGGTTATATTGCCATCGGAGGAACCCCTGGTTGGAACAGTTTAAATTCAAATCCACGCTACCATGACTTGTCCACACTGAATACCATTCATAGTGTTTGTAAATCATTGTCATAATACGTATTGAAATTCACACAAAATCATGCATCTAAATTCAGCGGAGTCAATACAGACCAGACCTAAAATTCTTTATAAGCTCAGACCTCTGCCGACTCCATTGCTATACATTATCCTACATCGAACACAATATTAACTTTTTATATCGTTTAGCCATGCTGAAGTGAATACTTTTTTTTGTACTCTGGGTTACCCTTACTTGGTTCCAGATGAAGTGGGCGAAAAACATTTAAAATTGATAAAAAGATATTAGCCCCCGCGACGGCGAAGTTTGGCCAAGTGTTTCGAATGAAGTGAACTACAACTGGGAAAATTCAGTGTTCATGGGCTTGCTGTGCCTGCATATTGATTGAAAGTTCAATATATAGCATTCGCGGAAATGTATCCACCCATCAAAGTTGCATCCTCATCCACCCAAGACTGCTCCAAAGTTTGACGCAAGTTGGGAAGAAACCGCAACTTTAAGTTCAACCAGAAGTTTTTGGGATTTCTGCGGGAAACTCTTGAGCTTCCTCTTCCAGCTCTTTTAGCTGTTCCTAATTGCTGCACGTTGCATGTTCTCGGGTTCATCTGGGGCATGTAGTAAGCTACCAGCTACTTGCACCAAAACCAACCCAAACTGAACCCATCATAATACCCTTGAAGGATTTTCTGTGGCCAAAACCAGAGACTTGGCCAGACTTGGATGGCCGACCGACTGATGTGTGCGGTGGCTTCGAATCCGGATATCTTTGCTGTTTTGGCCGAGCCAAGATTGGGACTCAACTTGAACCAGGAAAACATGTTTGCAACTCCAGCTAGGTGGCAATGAAAACTGCTGGAAAAAGCGAAGACAAAGAGCAGAAAAACCTGCAGGTTCCACAACTTTGACTGCTCGGCTCGGTGCGGATCGGATCGGATGGTGAGGAGGAGGCACGCCAAACGCCAAGTTTTCCTGGCCAAACCAGCCACGGTCCCCGTTTATTCATAGAACATGTTTGGCCATTTTCTGCTGGCAGCAGCCCCGATTTCCGCGCTTCCCGTCGCTCCATTCTCCCCTGCACTTTATGTGGCTTTGGCTTCTTTTTGTTTCTCGTCGCTTTTTGCCCACTGCAGCATGCATTGATGCATTTTTCTTGCTAACAACGGCCAGTTGTGGCCAAGAGGAGGGCGGGGCCCTGCCGTTTTTCTCTTTTCTGCAGGTATGTTGGCCCGGTCTGGCCTGGTCTGGTCTCTGGTCTGTTTCGGCTCGGCTCGGTTCGGTTAGGTTCGCTTTCTTTCTCTTTTTTCGGAATGGCTTTCCACGTTGTCGTTGCTTGTACTAAATGTGCACTAAATGCTATTTATTCCTTTTCGCCTGTATCTGTGTGTGTGCGAGTGTATGTTTCTGGGCGGTGAAGCAGCATTAGTTCTCGGGATCTTTTTCTGAAAAGGGGGTAAACAAATTAAAAATGCTCTCGACTGCATCCAAAAATGCAAATAGGATATACTGGGATTGGGATAGTTTTGCTTTCCGTTTGCTTAATTGGTATATCAATTTGAGTGGCGAGTGCAGAAGTAGTTCGTAAAAACGGAAAAATACTAATCAAAATTAAATCAAAGGATCATTTCTCATCCATCAACTATATTACGTATTTTGAAATTATTTCTAGTTTCTTCTGACCAACGCTGAACGTGTGTATAAATTGTCTATAAATGGTTCAATGCAATGATCCAAGCATAGTACTTTGTCTAAAGTATGTAGGGTATGGACTGACCGAAATGGTTCTCTTTTGCAAAACAAGCTGCACACCATCTGTACACCTGTACATATGTACGTTTATGTGCATGACTCGCATATCTCCCGTTCTAGAGCTCTTCTTTACCGGCCGCTTGGCATATTTTCAGCAGCTTCCAGCTACCCACACATTACCGCAGAGCTTTGGCTCTGGCAATTATTTCAAAAAGTGATTTTCGTTATACAAAAATATTGCATAACTGCTCTGCTGGTGGTATGAGCTGCGAGTGTGGGTTGGGCTGGAATATGGTTTGGTTGGCTTGGCTTGGTTTGGTTCGGTTCGTTTCGGGTATCCCCCTGTTGCCCGTCCTAAACTTTGTGCGGTATTTGTTTTGATTTTTATTTCCCTTTTTTGGCTCGGAAAAATGTATGAATTTCAGGGAAAAGCTGCAACCGGGGACTGGGGCACTTCTGAAGGAGTTGTTTTGGTGCGGATTTCAAATTCAGCCTTAGTTAACCTTTAAGAACTGGCGTTTCTGTCATTTCCTTGGCCCGATTCGAGATTGCGATTGTGGATTATCGTTGAAAGAGGCCGCTAAACGGCACTTGAAATGTTTGCTTTCTCGCCTGCCAACTTCATCAGCGGCTTCTTGTCCAACTTTGTTTGCTAACCAATTTGCACCGAAACCGAACCAGAGTGGAGGCAATGGAGATGGAGCCGGAGACTGGACCATCAATCACAAAAGTTTCATTTGGCTATCTCAGAACCAGCACCAGAGTCAGAACATATCTTCCAGGTGGCCTCTGGCGCTACATGAAGATCTTCAAACGGAGAGAAAATACAAAATAAAAGTAAAGCCTGAACAAAAGCATTTTTCAAGCATTTCCTTAAGCGTTTTGCTCAGGTTTCATTAGGCAAAGCAAACTTTTACCACGGGAAAGTATAGAGAGTGGGTAGAGCCAGGGGAAGGGGGCAGGGTAACAAAGGGTTGGCGAAATGCTGTGGGCAGCCTTTCCATTATGCGAAAGCTCGGGTTGAGCGCCTAAAAGTGCTCTTTATTGGGAACCAATTTGTTATTTATGCTCTGTTTTAATTAAATTTTTAAACATTTATTTGCCGCAACAAAAGACCCGAGACTCTGATTTATTTTCCCGTACACAGCGTTGCTACTTTAATTGAAATTCCTTTTCCATTGCGTTATTTTGCCCACAGGTTTTTTTTTATTTCGCTAAGCCATAATTATATTTCTGGCCATCTCAAATCCAATAAGCATTATGACTTGCCGCTCTCGCAGTGCCCTCAAGACATCGTTTGTCCTGGCCTCCGCCCGAAATCCGCCCCGGCACACAGCGCCCGGAAAATTTAATGTACTGCCCATATTTTGTGTCTAAAAATAGCACGAAAGAAAACTTTTTGGCCCGCCTTCAATTTTATGGCCTCAACGACTGTCGCACTAAATATCCGAGCTCCTGGTCCAGATCCTTGGCCCGCCTGTGACGCCCTTCTGGAAGAGGAGAAGAGCTCTTTCTGCAATGCGAAGTGGGAAACATTTTTGTCGCTTTATTGAATTAAAAATTCAAAATTTGCTCTGGCAGGGCAATTTCTTTCTCCTCTCGACGGCATCGACAGCAAGCCGCCCTTGCCATTGGCCCATCATTAAATTAATAAATTAAAATGGAAAGCACTTTGTTTCAGACTTCATTTCAGAGCGCTCCACTTCCCTCTTTGGGCACAAAAGCGATGAAATTATTAATTTATGTCATTTACTTACTCGGAGCTGTAACATTTTTAAATTAGCCCCGACGTTTTATTAAAATGAACGGAAGAGATTTTCTAACGCTCTATAATTGGAATTGAGTTTCGGTCCGCCTGCAAAGCGCCAAGCTCATTAGGGGTTATAGTTAGTTGGAGTCGAATGTAACCATGGACCAAATGGCCTAACATGGAAATTCTTTTAATTTCTAATAAAGAAATTACCATTTAAATTGATATCAATTAATGTTTTCAACGAAATCAATATATAGAAAAGTATACTTTCCTACTATAAACATTAAAAATATATTTTAACGCTATCTCGAAACAACATTTATGTTCTTCTCAATGAATTTATATGAATATTTTTTTGCATAAGTTGTTCGTATTTTCACCACAATTTTGGTTGCTTATTTTTTGACTTTGTCCCACTGTGTCTGACATCGGAAAACTTCCTTCGGGCGAATGTCTGCGTCTTCCTGCTCCTTAATAGATTTTGTATTTTGATTGATTGCCTCGCTTATTCAATTGTGTTTGTTGTATCCCACACCTTCGATGCTCCTCCAATCCCCACTAAACCAGTCGGGTGGGCTAAACCTCCCACCTCCTACTCCTTCTACTTCTTCGGGACACAAAGTCGCGTCTGCCTTGGCTTATGAAGCGTGTGATTGCTTTACTTACTGCTCCGTTCCAAGATGGTCTGGTATGGTATGGTATGGTCTGGTCTGACAGGATTTAACTGCATTATTAGTTAAATCTGTAGCAAAAATTTCAATATCGGTGCGGTAATCTTATCGTTTCCCCGTCTGTTTTCCCATTCCCAGTTCCCTGGGGCGTTTTGTGCGGGTGCTGGGGTGTGGGGGCAACCTAAATGAATTTTAATGCCCTTTAAAGCGACTTTCATATGCTGACTGGGTTCATGTTCTAGTTGCTATTGTTGTTGCGAAACCATACTAGGCACCCAGTGAATGGGTGGCTTAGACTTGCACTGTCAGATACTTTTCGAAGTGCACTGTTGCATAAAAGCCGAGAGCGAAAAGCTCCCCTTCGGTCACTACCCCTTCAATGGCCAACTTTTACGTCAGTTACCATGTAAGCTAATACCAGTCGAAAAAGTTGAAATCGCCACGCCTCTCAGATTGTATCCGTTGACATTTGACCGACAAATGTTTGTTACCAAAGATGTGTGTGGATATATCAAAGAGCGAGTGGGAGAAAAGGGATTGAGACGACATGAGCTGGGCTTTTTCCAAAAATATTTTCCCGTTTTCCGCTCGGCGTTGCAACGCTTGCAGCAGCAACATCCTGCACATCCGCTTCTAATTAGCGAAAGGATAACGAGATCGGTCAGTTATATTCAATTAGCTAATTAATGGCCAGGCCTGAAGGGGTTCCCTCTTAGCCTTAATTGGTTTCGAAATCCCAGACTTAAAATTACTGGAGGGCTACTTGTGGTTGCATTGCGATTACATTTCAATTGAACTTAAATTTAGGGTCAATTGAAATGGGCACTTTAATGAACATATAGTGCACGTTATCTGTGAGGATCTGAGCAGTATTAAGTCTACTTATATTTAATGTAATTATTTTTCAATTCTCGACATTTTCTTTGCGAATTATCTAAAAGTATTCATCGTACTCGATGGAATTTTAAAATCATTTTCTGTGCCAACTCGAATTCTATCTCCATTACACTTCACCCAGATAGAAATGGCTGAGAGAGACTTTGTTGTATTCAATGGGAAACAAATCTTGTTTAAGAAATTAACGCCGCCTTTGATGGCTGATGTCTGGCGATGATGATGAAGATGGACGATAATGATGATGATGGCACGCCAAATCGCATTTCATGCTTTGGCATAATCATCTTTGGGTGCTAAAAAGGCGAATGCCCCCTGAAGAGTGAAGGCGCCCAGGGGGGTGGCTTGGGGCGGAGGGTGGTGCCTGTAATTTATGCGACTTGCAACGGTGCCTTCCGCTACTGCAACAAAACAAACAAAGATAGAAACAAACATGGCCTGGGCCATATTTTTCAGTCGCTTGTTTTTTCTCCCTATTTTTCTAGTTTTCTCCTCTTGTTTTTAATAAGATTTCTTCAAGCAGACGATGACGATGTCTCAAGACAGGTGTACATGCCACACAGGTGCAAGTCCATATGCTGCTTCCCCGTGCGTGTGCGTCTTCTTTTTCTGTTCTTTTTTGCGAGGCAACATTTGTAATGTTTCGCCCCGTTGACGTCGACGGCGTTAATAAAGATGCGCCTCCATCTTGGACCTAAGTCCGCTGAGCTGCAGCAAAAGCTAGGTGGCGTCCGTATTCACTTGTCTATGGGTGGCCTACTTAATTTATGAGACGCGAGAATTCGTTGCACTGAGGAAAAGAAGGATGGAGCTGTGGGGGGGATTTGCACTTCGTAATTAGTGCAGGGTGCAGAGCGTGAATCTGCAGCCAAAGAAAATGTATCTGGCAGATACTTAGTGCCTCGCAGGCGACAAGCAGCGACAACGGAACAGAATAGAACGGAACACAGCAGATAATTTGCAGAAAGCCATGGCGAACATGGTGTGATTGACCGCGTTAGGGCAAATAAATGAGGAGCAAAATGAGAGCTGTGCAAATGGATGATTCCTCACGGGAGCTAAGGTGATGAAATGCATCGGGGGTAAATAGGAATCGGCAGGAAACTTTACGGATAATTTAATGGAATACAGAAAAGAAAGATGAAAGATGTTCAATTTCTTACTAAATAACCCATTAACATGATTAGCAGTGCCCACAATTCATAAAATACTTTACATAATTTCAGTTATTGTTTCAAATCGTGTACCAAACAAAATGTTACGCAACAATTAAAGCAAACAACTATTTTTGCCTTAAACATAACAACCCGTACGTAATTAACATTTACCAAATTTAGTTAAACTCCCTCAGTAAGCATTCCTTCATTTCCGCACACAAGCATTCAAATGGCAAATAGTTCTCAGTTAACTACCCCTAAAATGATGAACCGCTCTCTAAATCCGTCCGAAAGTCAAATTTAAACATGCATTCGGACAGTTTGGCGGCATGAGTGGCCTCATTAAAGTTATTATCAGGATGCCGAGCGCTCAGGCTGTTGTTAAACTTTTTGCTGACACTGTGCGTGTGGCCGGGCAGCCACAACAAAGAGCTATCGGGGGGATTTTGATGTCGAAACGAGGAGCTCGAGCTGGATATGATTTGGACCGACTGGCGGAATGGAAACGTAAATGCACAATAAAGTAGAAGGATTAAGGATTATGTCACAGCCACACACATCAATGGAGAAGTGGGGAGGTGGAGTGGATACACAGAGAGACAATGCAACAAACAATGACAGGGGTGACAAAAATGTTCGCACAGGTTTCCCCTGCCCTGTTTTAACTTTTTCATTCTGCCTGGCATCAGCACATCTCAGCATCCTTTATCATACATCCTCGTGTGGATGATGATGACGGTGATGTGGACATGGCTTTGTCAAAAAGGAAGACAAAACGATGATATATGTGACACAGCCAGAAGCAAGCCCCCCTCGCACATTCAAAGTATTTGGATACCTAGACGTCAGGCAATGCGAAGTGACATTTAATTAGACTGTCCCAAACTGATGACCGACCGGGTCAAGAATCATAATAACAAACAGCAGCCTTTTAAGCAAGCAGCAGCCAAGAAAGACACACACCCAAGTGGGTGGCTATTTCAACTATGTAGGTCACCGGATGTTCTAGCCTCCGGAGACTGTTTTGTATTTGACACAATCAAGTCAAAACTCAACTCATGAAATGCACTCTTTGGCACTCTGAATGAACATGTTTATTTTACTCGTGCAGCTCTATTTATTAATCCAGCAGTTTAGTCTTAGTCATTAAAAGGGAATCGGCATGAGGGACTGTTTCTCCTAAATATGCAAATCCTTTGCCCAACATGAAGGCAGAAGCTTAGGCAACAGATTGTAAAGGGACCGGTCATAAGCCAAAGTAATTGGAAATTAAATTGGGGGATTTGCGTGAGTGGAAGTGACAGCCACGTGACAATCAAAGCCGTAACCCACTCACGACTCACGTACTCATTGCTGGCTTTTTGGATCCAGCGGCTGCTCCATGTTGATGGCCAATAATTGCTTTATCATGGCGCACTGACTAGCGGAGAATATCATTTTACCATTAATGGAGTAGCAAGGGGGAATCCTTTCTGGAATAGAAAACTATACAATACACATATAAATGCTGTAATAGGCACGGAAAAAGATTGCTTTTTCTGGTGAGTGGGGGCTCTATGGTTATGGCATAGAGTAATTTTAATAGGTCATCATATTAAGGGATTCCCGGGCAATTCGTTCGCTTTCTGGTTATGGTTTTAGTTGTTATTCCCGGAGTGGGGCCGCTTTGTTTGTGTATCGATTGTGTGGTTGGCTACGGATGCTGGCTGCCACCCACTTTCCACCCACTTTGCGCCCATGTTCCATCCATTTCTCCGCATGGTTATTGCCCATTTGCCCACGCGATGACATGTGCGTTTAATTGCGTTTTACTTATTTGACACAAATTAATATGGCACTCGCCATTTGCTTCCCCTTTCCGAGCGACCGTGTCGAATCCACGAAAGTATGCTATAATTTTCCCCTAAACTCTGTTCTCGGGTAATTAAATATTTCTGCAACACTTGCTGCTCCGCATTGGTTGGGTTAGGTAGCAAAGAAGAATGCCACTTTGAGTAGGGCAAAAAGGAAAGAAGGAACCAGCCTTTCGAGAGGAAACCCTTCAAGTGGCAAGTGGGAAATGTTTAAAGTTCCTGGGACTGCGTGTGAGTGGCATCCACCGCATCATAAATCAAATTATGACGACCTGACGAGAAGCGGGAATCATGACCGAAATGTTATTAAGTGCAGCCAAGGGACCAAAGCAAGAGGCCCAGAACTCGGGCCCAAGAACGTCGAGCTATCCTAAAACCCTTGACCACTTTCGACTGCAAAGTTTGTTTGAGTATTTTACGTTATAAATATTAATATTATTACAGGAGACGACACAAGTTTTGGCATGTGGTTCAGGCCGTGTGTGTACACATAATTATGCAATTTAATGAGTTTTCTCTTTGCTGTCGCAGCCCCCAGGCTACTCTACCTTCATCCTTTCCACAGATATACCCACCCCGTCCACAACTCCAGCCCCTTTGCTAGGACAACTGCACATGTGCATAATTAATTTGAAAAATTAATTCTGTATACAGAAGATGTCGGCTTTTAAAGGCGTGTAGCCTTCGGTGCGCCGAAATGATTTTCGAAAGTGCTGGGCTTCATTTTTTCATGCAATCCAACATATTCCTACGTATACTTCAAGTCATGGGAATGAGCTTATGTGTATGCTACCCATTAAGAACAAGTCAGATATTACTTTTTGTAATGCCTTGTGAAAGCTTTAAATGACAATTAGGTAAATAAACCATATTCCAGGAGTTTTTAAATGGCAACATTTTTGCAGAATAGCGAAACATATAGTCAGCCAAGAGCAGTGTAACGAAAATGTTGTTAAAGGCAGATGACGGCGGCGATGACGATGATGATGCGGTTGACTTGGCCACAACAACGACGTCGGCGGCAACGACAACTTGACATGGAAGCCAGGTCTGGTGACTAGGAGAGACAGCCGGGGTGAAAGCCTCCGCGCCGAGTAACAGCCTCCTCCGCCTGCTGTTGATGTTTGCTTGCAGCCCAAACCCCGGGTGCCTGCCACAGTGCCTCCTCTCGTTTTCCCTTGGCTGCCATAAACGAAACGAAAACTCCTCACGACGGCGATGAAATTGACGTATAAAGTCAACGGCGTCAACAAAGTCGCTCTTCCACTCCGCTTTTCCGTTTTTCCCAACTCATCGCCGAGCACATGACAGCACTTTTGAGACATGTGTGTGTCACGTTCAGCATTTAGCATTTATTGTGTCTGTATCTGTGTATTTGTTTTCTATTTTCGAGATGGCCCAAAATTGAATTGAAAAACTGGCCGAAAGGTGCCTAGGAGAGCTCTCCCGGTTGGGGAGACCTGAAGTCGACTACGGCGATTGTCCTTCGGAATATTAAAACATAACTCGCTGCCCGCTTGCCAGAATTTTAAATTAAGTTGAATTGAAATGAAACGTAAATGAGTTAGAAACCAAAGTTATGTCTGCGTTACTCCTATTTGCCAACTCTGATGAAGTTGGCTGGGGTGAACAACAAGAGCAGAGGACGGATGAGCAGATTCTTTTGTGATTTGTGGCTTTGTTTTTGTCTTGCAGGAAATTAGAAATCTTTTCACACAGCCAAGCCACAGCCAAGCCACATTTACCATCTCTGACGTCCTCGGTGTGTGTGTGTGTGTGTGTGTGTGTGTGTGGAAAGCCAAAGAAAATTAGAAAGCAAACTGGTTTGGTTGCCATTACAGACATTGGCATTTTTATGTCGAGTTAATTAAAAGAAAACTAGTTATGCTAGTGTACGGCTCCTTCTCCACCAAGAAAAAGTCATTAAAAAGTGGGAATGGAGTCGGAGTCGTAGCCAGACTTCGTGTGTCTGTCACACAGTGCGTATGATTGATAATGAGTTGAGAGACGGAAACGAGTTGGATGGGGCGGAAGAATAGCGTTTTGTTGAGGCATCTTCATTTTTCTCAGCCCATCCTGTCTGGCCAATGCCAAGAATGCACATTTCTTGCAGCGAAACCAATTTTTTTATTGCACTTGGCACTCGGACGCTCGCGGTTCTCTCTCCTAATCCTTCTCCCATAGAATCCCCCATTGTGTGAAACCAGAACTGTCATTGTTGTTGTCCTGCCGGCTCCTGCTGCGTAACTCCTTCTCCTCCGCCGCCGACCTTCAACTGCGGTATTCCCCGGTGTGCAACCTTAAGACATCGCTGCGGGCGTTCCCCAGAGTCGAGCAATAGATATTAGCATGGGTTTGTTCGGTGGCCGGGATGGAGTGGGAGGGAAAACGACTGGTTTCCAATGGTGGCCCTATTGTCATACCTGGGGTGCAATTTACATACTCCCAGCTCAGTTAGGCAGGACGCAGCTCGCAATTCCAGAGTGGAAGAATAGTGCTACGTGGTGTATCGTTCATCAAACTTCTACTCATTTGCATAGGCAGCATCGCAGTTGGTCTGGCATTAATAACCACTTAAGCTGGACTTTCGGATAGGAGGAGAATTACCTCTGAACATTCAAATTGGGCATGGCCCTGGAGCAGCTTTTTCTATTTTGCCAGTTATCCTGGCAAAAGTTAAGTGCAGCGAACTCGGACAAATTATGCGCATTTTCGGTGGGGAGTCCGAGCTCCAGAATGGTATTCCTCTTTCCGTCTAGGTGAGCTGAGCTGAGCCACCGTTACATGGGGAATTAGTGCGCATAATTTCATAAACAACTCTGCCATCAGGCATCCCTGATGGGGATGGGCATGGGTATGGGGATGTGTGGTGCAGGGAGTGGGGAGTGGAGCCAAGGGAAATGACAGGAAGCTTTTGGTAGTCATCGCGTTGGTCGCTGCGCAAATATTTCTTGTGCCCCCCGGGAATCATTTTTGCCTGATGCCGATGTTGCCGGCAACATCGTACATATCCGTACATACTCATACTCGTGTGCATGTGAACACGGGGTACATCGAGTTATGCTGGGAATTCGTGGACAGGGGAGGGGAGGGAGCCGGCGAAAATTTGTACGAGTACGAGTATCTGTACTAAATTGCATATGAAGTGATTTCAAGCGTAAGAAATGTCCCAGCGACGGCAGCGGGAGTACATCAATATTATATGTACAATATGTATATATCTGTATCTCGAGTACACACCCATATGGGGCGCAGCGTTTGGAATATGCGGAAAAACTTGGCGCAGGTTCAAAAAAAAAAGTCCGAAAAACAAGAGAACAAAAACATGAAGAATTTCATATCAAAATTACAAACAGGCCCAGGACAGTGGCCAACTCTCCGCCAGAAAAATGTGGATGATGAACGAGTCCGGCTGGGGGACCTCTGTCCCGTTCGCATTGTCGTTGTTCAGCTTGGCCAAAAGTGCCGGAAGTCGCGAACTCTGCATGGGAATGTGATTAAATGCATTGCTGGCACTGTGTGCATATACTAATTTGACTAATTTCGTGATTTATTGGGCCGAGTGGAAAATTAAAAATTTCTTAATGGCAATTACACTTTAGAAATGCCCAAAATGATTTATGCGTGCCAAACTAACCGTTTCAATACTCTTCTGTCTCTTTGCAGCTTAGGCACCCAACAAATATACATCTCTAAATGCATCAGCTAAGCAACAGTATTCTTGCTCAACAATAAATATACGAAAACTGTGAACGCGTAAATACAAGAAATATTTCCGTAGCCGTGATTATTTGTTGCATTTGAATAAGAACTTCGAAGATACGGTCAGCAGTCAGAACGCAGCGAGCTTAAGCCAACAACGTAGTACGACTAGCAAAAGACACCACCAATTTAATTTTATCTAGAGAAACATACAATACGCATACGCAAGCAAAGTAGCCAAAATATCTATATGTTTAGTACGTGTATCGCTCATTTATGATTGATATACTCGCATAGCAAAGTTATATTTACAAATCCCACAACATAATCGCAAGTGAGCCCGCAAAGACAACAACTGCTGCGATACCGACCGCCGAGTTCGGTCAGATCCACATACACTTTCATCCAAACCGAGTTAAGACAAAGCCAGCAAAATAGATACCATGGAAGACAATAACACGAGCAGCAGTGCGGGCGGTGCGTCCATCAAACACGAGGATCCATCGGTGACACTCACAATAAGGCTGATTATGCAAGGAAAGGTAAGCTAAGTGGACTTAAGCCTAAGGTATTTTAGAAATGCACCATTAAGACTGGCGCACCTGCATATATAGTCTATATAAGTATATATGCTTATAGATTTCATGTGTAGGTATGTAAAAAGAAAGCAATCTCTTTGAAGCCACTCCACTCCCTGCGACGTCCAATCAAAGTGGGCAAACCCGTAATATAAACGCTTTTATGCACACCATTGAGCTCTGACATCTTAAATATTTATGGAACTCTTTTTCAATTCGCACAAAATCAATACACAACTGCGATGGGAGGGCAAACGAAGGGCATCGCGGGCAGAGCAAACATTAATGAAAAAATTACACATTAACGCGTGAATTTTGTATGCAAATTACAATTAAATACGCGCCATGTCACGCATTTAAGGTAGATGAAATGGGGGGCAGTGAGTGAAAAGTCGGAGCGGGAGTCGGGGAAATATGTATGTGTAGAGATACACATTTATACACAGGGCCATAAAAACGAGGCGAAGTAAGGCACTGGCTATTAAACAATCATTACGGCTCCCAGATATGAGCTATAAAAACAAAAAACAGAAACAAATAAAATACACCTCTTTATAAATTGTTTTCATTGCCCACAATAACAAAATTCGAACATATCATATGTGAATGCTGAGCGGAGAAACGGACATTCAGGACCAGCATAGCAACTCACTCGCCCCGCGGGACGACAGGTTAAACCAGTCGCAAAAAGATGGCATATAAAAATAAATATTTAAATATTTACCGGTACGAAATTAACCACAAATCGAGGACAGCAGCGCATTGTGTGTGTGCTTTAATCAAGGGACATTTTTTGATAGCAATTGCTCAGCGCAAATACCCCGAAGCGAATCTCTTCTCTGGCTGGAAAAAAAAATGTATGTGAATTGCGCAGGGTTCAATTGACGTAAATGATGCGATAATAGTTGCATTCAAATATTGTTTAATCAATATTTATCAAAGTACGGCGACAGCAATTATTGCGCTGGTCTTGATTTTGGATTTATTCAAGATTGCCAAAGAGCGAAGATATCTATTGAACTGCAGCCTCTTTATTCCACTGACTTATTTGCTGCAGTCAAAGTAGTCAGCTATGAGCGGCTTTAAACAAAGAGCTAGATAAGCAGACACTAAATAGCTGCTTATTTATTTAATAACAGTCAACAGCCATTAAAAACTATTATTCAACGACATTAGCCGCCAACAACAATCCAGAAAAGGCTGTCACGCAAATCCGCAGCATCGTCGTTGCTTCTCAAGTTGAGTTGAGTTAAGATGCGATGCGATGAGAGGCTTGCCACTTGAGAGATCTTGGCCAGAAGATTGGAGGGGGCGAGGGAGCCCAACTCCCCCAGCACGTGTTGGGCAGGCAAAGCCGTCATTTGTCTTTTTCAGTTCGTTCAGCCCGGCTGAAGTTGATTTGCAGCGGGTTTTCAGTTGCCCAGGCATCGATTTAATTATAAGTCTTTGGTCGTCGTTGAATATTATTTTTATCCCACCAAGATTTGAGGGGCCGAGACAGGTGCAGATAAGGCGACAGCCGGCCGGAGTGCAGCGAGGTGTGGGGAAGGGGCTCGTTACATGATGTGCCGTCGAAAATTGGCAAAAAGGCCAGAAATATGTTTAGACGCGACAATTTATAGCAAAAGCAGCAGCAGCCAAGCACACAAAGAAGCAAATTAAGCCAAAATGGAGTGGGGGTAGTGTGTTTCTGGCAGAGATTTGGCTACCTGGTGTGGAATCCCTTCGCCGATCGCGGAGCTCGTGAGTAATTGCGCACTTTTGGGCTTTTACACAATATGGCTGAATAGATATTGTGTAAATGCAAATGCGAATTCTGCACACTCGCCGAGATTTTCTTTTCCTTTCCGCGCGCCATCACAAGGATTCGGGCAATAAATTCACAAGACACTTTTGTGCGGCGCCGACATAGAGACTGAGGCTGTCGCCCGTCGTTGTTGCTGGTTGCCTTTGATCGATAGTTATAGATTAGCATGATTTATGCGATTTTTTCAACAGCCGCGCAGATGTGAATAAATTTGAAGCGCAATGCAAATCAAGTGGCGAGCAGGAAAACGAGCCAACGAAACGCCAGCTCAGCGCGGCGTATAAACAGCCAAGAAATGTCAACTCGGTTGGCTTGGAAATGAATTGAACACAAATCTCGACAGCCTTATCGATATATGTAGCTTAATTGCCTTTAAATAGGGAAGACTGTATTTTATTATTGTTGCTATAAGATGAGATGAGATATAACTAATGTATTGTTGGGATAGGTTTGGTTTCACAAGAGGGGATTCTTGTTTGTAACCATACTTTAAAACAGTACATCACCATGAATTTGCGCTGAATTTTCAATATTTAATATGTACATACATACAAAACGAGTTAAATAATATTGAACTCGATTGCCTTTTGTGATTAATGCGAGTCATCATCGCATAAATCTGCAAGCCGGGCATAATTGCAATTATTCATTAATGAAATATTGAGTATATAATCTCTGTGTGGTAGGTACAGTCAGCGACGCAATCGTATGCACTTTCAGGGCAGGGAGTAGTGCAAGGCCAGAGTTGCCATTGTTTCGCAAGTATATATATTTTTTGATATTTTCCAGCGTCTCTAATTAACTTTGGCTCATTATTTCCATGACGAAAGTCGCACTCAGAGTCTGGGTCTGAGTCAAAATCGCAGTTGCAGTCGCGTCCAAAGTCGTGATGCAGTTAATTAATTTATGAAAAATGAAAACTGGAAACCGGGAGGGAAAAACAAACAACTTTGCCCAGCCATGCAATCGAGCGACGGAGTGCGCAGAGGAGGAGCACCTTTTCCTTTGTTTTTGGGCCCGGCTGTTGGGTTTTCTTCAAATTGCTCGTTTTTCTGTACACCTTTTTATTTCTTGGCAGCCATACGCAAATTGCATAGAAAGAAACCGAAATGTGGGTTGCTCTCTCGCCTAGAATTGTCAGGGCAGTAGACAGAGATATTTGTTGCAGTTTGCAGTTGTTCTTATTTCTGAATCATGCATTTTTAATTAGTGAAATTGCACGACGCCGTCGACGGACGGCACCTTTATGCGAATTTTCATCGCAGTCTGCCACATTTCCCAAGCACTTGTCTAATTTTAATTAACTATTTTCCGAAGCGTCCGTCTAACTTCGGGGCTTGGTTGTGCGTTGTGCAATGGATTTCAATACGTTCGATATTAGAGCTCTTGTTTTCCTCGCCACAACTCACAACTACGTATATTTTGCAACTCAATTACCTAAATTAGGGCTCTGAGCTCTCCCGGAGTGCAATTCAGTATCCCTTCGCCTGCAGGAGACATTTCTCATTCGCCGTGCGTTGTTTTCGTTATTTAATCAAATTAAAAATGTTCCACTTGCTGCGTGGCATGGCCCTGTCCAGCATCCAGCATCTGGCCCTGGCAAATTGTAAATAATTTAATTGTACAATTTTTTGCGTTTCGACTGCCTGCAGCAGGAGCAGCAACAAACAACAGTGCAACAGTAAAAGACTACAGCCAAAAATGCGAATTGAAAAGTTTGCAGGGCGACAAATGCGCTGGATGATTTATTGGATGAGGTGGTGGGGAAGGAGGTGGTGGTGTGGAAGGAGGAGGAGCGGGAGGGGAAGTGGCACATGTGTGCCACAGCAGGCCATATGTGAGCTCCCCCACCCTCTGCCAGATTGCATTTTCCAGCATTTGTGGCAAGTTTTTCTTGCATTTTTCCTTTGCAACAGCAAACTGCAGCTCCCATAAATGGTTCTCACGGTTTCGCAATGGCTGTCGCAGATTTTTTGTGCCGCTGATGGTGTTGCTAGTGTGGCTGCTGCTTTGTTGCTGCAACTCGCTTATTTTTATACAATTTTCAACGCCGCCACACATTAAGACCAAAAATCGCAGAGATCGGAAGGGGGAAAAACATGGGACAAGTCATGCTACTCCAACTATTTTCGGTTGTTGTCTGAGTTAAAGTTAAGGCCAAAGCTGCTTGGGATTGTTTGCTTTTTCTCGTTATTTTCTCCGTCTTTTTACTGTCTGCTCCACTAACATCAAAAACTCTTTGCCCCAACTCCCCCATTCAGCCGCTTTTATTGTGGCCCGCAATTAGCGTTGTCCATTCTTCGGGCCTTAGCTTTAATGCGTTTTCAGTTATTGTTTGTTTCTCTCCTCCGATGCCATTGTTATTGCCATAATCTTTAGGGCGGACAGTCCATGTTTCGCCCTTTGGTAATAAATGGAACTAGCCAAATGTTGTGCTTGGCTGGATATTGTGTGGGAAAACACAAAGAGATGTGCGCGAACAATTTAAGATGGGTTTGCCGATCTAAATACGATGATTATGCAACCAATGTATCTACCAGTGTATATGAACCAGAATGGGTTTTTCGATAGTGTCAAATACTATACTTATATATATATATATTCTATATTCATAAAATAACATGCTGCATTGCTTCGGGGTTTGGTACTTTGAATTTGGGATCATTTATTGGTTTTCATCCTCGTTATGTATTCAGTTTATCAAAAGCTCACATACAGTCTAGTCCCATCCACAGTTTTAACATTGTTATTCCAAGGCTTATGTTGGCGAGAGACCAAGCATCCAAGTTGTAATAGTCCCTTGAGCTGAAAAACAAAGCGAAATCAATAACAACGAACAATCAAATCTTATTTCCTGACCACAGGACGGAATGTGGACATGTGAATGTGAAATGGCTGCCCGCCGCCTGCATGTCAACTTTCCTATGCATATTTTATGCAAGCAATCCCAGCCAGAATCGGTCTGAGCCCAACGAGCTGTGTGGCCCGAACCCAAAACATTCAATCCGACAAAAGGCAGTCGAAATGCTCCAGCCGGGCCGAACCGCAAAGTGTTTTTCGCATACGAGAGTCGCACGCATGTGGAAATCGGAAAATGCGAAAATGGCAAATGCCAAATGCGCTGGTTCATTGTTGCAGCAGGAGCTGAGCTGTGCGGAGGAATGCTGTGAATTTAATTGCCGGCAGGGAAGCCATTCGCACAGTCGAGCAGCGGGATGTTGGTGGGTGGGTTGGTTTTGGTGTTTGTATGGATGAGGCGGGTGAAGTGCGCAAAGGCCAAATCAATGCAATCAAGTGAAAGTCCCGAATTTCGCTCTATTCACTGTAATAAAACGGCGTCCGCGGATTTAGGACGGACGATAGGAAAGGTATGGGGATGAGATCCGATTTATGCAAATTGCGCAAACTTCTGAGCGGAGCGGAACTGAACTGGCCCGCAATCGCAGCGGGATAATTGAATGGAAGCTACGCAACGGTCGGATGGGGCATCTGAGCGGCTTTTGCCCACATTATTAATGATGATGATGACGAGGCCGAGGCGCTGATGAGCAGCCATCAACCTGAATGGCTACGAGGGCCACCGAAAGTGCGTAGTCTCTAGGCCACTCCGCACTTAGATGTCGTGGCGCAGATACAATTTACATACATAAACATATCTGGGGCAGCTAACTTGTCCTATAAATTACACTGGTCGCCGAGAAATTCGTCTATGAGTGCAGACAGGCGTAGAACGCATCTGAGTTGGGTTCGACGATAATTACGCCAATAATTATGCCAATTCGCTCTGACATTTGTGTACAATAAATATCTATACTGCCCAATGAACTGCCTGCATCCATTTCGCTCTCGTGGGCATAAATATTCTGGCGAAGAGTGGCCAGAACGCAAGCAGCGCATAAAAAACCAGATGATGTGAGGGGAAAGTGAGAGAAGGGGCTCGCTCGAAGGCGGAGGCAGTTTTCCCTCGCACATTGTTTTGCCCAGATTGCATTTTGTCTGGCAAGCTGCCCGTATAAAGATGTATTTGCTGACTCTGGCTGCGCTCTTTTGGTCTTTCAGTCTGGCACAATGGATTGCTGCACTTTGGGTTTGTGAAGGTTGTTCTATGGTTTATGGCCAGCAAATTGAATGGCTGCGAGGGGCAACATTTTAAAACGACCAAATAAATGGCTTGAAATATAAATGGGGTGCACACATTGAACATAGGCAATCAGCCAGTAGTCGGCTTGAAATCCGTAAATGAATGTGCTATTCTAACTAGATTTATATCTAATCCTTTAAATTTCTACACAACATATTTTAAGTTTACTGATAGCAATGCATTTAGCTTTCATTTCAACGACGAAGCTTCCCTTGTTGAACTCCTTGATATGTGGCAATTGATTACCCTAGCCGCAAGGTGGGAACCATGCTCTTGCTGCGACACAATTGCTACCCAAAAGGAGGATATCTTTTGACCATTCCCTCTTTGTAGCTCAGCTCCTGTCGTCGACACTGCGCTTTCAATTTTCGCAATGGTTTTTGGTTAAAAACTGAGTTACTGGCTGTGGCAGTGCTGATATTTACAATCAATTAAAACGCGTAAAACGCGCTGGCCGCAAATTTCATTACGTGCGACAGTTTCCAGCGACGACAGGCGACTGACTGTGAAAGGGAAATGGGATCGCTTCGGGCTGGTTGGGCTGGTTTTCTGGCTGCCACTGTGGGTGACGCGGGTGCGGCGCGTGTGAAATGCTTTTTGTGGCAATTAAATATGCAAAAGTAGTTACACACATACGCAGAGCCATCGCTCTTACGTTGTATGCTCCGGCATAATATCACTTAATATTTAATCAAATTTGAGCATCGTCGCTGACAGTATCAGACAGAAAACAAAAATACGAAACTCACTTAAAGGTTTTTCGATGTCCACAAAGTGCCGGGGTGGCTCGAGCCAGATACATCTTAAAAGCATTTAAGAGTTTCTTTGCACCGTGTTTCCCAACTATAGTACTCAACATATAATCGTTATTTTTCTCTTTTTGCAGGAGGTTGGTAGTATTATTGGTAAAAAGGGTGAAATTGTCAACAGATTTCGTGAAGAGGTAAGTCACTCATCATAAGAGCTTTCAGATGTCAGCAACTAATTCGGTATTCTTCACTAGTCTGGTGCCAAAATCAACATTTCGGATGGCTCATGCCCGGAACGTATTGTGACTGTGTCTGGTACAACTAATGCAATCTTTTCGGCGTTCACGCTCATTACAAAGAAGTTCGAAGAGGTATGTGTGCGGTACAATTGGCCATTCCCTATCATAGTCGCCCCCATGCCCTAGCGTTCCCGGTTCACATTACTAACTTCTGACCCGTTTCAGTGGTGCTCGCAGTTCAATGATGTAGGCAAAGTTGGCAAAACTCAAATACCCATTCGATTGATTGTGCCCGCCAGTCAATGTGGATCGTTAATTGGTAAGCGGATTGAAAATGTAAATAGTCACCACACCACTAATGCCATCAATTCACACTCGGGACAGGCAAGAGTGGTTCAAAGATCAAGGAAATTCGTCAGACCACGGGCTGCTCCATTCAAGTGGCCAGTGAAATGCTACCCAACTCCACAGAGCGGGCGGTTACCTTGAGCGGCAGTGCCGAGCAGATCACCCAGTGCATCTATCAGATATGTCTTGTCATGTTGGAGGTGAGTTTGCTTTACACTATTCGGGAAACTACCTTGAGTAGAGTTTCAGTCGACTAAGTTTGTTGGAATTCCCCTATTATGTCCGCAAATTAATAATTTCTTTCCAAACAGTCCCCGCCACGCGGTGCTACCATCCCGTACCGACCAAAACCACAGGTTACTGGCCCCGTCATCCTGGCTAATGGACAGGCTTTCACCATCCAAGGAAACTACGCGGTGCCCACACAAGAGGTATGTAGGTGGACGTCTGGCCGAATTCTCACCCAGAAAACTAGGCTATACGTGTTGTTAAGATCAGTGAACAGTGTTGTGTACTCTATTGCTAGCCACCGCAGCTATATATCTCGCTCTGTCTCTATCTTAACCGACCCCACATGAGTCCAGCTAAACAATTTCGTATCTATTTGAGTTTGCCCCGACCTAGCCCAACTATCTTTTTGGTTATTGCGCGACTTCACTTTCTGTTTATCCTCTTAATATTTCTTCATTTTATGTTATTATATTTCTCTGTCCGTATTTCTCTCTCTTTCTATTTCTCTTGTGTTTCCGCCGATTATCCAGTGCCAGTTACCTTGCTCTATAGACCCCGATTATCATTTCTCCGTAATCTCTTTCTCCGTAATCTCTTTACTTGGAGACCCTGATTGCCGTCCATAGAACACCTCCTGCGATTTGTGACCCATTTCTGACCCTTCTGAACCCAACCTCACAATCTACTGTACCGATTACCGTTAAAGTTACCGATTCCAAAACCGATACCGAACCGATTACCGCTCCCACTCGTCGTACCCATGAGATTCATCTATTTTCAAGTCCAAGTGGTGACCCCGAACAGTGAACTAATGTGTTAACAAACTTTACAGCCATCGAATCGACGATTATAATTAACGAAAATATTTGAATTAAACTTTAAAATATGTACTTTTGTTTTGCTTTTAGTTTCTTTTGCACTCTCTTCTCTCAGGTTAAGAGCGTGTGTCTGCGAGGAGAGTGCGTGCGCGTTCGGTCTCTCTCTCAGTCTGCCCCGGCACCTGTCTCTGTCTCACTGTGAGAGTCTGCGAGAGTCTCCGGGAATCTCCGATCTCCGAGAATCGCATCCGCAGCATCCTGAGGGGAGAAGCCTTGGGTTTCTTCCGCCTCAGTGAAAAGTGTTCAAGGCGTGGCGAGGCGAGGCGAGTGAGTTCGTGTGAAAGAAAGAAAGAAAGGCTCGCGGGGAGCGGGGGCTCGAACTCTTTCTCTTCACTCTCTGCTCAGTCTCTCTGTGTCTCTAAGTTCTGTTCTGAAGAGGGCTCGCTGGCAGCGTGTGTTAAGAAGTATGTTCAAACTACACTAGTCCACCTTTCTCTCCAAACCCCATCTACGTACATATATCCGCCATAACTATCCAACCCGAACCGAAAGTAAACATCTATTAATCAAATCCTCGACACACGACAAGATCCACAAAAATATAAACTCCTATAAACTCTTTGAGCGCCAGCTAACTAATCGTATCGTATCGAATATTAAGTAATTCAACTCCCATCTTTATATTACTATATTCACTTATTTGCCAACGACCTGCGTTCTCTTGATGTCTCTCATGATTTTCGTGTAGTACAGTCAATCATTAAGATTTAGCTCTCTCTACAAAGGACTAATCCATATGAATAGTCAACAAAACTGCGGAATTCACCTTTAAAACAATTTAAGCGCATATGCATATTTAGATGAGTTGTCACCAGAACCACAATGCCAAAAGCCATTTTAACAACAGCATACTGATCCAATACCATCCTGCCCGAGCCCTACATCTCTTACACTCTTATACTCTCTCGCTTCTCTCTTTCCATCCTAATCTACAAATATTGTTTATAACTCTGTTCAAAATCCCATGTCAAAATCGAATTTTGTGCTCTACAGAACCGCAGGAAACAGCAAACAACAGCTAAAACAAACAGCAAACAAATTAAATTCCACGCAATCCAATTCAGGCCCCAGTACAGTCAGTCTCGTCCACTAGAGTACAGTACAGTACAACAGTACAGCACAGTAAAGTTCAGTTCAGTTCTCCGACCTTCAGAGCCCCCTCGCCAGCCATTGCCCCAACGAAAAATAAAAGTTTCTCAAAACTAAAACAGACAAAGTTTTTGTTGTCGCATCAAATTCAATTAATGTCCAGAAAAAATGTAATAAATCAAAAACTAGTTGTACCATCCATTTGCGATATCTCTCCGTCTCTCTTCCACAAATCGCTCTCTTTCTCACTCTCTCCTCCTGGTCCTGGTTATTGTCGGTGTTGGTTTACAATTCGTTAGCCTAATGCAGGCAGTAGTGTGCAAAGCCCCCACAGTTGTCAATTTCGTTCACAATGGGTACTGTTTTCCAGGGTTAACTTTTTGAGCTGCGGTAAAATGTATTTCTATATAATAGAGTACCCAATGTGATGTTACATTGCAATAGCAGTTTAGTCAGTTGGCAACTGTACCTCATCCCTTGCGAATCTGTCGGCATTGGTTGTTGTATGAACCTTAAAACCCTGGGATCATCCGAGCCCTAAAACCGGACCCTCGAAATCAAAGTACAAACCTTCTTAGATGTCTTCATTTGTTTTTAGTATGTCCATCCCCCCCTGGTATCATTTAACATTGTTCTGCGTTGCAACGAACCCCGTTGAGAATCCCCGCCTCCACACCAGAAACTGCACACACGTCTCGAAAGCTTTCTACAAGAGTTTCTCTAGCGATACGTCTATATTTAAACATGTATCTGATAAGCTTACATCTCTCCATAGCAACTACAAAGTTAAGATCTTAACCAACTTGCTCTGAAAGACATTTATTTGTGGTATACAATATTCGTTCTTCTACTTTTCTTTCTTCCTTGGCCACATAATTTGAATCGCAATAACACACGAAACACAATTGTAATTCCACACACGCACACCAA
The DNA here is from genome assembly GCF_004382145.1 of Drosophila mauritiana. Taxonomy (NCBI): domain Eukaryota; kingdom Metazoa; phylum Arthropoda; class Insecta; order Diptera; family Drosophilidae; genus Drosophila; species Drosophila mauritiana. The sequence continues at coordinate 21,314,599 of NC_046669.1, forward strand.
ACACACACACACAACCGTAATGATCAATCAATCAATCAATCGAACATAGACCTGTCCAGTATTTCCACTTGCCCTGGCTACCGGCGGCCTACATGCTGGTATCTCAGGCTTGGCGGATCCTTTGTTAAAGGGGGCACATTTACAAGGAGCGATACCAGCACACCACCATCACCTACAGCAAATGCCCGATGTGAGTTTTAAGCTATCGATGCGATTCGGTTCAAGAACACGAATATCTCCACCAGACTCTTGAAAGAAACTGTACTCGTTTAACCAATATAATCAAACGCAACATGACTCGAGAACCCAACTCCGCCAGGCAGAGCATGATGATGTGCCGTCCCCTGCCCAGTCACCTGCCTGCACTCCCTCACATCACACTATTGGGCACTCAGAAAAACAGTCAAATGTAGGCTAATAAATTCCTAGTGCTGAAAGGTTACCAATTATATCTGTGTGTTAAACTATAACATTCTATAGATTAACTAAATTATCCATTCATTGTATTTTCCATTGAAGTTCATTTTAATTAGTTCAAATACGTTCATTTCTATTATCGGTTTAAATAACTGAATCGGCTTTGGGAAAACTTAATGCTGATCGCTGTTGATTATTTTTCTGAGTGTACATAGTTGTGTTCATATGTTGCTGTTGTAATTCTACCCTCCTCAGTAGCCCCCAGTTCCGGTTTTTGTAGCTTGTATACCCAGTTTACTACCTTTGGCATTTCTTTTACGATCCCCAGGCGGCGCAACCGCTGGCCGCATTTCAATGACATTGGGCCAAACTGCAGCTCCTTGGCCAAGTCCAGGTCCCTGAAGTTGTTGTCGCCACAGAGTCGTTGGCCGAAGTCACAGTAAAAATCAGACCGAGGGGACTTGGAAAGCAAACCCCTCATCCCAGCCAAAAGTCATCAAAAAATGCACTTATGGTCCCATCCCGCCTCTCTTTCCTCGCTAAAGCTAAAGTTTTTCGTAGTTTTGGAAATTGTTTCAACTTGTTTTCTATCTATATCTGTATCTGTGTGTTAGCGTTCTTATATGTACTGTCTGTGCTTGGCAAGAAGTGTTTGTTAATATGCCAACACACGCAAGTTTGTATGACAGTTTTTGCTAGATAATCCATTGTAGTTTCCCCCTTTCCGTCCCCTCCCACCGCTCTGTCACTGAACTTTATTGAGTTGCGATTCATTTTTGGGTCATAAAATATTTCCATGCGCATGTTTTATTTGTTTCATTTGAAATTCGTATTGCATTTTGATAAATATTTCAGTTCTCGTTTCCTAAGCTCTCACGCAAACACGCCTCCCACTCAGGCACACACACACACCCACCCAGATGCATCTGCCAACTCACACATGCACACAGAAATAAAAGCACACAAAGCATTTGAATATTGTATGATTTATTTGAGATTTTCTCTATCCTTTTTTGTGCGCTCCTCTCTAGTGAATCATCTGCCACCATTTTCCCTTTTCCTCCCCGCAGCATTCAGATGCAATTATTTGAAACATATTTGCAAGTGTTGCATTTGATTTGATTAATTTATGGAGCGCGTGCAGAGTCCCCATTTTTCGAGCCCCAAAGTCACCCCGAATCTTCACCCTTTCGAGTCCTAGTTTACATGCACATGTGTGCGTGCGTGCGTGCCAGTGTGTGTATGTTATTTGCTGTAGGTGTTATTGGTGAAAAGAGGAAAACAAAAAATACTCGAGGAAGCACTGAATTTCGCCTCAAGGAAGGGCAACCTAACCCAGATTAACATAAATAAAACGGAAATCATTTACAAAAGCACTAGCATACTTTTCGGAGTAAAATCAAGCATAAACATCAAAGATATTTAGGACACGTCGCCCTAAATCCTAATGGATTCAGTAATTTGTGTGAGAAGAACTCAAGCCCAAGCTTCCTCTAGGTGTATTCCCTGTAAAGCTATTCAATGTGTCCACTTTTTTGTCTATCTCTCTCTATCCTTGTCCATCCATCTATTTGCCTCCGTATCTATTATTATATTTCGTATAGCCAACTTGTAAATTGTGTAGAACCATTATCCAGAGCAACACTCGAATTGAGGCTTTAGACTGCGGAAAGCCAGATACATACATACACATCAGCTTACACCGCACAATAAATACTTACATACACTCGTTACCGAACTCCTGGATCCATGTACAAAGAGAAATACGATCCCACTACAACCAACCTCATGGTGTTTGTAAAAAGAGCTGAGGATGGAGCATAATCTTGTATCCCGTTTGCTTTTCCTATTGCATTCTGTTCTTGTATCTATTTGTTTGACGCTTTTCCGTTTCCGTTCCAACCACTTCCCTTTTGTTATGTTCCATCTGCGTTACCTGTTACTGGAAGTTGACGCGCGTTGTGTTGTGATCTTGTGATCTTTCCCTTCCCCGAAAACAGCCCCGCCCCCAGAAAAATAGATGATAATTAACCCAACTGTATACATACACACACACCTTAACCCACGAAGCCCCGGAGCCCCAACGAAGAAGGTGCACTCCGAATCTAATCCAATCTAATCCGTTTCGTACTTTTGTCCCGCTCTGCGAACAGGTGGCCAAGAACCCGCTGGCCAGTCTGGCCGCCTTGGGCCTGGCTGGGATGAATCCGGCCAGCACTGGGGGCATCAACCACACAGGTGAGTTGAGCGCTTCTGCGGCCAGATGCCAGACAGATTTCCAATCTAATCTAGGCTCTGCCCCAGCAGCCTTGGCTGCACTGGCCGGGTCGCAACTGCGTACAGCGAATCCCGCGAACCGAGCCCAGCAGCAGCAGCACGAGATGACCGTCTCAAACGACCTGATTGGCTGCATCATCGGCAAGGGTGGCACCAAGATCGCCGAGATTCGCCAAATATCCGGCGCCATGATCCGGATCTCCAACTGCGAGGAGCGCGAGGGCGGCAATACCGACCGCACCATCACCATCAGCGGCAATCCGGACTCGGTGGCCCTGGCCCAATACTTAATCAATATGAGGTGAGTGGCTCGATCTTGTTCAGCCTTCCATCAGCTATCTCTCTCTCTCTATCTGTATGTGTGAGCGTTTGTTGCTTGTGTTGTTGTCTAACATCAATTTTGTCGAATTGACTTGCTAATTGACAAAGAAGAAAGAAGGTATAAGGAGGTCGTCGGTCGTAGGTGGTAGTTCGTAGGGTATAGGCCAACTCTCAGAGGCGGAGTGGCGGTGCGTTCATATGTACAGCCCATGATGAGTTGCGGGGAGGTGGGTGGGTGGGCTGAAGTGCAAAACGGTGCAGCGGTAAAGCGGGCGGGCGACGGTCGAGTCATTAACACAGTTCCGTACGTAGCCTAAGCCACACACATGTCCTAGCCTGTAAGTCGTAAGCCCGGCCAAAAGCCAATGCCATTGCCATTGCCATTGCCAATGCCCAAACTAGCACCACAAATCGTATAATTTTCCACCCTCACACCCCTAGATCGTAGTTCGCATCGAACGCTAGCCTAACCAACTGTTCTAGCTAATAGAAAACTATAAATATCTAACTGTATAAACCTAGCATCTAGTCTTACCAACCAACCATGTATAATATAAAAGTTCAGCAGGCCCCGGCCAAATCCGAGGATGAGCAGGAGGCGAATGATTATGAGGAGGATGAGGCCTGCACCGAATTAATCTACGCATCGCACACTTTTCACACAACTGAAAATGACAATAAAAAAATGAAACTGGACCTGATCCAATTGGTACTTCAAACTGCAGTTCAACTCCAAAACGATCCAAAACCTCACCTCCCGTCCAAAAAACAAACCGACCCAGCCGAATCCCACTACCACCTAGTTCATCCTCCAAGTCAATGATACTCTTTCGGTCCATGCCTCCCCATTAAAAGCAAACAGCTCACCAAAAGTTTTCTACTCCTACCATCCAAAATTTGAACGCCGCTCTCCCACCAAAACCCCCCCAAAATGGCTAAAAAAAAGCACTTCTTTTTTATCTCTCTCTCCGTCAACTCCGAACCGTTCCTCCACACAAAACCTCCTTAACCTTTTGCATAACAAAACACGAAAAGAATCAAGAGAAGATCAAATGAAACCAACTCAATTCCACAAAATCGAAAAAGAACCAAATGTTTTGAAAATACCTATACCCTGCCAAAAAGCAAAAAAGAAACCGAAACAAATACCAACAATATCCCAATTTGTTCCTTTCTTTCTCTCTCTCTTTCTATCTACCTTAACCGAACCTCGTCCACAGTGTTGAGCTGCAGAAGGCCAATCTCCTGGAGCAGGCCCAGGCCCAGCAGAATGGAGGTGCTGCCGCAGCTCCCGGAGCTGCTGCTGCCGGAGTGGCGGCAGTCGCCGGAGCAGCAGCTCCGACCTCGGCCACAAACGGAGCTATCACGACGGTGACCCTCACCAGCGGCACTGGTGTCGTGGGAGCCGGTGCTGCAGGAGCCACCGGGGTTGCCAATGGCGCAACTCCGGCGGCCAACGGCGGCGGCAGCAATGGTACCATCTCTGCCACCGGATACGCCAGTGCCAATGGCGGACAGGCCACAAATGGATCTGTCGCAGTAAACCCGGCAGCGGCCGCCGCCCTGTCCAGTCCTCTGGCCTCGGCCCTTCAGCTGCTGACCAAGCCGGGAGCCCTAAGCGCTCTGTCCAACCTGAGCGCCCTCGACCTGCTCAACCTAACCACGCTGGGAAACACTAATGGGGCCGGAGCCAATCCGGGCGGACCGCCAGTGCAGACGACGGGCGTAAATCGGGCCAAGGGTCACTATGCCACCTCCCGGTTCCGGCAGCACCAGACGGAGACTGGCGGCGAGGCGGAGAAGCCGCGCAACAAGTTTAATCCGTACTAGGGGTAGGGCTGCAGCTGCGTCAGCTGGAGAGCAGTGGAGTTATAGTCCCGTAGTTATATAGGATTTCCATGTTAGCGTTGCGAAAGCTTTAGTCTTTAGATTCTTGAAGAAGAAAAATTGTATAAAATTCGTTTTAAACTTATGTGGTATGCGTACAAACTGCAAACGTATTCATATTGTATTGAGATTCGTATTCGAAGTTTCAAGACAATTCTTACATCTAGTTAAAGCACAGTATCATCCCAGTTATATGTAGACAGAACCTACGCAATATTTATCAACGTTTTTGAAAAACAATCTAACCACAACAATAAGAAGTCACACTTAGATCAGCCGCATAGGGCAGCTAGAGATTTGAATAATGGATCAGAATCGAAAATCAAGCACTTAAACCATTTTGTGTATCGAATACGTAGGGACAGGGTCATCTGTGTATGGCCCGATTGAAATATTTTGACCAAGTGACCAAGGACCCTAGTGGGCGCTATAGATTTTGGACCCCAAAACTTTTGATAAATGCCTAGTATGACTTATATACACCGGTACATAGAAATGTATCGAACATAACAGAATTTGCCAAATTTTAGCGCATCCCCTAGTAGCGTTCTTCGAAGCTTTAGATTAGATTAGATCGCGTTTATCGGATTCGAATACCGAATATCGGATATAGAGCAGGTACCGAGCATAAATTTATCCTCAACAGCCAACAATCTTTACCCAATCCATTCATTGTAACATAAAACACGATCCAATACTTATAATCCATTGTACTCTCTTAGATCGTAAGCACTAACGTATTTTTCCTATATATACGATTATATTATTTAAACATTAAGCATAAAGACCCAAAAGCCATTTTCCGACTAAGGAAGCAGCAGCAAAGAAAGTGAAACAGACAGATGATGAAATAAAAAAGAACCTTCTATAAGAAGTTTACAAATAGAAATTCCAATGCGTAAAGCCCCCGAGCCAAGAGGAAACGATGAGATTTGAGCTCTGAGCGCGGGGGATCAACGACCTTTATGGACCAATTCGCTCTAATTGACGCAATCCACGCAATGAGCGTACAAAAACCAACTATTTGAATAGAAAAACGAACACACTGAGAAACACATGAAAACGCTTAGAAATGGCGGTCAGAGAATCATATTCAAGGCGTATGTTTTGCAAAAGGAGAATTTTTGAAAAGAATTGAAGAGAACGTTATATTGTATTAGACTTTAAGTCTTCGATTGTTTATGGAATTTTATTTGTTGGTTTTACCAATTTTCCCAACCCCAATTTTGTATTTATTACGCGATTGTAAATTTTTGTTATTATTTGTAACCAAAACACTTTTGAATTGGTCAAAAATAATGTTGAAAAGTATTTGGAAATTTGATTTTCTCTACCTTAAAGTACACGAAATTACTGTAGCTATTTTAATGGAACTTGATATGATTTTCTTATTATTATATTTACCGGTAGTTCTAAGAAGAATGACACATTATTATGTATCGCATTCAGCTAAGCGGGCTTACGATTTTATAACCAAATTATATTCCTAAATATTCATACATACATCTACATACATACATACCCATGCATACATAAACTAAACTTATATGCGAACATACTTATTATGGCTCATTAACACAATGTAGTTAAAAAGTGAAGAAGAAGCGTATAAACATTAAATCGTATAATTAATTATAATACTTTTGGTATTAACGAAAATAGGCACAACTAGAAAAGGCTTACCTGTAGAACAACAACAGCAGTAGGAACTGCAACAGCGTCGGTAACAAAGCAAAACAGTTTATATGCAAGAAAACATGATGGAAGACACATGAGTTTGTAATAAAGTGAAAAATGAATACTAAACGAATTCCAAAGGGGCGCCCCAAAATCTTCTTAGTCGTGGGAGGGGAGTTACCGTTGTGGCAGAACGTTTTGTGGAGGTGTCCAATCACAATCTCTTAATGCAACTCTTCCTTTCTCCTTTCAGAATATCAATGGAGACTGCTGGTCTGCCCATACCTGGTTATCACTACATTGCGCCCAGTGCAATTGTTAAAACACCCATTCACTAAATGCAACAATCAACCGCAAGCTAAGCAACAGCCACAGCATCAATCCGAAGCCGTAGGAGGACACCGGTGCATCAGGAGCAGGAGCGGGAGTAGGAGCAGAAACAGGAGAGGAAGAAGGAGCAGCAGTAACATGAACGTCAAATGTTAATTCATAAGCAATATAACAGAAGCGGCAAATGAAGGAGAACTTAGCTCATACATTTGACACTGTCGGCAATCACACATTGAATACATTACTGAATACACTCATACCCACGGACACACTCACAGACAGACTCGAAGAGAAGCATACATACACGTTATATTTATTCATTGATTCTTATTAATTATGATACTTTCATTAAGTTTTAAATGCAAGGGCAAACAAATACAAGAACTTTTATGTTAAACCGTTTTCAAGGGGCCCAGCGGATAACGTGGGGCCACCCGAAGTAAGAACAGAACAGCAATTAATTGTAAGATTAGTCAAAATGAAGACAAAATAAAAAGTATAAGAATCAATTAACCACATACAATTAACATACGAGAAAACAAACGAAAAGGCAGAACTTTCAGAATGCAGTTAATTGTAAGCTAATCAATCACTTGTGCACGAGCATGACCAAAAAGGAGCGACAAACACGAGGAAACAAAATGTTTGAGCACTAAAAGAACGGATATGAATGAGACATTGAACAGACAAGCAGCAAACAAACCAAGCAAGCAAAGACAGACAGACAGAAAGAAGATGATCACAGACACCACATAAATTTAAATATTTACTGCAAATTGCATCTAGCTTGATGTTTGCGTTTGTTAGTTTGTTTATATGTATACATATATATTATATATAGACACGGCGATGTATTGATATGATAATTTTTATTTTATTATTTCTATTATGGTAATTGTTATCGAAATTGTATTTGTGATTTTTGAATATGTTTAGACTGATGTGCAAAATTGATTCTGTTTATTAATTACAAGTAAACTACATACATATAAACAATTATGGACTAATTACTAGATATCTTTCTCCTTCGTTCTATATTCTAATCAAATTACTCATTTATTCAAAATTAGACTTAATTTGTTGGCAGCAACCAACTCGATAAACGAACATCTATCTAACTAGCAAAGGGATTTACAATTGAATTTCATATCAAAACGTTGTAGTTTCTTTTGATTGGTTTCTAGTGAAAATGCCTGCTATTGGTGACCACATTAAATTTACATACAAATTAGCGAAAACAATTCGAGTTACAATAATATTTTTTAAGCACTTTTGCGGCGATTAAAAAGACTTTTTGAAGCGTGGAAAAAACGAGAAATGGATTTAAATATTATATTACAATTATGCTTAAATTAAAGTATAATTTAAATTTATTAGCTGTTAAATTTATATGCAAATCGAAACTTAAAAACAAAACAAAAAAGAACCACAACAAAAGAGAACATCAAAAATAAATTGATTTTCAATGTTACAATTAAATTAATTTTATTCTAATTTAGTTTATAGGCTGGGCAGTTAAAACCAAAAAAAAAAACAACAAAAACACAAGAGTGGTAATTACTTTAAGACACACTAAAACGTTTAGTTACTTATACACACTAATTCACAATAAAGCCTCTGAATATGAGCTAAACGGTTTTGAAAGCCGAAGGTGAAAGCGATAGAATCAGTTTGCAAATGGCAAAATGTGTCAAATTTTATTATACATATTAATTATTTAGTAAGAGGAATTATCAAAGCATAAAAGAAAACAAAAAACATATCCACTGCAAACGAAAACCAATCTAACCACAACTTATTATATTAACCAACACAAAATACAGAAAGATGACATTATGAAACCGAACAATGCATACATATATAGGCAAACATATCCCAGAGAACGCAATGAATGAATCTTTATAGATGTCTATGATTTATAAATTTTCAAAATTTTATCGCGGTATTTGTTTTGACGTGAGGAATTGACTAAAAAACCACTCAAAAGTGTTTTTTTTTTTACCCTGAACAACTTCACTTGTCAACCCTCGAAATTGAACATAAGTTTCATCAGTCATTCACAATTTTACATCTTCCGCTCACACAAGAAAGACAAACTTATGAACAACAAAACTTGATTACAGGAAATTGTTAATAGCGTAAAGTGTAAAAGTATAAATAAATGAGCATATAAACCAATTTAAACAATAGGACGAGCCTAGCCCAAAGCTAGCCCTAGCTCCTCTTCTTGAAAAACCGATGAACTATTTGAGGATCAAGTACCAGGCAGGCGGTGGATAAATGATATCATACGAGTATGGCGAAACTATTTCGTGATTTTAGTGACAAATATATTTCGCTGACGACAAACAATTTGAAGCAATCATTTTGAAATCAAGAACTTCGGTTCCCAGCTTAAGGTGAACCGGAAGAAAAAAAGAAAGAGAATATTGAGAAACAGAAATGGTAAATCAGTCAAGAAACCGTATATCTATATATAAATAAATGATATATATATATATAAATATACATAAATTAAATATATACTTATTATGTACACTTGTATTTAAATGTATTTGAAATATTTAGTAAATTTTTTGCGCAAGTTACACAGAAAAAAAACAACAAACAAAAACACTAAAAAAAGGTGAGGGCGGCTACGGAGATAGACGGGTCAACAGTGGCTAACTGGGATTATTTGTAAAATAAACTAAATGAAAGGGATAATTAATTTATGTGTATGTGTGTATAAGAGGAGTAGCTCAAAAGATTTCACAAACAATTTTTACTAAATATGCGTGTAATTAATGTAATTATTAACGACATTTTGTTGATAACTTGTAAATTTGCAAAGGAAAAATACGTGTAAGAAAAGCAATTTTAATGGTGCCTTAAAAACCAACCAAGCAAATTTCTTCTAGCCTGCCTTGCCTGCCCCCCCTCAGCGAACTCAGTACTCAACTGGATGGCATGTGAGTTTTCCACTCCTTTCTCCCACTCTTCTCGGTACTTCCCAGGAGCTCTAGCTCATCCTTGATCGATCGGATCAGATCGGGTCAGATCAATTGGGAGAGCCCGCCGATATCGTGCGATATGCAAAGTCAAAACAAAAAAAACTTGTTACCGTTTCGACATAAGAACTTATCCCTTTTAGCGACACATGGTGACCCACAATTGCTCAAAGCTATCCGAGTCTGTGCGCAGTTGCCCGTAACACATCAATCCGAATGCGAATTTGAGTCCGAGCTCCACTTGGATTCGGTCGAGAAGCGAACTGAGCTTCAAGTGCACGTAGTGGATACGATTAGGACACTGAGGCCCAGGAGAATATTGACAACTAGCCCGAACAAATGATTACCCAGAACACAAGCAAACAAGAACATATTATTAAACTTATACAGCAAATACATATACAGCAAAAACACACATATTAATGTTTCTCTCAGTGTAATTACAAATCACTTGAATGTATTTGCTCACATTTTTACAATACATGTCGAAGAACTCTACACAATAAGCAACAAACGTAAAAGCATTTAAGGCACTTGATCGGTCGGTCGGTCGAATGAATGAATGATGGATCGTTGGATGGATGCAAGGTCATTGTTAAAGGAAACACAACTGTAGGAAAAGAGTCTAGGAGTATGAAAAGCAGTATAAAGGAAAACCAATCCAAAAACATATTTATATACAAATATAAAGCAAAAATGAAACTTAACATTAAGGTATTTTAGATATTCTTATTTAATATCCAGAAAAAAGACAAGAAATTATACGAGCGAAGTTTTAATTTAGGCGCAGAGTTATGGAGAGAGAAATGGGAGATCGGGTCTAAGTAATGAACAAATATACGTGTATTTAACTAACTAAATATCGGTGTTAGAATTGTTAAGGAACTCCGATAGGATCTGAGAGAGGAAGCTGGAACGCAAGGAACGGGGGAGTGTATTAGGGTCTGCCCTACCAATAATTCCCGCAGAAGAATGCTACCAATCCTGTTAGTCGAATCAGTTAATTACATACGAGTATCCATTTTAGTTGCCACATTTTCGCGTATGAGTCGCATACACAAAGACAGATGGGGAAATATAACTACGTGTATTCCAATTCATCAAAGCAATTGAAGAATTAATAGAACACCTAGGCAAGCATAGCGCTACGGCCACTTGCCACTAGAAATATACGAAACATCTAAGGTTTCTCAGCATAACAAAGTGAATCAAAGCAAAAGCAAATATCGTTCATAATATCTTATAGCCCTATGTACGTAGAGTCACAACTTAACCACTGGACACATCACATGCATGCATACACATAGACAGGGCCCCGTAGCTTCTTCAGACAATATCCATAGGTATTTGCCCGTATCCCTGGTTACTGGGTATAGGGTATTCGGTATTGGAATCGGATGGAAACACTTCAACTTCAGTGGGGGTTTTCAATGAAATAAGCATATGTTTATATATATGTGTGTGTTTATATATGTGTAACTATAATATAGTTACATAAACTATATATAGTTGAAGATCTCTCAATCCAAATATGGGAACCGAAAACCAAGAAGGTCACTGCATTCCCTTGTTAATCAGCATGTGGATTATGAAGGGGGCAAACTATTTGCCGCCACGTCGTACTCTCTCTTACTCTCACCTTTGGAGAAGACGAAAAGAATGAATAAGCAGCATTAAATTGATAAAACTGAACAATTGGGATCAACTTATATTTTAAATATAAGATTAAATTGTAAACAAGAAAAACAACAAACAAACCTAGGCAACCCCTTAATTAAGCCCCGGAGTTTGTAGAAGTTACGTAAATCTAGCACGTCAAAAACGTAGAGGAGAATCACACAATTTGTGCCAAAACAGTGAGGTAGAAGACGAATAGAAACCAACTTGAACTGGCCAAAAGCGCAACAGCAGCCACAAACGAGAACACAAAGTAAATGTAATTCTTTGCTTTTTTCGGGGAACAACACAGAGGAATTATACGAATTTCAATGGATTCACAGTCGACAGAAACAGAAAGCTACTCGCAAAAGTATTTAAATGTTCACATTTGCTCAATGCAAAGCACTTAAAGGAGCTTATTTAACAAAAACCAAACCAAAACCAAACGAATACTAATTCATATAGATGTGCGTAATCATTTCCACATAGTAAATAACATTCAATCTGGCTGTACTCGCAGTTTTATTGCTAGAAGGTGCCAAAGATCCCAGATGAACCAAAGCTAAGTTGGACGGCAGTTCATTCCCCATTGGTTTCGTTGCATACTTTTAGGCGAAACTTTGAGGCGTTCAGACTTGCGTTGCACTTCGGTTAACCCTGAGATTTTGTTGCTCTTCTGCAGACTCAAGACGAAGGGGCAAAAGGCAACACAGTCGCACCTTAAGTAAATTACCGAGGAAATGGGTAAATTAAAAGTAAACAAAGCAAAAACTAACTAGACATATTTACAAGTTGAAGAAAACTGCAAGGCAATCATATAACTAGAGCTTCAATAATAAAAAAAGGACAAAAGTCATAACGGGGAGTAATTATGGCTATGAACCCAGTTGAAAATGCCTAGAGAGTGTTTTGGATGAATATATATTTGAGCAATACTCACAAATGAATTAAGCTACTTGCGTTGTTATTGTGGTTAAAGCAAAGTAAAAAAAGAAGGGTTAAAGAACAAAACCAAAAGTTAGTGCCAATTTTTAGTGCAAATTTTTGCGTAATTGTTTTAATTTCAACGTTATTTAAGATACTCCACAGTAAAAAAGAAGTAAATGCAAACGAACAGTTGGTTTCAGAACCACCAATTTTTGGGAGACTTTCAAATCACAGACACCGCGGACCTAAAAAAGGACCGACCAGGACGTCGGACTAACGTAAGGCAAACGCAAACCCACACGTAGCACCAGCACCGCATAGTTTTCGATCTGAACCAAAGTGTGTAGTGTAGTGTAGAGGCTAACCAACCCAAATACGTTTAGATACATAACATCGTCACCACTCCACTTTGCACCCATAGGTTCCAGGGTACACTTGGCAGGCATCAGCCGAACAGGAACTCTTGCGTTACAGTACACTCAAAACAAAACTATGGAACATACATACATACATACATAAGCCTGTAAGGAGAACCGATGCAATGTTAGAGCGGCTATCTCAGATATAGATTAAAATTAAGCCATAAGTGAAATGAATATTGTTTATCTGTGTACAACAATAATATTTAAATAATTCTTAAATGTGTATTATGACTCTAAAGAGAACAAGCCAAACCGAACCACACTCAACTGAACCCATTGACACACGGCTATATCGAAAGGGACCTGGGGCAGATTCGATCAGAGTCGAAACCCCACGATCAGTGACGGATTGGTTTGATTTCAGACCCGGACAGCCCTATAGACGATGCTCTTCACATGTTATCCACAGGCCCGAACACACAGAACTTAATCACAGTATAAAATTCTTAAATAATGGCGAAATGTACAAGAAAATATAGCGAGCGGAATAGCGAGTTAAAATAAACAAAGCAAAGTAATGTGAAACAAAACTCGAAAAGCAAACATTATTTACAACATATTTACAATTCTATAAATTATATTTAAAAGTATTTACATATATACCAAGAACAAACTCAATGTGTAAGTACGTGCGACCCCACAAAGAGTGCAAACGAACCCAAAGAGAACACGGTCTCACACACACACACACACATCAACACCACATCTACACCACTCACGCATACGCAGGCATCGCCATCAGGGTGTAACGGTACAGGACGAGCGAGCAGGAGAGCGGCACTCTGGGACTGCCTTCTCTGATTACTCCGACACTCAGATACCCTAGAAAAAGCATTAGACACACAGATGTGCAATACGACAGACTCGAACACACAGTCACACGCAAAGTTAAGTGCATTATAATTGAATTTATAGAGCTAAACGAAGCTACTAAGTGGAATTATTTAAACTGATTAACTGATTATGATTATTATTAACGATGCATACGCATTTACTCACAACTCATATACACACCTATATATAAATATATATATATATCTATATACATGGCATATATCGCTGAAGAATATTTTCGTTGATCAAACAATCCATATAAGCAAATAAATTATAAGTTATCATATACCACATCATATCGAACACAAACATTACTGCAAGTTTACCCAACCAAAAGAAATTGTAGGAAATCAAGATCGATTTTTGAAAGCTACGTAAATGTGTTGCGTTCTTTGAATAAATGTTTTTGAGTCAAATTTTTACTTCGAAAACAAATAAAGTCTTAAAAAGTAACATAATTAATAGAAAGCAAGACACACAGGCATAAACATAAGAACGTTAAGCTAGATACATTCTTACAGAGTATCTGTGTAAAAATCGTGCAGTATTGCAGAAAAATTGATCATAAAAATGTACCACTTGTCTAAGGAAAAAGCAAGATATAAAGAACAGAAACAAAAAAAGAATTTAACACAATTTTTGAATTCATTAAATAAAGGTATGTGTTTAGATATATTCAAAACAAACCAGATATGTTGTTTTACTTTTTTGTGGGTTGCACAGCTGGTCGGCTTGTTATACTCATTACTCGTACATTAAAAGGGTATACCAGATTCGCGGAAAAGAGTGTATGGGGTAGAATGAATCGTTTTCGACCCAAGCCGTCAAATGTATATCTTCGATCAGGATCAATATCCAAAATTATATTGATCACGAAATGGCTGAAATTGTCACCCACACACTTTTTAAAAAAGTGTTTTTTTTTTTATTTCATTATAACTCGGGATGCATCGATTTTGGCACACACTCAACCAGTTACAATATCCCGTATAGACCGAGTTGGGATTTCTAGGCAAAATATACTTTTAGTCAATTTCTTGGGAGTAATGGGTATTTCATAGTCGACAAACCGACAATACCGTTTTCTAGTGTCTCATAAGTATATTAACCTTGTCAGCTACGCCTTTTGAATTAATAAAACACTCTAAATTCACACTGTGAAGGCTTTCAAAAACGTATGATATCTATAATAATGACACAGATAATACGTATACGATGTGATTGCGATCGTTTTGATTTCGTCGATGGAAACCTCGAATGGCATGGGGTCAACAAAGTGCAGGACCAGTCGCAAAAAGGCCACCAAGCTTCATTCATAAAAGCATTCAAAACAAACAAGACATATTGGAATGGGCAGAAACGAATGTGTCTGCGAGAAAAATTAGAAAAGCAACACTAAATGCCGAATAGCGGCTGAGCGAAGTCTTAAAAAGATATTACAATTTTAGACTTCACGTCACCGCAGATTTAATTGCGAACAGTGACAAAATTTATTTTAGTTTGACAGCTTAGAGTTACGATTCTAGTACTCAAGCACGACTATGAAAACCCCGCTATCACTTTCCGCTTTCCAGTTCCAAGTACTTTTGAATAACTAATAATTCTAGACGTTCAGGTAGAATTATGGAGTACAGTGAAATCCCATTTTGTTACATTCCAGAGACTAGTTTTTTCCAAATCCTAAGCTTTTTTATATTAGCGTGGTAATTAAATTGTATTCGCTCCATTTTCATTCGCTGTTCTCTTTATTGTCGGTCCCATTATAAGTGGCGCAATAACTACGAGTAATTACCTGTGGAAGGGTAATATCATCGGGAAAAGTCCCAAAGTCGGATTACATCGGTAAAGCGTATTGCTCTCGGCAAAACTAGTTCTGCGAGATACTAGCCAATATGTCGAAGTTGCCGAATTCGGTCAGGTGATAGTAATGTAATGGTATTGAATGGATGGCCTCCAAACCAGATCTAGGCATAACTATTTGGTTGTATGTCTTATTGAAACAGAATGCTTTTAGAGAGCTTATTATGCTACTTTTCAATGCGAAAAAAATGACCTTGCTGATCTCGAAAATGCAGATTGTTACCATTAAAAATTGTTTAATTAAGATAAAATCCGGAGGAGTATCAAGCTTTGGAATTGTTTGAATACCTCTTAATAGGGTACAAAATGGTTATCGCTGCATTAATATAAAATTATTTAGCCCTGGTCATGAACATGAGTGAAGTAGACATATAATAAAAATGCCTAACACATATATATTTTAAAACAGATTTCTATACATGTTCTGCCACTGACCAAGTGCGTTCCCCAAATGGGTTGGCTGCTGGCCAAATCGGAAAATGAAATGATATATAAACTATGGAAGTATCACGTTTGCGGAACGTGACTAATAAAAGTGCTTAAAATAGTTGAAAAAGTTCAACATGGATCCTCCAAAATAGTACAGGAATTGATATTAAATACAGAATTAACTAAGTAAATTAACTTGATGTTAATTAAGGAGTTGTATGTATACAGTAGAAATTTTTCATTCATTTGACTAGATTGGCTACTAGTTTAACACATATGATTTTCCACAGCACTACTAATTCAGTTAGCTGACTATTAAGAGTGTATTAGTTACGTGACGAAGCAGTCCGCACGCAGTCCATCAGGACGAAATTCTATGAAATACTATATTTTTTCTCTTGCCGTTGAGACCAAGACATCTGTCTTTTGGACTTTGGCTACTATCACCCTACTCCCGCGATCCACCTTCACCACAGCCAATCCCGGACCGACACACCGCGGCATAATCTCCAGGCGAGCCTACCCAAACTCGGAACCCCATGAATCCGGCAATCTTATCAAGGCGCCCCATAACCATGCCCATGCCCATCAACAGTTGGTCGGTATGCGATCTGTCCCATTCGCCGACGGACTGCGATCGCGACCGCTCGTTGATTGCTCGCATTGTGGAACCGGAGATCTCAGCAGGCCAGTCGCAGTCCGAGACGCGGTTCGGTGCCCTACACATCGCAAAGTGCTCGGCGCGAGGGTAAAAATAAATATATATACGTATTTTCTGTGAATGAAAATAACGCAGCGCTAGTGCATAAATAAAGCGAAAACGTGTGCCTTAATTGTGTCCCCGTATTATCGAAGGCAGGGATTGGGAAATGGCAGCCAGCGGAGCGCCACCCGCAGACCCGGCGGTGGCGGTGTCGCCACCGGCGAAGGACTCGGAAGACGTCACTCTGGACGCCATCCTGAAGCACCTGGGGCAGTTCGGGCGCTTCCAGCTGATCATATTTGTGCTGATCTGCCTGCCGATGATGTTCCACGCCATGTTCTCGGTCACATACGTGTTTACCGCTGCCACAGTGACGCACAGGTGAAGTTAATGGCCATTTAATGCTATTAATGGGTCCTTGGTGGCTAAATTGTGCGACTCGAAATGACGGAACTCCTCTCACCGACAGATGTAGCGTGGCAGAGTGCGATTTGCCTGGAAGCAACTACTACGAGCCGCACACCGATTGGAGTATCCCCAAGAACGGCAAGGATCTGGACTCATGCAATCGGTACACCAACTCGGAGCTGCCCCAATGGAACCATTCGGTGGACATCTGCACGGCCGACCACTTCACAAGAAACAAGGAGGCCTGCGCCCACAACGAGTTCGTTTTCCGCGACGATGAAGTTACCATTTCCAATGACGTGAGTTCCAAAGCTACCGAGGGGGGTGCTATTATCGGGGGCTACGAAAACTGCATGCTAGACGACTAAATCTTGATGTGGCAGACGTTGGACTTTGTCAATAAGTCATCCGATTAGCCCCGCTACACACTCATAAAAGAGTTTCATCACAACAAACCAACTCTTATCTTTGAACTATCAGAATGAAATCCCAAATTGGATTGATTACTGATTGATTAGCTCGCTGGTGGAGCTAATAACTCCGAGTGGTATAAAAAACGTGCTTGTTTATAAAACGTGGGCTCACATACTAGATTCCTCATTCTTCAAAAATTTTAGCACATTATGCCGTTACGCGTTTTGGTAATTTGAGTCTTCTTTAATTAGGCTTATAAACAATCATTGTAGCTACAGAGATATTATTCTCTACGCGTAACGGGTATACAAGACTTGAAGAAGAAAGTAATTGCTACCCTATAAAGTATACATATTATCGGTCATGTCCGTCTGTCCGTATGAACCTCAAAATCTCGGGAACTATAAAAGTTAGAAAATAGAGATGAATAGAAGGGGTCTGACCAAAGACACTAGAATTATTCTAATATCTTTGGCCTGACAGTGAGGAACTCTCTTGATTTTTGTAGGTTTTTTTGTGTTAGGATTAATGGGAGCAAACCAAACCTAGGATCACTAAACCTGTCCATTCACACGGGTTCAATGACTAAATTGAGCGGTAAATACTTTACTGATAACCGACATTGAGTAGTTGACAAACGTAATCAAATAGTGGGCACTCAGACGGGGCCTGAAACGAATTGGGAAAGTGAAGAGGGGATTGCAGTAAATGGTCGTAAAACTCTTAACGTATTTATAAGTCGATATTTAGTAGTGAGTATAACGCATACGCCCAGTATGCCAGCTGAATCAACAGAAAGACCAGTGTGAAGGTCCAAAGGTAAACAGAATTCATAATATTTAGTCAGCAATTTAGGCATAATCGAGGAATTTTACCACCCATAGGGTAAACAAATTTAGTTTTCGCGGTCACATCTGTTACCCTGGTCTTTGGACAGTTTATTATGTGCCCTATGATAATGTCGGAAGCTGTTGCCTAAGTGGCCTGATGAGCTTTCTTGCTAAAACATTCTTTATCAGACAATTGGACACGTAGATGCGAGCACAGTGACTGGCAGATAAGTGCCACAGTTGCCAGGCTTGTGGCACAGCAATTGCAACATGAAAACATGTTGTCAAATTGGGTTACCATTTAGGTAAATATTCAGTGGGACTGATAGCTTTGACTGAATCCAATTTCCATTAATTTTTCACAAGGTTGATTTATGCTCGGCATAAAAGGAATTTTGTACAGTACGTATATCACAATTTTGAGTTCAGCATTTAATTTCGAAATACCTCTCGTAGCTTAATAAATATTTCGTGTACGCCATTGCTAAGAACGTGAATGTTCAAAATGAGCGAATTCAATTATTCTAAGTTCTAAGTACGTGTGGGCGACAAAAGATTTGAAAAACAGTTCCATTGTAGTTTGGCATTTTCTGCGATGATGAATGGAAGCTATCTATGGTGGGAACCATAAACAACCTGGGACAATTCTTCGGTATTCCCATCGGAGGCTTTGTCGCGGATCGGTAAGGGTACACCACAACTTAACTTTATGCTCCTTGATTATCACATTGTCAAAATTTTGTACAGATATGGACGGAGTTTCTCAATCGCTCTGGGCGGAATATTGGGAGCTGTGCTTGGCGTAATTCGCTCCTTCTCGCCCAGCTACGGTTGGTTCCTTGTGTTCGAGTTCCTGGACAACATGACCAGCAGTACGCTGTACTCCACCTGTTTCGTGATCGGGATCGAGCTGGTGGGACCCAAGCGACGCGTGCTGGCGTGCAGCGTGATTACGGTCTTTTACGCGGTGGGTGAGGTGCTGCTCGCCATGTCCGCCAAGGCGTTCCACGATTGGCGGATCCTACTGCGCATCACCTACGGGCCCTCGCTGATCTTGCTGGCCTACTTTTGGATCCTGCCGGAGAGCGTGCGCTGGCTGCTCAGTCAGGGCAAGGAGGAGCGGGCCAAGAATATCCTTCGGCGAGCCGCCCATGTGAACCAGCGCGAGCTGCCGGAGAGCATGCTGGACAAGCTTGTGCTGGCCAATCGGGACAAGTTGCAGCAGTCGTCGGAAAGCCGTTTCCCCATCCGCGAGGCTTTCAAGAACTTCAAGTGGCGCATTGCCAACTGCTCCTTTTGCTGGATTGTCCACGTGCTGGTCTACTACGGATTGAGCCTTAATGTTGTGCTGCTGGATGGAGACAAGTACAATAACTTCGCTTACATCGCCCTTGTTGAGATTCCCGGCTTCTTCATGCCCCTGCTCATCATGGACCGCTTCGGCCGGCGGTACTCCCTCTGCGGGCTGATGCTGGCCAGCGGTCTTTGCTGCATCGGGACGATCTTCACCGGCGCGGATCAGCCGGTGCTTCAATTGGTGCTATTTCTTGTTGGCAAACTGACCATCACTGCCAGCTTCCAGGTGCTCTATTTCTTCGCCTCAGAGATCTATCCCACGAATCTGAGGAACAGTCTGCTTAGCTTCTGTTCCATGATGGGCAGGTTTGGTTCCATGCTGGCCCCGCAGACGCCTCTACTGGTGGGTGCTCAATGCTATAAGGATCTCCTCCTGTATCTAATTGCTTTTTCCTTTTCCTTTCTCCACAGGCCAAGTATTATGCCAATGCTCCTGCCATGCTCTTCGCCGGCGCCGCCATCGTGAGCGGCCTGCTCACGCTGTTCTTCCCAGAGACCACCAACGTAGTTTTGCCGACAACAGTGCAGGAAGCGGACGCCATAGGCGTCAAGAAGCAGTCGAAGAGCAAGGATCTCGATCTAGTCGTCACGGCAACACAAGCGCAGTAATTCTAACGTAATCTTATTTTAAGGCAGCCTGCAAATACAAAGACATTTCTCTTCAAATGTGTTATAACTCTAAGAACAAACAATACTATACATATATAATATTTAGCATTGACAAAGCATTGTGTTTTATTATTCAACGGATGGATGGTAATGATCAACATTAATACTTAAGCCTAAAATTGGAAAAATAAAACAAAAAAATTAAATCTAAGAGTTTCATTACTCGAAAAAAAAATGAACAAGTCCAATCAATTTGCTGTCCAGAGCCAGATTGAGATTTTAATAACTAGGATATGTGCAAGCAAAAAATTATTGATTTTGATTCGGAATTGAATGAGAAAATGTTTAAATCTTAAAGTGAAGTAAATTTGTCCTTGGTCCATTTGTAGGTACTTATATAGGTTCCAATACTTGGAGCGGTGTAAGGGTTTCTCTAATTGCTTTGGCTGAAAAACTGGGCAATTGTCTTTGTTCCGCTTGAAGAGGCAGAAATGGTTGAGTTCAGTTTTTTCTGAGTTTGTTTCTTTGTCTGAGCTGGAGATGTTTTTTCATTGTTCAGAGCCGCGGTTCGAGTTCGCAGATCCTGCTGGTTTAGTTCACGTTGAAGGTTTTTGGCTACGTGGTAGTCTAAGTGTTCTGGCATGTCTACACACTTGATGAAAGCCTTACACTCGGTGCACTGCTGCATCTGTGGATCACTGGGCGCTTGCTCCTGAGTTGGTTTTGCGCTGAAGAACTTGATTATGCTGTTACTCGGTGGTGCCGTACTGTTGGAACTGCTACCAGAACCAGCCGTCTTCTTGCTCTTCTTGGGTGGCGTCGGCTTAGGAGATATTTTCTGTCGGATCTGCGTCCTCTCTTCCCGCTCGGTGCTTCTCAGCGTTCGGCTTAGTTCCTGAGCGAAGTGATGGTCTCTATGGGTTTGTAGGGACTTAACTTCGTCGGGAATGTTTGCTCCGCACTGATCGCATTTAATAGTAGGCAAAAGATCGATGCGAAGGTTGGGTACTGCAAACTCTACGTAACTTTCCTTGTAATTACTTCCAGAACTTTCGATCTCATCGAACTTTCTTTTTGACGTTGAAGGCTTCAATTCGTCTTCAGTAAGCGGGGGAGGCACTATATCAGTTTTAACGTATACGTCTTTCCCTGTTGAATCACTCAAGGTGTTTGGATCCTGTTCTTGCCCGGCATCGGATGACTGTCCTTCAGGCTTAGACATGTGGATATCACTAGTTAACTCCGTCTCCTCTTCAGTGTCTTCTTCAAAATCTTTCGAGTTGTCAGCCTCAATGGCGTCCAATTCCTCGGCCAGCCCCTGCACATCCAAGGAGTCCTCCTTTGATGTCACCGACCCCTGATCTCCTGTCTTTTTTTGTTGTTTTAGGTACTGTGAAAAAAAGCTTTCCTTAAACTCCGGTGGTGTTGATGTGAGAACAGTTCCTTCGGCGGCAGCTTCAGTCCTTACGGCCTCATGAAGTTTCTGTTTGTACTCCTCTACGAAATTCTTTTTTGGAGCAGCTGATGCAGCAGCCAAGGGATTCACAGAAATTCCGTCTGCTTTTGCATCCTCTTTCTTAGCTCCTTGCAAATAGTTTGCAAAGAAGTTCTTCATCTTAACTTCCTCCGTTTGCTTCTGCTTTTTCTCCATTTGAACTTGAGGCGGTTGCCCTGGTTCCTCTCCGCTGATCCTTCGTTTCTTGGCAGCCTGGTTGGCAAACATCTCCTGCAGCCTGTTTTGCGCACTAGAGACGCCTTCGAACTTGCCAACACTAATGCCAAGGAACTTGATAGCATTGTTCAAAGCAGACTCGCTGCCCGGACGCAGAAACGTTTTAGTGTTTGCCCTGATTAGGTCTAAAGAAAATCTTACGATGGATTCCTGGTCGTAATCTTTAAGAGCAGTCGAGCGGGAGCTGGCCACCTCCTCGCCGTCAATGTCCTGCACATATTGCACCACCATATGTTTGGCCCTGCGATTGTTCTCGATAAAGTCCTTCTCAAGGCGGTCGTTGATCTCGGAGGAAAGCTCACCAAGCCAATGTTGAAGGGTTTTCAATCCCGTAATGTTATTTCTACCTGGAAACTTTTTACAGCAGCCAATGCTTTTCGAATAAAAGCGGGGAGTCACGGCTTCTAGGTCTATGCCGCGAGAGATGTTGAATAGCCAGGTGCTGGAACAAGAGGAAATAAGTTACTTTGAACGTGGTCTACTCCTCTTGAGGAACCCACCCATTCTTCTCGTCAAATTTGCGTTGCAGCTCTACCTCCGAAAACTTGACAACCTGGCCCATGAACTTTATGCCTAATGTCTCACACACCACCTCACCGAATTTGCCACCCAACCCCTTGATCTTGCCAACAGGCAAAGAGTCGAAGAGGCTGGCGGTTTCCGCCAGCGGCAAAATGGTCTGCTTGTTGGGCTTGTTCATTCCAGCTGCCAACTTGGCCAGGATCTTATTGTGAGCTATTCCAGCCGAACACTCGTAGCCTGTCTCTTTTTTTACAGCCGCACGGACTTCGCCCGCCACAGAGGCGCCAATAAGGAGCCGAATGTCGCTCTGTCGGACGGCGGGAAGGTCGTTTTGGTCGTAGGACATCTGGTAGCGTTCGTCGTCCATGTAGGGATTGGCAAAGCGATTTGTTATCTTGTTGACGTAGTCGCCAATGTTGGGGTAGCCCACGGCAAAGGTGTTTACCAATTCCTGCGGCTGCAGAGCAAAGGCTCCCTGCAACGAGTAAAAGAATAAGGAAACGTTTTTTAATTTGTGCCAGCGCTTACACTCTGCATCTGCTGCATGCGATGATTAACGGTCTCCGTTATGTCCAAGTACGCCTCATCTACTGAAGCGCGCTCCAGGAGCTGCGTAAAGCGCTGCAGCACGTTGGCCACCTCCTTGCCGGCATCGCGGTACTTGCTGGTGTCGGCCTTCTCCCGTATATTCGGCACCTGGCAGAGCACGATCTCCGGACACAGGTCCTTCGCCTCGTCGCCGCGCATGTGGCGAGTGACTCCCTTGGCACGAGCCGCGTAGTTCACCGCTATGATGCCTCCACCTCGCCAGGGATTGTACTGGACGACGGCCAGCGGGCGGTTGCGGTACTCCGGAAGCTGCTTCTCCTCCACCTGGCAGAAGAAGCAGTCCATGTCCACCAGCAGGACCACGCGGTCGTACTTGCTCTGCATGCTAACATGGCTGCGTGCGCTGGACATGATTTCATTTCGTATTATTACGCGAATTTCACTGCGCGCCAAGAGTGTGGCCGTGGCGGGGACTTCTTAAAATACCGATTAGATGCATTTGAATACTAGATACACTAAAGTATTTCCCATATTCAAATTTGAAAAAAGTTTGAATAATAATAATAATTATGTGCTCTATAACTCATTTTAAAGCAGTTGTGAAGAGCGGTTTCAATTCTTCGATTTAAATCATTTCTTATTTAGATATTCAAATAAATAGAAGTAAAGAATTTTGTTGACAACATATCTTCGATAGTAGTGGGGCTTTATAATTTAAAGACTCTCTTACAAATAAGCTAATTAGAAATTTAAAATTAGAGGATGTTAAATAATGTTCCTTTGTATCGATGCTTTGTACTCTAGTGTAGTTTACCCAATTCGTGCTTCGCAATATTTTCTAGAGAGCAAAACCTGGCCACACTTTATTGAATATTCTTAAGTTTATCGTTTCTCACTCGGAAAAAATATAAACAAACGAGTGAATATTATGTGCAGTCCGGCTAGAAGTTATATTTACGTGGCATAACTACCACCTATTACACAGTAACATACATTGTCCGAACATCTACCCCGAAGAATGATGCGTTTCAAAAATCCTTAAACCCTGTCTTCTGTTTTTCTGAATGGAATATTAAAACAAGTTAATACGTAAGACATTGCAAAGTGTAAATTATTTGCCAAGTTTCCAGCGGCTACTCCTAACAAAATGCTTAGATATTGATTTTTCAATATAAGCGGCTGCCAAAATGCAACTGGAAACACACACATCTCTTAGTGACTACCTCCCCCCTCCCCCTTATCCAACTACCATTTGCCTATCCTGGCGTTTCCATTGCCCAAGTTCATTTGGGTTAATGCACGGATTACGGCCGCGGGAATTATTGATTTGACCGAGCGACCAGAAATAAATGTCAATCCATGTAGGGGGCGCTCTATTTCCGGCTACGCCGCTTCCGTGTTCCGCCTCCTGGCCGGCTGTTTTGATTGATGCGCCGAGTGTATGTCCAGCGAATGTCCAATGGCTTAATTGGGCTAACTCACGTATAGCTACTCGGAATCGGGGTTGGGATACCGGGCCCACTTTAATCGCCCATGGTATGCCTGTGGTATTGGGCGGCGGAAATCAGGAAGGGCGTGTTTTTGTATACTGTCGTGACCTAATTTCTTGTCTGTTTACTTTATGGTCAAAGCGTATGAGACCGCGGGACTTCCACCTGAAGTGAAGGTGCAGCACTGACCTATTGGAATCCTTGACGCCGAACGACGTTAGGGCGGGTTCTTGTTTTACCAAATGTACCACTTATGTATATTCAATCTTTTAAAAAAGGTGATCAAAAGTTCGGTTGCACATCTTTAATTCTGATATTTTTGAATATGCAATACAAAATGTGTTTATCACACACAGTTTTTTTATTGTTTCCCTACTTTTTGTAGTTAAGGAAGTAACAAACTCATTTGTTCATTTTGATCGCGACTGTATCTGCAATCACGAAAGATATTTGTGAGCACCATTGGGGTATAACAAAATATTCTACCGCTAAGTCTAAATTAATTTAATTGCTTCTCTCTTTAAAAGGCCTATCCTAGCCTAGCTACCCCATATGCGCTAGCCTTAGCCCTCATCCGCTTATCCACTCTTCCGATCCCTGACCCCAGCATAAGCGCACAATTATGCTAATGGTTCACATGCCCAAACAAGAACCACTTGAGCCCCGCTAAGCGGTCCGCCAATCCACTGTCACTCGGACTTCTCCCTTTCTCTGTCCCACGCTCAGTTAGAGAACTCTCTACTCTAGTGTCTGATTCACGGTGAGGCCATCAGTCTGTGTACGTCCGGCGATGAAGTCACTTTACTAAGCTGAGGGCGTAGTTTGCAATTCTGGAGTGCCGTAGTGAAAGAATCCCTCGTCTTTTTTATAGTGAGCCACCATGGTGAAGATCCTGCAGGCCTATAACTTTGCCAGGCAGCAGACGTATGCCCTCAACGGTGACATCCTGGCGGCCAGCCTGATCGGGAACAACCGCATAGCCATCAGCAGTGCTGAACAGTTCATCGACATCTACGACATAGGTGCCAAGCAGGCTCAATCTGAGGACTCCAGAAGAACGGCACCGGAGGACGTTGGACAATCCAATGAGACGGCAGGAGAATCCACCACCACCGCAGGTGATGAGAGGACGCCGAGCAGGAGCACGCTGGCCACGGTGGGCGAAGTGGTGCAACTTATTTACTGTGAAGCTGGTGAGTATATATCAATATCTTTCTAAAAACGCTACTAAAGCTGAATCTTCCTCAGGCAAATACCTGCTTACTCTTGAAAAGGAACAGGCGGGCAGTCCGGTGCATTCCTCCTCCACCATTAGCTGCACATCAAGCAGCAACAGCAATACAGTCTGCTCTGAGGACGACACGAAGATGTTCGTACGCATCTACGCCAACTTCTGGAAGTTCCCGGACAGCCGGCTAAACGAGTTGCCCATTACCATTCGAATAGCATCGATGACCACGCCCAAGACGCCGTTGGTGGAGAGCATCGATGTGATTGAGCTGCCGTTGCGCAGTCCGCCGGAGCTGGTGCAATGCTGCCAGACATCCGGAAACATCATTGTGAGCAGTCGTGACAGGATTTACCTCTACGAATACACCCAGTGCGTTCATGAGAACACGCAGCCTAGGTTCGCTTTCATCGACTTTCTGCCCTTTAAGTTCTTCGTGCAACTAAACTTCGTCCCAGTGCGTCTATGTCTAGCAGAGAACGTAATCGCCTGTCTCAGCAATCGCTACTGCGTGGCCTTCAAGGTGGTGGATGCACTCACTAGCAGAGCCAGTGGAGGGCAGGATGTAAGCTGTCTGGATAACGACTACGGTGGCGGAGACGAGCCGCTTTCGGAATCCCTAAGCTTGGGCAGTAAGGCCAGTGCCAGCGGTGCAGGTGGGGGCGTGGTCAGTTCCAGTCACAGTCAGCAGAGCTGCGACAGCGATTCCCTACAATCGACGAGTAGTGCAAAACCACAGGTTGTCATGAATGGTGCATTGCCTGGACGGTCACCGTTAGACTTCAACGTGGCCAAGCTGGTTAACAATGCGTACGGCAGGGAATTTGAGCCGGAACTGCGATCTCAGTGGGATGAGACTACGGACTACGGAGCAGGAAAGGGACAGGATGAAAACCTAGATATCACCATCAGTCCTCAACGCGCCTCAGACATTAAAATCAAGCTCGTTAACGAGGCCAAGGCAATGAATGTGAGGGGCATAGCCGGGAGCAGTCATCTGGATGATGCGTCGGTGCAATATGATGTGCGCAAGCTGTTGCAGATCTGCATGAAGACTTCGGAGAATCAACCGCGCGTTCTGGACATCTTTCGTTGCATGGATCTCAAGGCCATTTACCAAAGGAACAGCCAGGAAGTAGACCAGGTGGACGACGAGTATGACATGGGCAACCAACAGGTGCCCAGTGCTGTGACCACGTTTAAGCACGTAAACCGCCGGACGCTTAAGTCTTCGCAGCACCAGAGGTGCATAGGACACGCCCTCCTCGTGGCCAGCAGTGTGGACGGCTTTCTGTACCAGTTCTCTGCGCAAGGAAAGTGGTACAGTGAGAACGAAAAGCCAGTGGCCAGCTACAGCTTCACGGCACCTGTTATCCAGGTCCAAATCAACGACTATGTCATGTATGCAGTGACCTCCGAGTCTGTCGAAACGCACACCTCACGAATTGGTCACAGGCTCTTTCACAATCGCTTCGAGTACCCTTCTATTGGAGGTTTGTTCCCAGAGGAGTCCGCTCCGGATGTGAGTTCCCCCATCGCCGTCGTGGGTCTGGCAGCGTTTATGCATGTTCAGTTCGTTTGCGTGAACCGAGAGCAGCTAGTGCTTATTACGAATGCAGCTCTGGAGCAGCACAAGCGGCGGAGCATGAGCGAAGTGCCTGGCACTCAAGTCGTAGCTGTCAAGAGAAACATTGCTGCACGCCTATTGGCCGAAGCGAAGGCGAAACACAATAGTCTGCTAAGGAGCAGCAGTGCAGTCCAATCCTCGACGGTGGCCAACGAGTGGACGCTGTACAACCTAGAGGTACCTAGGGTGGAGTGCGTCATAGAGGATCTTGAGGGCATTGCGGAATCGTACCGCAGCGCGAGCAGCTCAAACTTTTTCGATCTCATGGAGGAGGCGCATGTCATGCTGCGATTAAGTCTCACACTGCAGGGCGAGCGCTTGGGAGCGGACCGGGAGCAGCAGCTTCGGAAAATGTTCATGGCAAACTGCAGAAAACTAGCGGATTTCTCAATACGGTACGAAAACTTAAACTTATTAAAAATGTTGTTGATCAGGATCAGCACGCAGGCTTATCACCTGGTTTTAACTGCACTTGGACTTGCCGAACATAACTTTCTTAGGCTTAATACATCTTACTCGTAGAGCAAAACGCTTACTAGATTCGTTGAAAAGTATGTAACAGGTGGATTGCGTTTCCGACCCTATTAGTTTATGTATATTCTTGATTAGGATTACTAGCTGAGTCGATCTGAGCGTGTCCGTCTGTCTTTCTACAACCCGTCCCAAACTGTCAGTAGTTTCCAACGCAGTAACGGAGAAACCACATAAGTGGTGTACGTATATTCTTTATCAGTATTGATTGATTTGATACACCAAAAAAACCTGGCTTGGATTTAAATTCTTTTGACTTTTATTTAATGTAAATTAAATTTGAAATTATAAACAAATTGCCTCTTCTGACTTTAACCTTTGATTATTAGAAATAATAGCTTTGTCTGTTCATAATATATTCATATTGTTTATCCTTCAACTTTCGAACAGTTCAAGCAAAAAGGAAGTATATCTCCAGGCTACAGGGTTCTACAGAATGTGTCAGCTTCATCTTGTAGATATTTTCAATAACTACGTACAGAATTTAATGGACACCGAGGAAAACGTGACCCCACTTGAGCTCTCGGGTCTGATATACACAGTTAAGCTGTTTCTGCTTTGCCTGGGAACGGATCGTTTGAAGTCGGCCTTTTTGAACCAGACAGTTCGTCCGTATTTTACACCAGCTAGGGTGATCCAGCAAGGTTACAAGCAGGTTCCAATTTCGCTGGAGTTCCTTAACATGTTCATCAAACATGCACCCTCGGAAATTCCGCAGATAATGCTAGTCTCACCTATTGTAGCGGACTCAATAAGCGGGGAGTTGATAAACTACCTGAAATACTTGGACAAACTGTAAGTAGACTTATTTCGGTAAAAATATGTTATTTTAATTATAAATATGTTTACCATTTAGTTCTCCCGATGAAAATCTTCTGCTGGCCGTGACTGCGTGCCGTATGTCCAACTATTTGCTGGCTCAGGAGGTAGTTTCAAAATCCACGAGACGCAACCTAGCCACAGCTTTAATACGGCACAAAAACGTTCTGTTCGACGACAGTACTGTGATTTATCAGCGACGCAATCAACAGCAAGCTGACTCCCAGGCATTAAGTTTGCGAGCTAGAAAAAGTCGACGGATGGCGGCGAAGAGCAAACCAGCTCCAGTCGGAACGCCAGCTCCGAGTACCATAGTATCCTTCTCGGACTTTTGCGAGACGATTCTGTTGGCCAACGAGCAGCCAGCACTGCTTGAAGCTATCAGTGATGCTTTTATTCATGCGCTTTGCATCGAGCACAGCATGACGCTGGACGTGATTCTGCAGCTCTTTCTTAACTACATCGCCTCGCACATTGGCCAGAAGGGGAACCAGACCTCTCAGAAGGTGTTCGTAAACATTCTGCAAGTGTACTTCTATGATCTCTACGATGTTAGCTCATCCTTGCAACCCCACGAGATTCGTTCGCAAACGCCGCCACAACTGGATGACGATTACGACGAGGAGTGCAGCAGTTCGCGGGCTCCCTCGCTGCACAGCGAGGCGGATGCCCAATCACTGTCCAGCTCTTGCGCCAGTTCGGCGCACGAAGAGCGATCGGCAAGCCTGTCAATCAGTGGCAGGCAGCAGCGAATCGTCTACGACCAGCTGCAGGAACAACAGTCCTCGCCTTTTCAAAAGCGCAATTCAAATGCCTCGCTTTCACAGCCTCAGGCTGACGACGATGTGGCTGCGACTAATCTCAAGGGTCTCAAGATACTGTTTCGAATGTACATGGGACGGCTAAAGGCTCTAAGTGATCTCATCACAGATCTGCAATCAGCGGACGTTGAGCAACAAACAAGCCGCGAGGAATTTATGAACCTGCGAATGGAATGCATTTCCTACATGGTGGGAATGGCACCTAACTACAGCCCAAAACCGATTGTAAGGAATCCCAACGATCCGTTGGCCGGCAAGCTTATTTATGTGCCCTTAATTCCGGACTATAAGCTGCCTGAGGGAGAGGATTATGATCGCCACATCAAGGCCTACATTCGCCCAATTCCCTGCTTGTTGGAGCGACCGCAATATCTGAACCGCCTTCCGCCTTTCGAGCGTAGCGATTTTAGCTATCCGAACAAGGATGACGGAGAGTTCGAGGTGCGCTTCCTTAGCTGGCATAACGAGTTGCTGACCCTCACCCTGAAGATACAGAGTCTGTTAGCTTCTACCAAGGTGGATCGTGAAATCGTTTCGGAGTTCCTCGCCTTCATACAGAAGACGCCCAATTTAATCGGCATAGACAGTTTTCTGGTGATCGTGTTGCCAAAGAACTTGGCCATAAACTACCTGCTTAGTTTCTGTCCCGCCTTTTTGTGGCAGTATGGAAAGGTAAGGCTCACAATCTAAAATTTGTAGTGTCTTATTCAAATAATGAAACTGTTTATAACGTTAATTAAAAAATGCCGAACAGAGTATATAGGATGATGCCGTTTGGATATCAAAATTAAACAAACCAAAATGTTTGGTTATTAACTTATATTAAGACTTTTAAATATTTCTTTACTTGCAGTCCTGCGGGTTTACGCCAAAGCATTGGGAGAGTCTCTTGCGGAAAATACTAAGCAAGCAGGAGGCGCTGCCCAATTGGAAGGCACACATTACGGGTTTGTTGCTTTTACCATGTTAAACTACTTACGTAATTCAATGGCTTACACTTTTGCAGAGATTTTAAACAATCTGGTGGCTGAGCTTAGCTTTGAGGAACTTTTGCAATGCTTTCCCAGCGAAGCGATTCAAAATCGCAACACCGCACAATATTTCGCCACGGAATTTGCCGAGACATGTATCTTGTATGAAAACGAGGAGCTTGTCTTTAAAACTCCTGATCGAAAGGAGGGTCACAGGGATCATATGCCGATGGATAACATAGACGAGGAAAATGTGTTTGAGTTAACATTACGCAAGGCGGTGGCCAAGCAGCGGAGTATTGCACTGCGGTCCATGATCGAGTCAACAGGAACCCAGCTGTTCGACGCTACTAGTAATCCCATGTATAACCTGTAGGCGATCTACATTCCTCGTTAAAATAGTTTAAACCAAAATTATCATATTGAAAATTGATAAGATTGATATTAACGTAGCAAAGTAGTCAACTCACAAAGCTTTTCCACTTTTGCCACAGATCGATCGAAATGTATTTTGTAATTTTAGGGCACACCCATACAGGGCGTTAATTATTGACAATTATGTTTGACACAAAAAACAACATTCGAATACTCCAGCTTTCGGTGATTTATGGAACTGAGCTGACGGGGAAAACTCCTGAGCTGTAGGTTGTAAAAATAACTAGCACTTATGCTTTAGTTGCCATATATAACCAGATGTGCGACCGATACTTGTTAGAAATTCATTCATACATGCATTTGTAAATGTACTAAATCTTTAACCGAGTTTTCTTTAAACTTTGCTTTAAAACCTAAGCAGTATTTGTAACCTAGTTATACGTTGGTTTCCTCGACCGTTTTATTTGCCCACTTAAAGCACATTTTACGACAAAAACAACAAGATCTAGTGATATTTTTAATTCTTTCATTGAATCTAAACAATAAAGCATAATTACATTATAATTGCCCTACTATTTTCCGATGACCTGAAAATTTATTCACCTACCAGCATTAAAATACGGCTGCATTGGAGCCGCTCATAGTCACTACTTATTCTGGCAACTAAATTCTGACTTCGGTAGCCGTGCTAAGGTAATTTAACGTGCGAAAGCGCCAGGGGAACTGCTTGCGGACAGATTTCTCCGCCGTGAATAACTTAGCCAATTAAGGGAGCTAGACATCGCGCGTGTGGCATTCCAAGCCGGAAGTCAGTCACTTGTCGGCGCTTGGCGATATCGGCAGCAGCATGCTAAAGCTGAAACAAACGGAGGCGGTTTCGGAGAAGCCTAAATCCGGACCGGGTGACATAGACCCACCGAAGACGTCGGAGGAAAACCAGCTGGACGCGATCATCGTTGAGATTGGCCAGTTCGGACGTTTTCAAGTCTTCAACTACTTGCTGCTTTGCCTACCCATTATCTGCAACGCCTTCTACTCCATTTCCTACGTTTTCACCGCTGGCGATGTGCCCCACAGGTGGGTCAGTGAAATGGTTATGGTGCTGTACTTTTACGTCGGAAGTTCTTCATAGGTGCAACATCACCCTGTGCGATGGGTTGGACTCCAGGTATGAAGAACCATTCTTAAATTTCACCACTCCCCAGCGCCACGGCAACTGGGCTCAATGTGAGCAGTACGCCGTACGATCCGACCTCGTGGGTGAACCTTCATGCAATGTCAGTAGCTTTGATGTGGGTCAGCGTGTCCCCTGCGATGCTGGCTATAAGCTGGGGAGCGGCGAAAAGACAATAGCAACTGAGGTATGATTCAAGGTGACTTCCAGCAACCCTAATCTAATTTATATTACCACAGTTTGGCATTTTCTGCGCTGACCAGTGGAAGCTGTCAATGGTAGGAACCGTCAACAATATTGGACAGTTTGTGGGAATACCACTGGGGGGGTATCTCGCCGATCGGTAAGAATAAAGCAAAAAATCACATTTTAAAGTTTTAGTGATACGATAAGATTGGGTTCACTTCAATAATAAACTTTCTTAAAAGTATACAAATTTGGCACATATCAAAATCATTGGTAAAATTATATCGAAGAGATTTTGGTAACTGTTTGATAATTTAAATTAAATCATTTTTCCTATGCCCCAGAAAATGTTCAAAACACCAAATATTTTAAGGGGCTTCTAATGGGTTATACCACAGACACTAGAATAAATATGTAAATATGTAAAATATGTAAATTCGTTTTTCGGCCCCAAAATCTTTTACCACAAGTACGCACACATATACACGTTCTCGTTTATTGTTTTTACATAAGCAAGTAAGCTCTATTTTTAGATTTCTTACGCTCTCAGTTTTTAGTGAGCGGAGAGAGGGTAATTTTGGCCGTTACCAAAAAAGTGCAAATTCGAATGTCTTTGCTTACACCTATTTTTGTATCATCGAAACGGAATTAAATGTTACTAAAATGTTCATTCAGTTCGGCCGTCTAGCCATGCAATTTTATTTTTGAACGGCTAAATAAATGTAACCAAAGACTTGTTAATTGATGCCCAATTCGTTTCCTGTTTAAGATATGGGCGCAAATTCATACTGGTAGCCTCGGGAATCCTCAGTTCCTTTGCTGGACTGGCTCGCTCGCATGCGCCGGAGTACTACAGCTTCCTGAGCTTGGAGTTCCTGGACATGGTCGTGGGGAGCACGCTCTTCCCCACCGCCTTCCTTCTCGCCGTGGAGCTAGTTGGCCCCAAGCACCGCGTGTTGGCGGCTACAGTGATCTCCCTGACCTACGGCCTGGCAGAGGCCCTTATGGGCCTCGTGGCCAAGTATCTGACAGACTGGCGTGTCTTCCTACGTGTGCTATATACGCCAGCTCTGCTCCACCTGATTTTCATTTGCCTCCTACCGGAGAGCGTGCGGTGGTTGCTCAGCCAGTCGAAAGAGATGGAGGCCCAGACCACACTGCGGAGGGTGGCGCAAGTAAACCGAAAAGCACTGCCGGAGCACCAGCTTAACGCAATGATACTCTCAAACCGCCGGCTGCTGACCCAGCAGCAACCGGGGGCCACTACAGTTTCCGTCAGATCTTCCAGGCCTTGGGCTGCCGCACCACCCTGTGCTGCTTCGTGTGGTTCACCCACACCCTGATCGCCCTCGGTCTGAGTCTGCATTCAGCCAAGTTGAGTGGGAGCAAGTTCGAGAACTTCAGCTTGACGGGTCTTATGCAGCTGCCTGGTATCCTGATGGCCACCACACTCATGAACTGGATAGGACGCCGACGGGCGCTCAGCTCCTGCCAGTTCACTTGTGCAGTCCTCCTCCTTGCAGTGGCTGCCACGGATGAAGGTAAGCATGTGACCTAACTCGTGGTTAACTGAGACTAAAATGTTGTTTGCTGGATTAGTGTACCCTGTGACCTCTTCAACCCTGTACTTCCTTGCCAAAATGACGTCCACGGGCAGCTTTATGATCCTGTACTTCTTCACCTCCGAGATCTTCCCCACCAACTGCAGGAACAGCATGCTCTCCTTCTGCTCCAGTATGGGTCGCTTTGGCTCCATGCTGTCCCCCCAGACTACTCTACTGGTAAGTAACCCTTCGCTTAGAGGTTATATATCCAACCAGTGTCAATCAATTCCCCGTACAGATCCCCTACTATAAATATTCGCCTCACCTACTATTCGCCCTATTCGGCTTCACCTGCTCGGGTTTGGTTTTGTTCTTCCCGGAGACAACCAACAAGGTGCTGCCCACCACGCTGGCTGAATCTTGCGCCCTGGACAAGAGTATACCTAGGAAAAAGTCTTAAAAAGTACTAACTAATCGACATTATCGCGTCGCTCACATTGGAGTTTGTAGTTTTTCTCGAGTAAAATACTTGCAAGTCAAGTTTGGGCAAACAACATTCATGTTTTTGGAACCAAAATTATGTACAGGTTAAAAACAAAGACACTAGAATAATTTTTAATAATTATTAATAAGTTATTTGACAGTGGCGAAGGTTACGTTCAAACTTTAAGCAATATATTATCATTTCTTATACAAAAACAATCAAATAAAAAATTCAACTTTTATGTGACGTGCTTGATTGTGTACAGGAGCGAAAACTGCACTTCTAAAACTTTAAATTTTGTATGGAAGCAAAAAAAAACCAAGCTTAATGTCTTTTAAGTGCTTGGGAATACACCAAAGTAAAAATCAGTTACAGCAGAGACCACAACAGTATAAAAACGCAGTGCAAAAATGAAACGGTTTAATTGGATGTAATGATAGTAAGTTGGTTACTAAGTCTATCAAGTCTAAGTCTTGATTTTGATTATAAAATAAAGCAAGCAGAATAAGAATAAAAACGTTAGTAAGTATAATGTAAAAAGACATAGATATAGTAAAAACAGACTAAACAAGAATTTAGTTAGTTTTAAATACAAATACCTATTTACATATAGCAAAGAACATATTTTCAATTTGTTTGCCAGCTGTTTCTATGTCAGATTTGCGACATAGTCGTACTATTTCCAAGTAATTAAAATTAAAATCAAAATAAAAAGAAATTATATTATTTTAAACCTGAATTAGAACACTTAATGACCAAAAAGAACTGAGCAACGATTTATTTTCCATTAATTAGCTTGTCATGTTTTGATTGTTCCTCTGATAATGTCGTCCGAGTTAAAGCAGAATTTCATGTTGTATTTTAAGTAATATATAGGTTTGAATCATATTATGTAACGAATCGTCACACTGTACATAATCCTCAGGCGAGACGTAATACGAGTACACGTGAAAAATCAATGATCCTTCCAGCTATGGAAGTGATGTTTATGCTCGCTAGGATTCGAGCACTATGATTCGAGCGAGTCCTAATTAAAGTGTTCATGTAGCTAGCCGCGACCAACTCGAGAATTTTTTAAAACATTTTAATCTATTTTCACTACACATAAGCACTCTCTTTATGTGAATATATGCATGAATCTAATAATGCTAATATGTTTATGAGGGGTAAATACATTTTTTTATAATAAGCATGTATTAAATTTTATCTTTTCGGCTTATTACATGCTTTCTTCTGACATCAAGGCTTCACAAACATTTACATCACCGTCTTCAAGACTGAGTGGATGTCTGATGGACCTATGTGTGATCGAACTCATTTGCTTTGCTCTCTGACCTCTTTATCCATTCATATTTAGGTCTTCCTTTCCCCTATCTCATTTCACATCAATTAAAATTTTCCAAGACTCACAGAATGTTTCCTTTTCCAACGACGAAAGCGATTTTCTCGTGTGGCGGCGGTTTCCTAAAAAATTCGAAGATGGGGGGCAGAGACAAAACTATTTTCCTATTGGGACTCGAATTTGTACATATATAATAACAAAAAGAATTGCGGTCCTACAATTATTTACAATGACGAACTTGCGCCCCGCACCTTTCTTATAGAAAACCCCATTTTTCTGTATGCACTAATACGCGTCTACTTTTTCACGCTGATGAATCTGCTCCTTCATTTACGAAATTTGCTGAGGGAAGGAGCCAACTTACAGCCTTCATGACCAACAGATGGCGCCACAAGTTAAATCGTTACAATTACAATGTTCAAACTGATTTACGTGCTACGAGAATGAATCAACTTCCAAGAATTGCGGGGCCCTCAGCACTGTTCTAATTAATATTTATACATATATATATATATTTATACATAAACACATTTGTATACATATTAATTAATGGTTATCTAAATTTGTTATTGTAATGGCGCTTACGGTAGAAGGGCTTAACAAAATCAACAATTGCTCATTTTGGGTATTTATCTAATTCCGTTTGGAATCGGGGCTTATCAGCTGGATGACCAGCCTTTCCGCGAGATATTTTCGATTTATGGCTGCCATTCAGAGGGGTTGTGTCGTACATCTATCAAGCAATTACAGCGCGCCAATAATTCACGAGCTACCTACCACTTACTGTGGCTTCGTCGAAACTTATCATTGATTTATCAATCTGGTCAACAATCGGCGGATCGATCGAATAGACTGTCATTCGGGCTCTGGTCTTGGGTACACAGTTTCTGCCCCTCCACTTAATCACCACACGGGCGGGTAGTGCGAGCCAAGTGTAAAGGCAATCATACACCCAAAGTCAATGACATGGCGCAAATGGCGTAAGATAAGGCGGCCAACGTGCCAGGCTGGCCAACTTGTTGACCCAGTGGAGCGAACAGGCTAAACAGCTGCTGGCTACAACCCACCACCCAAAACCAGACACCATGTCTCGTCGTCTGAGAGATAAGCCATAGCTGCGCACCATTGATATCTATTGATATCTGCTAACCCATTCAAAACTTAAAGTGCTCGGCTTATCGAGTAACACAGCATATCCTAGATGCCATTGAAAACGGTCAATACAGCTCTGCTAAACTTCTTAGATGTGAAGGAAGATTGCCTTTTATGCTAAAAACCCTCCTCCTGATCAATATCTTCTCGTAATGTCTTCTTGTAATGAGCGAAAATTCATAGTGGAAGTGAGAGGCGAAAGAGACGAGTTAACGTTCCGCAAGGTTGTGATTTGGGTGCTGAATTATACACCCCTTACACCTTTGACATGCCATATCCCAGAGAACCGGGTTCTCCTTTGGAAACGTAGGCTAACACAGCCTTTATCGCCTGCTCGACGTGTAGATTCGAAGCGTCTGGTAAAACCCAAATTTTTTTGGACCTCTGTAGCGAGGTGACTATCAATGGAAATAAGTCCCAGCTAACAGTTCCAACATAATGAGAGTGCAAAG
The DNA here is from genome assembly GCF_004382145.1 of Drosophila mauritiana. NCBI lineage: Eukaryota > Metazoa > Arthropoda > Insecta > Diptera > Drosophilidae > Drosophila > Drosophila mauritiana. The sequence goes on from NC_046669.1 coordinate 21,351,948, forward strand.
GGTCAAAAACCGAGCGTTGAGCCTGGTATGCGAGAATCTATGCGAGATCTCTAACGACCTCAGCATCCCCACAATCAATCGAAATTCAAGTCGCTACAACGACTGATTTGATGGCGACACCAGCCACCTAGCGGCTTCTTTGGCTAACCCAACGACCATGAGATCTTTGAAGAGTTAGGCAATGAACGTCAGTGTAGCCTGAACTTTCATCCAATCTAAGTATTAATAAAAATTGTAATTTTATCATTCTATGTTATTTTCGTTGCTACTATTAGTTTCTATGTTATAAAACCATTCAATTGGTTGCTAAGCATAAAATTTATATACATATATTATCTCAATGCTCCCTTGTACCTGTTACATACTTTTCAACGAGTCTAGTATACCCTTTCAGTCTACGAGTAACAGGTATAAAAAGTCGAAGCTCTCCCATCCCATGAAAGTACACATATGCATATAGTTTCGGATTGGGGCCTGATAAGACCCCGATAAGAGGGCAGTATGGAGAAGAGCGGACGGATTAAAAATAGAACGCGAGAGCGAGCCATCGGAAGAGAATCAAAGACCAGAATCAAAACACAGCACTGTTGATGTGGTTAAATCATTCGTTGAGTGGCACTGCTCCCAGCGAGACGCTCCAGAGCGTCTATAAATACACCGCAGAACTAACGGGGCGAAAAGATCGCGCGCCGCGAGTTATAAAACAGCGATTAGAAGAAGTGCATCCACCACGTGGCTGGTGGTCAATTGATTGTACGGATATACATACATAATATCACACACATTATGACCAGCCAGAAGGAGGGAAATGGAAACAGGCCGAGCGATCCCAAGACCAATGGCCATGCGGATGCGGAGGCGGCGACGCAGACGGCTGGTGGGGATGACGACAACTCTCTGGATGCGATTCTAGTCCGAATCGGGCAGTTCGGGCGCTATCAGATCATCAACTATGTTCTGCTCTGCGTTCCCATGCTCTTCAACGCCTTCTTCTCCATATCCTATGTTTTCACGGCGAGCACCGTTGTGCACAGGTAGGTAATAAGTTCATCAAATAAATTGGCTGGTCAAGATCTCCGATTTCCCAATTGTCCCAGGTGCACTGTTCCGCAGTGTGATAGTCCCAGCAGCGCCTATGAGGAGGACTGGCTGGGCTTCACCATCCCCAAGAAGAACTCCGCCTGGGACGACTGTCATCGGTACGCCACCAACCTATCGGGGGCTATCTCGGGATACACGGACCCATCTGGACAATACTGCCTCAAGGAGTACTTCACTGTTACGCCGGAGACCTGTGGACGCGACTTCAAGTTCAGGGACGAGGAAAAGACCATATCAACGGAGGTGGGTAGACGAAGATAAGGGCGTAGGTGTGTTGATAGACTCAATTGGTGGAAGTTCAGTGTGAGATTTTTAATTTGATAACAAGTTGGAGTGGGTTATCTTCAGGAGGAAGTTATTAACACGGTGTCAATCATTAAAACGAATATTGCAAATTACTGGCTAGGTAAATAACTCAATCTTGTACACATAGTGCAATTTTCAGTAACTATATTACTTTATACCCAATTAAACACGTATCATAAATGTACGTGATAATATTTGCGGTTTAAGAACTAAAAGTATTAAAAGTATATTTAATTCAAATATTATTTTCACAACTAATCGTATTTCGGCTGGTTCCGTATTTGATATAAATATAATTTTCTTTGCATATATGAATTTAATTAATGAAGTGTGGAAACCTTATAACTAGTAAAGTAACAATATTAACATACCATCTCCTAAGTTTGGAATATACTGTGAGGACGAGTGGAAGCTTTCCATGGTGGGCACTATCAACAATGTGGGCCAATTCGTGGGCATACCCCTGGGAGGATACTTTGCGGATCGGTAAGTACCTGTCCCTGTTTGGTAAGAGTATTTGCAGTCTAACAGCATCTTCATCTACCCCAGATACGGACGACGCACCATGCTAGCTGTAGCCGGATCCCTCAGTGCTCTAATGGGCGTGATCCGGTCGCTGTCGAGCAACTACTCCATGTTCCTGGTGTTCGAGTTCCTGGACATGGCCGTGGGTAGCACCCTCTTCCCCACCGCCTTCCTGCTGGCAATCGAGCTGGTTGGTCCGAAGAGGCGAGTGGCTGCGGCCACAATCATCACTATCTTCTACGCGCTGGGCGAGGCCTTCCTCGGATTCCTGGCTTCCCAAGTGCAGCACTGGCGCTGGCTGCTCCGGGTGCTGTACGCTCCGGCTGTGCTGCAGATCCTATTTTTGTGGATCTTGCCGGAGAGCGTCCGCTGGCTGCTCAGCCAGGGTGCCGAGGAGAAGGCGTCCAATGTGCTGCGACGGGCGGCGCGGATTAACAAGCGGCCGCTGCCGGAGGAGCAAGTGAACGATCTCTTGACCAGCAATCGACAGAAGCTCAGCCAGGCCAACGAGAGCCAGTATCCAATAATGCGAGCCGTGGTCTTTTTCTCGCTGCGGATAGCCAACTGTTGCCTTTGCTGGTTCACGCACACGCTGATCGCCCTGGGTCTTAGCCTGAACTCGGTTAACTTGGGCGGCAACAAGTACACCAACTTCATGCTGAACGGTTTCATCCAGATCCCTGGCCTGCTGCTCCCCTTGGTCATCATGGACCGCGTCGGCAGGAGGCATTCCCTCTGCGCCTCGATGCTGCTCTGTGCCATTTGCATGGGCGCCTCTGCCGCAGTGCCCGCAGGTGAATGAACATGATCTTCCAGCTAAAAATTTTCTATAATGTGTCTGATTTCCCCTTAGATAACTACGCGGGCTCTCTGACCCTGTTCCTAATTGGAAAGCTGGCCATCACCTGCAGCTTCCAGATCTTGTACTTCTTCACCTCGGAGATCTTTCCCACCAACGTGCGAAACACCCTGTTGTCGCTCTGCTCCATGGTGGGACGCATAGGATCCATGCTGGCCCCACAAACCCCTCTACTGGTTAGAACGGAATTATCTTTACGGGCTCGATCAGTTAATTCTATGCCCTTGTTTCTTCCAGGCCAAGTACTACATTTACGCCCCGCAGATCCTGTTCGCTACCTTCGCTCTGATCAGTGGCTTCCTGACTCTGGCCTTTCCCGAGACGGCGGACAAGGTGCTTCCAACGACCATGGAGGAGGCACGCGACTTGAACCAGGCCAAGCGGCGTGGTGAGAAAGCGTCGTGATATCCGTGATATTTTTTTATCAGCATTTAGCAACCTTTTTAAAGTCTTAGAAGCCATTTTTTAGTCTTGTTAGTGTGTTTGTTTGTTTTATATGTATACATCGGGAGTCTCCTCCTTTCACAAGTTGTACTTATCTATGTATGTATGTAGGTTTAAATTTATTGCGCGTGCATAAGTATCTCTGTCGATCAATGCAATTATTTTATTTATGAGTAAGTAATAAAATTGAACTCCCCTCGGATCTGGTAAGCGTACCTTAAGCGAATAGATTTTAAACGGGGCTGCAAGTTAGTGCATTTTTGCGTGCTTAATTTTAAAACAATGTATGGAAAATATTTTACTTAAAAACACATGTAAGCGTGTGTAGTTATACATAACATCTACATGAATTGTGGCGCCCCCATACGGGAGGTGGAGGAACTATTTATACTAGAATCCATGGTCGATTAGTATCGAATACACAAGTGTAGAAATCGGGGTGGCAACTCAAAAATATGCGATGGCCCAAAAGTACGTTATTTTCGAATTGCGATTTAGCAATTTAGCGGAAGTTTGTTGTGCCACGCCCACTCAAACGTCCATAAACAACCCAAAACGGCAATGTTTTGATATATTATTATTATTTTTATTTATTTAAAATCGTTGTGCCACGCGCACTCTAACGCCCACAAACCGCCCAAGACTGCAAATGTTTTAAAATTCTTATATTTTTTTAGTCTTGTAAGTTTCTATCAATTTGATAAACATTTTGTATCTGATAGTCGGGGAACTCGATTCTCTTGATTCCTTTTTAAAACACAAGTGACAGCTTAACCGGTTTGTGGACGCTAGAAAAACATTTTCGGCGAAATCGATAAAAATTGGCAAGACAAACGATGAATAAAAGATATTGGTCAGTTTGTGTCTTTCGAAAATACATGCTTAATATCAGCTTTCTAGCTTTTAAAGTTCAGTACATACGCAGGGACATCTTGATATGCCTAGAAGCACGATCAATCTGAAAAATTACCATAATTTCAATAAAACGATCAAAGAGTTTTTATCTATAATAATTCTTTTGAAATATATAGAAATATTTGAAATCGCAACGTAATTATCATTCAACCTAGATTATTAAGTAATAATCAGGTTTACACCTGCATAAAAATTGGACATTTCTTTATAGCAATAAGTCATAGCAATAAAAAGATCTGGCAACAAAAATCAGACTATTAGACTTCATATTAATTCCGTTCAGCCATGAATGACACCAGTGTAATCTGTTCATGGCGAGAAGCACTTTAAACTGTGTAAATGTAACGATCATTTAACTGATCAAACACACTTTACAAACAATTCAATGTTTGTAGTGAACTCGAGTAGCCCACCATTGTCTCGGTTGTAGCCCGCTGATATCGTAGATACTGGAGAAGGTGAGTAGAAACTTTGAAGTGCCATGTCGGACAACAAATAAACAACCCAAACAACTAAGTGTAACCAATAGCAGGGGTGAAGAACACATGCACCGAGTTCTTTGTCGGAATAAGAAGTACAAACAAAGCCAAACCCACAATGAGTTATAATAAATGGGAACAATAGTAACCCTAAAACACGCCTTGTGAATTTTATGAATGGTTAGCGCTGCTGTGATTCGATTTGATGGCATTTGTAATTGCAATTATAGTCAGTGGGTCTGTGGCTTCGGAAGGTTTCTTATCGGGATTCGATGACAACTTGTGCGCCTTGCATCGATGATATCGCAACCTTATCTCCGATCTGACGATCGCCCGATCGGATGGCCAGGTCCGGAGAACCAAATGCCGAGTGCCAATCAGTTTTGGAGTGCCCATGGGACCACATAGACATGAGCGGAGGAGACTACGAAAGCGGTGACTACTTCATGCGCAGTCGGTGGGTCCGTCCCCAATCGGGATATGATGTCACCGATAACCATTGCTTCCGACTGCTTCCAGGAAGCAGCGGGACAAGCCGTCGCTATGGGACTCTTTCCAGGACCCGCCGTCCAAGAAGACGAGCGGATCCGATGCCGACTGGAAGAAGCTCCAGTTCTGCCTTAAGCTCTTCAAGCTCTGCATCTACCTCCTTGTCTTCGCGGTCGTTCTTGCCACGAGCGTGTTCGCCAACTTGGTTTATCTCTACATGGCCGGAAACACAGGTGGCACCGGGCCACGCGTGCAAGTGTGCAGCAAGTATCGTGAGTACAGTTAACTTATTTGCTTGAGTAGCACTAACACTGCGCTTCTTCCGCTTCGCAGTACTCCGGCACGGCCAAGTGGAGGCGGTGGCCAGCGAGCTGGACCAAATCGCCTGGGTCTGGGCCCTGATCTTTGCATTCACCGCCCCCGAGCTGCTCACCTTCCTGCGCGCCTTGCGCATCTGTATGTTCAAGCGCGAGCAGCGACCCAGCGGACTGGAAGTGGGACTGGTGGGTATTTGTTCCGTGGGTGTACAGATAGGGTGGCTCGATTCCGAGTAATATGTTTACCTATACGTTCGAAGTGAAGTAAATCACTTTTGACTAATCTCTTTGCTAGATAAAAGCTTTGTACTTTGTTAAATATTTATAAATATTTTGTTTTATGTGCGTTGCATAACTTAAAGGAAATTGGAATGTTAAATACTCGTAGTGTCAAATCACAATATTCAGCTAAATAATATAATAAGTTCGATACGATTCAAATTACCCCTATATCATTCGTTTCATAAAAGAAATAGCTTAGCCGTCTTAAATCGTCAAGTTTAGTATATCACAGCGCCTAACAATTAAGCTGCAAAAGTCACTAGATTTAAAAACCCCAAGTGAGTGTAGCCCCTCAAATGGCGCCACCAACTCACTAGAGCCTTCGAGCCACCCTAACCCCGACGTAGATTGATTGATAAGCCCCCGCCAATCAGGTCACGCTCTTTGAACTCCTGCACGTCGTTGGTCTGGCCCTGCTCACCTTCACCGTGCTGCCGGCCCTGGATGTGACGCGCGGAGCGATTCTGGGCTGCTGCGTCTGCTTCGTGCCTGCCCTGCTTAGTAAGTTCCCCTCCCGACCAGCCCAGAGCCCAGATGTTATCGGTGCCTAGGCACCGACTGACAATAATTAAATTGATTGCCCCGGCTGCTCGACGTTTCAGACCTGCTGACGGGAACGCGGGTGCACTGGAGATCGGCGGACAGCCTGGTCCTCGGGCTCTCCATCCTGGCCCTGGTGGCGCAGGGCAGCGTCTTCCTGGTCTGGCCCTCGCTGAGCGACAGTCTGGAGGTCCAGCTGCTGGCCATTCCGCTGCTCCTCATCTCGTTTCGCTGGTGGGAAAACTTCGCCAACACTCACGAGGCCATCGGTATGTGCTTGCTCAATGACTAGTTCCCGACAATACGTACATACATATATAGATACATACATATATAGATATATAGATATAGATATCTACTAGGCCCTCTTGGTATTCAAAGGCGCTTTGAAAGTTATCACTCAACGACTCTTAAGCACTTAGTTTATTATTAATTATAGTGGTCAGAGATGACATTTACTTTCATCGTAAAGTGCCGATTTAAAGTTAGACCGAATAATCGCAATTCCACGGGGGACTTCGTCCGGATTGGGGTTATCATATATGCCTCAATATTAATTAGTATTATATTATATGGAATATCATTAGCCGTAGTAGTTATATGTTATGTTTTTGACTGTCAGCAATTGCATCGGATACTCCATTGTATGCGGCATTGTTCCTTTGAAATTATGCAACACAAAATGCATTAGGCTCAGCGTAATTGTTCAGAGAATTCTAAGTGCGAAAGTACTGATTCCTCATACATTCTTCCTCCGGCAGCCTATATAATTCGCACCATCCGCTGTACCCGATCCCGATACCACACCTACCTGTACCTGGCGCCTCTGAAGGTGTTGGTTTTCGCGGGGATGGGCTTCATCCTGCATGGCCACGAATTTGTGGAGTACTTTAGTAGGTTCCGGGATGCCTGGCGACCACATCTCATTACGCTGGTGGTAAGTGTAGTCCAGTCATTAAGGCCCGAGGTTACCATTCATTTTAATACAGATAGTAAAATTTAAGGCTAGAGGTGTTTAAGCTTCCCATTTTCTATGAACTTTTAGCAGTCTAATGGTGACCCCGATGCGCTGCTTTCAGCACAGGCCAACGTATCAATCACAGCGCCTCCACGCAGGACACTGTTCACCATGCAGTCTAGTCCGAATGCGGTTTTCTACGCACTGGCGGCCCAGGTGGGTGCCGCGTACCTGTGCCACATTTTCGGTAAGTTCGCCTGCAAAATCAAGATCCAGAAGTTCAGCTACGCGCTGCCCCTCAGCCTGGCAGGACCCGCCACCGTCTGCCTGGCCACCTTTCTGGCCCAGCTGCGGGCCTCGGACCCGTGCTCCCTGCACGGCCTCATGCCGGACTACCTCTCGCTCCTGGCGCTGGGCGGGAGTGTGGAGGAGCTGGGCCAGAGATGCCTCGACTACGCCCTCTGGCTGTGGCCGCTGTGGTGGCTGGCCCAGGTGTGGACCTGCCTGCACATCTGGCAGCCCCACAATGACAGGAACGCCCCAACCGAGAAGCTCTTCGTGTGTCCATGGTACTGCGGCCTGCTGGTGGACCAGTGCTCGATGATGAACCGGCGGATCGTGGACTGGAGCGAGGAGTATTTGGCCATCAAGGTGAGCGGGGGTCGCTGCCTGCAGAATTGAGTGCTCCAAATCAGATGCGAGGCAAGTTAAGGGCATGTTAATGAATTATTGTAATCAGGCGCCTGCCTGGCATCAATCATCTCGCCAAGTTCGCAGCTTCCTGCAGCTCTTGTGCCAATCCGTGCACCCACATCCATTTTTGACTATTCCGGCGGAGGGGCCCGGACTGCCGGCACTACTGATGTGCGCTTCAAATGTCAGGCAATGTAATTAAGTTAAATGACGGGGAAACTGCAAAGTTCAGGAAATGTTTGCGTTTCGTCCTTTTCGGGGAGGGGCACGGCTGGGATGCCAGCACTGGGATGGGTTTTCGGTGGGTGTAAACTTAATTAAAAGTGCTTCAGCTCCACTCGCATGTTTTCGGGGCCTACCCAGCATAAAGACATTAAAGTAATTAAAATCAGGGCATACGAGTTGATTTTAAGGGCATAATTTAGGGGTCATGCGAATTATGTGCATTCGTAATAGCCTTGCTACATTAGGCAGGCTGAACCGACCTTTAACTCCTTAAAATCCGTGAAATATTAATAAAAACTTTCATTCTAGTTAGGATTAATCTGCTGTATTGCATACCAAATACGTTGCTTAGCTTGAAATGAATTTTGAGGTTTATCTTGTGTGCAGTTGTGCTCTGTTGCCAAATTAATGCCGGAGCCCTTGCCAAGAATTTTCGTGCTCTTGAGGCTCCGCAAATACCGCATTGGATTTCTCAAATACCCACTTGGTATGCACTGCAATCATTCGGAGCTTAAACTAAACCCACCTGCATCTGTTTCTCCCGGCAGAGCGACCTAACCGCGCCGAGGGATCCTGTGGTGGCTCTGGCAGCCGACATCAATGCCAGCCGGGACATCCAGGAGGAGGACAAGGTGCCGCAGCTGATTGTGTGCGCCACCATGTGGCACGAGACCGAGGACGAGATGATGGAGTTCCTCAAGTCAATTGTCCGCTTGGATGAGGATCAATGCGCCCGCCGCATGGCCAGGACGCACCTCAACGGCGGCAAGGCGGACGACGAGTACTATGAATTGGAAAGTATGTAAATGGGCCAAACTTTGCGGGTGAAGATGCTGATGCTGATGCAGAAGCAGCTGGTGTCTTCTCCAGTCCTCACTGGCTACATTTGCATTGCACATTTAAATGTGTCAAAGTGGGAATTTATGCAGCTCGGCACGCTGCTTGCAGCTCTATTTATAGCGCTTGGCGACTTCATTTCCGCGCTTGCCAAAATGGCTTTAAGCCAAGCGTCGGCAACTGTCGGCGGCAACTTTACGATCTCCGTAACACCGCCCCTACACGGAGAATAAATAATGGGCTTAAACGCAAACATTCAATTCAAAACGGATTATAACTCGAAAATTCTTATGCCTTTGCACAGGGTATATTGATTTGGTATAGATATTCATAATTAGTATCAACAGCCGAGTTGAAATAGCCATGTCCGTCTGTCCGTCTTACGAAATATAGTGTCTGTGCACCAAAGCTAGTTGCTTTTAGTCATGGCAATATTTTATTGCCTTTAAAATTTCAGATGATAAAGTAATTGAGAATTTTTGGAAACCAAACCAATTCTTTTCCTTTTTCGGTATAAATCAGACTTTTTCTTATAGAAATTGACTGCGAAGCTAACTCCCCTTCTTGTTTAATTTAAAGCATTAATTTAAACCTGCTGTGAGAATCATATCGCGCGTCTACTTAAAATGGACTAATCTGATCATAACGCAAAGTCGAAATGGAAAGTGAATTGAAAAAAATTTTGAATATCAATTCTGTAACAAGAACCTAATTTGAAGCCAAATGTTTCTGCAGCTTAAACTAGCTTGAGGTGACAGTAAGGATTAGATTTTTCAACATTTTATTTTTCCTATATTTTCATAGCCAACATCTTCTTCGACGATGCATTCGTTTCGGATCCGCGTCAGTGCCAGAACAAGCGTAACCCACCCATCAACGAGTATGTAAAGACCCTAACCCGAACCATCGACAAGGCAGCCTTTGAGGTCTACGGAGTGAACATCCGCATAAAGCCCCCTCTGAAGATCGAGACTCCCTACGGAGGCCGCTTGGTGTGGACCCTGCCAGGACGTACTAAAATGGTGGCTCACCTGAAGAACAAGGACAAGATCCGGCACAAGAAGCGCTGGTCGCAGGTCATGTACATGTACTATCTTCTGGGATATCGGATTATGGAGACGAAGGAGCTGTCGCCCCGTCGAAAGGCGGTTATTGCAGAGAACACCTTTATTTTGGCCCTGGACGGAGATATAGACTTCCAGCCGCGAGCTGTGCAGCTTCTGATCGATCGAATGAAGGCCGTGGACGAGCTGGGAGCTGCTTGCGGTCGGATTCACCCGGTGGGCAGGGGTCCGATGGTGTGGTACCAGAGATTTGAGTACGCCATTGGACACTGGCTGCAAAAGGCGACGGAGCATGTCATCGGTTGCGTGCTCTGCAGTCCGGGATGCTTCAGTCTGTTCCGGGCCAGCGCCCTGATGGAGAACAGTGTGATGAAGCGGTACACGATGATCAGCTCGGAGGCGATGAAGATGGTGCAGTACGACCAGGGCGAGGACCGCTGGCTGTGCACGCTGCTCTTGAAGGCCGGCTCCCGGGTGGAGTACTGCGCCGCCTCGGATGCGTACACCCACGCACCAGAGAGCTTTAACGAGTTCTACAACCAACGACGTCGTTGGGTGCCCTCCACCATAGCCAACATCTTCGATATCCTGGCTGATGCGGACACCGTAGTGAAGAAGAACAACTCTATATCAACGATGTACGTGTGGTATCAGGGAATGCTGATGATCGGAACCGTGCTAGGACCGGGCACCATATTCCTCATGATGGTGGGCGCCTTGGTGGCCGTGTTTTCCATTGACATCTGGACCGCTTTCCTCTGGAATTTCTTTCCGATCCTCTTATTCATTCTGGCCTGTGTCTACCTTAAGCAGAAGTTTCAACTGCTGATAGCATTCGTCATTAGCTCCGTTTACTGCCTGGTCATGATGGCTGTCCTCATCGGCATCATTGTCCAGATGCTGGAGGACGGACCCCTGGCTCCTGCATCGCTGTTCTTCCTGCTCGTAGCTGTGCAGATCACAATTGCAGGTGAGGGATTGGCCCATGTAGAATTTTGAATTAATAATATGTTAAAAAAAGTAACGTTAAGAAATTACAATTCGTTTGAAGTTCTCAATTCTAATCTTCGTTTCCCGGTTTCCCAGGTTTTATGCATCCGCAGGAGTTCTGGGCATTGCTTTGCGGAGTCATCTACTACATAACCATCCCTTCGATGTACATGCTTCTCATGATCTTTTCTGTGTTCAACATGAACGATGTTTCGTGGGGCACTCGAGAGGCTCCAGTGCTCAAGGACGACGGCAAGGACGCAGCCGATGAAGCGAGTAGCTACCTGCCAGGCTGGCTAAATGATCCGCTATTGATCGATTCGGAGCTGGGCGAAGTGTCGTTGATGGAGCAGAGATTCTGGAAGGATCTGATCAAGCAGTATCTGAAGCCACTAGAACTGAGTAGGGAGCAGAAGCAGGCGATGGCCGACGGACTTAAGGAGCTGAGAAACATGATCGCCTTCGCCTTTGTGATGGTGAATGCGATCTTTGTGCTCATTGTGTTCCTGCTGCAGCTGAAGAAGGAGTTCCTGCACCTCGAGTGGCCTATTGATCCCACAGACTTTGTGTCCTTCGACAGGGACAACCTGATGGTTGGCATTTACAGGCAGTACAAAGAACTGGATCCCATTGGCCTGTGCTTTGTGATTTTCTTTGGACTGATCCTGATCATCCAGTTCCTGGCGATGTTCTTCCACCGCTTCGCTACCCTGTGCCAGCTACTGGCCACTACTCAGGTGGACTGGTTCCGAACAGGAGGTCAATTTACTGACGAGGATGCCGCCACCGAGCTGAAGGGCAGTGCTGTCAGTATAGCGCGGAAGTTGCAGCGACCCAAGAGGCTCTTCGACGACGACGAGGACGGGGACCCCCACTACGACGAGGTGATGATGGATTCTTTGGAAGGGGAGCACAGGGAGAGCATGGTGCGACGGCAGACGATCTTTCGGCTTCACGAGACGCGGGACAAGCAGCACAGCGACTACAGCAATCTGGTGTTCAACTTTGAACGCCGTTTCTTCGGAGACGACGAGCTGAACCTCAAGAATCTGGCACTCAACCGGAAGTCAGTGAAGCTCCTGCAGGCGCGTCGCTCGGCGGCCAAGGTCAATGCAGCGGCCACGCCCGAGGGCACGCCCACCCCGAAGGCAGGAAAGCGACCGCCTGTGGCGCCGATGGCCAAGAAGGTGAGCTTTACGGCCTCAAACCAGAACAGCATGGCTATCTACGACAACGGCGGGTACGAACACACCGAGTTCTAGATTAAAATCAAGCGGATGACCCAAGTATTAACCAGAGAATCTTGTAGAGTACTATTGTACATATCTAGGTGTTTTCCACTCTGGACTCGTTAAACAATCTTCACGAATAGAGTGCCAAGCTGACATTTCTTATCCGTACATACCCACATTAATCAATAATACCCTAATTAATATGTATTATACGGTTCAAAGCCATCAAAACACCCTTACATTTGCATATCCTTATGCGCTTATATAATCGAATCCCCAAGTTTCTTGGTGGCATAAAAAATATAATTAATTGCATTTAACTGAAGTGGCAGAGGCAGCCAAGTCTACTTCCCTTCTAACTGAAGACATCTCATTAGCATAATTACCAGATGCAGTCGACGGCAATGTCGGGGGGTGGGGGAGGAGCAGGACAGAGGAGGGGCTACTTCATTCATCAATGTCGGGGCAACGCTTAGAGTTAAGTGCTCGTGGTGGCGATGCGCTTTTTGCTTGGAAAGTTCTTGCTCCTCTTCGTTACAAAATGCAAATCAAAGTGTGATTAGCTTGGATTTGATGAAGTTTCTGCAGCAATGCACAAGTTCCCTTAGCCGCGCCCATTCGATGCTGGTGTGTGTGCGCGGGGGCGTGGCAAGGTGTCAGCGTAAGTGTTTTGTAAGTGAATTTTTCACTGCCTGCGCAAAAAAAGGCGCAAGGAGGCAGGCGGGCCAGGCGAGCCAAGGCGTAAGAAGAGTCCTTTCGCCAAGGACTGGCAGGACTTACTTTGGCAATGCGCATACATTAGGGATAGAAGGTAAGACGGCAGTTCCACCAGCGCAGTACCAGCAGCCAGCTCTGCTTCTGGTTTGCTAAGTGCTGAAACCCAAGATTACAGGCGAAGAACACGACTAAGTAATGAATTCGGTTGGTCAAACGGAAGGTAGACATCGATTCGATGGCGCACCGATATTCATGAAGGTGGGCACAACTTTGTTGGCTTTATAGCAGTTGCCGAATACTGTGATTCAGAACCGGATTTAAATTGGGAAGCTCTTTGAAAGCGCACTCCGAAATGCATTCAGCCAGAGGAAACTTGCATACAACAAGCAGATAAGATATTTACATATTAATTTGAAAGAACTCCAGAATTGAATAGCTACTGGCAAAGAAGGGCTCAAAAAAGCACAAAAGCAGCAATGAGTTATGACGACCTCGTATTGCAAAAACAGAAGAAACTGAACTATATTATTTCGCTATTCTTAGCATTCCTGTGGCCTACTTGGCGTATGCGTGATGTTCTCGTCCTTTTACTCGCTCCGAGGCATATAGATTGAGAGTGTTCTTGCGACTGTTCTTGGATTGCTGGTGCAACAAACACAACCCAGATCGAGTCATAAACAATGGCACAATTCGATTGAAAAACTTGTGCCAGATTCTGTGGGGTTGAAGAAAGCGGGGACATAATTCAGCACTTATCTGACCCCAGGCAGCCCAACCCAAAACAATCCAGAGCACTAACCCCGCCCCTCCAGAAGCCTGTTGCCATTTGGCATTGTGCTTTATGGCTTTTCTATGCACTGCAATGGCAATCGAGGACAATGCACAGGACACGGGACACAGGACACGACGGGACACAACTATGAACAAAGCTGCAACAAAACTTTTTAATGTCACTTAATTATGAAAATAATTCTGCGTCCGGGTGTCAGTCGGGCATTCAGTCCAGACTGGTTGCTGCTGTTCACCGGAATCCATTCCGGACGTTCTGAGCTAGAAGAGCCTGCATTTCACAGGTAATCTGACAGTCGTTTCCCTTATTACTGGTGCTGGTGCTCATTGAAAATAATTAAATAAAGGCTGCAGGATGATTGCACAATGTGCACTGATTATGCGCCCGTTGAAATTCTGCGACTGTCAATTTGCGGGCACAAGGTCAGGGGCTTTCATCGAAGTAAACAAGTTGACATTTGCAGCAGTTAATTAATATTTGAAACGGCCCGTTTTTTATAAGTACTTTTCAGTGCTCGAGTGGCAGTGATATTTGATGGGTAATTTACTGTGAAGAACACCAAGTTGAGTTTGCGTTGAAGTGGAGGCCCAACGATGATTGGCTGCATCAAGGGGTTTTCGTGTGACACCTTGCATCGTCACTACCCAAACGCACTGCTCCATTGACCTGGCAAACACCCAGTCGCCAGATAAGCCCACTTTCCGCCGCCTGCTCCACTTGATAAGACCCGTTCTCTCCCCGGTTCAATGTTTGTCCCAGTCCAAGCTACCGGAGAGTGATAGCTGCTTGACTGATAACACTTTGAGAGAGTCCGCCGTACACCAAATTTTAATCGCAATCGCAATGAACACTTACAATTACACATGTTTGCCCCACATTATCTCGACCAGCGACCAAGGCGGTCAGTCCGTTGGTTCGCCTCAGTAGAAATCGTCGGGCTTAACGGAGCGGTTCCGTGCGCGTTCCGTGATTTGTAATAGCTCCTTAAAAATACCTCCCCTCTAACTTGATTCCCAAAAATGCTGCAAAACAGTTTCAAGCTGGCCCAGAGCCTCCGAAACGGATTCTCCAGAAACGCCTGGCGAGCGTTCAGCTCCCACGGACCCCGGCAGCCAGTGAGTGAGGTTTATATAACCGCAGTGCGATGACAGTGATTTTACGACCTAATGATACGTCTGGTGGCGATGGAAAAGTTCTTGAATGCAAAGTCCGTCTCGGTTTTGTTCTAGTGGGAATGGACCTTTGGATGATGATCAATCCTTATCAGTTCTTTGTGTTTAGGTCAGGAGAATCATGTGTGCAGTGGCGAAACTGCTTGGAAAATTGTTTAGAGTGGGAGTCTTTGTCCTTAGCCACAAGGGAAAATTGCCCATCATAAAAATTGATGCTAATAAAAGAGAAAGAATTATTGATCTGATGAAAAGGAACATTGAGAAAAATGTATATTTGATTTGCCCCTTAAGGTCCACCCTATTAAGCAGACATACATTTGCACACACAGAGAAACATATTTTATTTGCTATTAAGAATTGACAGTATATTGACCGATAAGCGTCGATTAATGTACATTTCAGTGAAGAAATTTATAACAGCCCGAGTCATGACGACTGAACGTGAAGCCATTGTCTGGGGGCTTCTGGCTCCCCAGATACACCGAACACACGCCTTTAGTAATGATGAGCAAAAAGGGGCCCTTCTCAGTCTAGTGCTTTGTTTTGATTGCATAAGCTTTTCAACAGCTTCTGCTGATTGGGGGGACACCCTATGCCTTCCTGCTGAAAATTTTCCCTGCCACTTATGTCTAATCAGAGCCAAATCGAAGCGGCAAAACACTATAGTGCGATTTAACTTTAAGTTCTTTATGGTCGACCGACAACAGCTTGAAAGGGTTTCGGAGTAACCCTAAACCAGGTCATAAACTGGGGCAAATGGGCCGTCAAAAGCGGGGAGTCAGGCTAATTGAATGAGCATCGGGCGAAGGACTCCCACTCATCGGAGCTGTAAATCATTTACAGTTTCGGTCTGATTTCCACTGACATGAAAACCAGGCGATTGTCGAGAGGTGGGGAGTGGGAAAAGTGGCTGACAAGCTGATAAAATGTTGTCACAGCTTGACAGCTGGTGGACCGCCAGGACCATTGGGTCAGCAAATGCAAAAACGTGTTCAAATAAATTCTAAAAGTGTAAATATTGTATTTGCACACAACAGAAGGGGGAAAAGGGAAATGAAAGGCAGGGTGGCTTCACAATAAACTTAAAACCCCTTTAAATATGCAACAACACTGGTGACGCTTGGCCTCAGGCAAGGACTGCGAGTGTGTCCTGCCCTGGGGCTGCCCCTTCCCCTCCCCACCGCATTTGCATATGTCGGACATCAGGCCCAGCCTTTGACACTCAAAACGATTTGCCTAGGTCAGGGTCGTGGAGCACCCTTTACCCGCCACCCCAGGCCACCCAGCCACCCCTTCCATGCCACACCATTCCCATGCGGCGCCACCTCCCCGTTGACTCACTTCATTTTGACACGTGTTGGCAGTTATGGCGCCTTTGGTCCTCGTCTCGACTCTCTTTCAAGCTGTGCGTGTGTGAGGCACATCATAAAAAGTCTACCGAAACAGGCAAGCTACATGCACCCGACTATTAGATACCCTGCGCTCGAATCATGTGAGCAATGTAAAAAAGAACACTGCGACTTATGCCTAAGCACTAATGCATATATTTCAAAATTTCATTATAGTTTTGGCAGCTAGTTTATGTTGCTGTTATTTGAAAATACAGGAAGCAAATGTGTTTTATAGTCTAGGGTTCTGGTGGTCATACCCATATACACAATATTTAGTTTAGGAACAGTTTCTCAAAATCCAGTTAGAAATAACGTGCACATTAAGTTAAATAAATGCGTATACTTTCTCAATCTCATTTGTCAATGTACCGACTGCAAAGAATGAAAGTCTGTATTGGGGGTCCACCCTCCCGACCTTTATTACCCATTAGTGAGCTGTATAAGTGGAATTTCCAACTTCCAGGGCTGTGATGGCTCATAAACCATTACTATTTACAATTACTATTTACATTGCAAGGCAATTAATGGTAATATTATAACTAAACGAGGAAGAGGGCTAATACCCTTTACTTCAACTCAATAATGGGTTACCTAAACTTATATTTTGTGCTAGACTCAAGCCTCCGCTCATTGTATTTCCCAAAATCAGCAAATTCTTTGGGTAATGGGTAGCAAATATACAAAGTTCATTGTCGTTGGTTAGTAATAGAATTAAAACTATTTTTGGGACTCACATTTCCCGTTTAACTCTAGAGTTCCAGTATAAGTTCCTTTGCCTCTAATACTCCCATCTACTGCTGTACGAGTACCAGGTATAAGTCAAACAAAAAATGTCGTGTAAACATGAAGCACTGGCAAACATGCGTGTAGCCCATCAGAAATGGCAGCCAGCGAAGGGGAGACATCGTGTCAGGGGATCCACTAACATCATTGCCGAACATCTGTCGAGGGCTGCGAGAGATCGTCAAGGTTGGGCCGGACTGTAGATAAGTGTGAAGCCCGCGAGGAGCCACAACTCATGTATGTGGCAGCACCAGCATTAATTGCTCAGTAATTACACGGACTGTCATCGCATTTGACAGGCCTCAGACACGGGACGGAAGGGGCAGAAGATGGGGCGGGCAGTCGATTCCGGTCACTATCTGCACTTCGATTAGAAAACAATCGAAATGGGAGCCGAGGCCCGAGGCGACTCCTGACCTTCGACTAATTGCATTCGGTATCACGCATAGGCCATGAGAGCCGCCAAAACAAAAATTGGTTCCAGCGGCGGTTTTCAGGCAGACGCAGTCGTAAAACTTATTGGTCGTTTTGCTTTGGATTTCTTTGCGATAGTGATAAAAAGTTGTTTTGTGATAAGACGCGGGCGAACAATTAAACCAAGTTAACAAACAGAGCATTCGTGATTGTCGACGTTTGCTTTTATTGAGCTGCACTTGACACTTGCCATCAGAATTGTCTGACGAACATAACGAAATCAAAATATTTACGCCTCAATTTGACTTGATTTTTCCTGAAATAATCGACACGACAAACGCGACGAGTTCTACGTACAAAAAGCCCCGATTTGATGTTATTGCGCCTGAAAGGCAATCAAAGCCACCGCCCAAACAAACCGATGGAGCTGGGGCCAAAAAGAAAAGAAAAAGCTAATAAAAACACTTTTGATTGATGGACGAGCGAGGTGGGATGATGAGCTGCAGCTGTTGGGGTAGGAAAAACAAATTCGCTGTTTATTCTCTTGTTTTCTGAGCAGTTATCTCTTCAACGCGCTAATCTTATCCTCCTTCTGTACTCTATTGAAAGGGTATTTTGAAAGTCGCTTTCTTCTTATTTGCTTTTGAAAAATAAATTGATGAATCGAACGAAGGTTAAAAAATTATCCAATTTCAGCCGCAAATATTTGTTAATAATTTCACGGTCAGTAAATTGAAAAGTTCCCTGAAAGAGTATACATATAAACTTTAGGTTTTAAATTAAACAAATACTATCGAGTCTCATATTAAGACTTCTCGTCGTTAATTTTTTAAAAAATAATCTCTTTTCTTATGCCTCAGTTCGGGACTCTGGAGAAGACTTTTTTAAGTTTATTTTCCACGAATCAATCTGGGGTTTCTTTTCGGCATTTAATTTTCAGAACACCGAATACCCAGAAGGCAGGTGAAAAAGTTTGAATTTAAGGTTAAAGCCCTTCACATCAGAGGCCGTCGTGTTTAAGATCTGATTATGTAGTAATGATCCCATGTTGCAATTGTGCAATTTAATTAGCCGCGATTTAAAATAGATTATGCACTGCGTGTGGGGCTAACTGACTTCTGGAACACACGCCGCTGGCTAAAAAACCAATTAACACACAACGAATATTAGAAATTCGAAAAGAGCCACGCCACAGGGGAAGGGAATTCGGGATTGCAGTTTTCAGTTTAGCTGATTACGCACTGATTAGGTGCAATCGACGCGGACTGTTTAATTAATTGGATTGCAATTTATGCCTCGATTTGTTGTTTTTATGGCTTACTCTTCTGCTGTCGCAATTTATGAGCTCCCTCAGTTCTATGGCTTTGCCGATTGAGGCGATAAGACACCGATTTGGCCCTGAATAAGTTGCCTTATGTTTCGACCTGTTTCAGCTGGTGTCGCCGGAGCGGCGCTTGGAAAAGGCGCATCCCACCTTCACGGAAAGGAGTCAGTTGAAGTACGCCCGGAGGCTGGTGGTCAAGTTGGGCAGTGCAGTCATTACTCGAGAGGACAACCATGGACTAGCACTCGGCCGACTGGCGTCTATTGTGGAGCAGGTAGGCATTAAATATCTGTTATATCTTAATTTTCACCAGTAAAAGTTACAACTAGCACAAAGTAATATTCTTATATATTATTACATTCGCAATTTCTTCAATTCTTCACCCAACAACTCGATAGGTTGCCGAGTGCCATTTGGAGGGACGTGAGGTGATGATGGTCACCAGCGGAGCGGTGGCCTTCGGAAAGCAGAAGCTCGCCCAGGAGCTGCTCATGTCGCTGTCCATGCGGGAGACCCTGAACCCAAAAGATAGCAAAGAGGTATCTGCTGGAATTAGCCAAGTTTGAGCATAAACTCAAATGTTTTGCTATCCCAAATTAGTTCGACGGCGCCACGCTGGAACCGCGAGCGGCGGCTGCGGTGGGTCAGTCGGGTCTGATGTCCCTCTACGACGCGATGTTTGCCCAGTACGGAGTCAAGATAGCCCAGGTAAGCCTAGGTGCACATCCAGCAGCTAATTAGAACACACAGATTTAAGCGAGATGATGGCTGTTTGGGTGTAGGTGCTCGTGACCAAGCCGGACTTCTACAACGAGGAGACACGCAACAATCTCTTCTGCACGCTCTCCGAATTAATTAGCCTGAATATTGTGCCAATCATAAATACTAACGACGCCGTCTCCCCGCCGATGTTCATACGTGACGACGAGCCAGCCGGCGGAGCCAGGAGGGTGAGTTGGATGCTGGAGTGCGGGGATGCCGTCGTGTGACCAGGTCCTTTGTTCCAGGGTATTCCCATTAAGGACAACGACAGCTTGTCTGCCATGCTGGCCGCCGAGGTGCAGGCTGATCTGCTAATCCTGATGTCGGACGTCGATGGTATCTACAATAAGCCGCCGTGGGAGGACGGGGCGAAGCTGATGCACACCTACACCAGCGACGACAGCAACAGCATCGAGTTTGGCAAAAAGTCAAAGGTAATCCAGCCTCGTCCTCTGTGTTCTTAACCCACTTATCTGAACACCCACAGGTGGGTACTGGCGGCATGGACTCCAAGGTGAAGGCGGCCACCTGGGCCCTGGACCGGGGCGTCAGCGTGGTCATCTGCAACGGAATGCAGGAGAAGGCCATCAAGACCATAATTGGCGGCCGGAAGGTGGGCACCTTCTTCACGGAGGCCACCGAGAGCGCCAATGCAGTGCCCGTCGAGGTGATGGCCGAGAACGGTGAGTGGACCGCAGGGCAAATGGCTTATAGGACGACAGGATAATGACGGAGAATGATGTGGCCAGACAATGAAAAGAGGTTTAGCAAGGGCTTTCAGCTCTCAAGTAGGGCGCATAATTAGCGGTTTTGCAAACGGGCTTCCAACCACATCGATGGCCAATCATCCGGAGCGGGGACCAAAGCCGGATCAGCTCATACAGATAGTAACGTTTACTGGCGCACAACTTGCAAGATGGTAACGGAGAGTGACAAGGCAAATGGTCGTTAGAAGGCCAGCAGGAGGATGCCGTAAGGGGTGGTAAAAATAGAAAGTGGGTCAGCCAGAACTGGGTCTGCTAAAGAATCCTAGGTGGTGGTGCGGTGCTGTTGCTATTTCGAGTGGGGCGAAAATAATTTAATTGTTATTAGGGCTAACTGCAGCAGCTGGGCGAAAGTGCCTGTTAATTAGGCGGATGCAACTTGTTGTCCCAGACTTACCCCCTGTATCCGCCCTTTTTCAGCACGAACCGGGAGTCGCCAGATGCAAGCCCTCACGCCCGCTCAGAGGGCCAGTGCTGTCAACACCCTGGCCGATCTGCTGTTGAGCCGCGAAAAGTTTATCCTGGACGCCAATGCCAAGGACCTGGCCGAGGCGCAAAAGAGCGGACTGGCCAAGCCGTTGTTGTCGCGGCTTTCGCTCAACCCGGCCAAGCTAAAGAACCTCTCCGTTGGCCTGAAGCAAATCGCCGAGGACAGTCACAAGGTAGGAGAACTTAATTACTGGCCACTTTCCAAAGTGGTGGCTAAGGGACCAGCCCTGGACCTGGACCTGGAAATGGACCTGAGTTCGAGCAAATTGCATTTGTTGCAGTGTCGAAAAGTCAGCCCCAAATTGAGTTAGCCCCGGGCTGGGATTTGTCTGCCTGCAAGATGGCAAACTGGCAAAATGGCCATTTCATGAGCTGCAACAAAGGCGGACTTGGAGAGCCATATGCAGTTTCCAAACCTTAACAGCATTATGAAATCTCCGAGCAATTTTACACTTCAACAAAAATTGACACCCCAGTCGGTAGCGATGCTCGACTTGCTGGTGACCTAACCAATCCACCCGGGAAGTAGCCACCGGAGCAGCCTTAAATGCCCGGAAGTTTTCGGGATGGGGCTGGAGCTAAGCAAGTTAAAGATAAAAGACACTTTCTTGTATGCGCACTCGTTTGGTGTCTTGCCAGTGACATTAGCCCGCATCCTGGTCCTGTTTCTGGTCCTGGTCCTGGCCATCACCCTGCTCTTGTCCCCTTTTAGAGCAGACTGAGTTGATCGAATATCGCTTGGGAGGTATGGAGGTTGGAGGTCCGGGGGCTCGAGTTTGGTCCTCCCAAGCCAACCGTTTTATTGGATGTGATTGTGCGGAAACGCAGAAAGTTTTCCTTCATGTTTTTCTCTAGAAAAAAAGTTTTCCGTTGGGTTCAGGGGCGGGTCGTGGAGCTGGGACATGAGTTTATTGTAAAAATGGCAAGCGAAATTGTGACACAAAATGGCGGCAGCGTGAAAAATCATAAAAAGGCGAGCGCGCACACACTCATAAAGAAGCGGACTGGGAATACTGAAAAACCATAACGCACTCAATAAATGTCGCTCGGATGGCGAAAAGTGTTGTTTGTTTTTTGTCCCTCTTTTTGTCCTTTATTATACTGCGACAAACAAATGCCACGAACATTGTTTGACCTCTGGCCCACAGAAGCCTTCGCATGTTGGATAGGTGAGTGTCCTGGCAGTGCTTCAGTTTCAATTACGGGCTACTTACGCATCGCACGAAAAGTTTTAATACACAATAAATACTGAATAATTTAATAGTGTTAGGCCGGGGCATTTTGGATATACTGAGCTGGCTCGACGAAATTGCTTTTCACTCATTTTTCCATTTCCAGTGAGGACTTCTCATAAAGCTATGTATTTCCAGCATATTTCAGGTCCCCATAACCTCATCAAACTTTTCTTTGGATACTTCTACTTAAGCTTGGCTCCACTACTCGTACATAAGCTCTGACTTATCCAATTGCCCTTTGCAAATATAATTTAAAGTTTGACGTCCTGCAATGCCGGAGTCAATAATAATGGCCATATAACCAAATTTACCCAGGGCCCGAGTCGAGTTTAATGGCTAAGCAAGAGCAGGAGGACCACTTCATCCCATCCATTCCATCCATACTATGTAAACAAGGCCAGCCAACTGCTGTCGGCAGACGTCCAGCCCAGACCAACCCGCAATCTCTTTATGTTATCTGC
Source organism: Drosophila mauritiana (assembly GCF_004382145.1). Taxonomy (NCBI): domain Eukaryota; kingdom Metazoa; phylum Arthropoda; class Insecta; order Diptera; family Drosophilidae; genus Drosophila; species Drosophila mauritiana. The sequence goes on from NC_046669.1 coordinate 21,374,506, forward strand.
AGCCAATTTTCTAGAGATTTTTCACGACGGCAGGAGGAGGAGGAAGGGCCCTCTCAAGGGGCGGGTCAGCAGAAGTGCGGGGGCGTTGGACAGCAGGCCATTAAAAATAAATAAAGATTACGACGCGCTGAGCGACTTGATTTATGTAACGCCTCAAAATGGACGCAGGGGAATCGAGATGCGGTGGGAGGAGAAACCTTCCGGTTCTCCTTGCGAATGAAACTGTCGCATAAATATCGAGTTATTTTTATGGCCCGGTCCCACATGGCGTATGCATTATGCGATTTATGCTGACTTGTGAATTGACTTTGCCATCCCATGCTCCACCCCAATAATAATATATATCCCTCATTCCGTATCTCATCCGGACTTGCTTTTCTTGCAGAATGTTGGCCGTGTCCTAAGACGCACCCGCCTTGCGGATCAGCTGGAGCTCAAGCAGGTCTCCGTGCCCATAGGCGTCCTGCTGGTCATCTTCGAATCCCGTCCAGACTCGCTGCCTCAGGTGGCCGCCTTGGCAATGGCCTCGGCCAACGGACTGCTCCTCAAGGGCGGCAAGGAGGCGGCACACAGCAACAAGGCTCTCATGGAGCTGGTCAAGGAGGCGCTGGCCACCGTGGGAGCGGAGCACGCTGTCTCACTGGTGAGATCGATTGGGATTAAGACAAGATAACTCGTTTTTGTTTAAAATAACTTCAAACTTATATACTTGATTATGAATATGACTTATATTTCAATTAATTTTGCTTTTCCATTAAAGGTTTCCACGCGCGAGGAGATCAGTGATCTGCTGTCCATGGAGAACCACATCGACCTGATCATCCCGCGCGGCTCCTCCGACTTGGTGCGCAGCATCCAGCAGCAGTCGCTGCACATCCCCGTGCTGGGCCACGCCGAAGGCGTCTGCCACGTCTATATTGACAGGGATGCGGATTTGGAGAAGGCCCTGCGCATTGCACGCGACGCCAAGTGCGACTATCCGGCTGGTAGGCCACCACCCACTCAATTAACCCATAAAGCCGGCTGCAGCTGTCCTTCGTTTCAGCCTGCAACGCCATGGAGACCCTGCTGATCCATGAGGACCTGATGAGTGGCGCAATCTTCGGCGATGTCTGCAACATGCTGAAACGTGAGGGCGTCAAAATCTATGCCGGACCCCGGCTGAACCAGCAGCTGACCTTTGGCCCGCCGGCGGCCAAGAGCCTGAAGCACGAGTACGGCGCCCTCGAGTGCTGCATCGAGGTGGTGCCCAGCCTGGACGAGGCCATTAATCACATCCATACGTACGGCAGCAGCCACACGGATGTCATTGTTACGGAAAATGGTAACGAAATGTTCGAAAATTGAAAATTAATTTCGATTGCCGGCAATCGAAGTTGAAAAATGGTCTCCCCCATTGCGAGCCCCCATTTTGAGCCCTTGTTGCGCTCATTCCACTCCGATTTGATTGGGGCTTTGTGGGGTAATGAGAATCGCAAACGGCTGTCGGGATGGTCATCATAATGGCTATTGCTGCAGTTGCGCGTTAGTAGGTAGAATGTCCGATTTTATGTGTGACAGACAGGCGGGGTTTTTAACAACTAAAATTGCATCTGAAAATGTGTTTGTATCTATGTGACATGCACCAGGGCACAGAGTGTCTGTAAAAAGTGTCACACCACCTATGAGATAGTATAGGAAATAGCGTGCTAACTGCTTATGAAATTCCTTAGCACGTAGTTGTGGTACTCAAACTTACTTGCGGTAATGTATCCGCTTATAAGTGCATCTTTTGAATTTTTACTATTTCTCATCACAACCTTATGCAATAGTTTGAAGGTCCGTAATGCACGACAGTGTTAAATTAATATTTAATTTTGTTTTCAAGAATTCCAGTGCTATTATTCTAAATGCCAGTGTTTACTTGAGCGTACATTTTCGTGTGGGGGATGGCATGACCACTTCATACCGCCACCAGTAATTCAATTTGGCCCTCAATGCCATGCAACCAGGCACTTCTTCAGCGATTCAGCCATTCCGACTTGAAACCGAAACCAAAGCCGAATCCTAATTCAAGTCGGGCAAGTTTAGCGTGCAAACTTTTGCATGCATGCATTCTCAGCCATTCTACCCATTCCCCGCAGCTCACCACAACAAATTTAAATCATTTGGGAAATTAATTTTATTCAACACTTTTCCCCGCCGCACTGCCACACTGCCGCACTTCCATACTTCCAAGTGCCGTAGTGCCACAATTTGTGCAGTTTCTAAATTTCCACACACACTCTCCCCCGCTTTCCATTTCCATTCGCAGATGCGGCGGCCAAGCAGTTCCTGGGCAGCGTGGACAGCGCCTGTGTGTTCCACAACGCCAGCTCCCGGTTCGCGGACGGCTTCCGGTTCGGCCTTGGCGCCGAGGTGGGCATCTCCACCGCCAGGATCCACGCCCGCGGGCCAGTGGGCGTGGAGGGGCTGCTGACCACCAAGTGGATCCTCGAGGGGCAGGACCACGCCGCCGCCGACTTTGCCGAGGGAGGTGGCCGCACGTGGCTGCACGAGACCCTGCCGTTGGACTAAATAACCTTAAACTGAACTGTACTTAGATGTAGCATACCGAATCGCGTTCCGAAGTAGATTGCTCTTTCGTCATCTTTTAGAGGAGTGCATTTTGAGCGAAGGGTAATTACGTGGGGATAGGTGGATCCGGATACGGATCCGAATGTGGATGAGGGCGAGGACGAGGATGTGCAGCTCCGATGACAGCTGCCGTCGTGGCCACATGGGATATATTAATTTGAGTGAAAAATATTTGCCGAGACAACTTGTGTAATTAATAAAGTGAGGGGGGAAAGTGGGCGAAGGTTGTTAAAACTGTCAGCCCTTGTCTTGGGCCCGCAAAGTTTGCAGCGAAAGTTCCGCGCTGCAGATGGAGGATACAAGAAAATAAAATTAACTGGAAGAAAGCTGGAGGAATTGCGCTTTAAGTTTCAATCTCTCGCAAGTATTATGTACTATATAAACGCGTATTCCTATTACAAATCATAAATTAGCCATGGAACGTGAAATGCAGCTAAGCATAGTTCTGCACCGCGGCTACTCGGAGGCGCCTCCAGCTTGGAATGCAACCGCGTGGCAAGTATTTTAATTTTTCTGTGCACTGGGGCAAGTTTCTTAGGCCAGCTCAGCTCCCCTCGCCCCCTTTCTCCGCCCAAAAACTTTTTGCATTGCGTGCTGGCCGGAGGAGGCGTGGAGGAGCAGCAGGTGGAGCTGTGGACGGGCAGGGCGTGCCATTTGGTTCTGCCACCAAAGGTGGCTCCTTCGTCCTGTCAACGCGCCAACTTTTTCGCCGAATTTTCCTTTTGAAACTTCAAGCTAAATTGATGTTGGGGTCAGCCCGTAAGGGTGCAAGGGAAGATTGAGCAGTACCAAAAGCGCAGAATGGAGGTATATCTGCCTATATCTACTTTAAGAAAACTATCTATTAAAAAGAGAAATAACTAGAATGTGATGTCCTAAGAGGTAATCGTTAATCGAAACAAGACCTTCTAAGCACTAATTAAGACTTACTTAGCACTGATTACAAATTCTATCTGCCCACCCAATTGATCCGATCCCTTGCCACATTAAGCTGTGAACTGAAAAAGTTGCAATATATCGAAGTATTCAGTGCTCCACCACCCCTGGTTGCAGTTATCTACTGAGTCGGAGGAACCACAAGTCCCTGCTGGCGGGCATTATTTTTACCTCTTTCAACTGCTCTACGCGCGTACGGCCAATGATACGTGGATGGTGTCTGTACCTGATCCGCTGGGTGGTCACGTAGTGTTCCGCAGTTGGCGAGCACTTGGCAAAGTTAACGGGCCAAAGTTGGAGCTCAGAAGTTTGCTCCTTTGGGGAATGCACTCGCTGCAGTGGAAGCAGAGTGCATGCAGCTCCTCGGATGGGGCACACTTAATTAGAATAGCGGGCATTAATCTTGTGGCTAATGCCACGATGAGATCGAGCGATATCGGTGGACAGGCGCAAAATTGCTGTTGGCCGCATGCACTCGCTACGCTATCCCCCCAACGTCGCTTCCCTTTTGGGCTCCCAGGGCTATGTGCCGTGCATAGCCGTACAAAATTATTTGATTCTATTTTTTCAATTTGATTTCAATGAAATCCACACGACAGCGTCAACATTTATAAGATGTATAAACGCAAGTGCTTTGGCTGCATTTTTGAGTGTGACAACATTCGGGCCACACCATCTATGGACTGAGTGGGGGCCCCGAAGAGCATTGGCACCAATTTCTCTTACTCGAGCAGGGAAAAGCTGCCCACAAGACCAAGAACAAGAACTTGGGGGAAAGGCTGGCCACTGCATTGCATTGTTCACGGGTTGTTCTTGTTGCTGCCGCCGCCGTTTTGCGGGGGTTTATTTATATAAAAACTTAAAAATATATCTACAGATGCCTATACAAGTCCTGGCGCATATTTCGATATGTTCTCTCCTCTGTTCTTTGTCGAAGTCATAGCAAAGTTGGCAGCCAGACATAATTTAGCGAAAACGAAATGAAACTAAGTGATAAATGGTATTTGGGAATGGAGCAAATTGAATACTCTGAACGAGCGCAAAATCCCGATAATGCTCTGACTAATAAGACTTAGGGCCTGATGGAAATAAATTATTCTATCAAAAAACGGGGAGCCTATTGTCAGAGCTTTAATCGAAGCTCGTTAGATAAGTCCATTTGTCAGCTTTGTTTTTGTCATTTGATGCTTAAATTAAAAGTAATTGGAATACCCAATTTTGCTATTTGTCAAAAAAATATATATATTATGTATATTTATACTTATATTTATATTGTATTTCTAAAAAATATATTATATTTCATATTTATCAATACTAACTAGCTAAAACTCAGCGTTCTACAATTTTAAGGGCTTAAATATCTTTGATATAACAACGAAGACCGCCTTTTCCATGAGCCTTTTTTGATTTGTTAACAATTTGAGACCAGAACAACCCTTATTTTCCCAAATTTCACAAGCTGCGGATTAAAATTCTAAGAATAAACCAAAAAAGCTTATTTTAGATTGAAATCGACTTTTGATTTGTAACTCTCCAAAACGTAGTACCCATTTCTCTGCTCTATGTTGCGGCTAAGCTAGGATTCTTTAATACGTAATCCAATTTGTTGTCGTAGGCGCAATACCCGAAATCAGAACACTTTTGTGAAATCGAAATGATGTGCATCCGACCCTCCGGTTCGCCACCCTCCCCGGAAACGCCTGATCCCCAGCCAGCGTAGCATATCGCGGAATTCATCAACATGTTACTAGATGAACAATTGTTCAAGATGACAGGGACATGGGCGTGGGGCCGGCGGGGCGGGACAGAACTTATTTAAATGCAGCTGCCGGAGCGCAGAACGAATCACTCTGATCGCTGTCGCTGTTGGATTTACACGTCGTGAGTGTCGCCTTGTCCGCCCATCCTAAATCCGTAACCCGCATAAGGGATAACCGTTCTGTCTGTATCCTTGTAGTGCCGCCCGCACCAAACTAACCAAACATGTGTGACGAAGAAGCATCAGCCCTGGTCGTAGACAACGGCTCCGGCATGTGCAAGGCCGGATTCGCCGGAGACGACGCGCCCCGCGCCGTATTCCCCTCGATCGTAGGCCGTCCCCGTCACCAGGGCGTGATGGTGGGTATGGGTCAGAAGGACTGCTACGTGGGTGACGAGGCGCAGAGCAAGCGCGGTATCCTGTCGCTGAAGTACCCCATCGAGCACGGCATTATCACCAACTGGGATGACATGGAGAAGGTCTGGCACCACACCTTCTACAATGAGCTGCGTGTGGCCCCCGAGGAGCACCCCGTCCTGCTGACCGAGGCTCCCTTGAACCCCAAGGCCAACCGAGAGAAGATGACCCAGATCATGTTCGAGACCTTCAACTCCCCGGCCATGTACGTGGCCATCCAGGCCGTGCTCTCCCTGTACGCCTCCGGCCGTACCACCGGTATCGTCCTGGACTCCGGTGACGGTGTCTCCCACACCGTGCCCATCTATGAGGGCTATGCCCTGCCCCACGCCATCCTGCGTCTGGATCTGGCCGGTCGCGATCTGACCGACTACCTGATGAAGATCCTCACCGAGCGTGGCTACAGCTTCACCACCACCGCCGAGCGTGAGATTGTGCGCGACATCAAGGAGAAGCTGTGCTACGTCGCCCTGGACTTCGAGCAGGAGATGGCCACCGCCGCCGCCTCCACCTCCCTGGAGAAGTCCTACGAGCTGCCCGATGGTCAGGTGATCACCATTGGCAACGAGCGCTTCCGCACCCCAGAGGCCCTTTTCCAGCCCTCGTTCTTGGGCATGGAGTCCTGCGGCATCCACGAGACCGTCTACCAGTCCATCATGAAGTGCGACGTGGACATCCGCAAGGATCTGTATGCCAACAACGTGCTGTCCGGCGGCACCACCATGTATCCAGGTGCGTAGTCTTTTAATTAGGACCATAAAGATCAGAGGAAATTCTTCCGAGGGAATGGGATCGAAACCATGCAAGATATTTAAAAAAAAAGTATTTAATGCACGCATTATTACAAAAAAAGAAGAATTCACAGAATGGTTTATAAACCATATAAAAGGATATATCCTTTCCCGATATTTCATATTCATGCATGCTATTATTAAAATGTCATGTAATGAGTACACCCAAGCTCCTCGGTTCTGTAGCACCACTAATGGATTCTATTTCTGATCTCGTCAGGTATCGCTGATCGTATGCAGAAGGAAATCACCGCACTGGCCCCGTCCACCATCAAGATCAAGATCATCGCCCCGCCCGAGCGCAAGTACTCCGTCTGGATCGGTGGCTCCATCCTGGCTTCGTTGTCCACCTTCCAGCAGATGTGGATCTCCAAGCAGGAGTACGACGAGTCCGGCCCCGGCATCGTCCACCGCAAGTGCTTCTAAGCACCCAAGCCACCAACCAGATCAACATCTCCTCGAGCGCGGCTCTGGTGTTTGTCTCCAGCGTAAGACATCCGACCAGGCACCGGCGCCAAGGATGAGGACGCAGTTCAGTGAAAAGTATCTTTAAATTACATTTAGTTGATGAAGAAGTTTTAACATAGATAGAGAGAACAAGAGAAAGAGACGAGAAAAGACCGGAAACGAGCGGCAACGCCTTCTTTTTTATTATTATTGCTATTTTTATTTGATTTGACTCGGAATTTGTACTGCTTGACTCGCTTGCCAGCGCGTAAAGTGGCCAAAACAATCGGTTGTACGTACAATAAAAACCAATAACCCATGTGAATCGAACCCAAGTCGAACGTCACAGGAGCAGCAGGAATGCGTGCTGGGGAAACTTTTCTAATTAGGCCTCGGCGAATGTCAATCAGGCACTTGGCCGGCACAAACTTTTATTCTCGAACAGCTGCCATGGCAATCTCCCAGTGCGGGTATCTGTATCTGTATCTGGGCTTGTATCTGTATCTGTGCGTCTATCTCCCCGCATGCTCTTCTGTCACATTTTCCACAAATCCAGATGGATTTCCCACACGCGGCGAGGTTGCGAGGAATGACTTCTGGGGGACAGAAGTCGGAAATACAAGGAGCAGCGACAGTCTTAACTGGCGCCCAACTGCTCACAGAACTTTCCGCCAACATAAATGTTTGTGCTCAACTTTTGGCTGCAAACTTTTCAGGTTTCGCCAAACTATGCATAAACCAGGTGCCGAAAACTGTTGCTTAATTAGTTAGGGCCAAACTTGCTGGAGTCGCCAAAGAAAAGAGTCTAACTGGGTTTATTGGTCTAATGTCTGCTGCTAAGTCGTCAGCAACACGGAAACTGTTCTAATGACTAGGGAGCAACACTTGCATTCCTGATGATTTTGGCCACCCAAAATCTTGCCCCAAACAAATGCCAATTATGATTTCAGAGATGCAGTCCTGGGGCTTCTGGCACGTGTAGATATCAATTGACCCACGCAATTGAACTTTTGTTCCATAGTTCCTGCACCAACGCCGCTGCTCAGTGGTCCATGGGTCATTGGGTCCAAGTGCGGTTCATTATCCGCCGTCCAGGCAGGGAGCGCGGAAACAGAGAAATTAGTGCGGCCCGTTAGAGTACAACTAAATGTTTTGAGGACTGACTGGTCCGAAATGATTGGAAAGGCCTGGCTGGAAATCGCTACTCAATCAATCAGTGGACGCAGCAGGTCAACAAATTTGGCCATAAAGCCCCACAACTGAGGGGTTGAAATGGGTTACGCAGCTAATGGGTCCATTTGGCCCACACTGAGAGAAGTCACTAGAAAGGACATTTTTGATTCCTGGCTGTATTTTTTATATATTTCCGTGGTTTAGTGAACTTAAGTTAGGAAGAACAATTCTTTAACCGATAGCACAGTTAAACTTAACAATAAAATTTTTGCAGATAATTTTAGTAGTATTTTCTTTTTTTAGTGCAGGATACCAGGAGGTCGAACAGTGGGCCAAAATCCGTTCTCTGGTTTCGTATTGTTATGTTTGCTGCACTTGTCTGTACATCAAATTGAATTTAATTACAGGCCGGCCAGGGTTTTCGTTCTCCCCCGGAGTCATCCTCATCCTCGGAGTAATGCTGCGTCGATTGTTTGTTTGTCTGTCGGTTTCAGCTTGCGGAAATTGTTTTGCATTTTGCATTTGCTGGCATTGCAACTGCAACTGCAACACCGAGCTGCAAGTTCTGTGTGCGCCCTGTTTATTTTATGCTAATTTAATGCACTCGCCCTATCGCCGCCCCATTGATACCATTATAATTTGGTGTTAATTCCGAAGGCAAATACTTCAATGTATTTGCCATTTTCATTATGCAGATTTGCCCAGGCGCAAAACAAACAAGCTGGAATTAAAGCCCAAAGTTAACGAGTTATCTCTCGTCTGCCGAGAGCTGTGGGCGTGAGTCGTGGGGGAAAAGGGTTGGAGGCCCACAAAAACTTGGACTTGATGGTCGATGGTTTTGACAAGCTAACAAATTGTTTTCCCTGGCTGGAGGTGCACCACATGCGGACAGGAAATTAATAAAGAAAAGGGCTCCACCATGATACCAGTCCCCTCAATCTTCATCAGCCTAGGCGTTTTCCTCACATCCTGCTGGCCACCTAATGGCCCTCCTCCGCATCCTTTGAGCTTAACTGACCGCCGCAGACCTCCTCGTAATTGAGGCGACTCCATCAACATCTTGGCCATCACCATCAATTTCTGCCGACTGCTGCAAATTTAAATTTATACGCCAAATGGCTGCCACTGACACGCTCCCGAAAAAGGAAAAACTTTAGCACACGCACATGCGACTCCATCACACTCGCTTGTCTTAGTTGATAGTAATTTAAACTTGGATCCAATTAATGCCCAGCAGGTGCAGGTCGGTTTTCCTTTCCCTCAAGGAAGGAGAATTAATGGAGAGCGGTCGCCAAGCTGTCAAAGTTGAGCGATCTGGATCGCAAAAAAAAATGGACACTGACCCATTGACGAGCTTTAAAGGTCGTCATGATTAAATGCAATATATAAATCGCCAGTCTCAACGTATTGATTTAAGACCAAAATACCTTATAGCATTTCTTTAGCAAACATTTTTTAATTAATTGCAGACCAATTTTAAATTTGTTACAAAGTCCACACAGTGGTGCACGTGATTTTAATGATTGTGATGTACACTTTGGTAATGCAAACTGTAGTTCCCAAAAAAAAAACCCAATATTTACCATTGAAATCATAAGCAGTTCCGTTCCCCAAAAAAATATTGTCCCGCCATCTCCACCACACACGCGTAATGACAAATGCGCACATCACTGACTACATCCTGCGAATGTGTCCCTAAAGGATTCTGAACCCTTTATCCCTTCTGCGTGGGCAGGTTTCGGGCTTAAGTCCCATGAATGGAAGCGATTATCGCATCTTTGTCAGCAGCAGCATCATCAGGAGCAACAGGAACAGTATGGGCAGGCATCCGCCCGCCGACATGAGACAGCACAAACAATCTCTAAAGGACGAACCCGTGTTCTTTTACCTTTTACTTTTGCTAGCACAGAGATGGAAGGTATGAAGATACTTGGCCTTAGTACCTAGGGGGTACATGTTATGATTAAATTCATTTTACAATGCCTACGGATTTGTTTGATAGGTAAATCATGTTTTCTTCGTTGTCCTATATATAAACATTATCTAGATACGCAGTATCTACAGACATGTTTCATTGCTTAAAATCGTTAACAGTTAGATGAAATATTTTTGATTAAAAAACCTTTACTGATTAATTATTAAAAAAATGAAATTTACTTAGATAATCGTAATTTAATTCTGAAACTTAATTGTAATGTTTAAAATTTGCATTCAACTTGCGTTGAATTATCCTTCTTTGTAGAGATAATTATTTCCGAGTACCGTATGGCCTTCTCATCACCGTGGAAAACTACGGCCTCCCTCACTTCGACGGAAGCAAGGGTTTCATAAACATTTCTGGCGAAGCCGGGATTCCAGATATTGGAGTCCACTTTCCGCTGCCTGGCAACGTGGAATCCTACTCTCCCCTTGACAACATTCCCGCACCACGTAGCTTGAGTGGCTGTGCGTCCTTCTAATTCAATTAATAGTTGCTCGCAATTAAGTGCAGTGATTATTGAAAAAGAGGAAAAGGCATTACAATAAAAGGCATGCCGGTGGAGATGGTGGCAGGGATCTACTCCACCCACCTCCGCAGTGATGCGGAGAATGCCAACCGAGATTAAACCGAACCACAGATGGGCGGGGCGGAGAAAGGGCCGGGAAAATGGCAAAAAGAAACCGAGTATCGAGTAAGAGCGGTCGGGTTTTTAATGTCCATCAGCCCGCATAAGCTTAATACTCGTGACGATTGGAAGGATTCCGCTGAAGCTCAAGCGATGATGTGATGAGTGCAACTCAAGTGCTCGAGCATACATAATTACCAGAGCCTGCCTAATGGGGCAAGCTGAATTATACACGGAATGTGAACTGACTGCAGCAGTTGCTCCATCAGCCAGCACTCCGGCTTTAATTACCATAAGTTAGCATTTTTAGATGTGCTGCGACGGAAATTCAAATACGCTAAATCGTAAAAAGGAAGTGCTCCCCATAAGTCAATGTGGCTCCGGGTTTCCGGCTGTCAACAGCTGCTCGACTTGAGCAGAAACAATTTGCATAAGGGAGTAGGCGCCTCCAGCTTACCGGGTCCTTAGAGGTTAGCCTCCTCCCCACGGCGTTTTTCCAATAAGACTGCTACCATATGCAGGTGAGTCGGATGGACTGCTCCGTCGAGGGTATTTCATGCTGAGCAGCTGCTATTTATGGGATTGTAATTCAGTGGGGAGGGCAGACAACTTTCGGCATAAAAAATGTCTCGATAGAAAGTCAATAAACAAGAAAGTTAGGTAACTTTCGCGGCAGATTTCTTTAAAATTTTAGCTATTCCTTATTTTTTCTCAAACTCTTGTACCAAATCTTTTATTTGTCGGCAAAACTGGCACTTTAATTTGTGTGTTGTCATATGAAATCATTCGGCGAAGTTTCCGGGACAAGAAGACCAGAAGCAGAAGCTGTTTCGACCTTAATTTTCGTGAGTATCGTGCTAAAATTTGACCCTGAATGCTGCTTAGTTCCTCGGCCTGCATGCGCAGGCAGCAAACTATTTTCATTTGCCAGTCGAACAAAGCCACACAAACGGGTGGGAAGAAGGGCTAGGAGGCCACTGCCAACGCCAATAAAAAGTTTCGGGCTTAAACCGCAGAAAAGTTGAAAAGTTCGCTCTTGATTCTATGAATATTGACCGAATCAAATTCAATCGAATTGAAAGGGGCACCGCACACAGCGATCGCAACAATTGCCGGGCAAAAACTATTTAAAAGCGAATTTCGGTTTCGGCCAAGTTGAAACAATTGCACTTTGGCCTCTGTTATGGCGCCATTTAATTGCAGCGAGAACGCTTTCCGAGTTTTTCGCACCATGAGATTCCTGCGAAGCCATCGATTCAGCTCCTAATTGCGGTGGTCGGGGGTTAGAAGTTCGGCACGGAGGCTGGAAAATCCAATCAGACGGGGAAAATGAAGGCGGAGGCACGAAAATCTTTTGTTAATGTTTTCCTTTGTGCTGTTTTTTTATAATTCGACTGTAATTTAATATATTTGCATTATGTCGTCCTTAAATAGAAATGCCCTTTTCTTCTCGGCCGCCTTGGTTTTAATAATAATAACAATATGGCTGAATTTAAAATTCAATATTTTCATATTACACGAGCTTCGGATATTGAAATTCCAGACGCGGTCTCGGTTTGTTTGCAGTCCCATTGTTGTTGCTACTGCCCCGGGTTTTCTTTTAATATTGCACACAATATGCACAAGGTGGTGGAGTCGAAAGGGGCGGTGCGGGGGCGGTGCGGCTGCAAAATAAAGAAAAGTGAGCAAGGAAAGTGAAAAGGTCGAGCGGAATATGGCAACTGTTCCACTGGCTTTTGCAGTTATTGTGCGAGTTTAGCTAAACGAGTTGGTTATGCCGGCGAGTTGTGGCCGTAATTTATGTGCCCCGATGGGCGAGCGAAATGTGGGTGGGTGGGTTGGTTAAAAGAAGGCCAAATGGACAGGAGATGGGATCGCAGTTTAGTCGAAAGCGGACTTCAGCCAGGATATTGAAATGGTCAAGCTTAGCTGATGGAAAATAATAAAGAATATTTCATTATATCCTAAGAACTGCTGAAGATAACCACAAAAATTGATTATATCGCCAGCCTGATTTGTTTTTGATTAAACATCCCGCACTCTGCGAATACACTTGAAACATTTTTGGGAAAGTGTTCAAATTAAGTCATTCAACTACAAATAACTAATTAAAAAATATTCGATGAATGCAATAAAGCATGCCCGCCACTCGAATGTAAATAGCTCCGCATTGATGGCCATCGAAAATGCCATTGATAAATAAATATAGCCGTGCGGTGCGCTCGATGACATCAAAAATTGAAAATTGTATTATCCCAGCCACAAAAAAAAGGAGGCGCACAACAGTTGCCATTTGGGGGCAGAGCAAAACAGAGTTTCAATATTAAAAACGTGCAAAACATGGCAATAACAAAAATCGCTTGACACTTTGTTATTGACGCAGAATACCATGGCAATAAAATGGGCAACCGCAATCAAATTTTTGAAAAAATTGAACAGCCATGGCATTTGAATTTAGTTTGGATCGCTTTGCTTTTTTTTAATACGGGTTTTGGTTGCGGTGCTGATTGGTCGCGGCTTACGGCTCGCTTAAAAGTTGTTATTAATAGCCAGCTGAAAATAAAATTGTAAATCAAGTTGTAAGCTGCAAAATTAATTGCGTTACATGTGCATTAATGAACGCTTCGATTCGCCGGTAAGCGAATTAATGACGGCTGAAAATATATGTGCTTTCGACAGAGTCAACAAAAGGACACTCGACGTTTGAGTTACCTTTGGGTCCTTGCGAAGGCTTCGAACTTCGTAGGTTTAAACATGTTCAATTGTTTGTGATGTGGGACCAAATGAGCGTGACTAATTAAGATTTAATGGATTTAATCTGCAATGGAGCGCAGCTGAAAAATTATTACCTCTGATGTTGTTTCCAAATGGTTTCAAGCGAGTTGGAGTTTTCTCAACTGAAAAAGCTTCGACGCATTAGCACGTCATATCCATAAATGCATCTGGTGCTGGCCAGCCAGCATCTCATTACCATCATCATCATCATCGTAGTCGAGTTCATATCAACTTTGCCCCAACTGAGCTGTTTGGATCTGGGCAACACATCTTTCTCATTCGCATTCTGTGCGCCCCACTCACAAAAATCATGTGCAACGAACACCCAGGCCAAACAGTTGTTGTTTTGTTGCCATCATGCAAAATGCAAATGACACGCCATTACCTCAAAACAACAACAGGAACAACTGTTAAAGCAGCTGCAGTCGGGGAGAATATAGTGGGTGCAAAGGGTTGAAGATGCTGTTTCCACGAATACTTTTTGTCAAGCCCTAATGGCTTTTAATTGTTAAGCGAAATTGGGAAAAATTCTGCAGGCAGCGACTGGGGACCGGCATGCGTGGCGTATGCGCAATATTCAGTATACGCCTCGTTGGACAAAGAGCAATAAACCTTAAAGAATCGGCGCTTTTAGAATTGTCAACAATCACAATAGACAATGTAGTTCTGAACACTTATTGCTTCCGCATTAGATATCCAGGACTTTGACAGAACTGATTAAAAAATGGAGTTATAATTTTATTATTATGTTTTTTTAAATGTATACCATTATATACCATTAAATTGGGCGTTCATTAACTAATATATTTTGTGTGTTGAATTCAAATGCTTAAATTTGGTACTGCCGCACTGCTTTACCGACCGCCACTTTCTCTTCGCCGGCTCTATTTCTCTTACTTGTTGTCTCTTCAGCTCTCTTGCTTCCAAAAGCAAACAGAAGTTTCCCTGTCTGCCTTTCTCGACTGCCTCTAGGCACAAATCACAAACAAAATCGCGCCGTTGAGTAGGTCAAGACACTAACTCAATTTGTTTTCTAAGCAAAAAGCTATCGCCTTGCTGCACTCGAGGAGGAATCAGTTGACCGAGGTCAACCAGAACTTACTGCGCGTTGATTTTGAACCAAGAGTGGTATGGGGTGTTTCGCTATATTAAATAAAATTCGTAGTGTTTTGAAATTAAAAACAATTTGAACTTTTAATTAAAGAAAAATATGTGAAGTATACATATCAGATTTATTAAAAAAAAATAAACAACATTGTACATGCTAAATGAATTTTGAAAAATTTGGTTGCTGCCAAATTGAATTTGTTTGTGTGCTGCTGGGTAAATTCAGAAACAGGGAGAGGAATACTTTTATTTTTGATTTTATCGTCAGTCAGGCAAATGACTTTTACGTAACGAAACAATTTATTTTGGATTGAATAAATAAAGATAACATAAATAAGCATTTTGGAGTCGACGCTGAATGAAATTGTTCTTCACTCTACAATTCCCTTTTCTACTTCAATCAGTGCCGAATAACTTGAACTATTTGATTTCGTTTACTTGCTTTTTTTTACTAATCAGAGCGTAATTACCAATTAAACTTACATCTACATCGACTTCGCACATTACCATCATTAGTGTGTTATGTGTTAATTCAAATCAATCTTAATTGCCGTTTTAAGTTCTTACCCCGATTTTCCCGCTTGATTTTCAGTACTAATTGCACACGTTTTTGCCTCCGTCTGATGTTTTTAAAGAAACAAACAGACTCGGATGGATGGATGGCTATCCGACTGCCTTGAACGCTCCACTGACTGACACCCAGTCGCTCCTCCATCCTCCAACAGCAGGCGGTGACCAGAGGAAGGAAGACTGACAGAAAGAAAAGCATTGTGTGCGGAGGGAAAAGTATCTGTTATTATGATTGTTTAGTGCTGTCGCCGGAAATTTCATTCAAGTGGATGGAGAAAGAAAACAACAGCAGACGTAGTAACGACTGCAGGCGACAAAACTGCAGTTCGTCGGCTGTGCAGGGAGGGGGGACAAGGGACTCCAAGGAAAAAACTCACAACCAAAGCACACTAAATAATACTTTGTGCGCAGTTGGAGCAACAAAAACGGTTGGGAAAAGCCAAAATTTAAGAACCGAAGGAGGAAAGTGTACATATCCCATTTGATGCAATTATCCTGATTCTTCCGGCCCGGGTGGGCAAATACTTATCCTTGAGCAGGACGCCTTCAAAGCAAACACCAAGTAAACTTGTCGCAACTGCTGATATAGTGTAAGTACCTCCGACTACATCTGCAACTTGCAACTGCAACTGCAAGTATTTATTGCTGCGATGCCCAGATGCTGATGCGGGCCATGAAAAGTTGTTTTGCATATTTCATGGTATTCTCGGAAGGAAGGCAGCCTGGGTGCGATTGCCAGAAATTTCACCATTAACTCACACGACCTGAGGGCACTGGAAAACTCCTGCCGCCGCTCGAGAAGGGGGAACCTTCCCCCCGCTCTGTTGGGCACAACTCAGCTCATTTCGTCATTGTCTTGCCTCGTACTTTGTTCCCCGTAACAGTTTAATCATTCGAATTACATGCGTGAGCACGGGGAGCGGGCGGGGATCAAAAGAGGTGCACCCACTCGAGCCGAGCGTGTGTATGAATTACACACAGATGTGTACTCGTACTCCCAGCCTGAGTGGTTCCAACAGTTTCCCATCGATTGCGCGTACTTGGTGCTCCGATGGTATATCAGTATAATGGTCAGTCGTTGGTTATTATTTTTGCACTATTAACTTACTACTTCTTTTATATATACATAGTAGCTGTATCTTATAATTTAGTTTAGCCTTTTGAGAATTTAAAATATTCATATAGTAGTATTGTGAATATCTTGCGAATTTAAAAAAGTATAAAAAGTCTATAGAAAATAAAAAAATATACTCATGCATTTCCAAATATTTATAACCTCTTACTACTATTTTATGAAGCTAAAAAACGGTTGAGCACCCCGCGGAAGCTGGAACAATAAATTAATAGTAGCATTAAGTATGTATACCGCGAAAATGCGTAAAAATTTATGTCGGCGCTTTTTCATGCGAGCTCGCTCGGAAGTATGCAATGGTCCGGGCAGATTAAACTGCAATAATGGAGGAGGAGGAGCAGGAGCAGGCGGAGGAGGAGGAGCACGACTGGGGAAGAGGCATTGGGAAGTGGTAAAGACAAATGCTTAATGTTGCATGACTGAGAGAACTCATCGGATGATGAGCTGCGCTAGAAAGGATCCGAGGGCTGCAGGCAAAGGAAATCCGATGGTTTATGAAACATTAATCTTTGCAGGTATTTCATAGTCAAGTAGTATTCATTTTAAATTATCTCTCGGAACTCTCCGACTCCAAAATCTCTTGTGGAGTCGAATTGCTTTAATTGATTTGTGGCTGCTCTCTACTTTTAACGAACCTTCAGTGTGCACAACAGGATTGAAATTACAATGACTTTGGGGCCATCGCAAAATGGCCAACCATTATGAAAATTGGATTCGTGTTGAATTCTTCTTTTGAAAATACAAAACCAAACGGCAATTGGGGGAAGTTGAAATACGCAGGGGCTTGGAGGGAAACTCAGTCAGGCGTTGTTCAATTATATTGTGACAAACAAATTGATTTTATTCTTCGGTTCCCAAGGACGACAGTTCGAAAGAAAAATAATATATTCAAAAAGTTGAACATCAAAACAATCAACAAAAAAGTGAATTATCCTTGAGTATTGCACTTATGTTTGATAACATAAATGCTTTACTATGCATTAAGTTAAAAGAGATTCAAGAAACATGTCTGCCAATATGTTTATGCCACAACCAATTACGAAATCAGCGTATCTCTTGGCGACGGAAAGTCATAACCGCATGCCGAGAAACTTTTGTGAAACTTGAAGGACGTCCCAGTCGGTTTTGTGACTGATGGTCAGCTGAAGCCATTCCTCAATGCCCCTCACTTCATCATTTCCGCCTGTGAGAAGCCGGCACTTAAATTCTTGTTGTTTGTCCATTAGGAAAGCCCCAGACATCGTGTTGAAATGCTAGCAGAAAAAATTTTCCACAGCTCCGTCGCCGTTTTTATCCTTCTTATGGGGTGACAGTCCCTTATCCCCCTGCCATTATCATCATCCTTCGCATCGGCATTGGCATCGGCATCGGCATTGTCATTATCGTTTTCATTTTCATTTCGGAAATGCCTTCAACGCACAAAGAAACATTTGTCTTGCTTTGAACAATTTTTCTTCGTTGTCGAAATAAAACAAATTGTATGAATTTATGTGGACTTCCCCTCGCAAACGCCCGTAGTTATCATCTGCCATCTATTATGTGCCTCAATCGAATTGTCATTTGGCCAGGACACTTTAAATGAAAAATGTTTATTCCATTGCCATTGCCGTTGCCCACCCGTATGTTGCGGTCTGTGTAACGAGACCGCCCCAGCCACGCCCACACTGACTTAATTGCCTACGTTGGCAGAACGTGTGGGACGGGTCAAAACAAATTTGTGACCCAGTTGGTGGTGGGGTGGGTAGGGCTAACCGATTGAAGGGATATTCATGCCCATCAGCGTTTTCGCTTTTGACACACCACTACTTATTATTCAAATTGCGAAGAAAAATATGGCCAGTAGAAAAGTTCTTCGGGCCCGGCCAAGAAAGTTTGCCTCAACCGGATCAATATTTGGCCAATTGATTTGGGCCAAACTTCAGTGGCAGTCGCAACTCTGCGCCCCTCGTATCTGAAGTACTCGTGCGTGTTTGTGGCTTAGTGGCATTCAACGCTCGCACCCTGCGGCCTGCCCCAACATGTCAAAAGCGATGGGGCAGCAGGCTCTGGGGGAGCGGATCCCCTTTGTCAGTTACTTACACGAAGCATTTCATTTGCCAATTTCCCTCAAGCTAAAATCAACGTTGCATGAAAACGACAACAGCACAAGGGCGGTCAAGGAAGGAAAACGCGATTCGCAGCTGTGAAAATG
Organism: Drosophila mauritiana; assembly: GCF_004382145.1. Taxonomy (NCBI): domain Eukaryota; kingdom Metazoa; phylum Arthropoda; class Insecta; order Diptera; family Drosophilidae; genus Drosophila; species Drosophila mauritiana. The sequence goes on from NC_046669.1 coordinate 21,393,026, forward strand.
GCAGTGGGAAGATAAAATCCAATTAAAATAGCGTGGAATTTATAAAAAAAGAGACTAGATGACTAAATGGGTCCGCCGGACGAGCAAATACTCTTCAAAATAGAGCTGCAAGGCTCCAAAGGCTGACTCTCAATTGAATTTTATTCGGCGAATTCAGATGACACATATAGAACATATATGAAGTCATATTTTAAAGACTCCAAGCTTAAATCAGTTTACAGAACCAAGGTTGGTCGTTAAAAAAATAGGGTGTCGGGCTGGAATATAAAACAAAGCGTGAAATCTATTTGCAACTGGCGAAACGGGGCAGCAAAAGTTTATGCCATGTAAATAACGACATCATAAATTTGGTTACGTGGGTTCGGTCCTGCCGTGCATATCGCGACTATCCATACCCCACATATGCAGTGGCCACCGATGGGGGCTAGTTCCGTTTTAGGACACAATTTTTTTTGGCACGGCCGTTTTCGGTTGGGGAAGTTGCACAAGAAAAGTTCTTTTCGAAATGTTTTCAAAAATTTCAAAAAATGTTCTCTCTTCTTTTTATATTTGTAAAACTTGATTTTCCACATTGACTTGGCATTGACTTTGTATTATCTTAACACTTTTTGTAATCCCATTTCTTTCCGTGTAAGGGGGCCCACGCCATTTGACTGTTTCCGTTTTCACGGGGGCCGCTGCAAGCGCCTCTTTGTCATAAAAAACCGACAACAATGAGGAGTTGTGGGTGGGATGGGCGCCAGGTGAGGGTGCTCGAGTGTTCGCTCTTTTTACGTGCAGCCATCAGGGGAAATAAAAGTTACGTTGACACGGACACCACGCCGCCAAGTACCAAGGAACCAAACACTTTTGGCCTGCCCTCGAGACACAGTCCATCGCCCATTGCCCACTGTAGGACCTCCCCCGATTCCCCGATTTCAGGTATATATTTTTCCTATCTGGAACCCTTTGTGTGCGACTGAGTGAGCGGGTAAGATGAGTAGCGCGTAAAATGTGCAAGAAATTAAAACGATTTAAGCCAGAGAAGGCTGGAAGTGGAGATGATTGAGGTGGAGCTGGACCCTGAGGAAGCTAAAAGTGAGCTCTGCCATGCGGAACATGGAGAAGGAACACGCAATTGGAGCTGCAGAGCAGAGGACGCTTAACTGGAGACTGAGATGGAGTTTTTCCCATTACAGGACAATGGTAGCTCCAACTGAAAACGGGGATGAGCGGAATGGCATGCAAATACTATTCAAGTTGGTCAGGCTAAAGCAGATCTCTGGATAAGAATGGGGTCACAATGTGATAAATGGGAGTTAAGGTTGAGATTCCAGTGAGCTGCCACTGAAAGTCTTGAACTTAAGTGGCAGATGAAACCAAGTATCTCCCCTGGTAAGGATACCTAGTTAAAATGTCCAATAATCTACAAGAATATATTTTTTAAACTCTTATCTGAGAATATTGAAATGGCATTAGTCATGTACAATCGCGACTTCTTTCCAAATCTTTCTTTTTGCTAATTTTTTGTTTTCCTCTAGAAATGGGATATGAAAACAGCCATTTGGCTTTCTTAAAGTCAGCTCCAGATTAAAACTGAATTCAATTTCGTTGATTTGGCTCACCACGAGACCGCGGTCATTATAATAACAATAGCAACCACCTGCTTCTCCTGGCAGGACTGAAGTTTCCCATCAAAGACACATTGTGTGCCTTTGGCTTGTGCGTCAAACGCATAGAGTTCAATTATATTGAGTGGCCATCGCATGCTGAGCATTTCTAGCAGCCGCAGACATCCGGATTTCAGGGATGGGGATAGCTTTAATTGAGATTTACAATGCGAGTTAAAGGCCAGGACAGGCCAGAGCGGAATTTGTTCCCGCTTGAGCTTAACCTTGTTTCTATTTATCCGCCCAGGATTCGAGCGGGGGTCATAAATTCGAAGACCGTAAATCTCTTTTATAGTCGAGCGGTTCTCCTCCTCGCAGAAAATCTGTTCGTGCCGGGTGTTTATTTGCTGATGGCCGTAGACTCGCTCCAGCTTCTGTTCCTGGGTAGCCGCCATATTAAAGCCCAATTGCGTTTAAGTAGCGGACTTTTATGGTTTTGCCTGCAGTCTTTTCGCTTCCATATGTATGCATGTTTATACCCTTGCTGGGGGTAGAATACACTTGACCCTTAGGCATGGTATGATGCACAAAGGACCATTTTATTTAGGGCCAATGGAAGGCATCTCAATTCGAAAGTGAACATGTTATGTGACGCATTAATAAATATAACTTTCGGATAATGAAATACAGATACACCACTTCTTTTGTGACTACGACTGCTTATACTAATATTTCTATGTATAGTACTTAAAAGTATATAAATGATTTATCCGATAGGGTATCCTTAATATCGCATCCCGAGGCATCCTTTACCGTCGTATATAAATATATATTCAACAGTTGTTGGCTGCCTTGTTCTCGGTGTTGTTGCCATTTGCAAATTTCGGCAACGGAGGCTGCGAAACTGCGACGGGGAGCGGTGGACAAGTGAGTTGGATGGCAGGAATAGCCTGGCAACATTTTTTGGCTTTCGCACTCCCCCCGAAAAGCTAAAGAGCTGTGGTGGGTTGAGGAGTCGCGTGGATGGGGCAGCCACTTTATACGGGTGTAGGTACGTATATATACATTCGAGGGGTATAAATGTTGTCCGATGTCTGCGCTGCGCTGTTGTTGAAATGATAAGCATGTGTGCAATTAAAATGAAAGCGTGCTCGCTGCTCTCCAACATTTGGACGACGACTGTGAAGTGGCGCACGGATGCTCCTGGGGTACGAGTCTTGGGGTTGGAGAAGGGAAGGTGGGGATTTTGAGGGGATGCCATGACATGAGGCCGCCCAGGACAATAAAACAAATGTCGCCTATTTTACATAAATGCTGTGTGCAAATTTGTTGACCTTGTTCTTGTTGCTGTTGGCGTTGTCCAAAAAATATTCAAGAGTAAACAAAATGGGAATGTTTTGACTTTGTGGTTGGCAGCCAGTGGCGGAGGTTATGGCGGGGCTTAAAACTACGTTTAAGTTCAATAATAAAAAATTGAGATTTTAGATATTCAAGCCCGTACATCTCTTATAATTACTTATTTCTATTCATTTAGCCTAAACCATGATCCTGGTGAGGCCTCTGCATAAAGTAGTTCGATTTTCTGGACGCGACCAGCACGCTAAGTGTGTACACCAGTCCCGTCGAGTCAGCGGTTTGCCATTTAATTTGGTTTTTTCATGTTTCCTGCTGGTCCTTGCTCAGTGGGACTTTGGGTCATAAAAACGCTACAAATTAAAAACGCATTAGTTTGTTGTCGCTATCAGGAGCCGGTCACGTGTGGGCACTTGATGGCTCCTCTTGTTTGCCGCATAAATCTGCGATTTCGGATCAAATAATCACGGAGCAGAGTCGTTGCCTTTAATTTGGGACACCCGAGGAGGCAACAGTCCGACGCCCAGCTGACAGGGGCTGTGAATGGGCAATTAGCCGCAATAAAAACATCTCTGAGGCGAGCCACTACCCATTACACACAGGAGTGGGCGGATAGTGGGTGGTCGGTGGGGCGAGCACTTAATTCAAATTGCGAATACTCGACCTCAACATGTGCGACTCCGGCCGCAAAAAGATATCCCCAGCATACCCACCACACAGGCGTAAAATTAACACACACTTAACGCAAACGGGGAGTCCCCGACTCCGACAATCCCGCAATCCAGCAATCTAGCAATCCAACTATCCGGCAATCCGAGATTGGGAATGGAAAGCTCCCTGACAGCGGCAACAGCTTAGACATGCAGCAAAGCTGAACGCAGCCATTCCCACAGACGCTTTCACTCGGCTCCCCAAATATTTGCAAGCCCATCTCCGGCTGAATGGGGAATCCGTTTCCCAGAACCGAGCCCCTCCAACGATAAGTGCCTGCAAAAATGCTAACGCCAGTCCTGCCCATCGGATGATGCTGCTTCGGTCGTGTCTGCATCCGGCTGATGTACTGCCTTCAGCAAACACCTGCAACAGACAGACCTACGCAAACAAACAGATGCAGATGCATGGGCTGCCACCGGAACAGTCTGGCTACGAGGGGATTATGGAGAACGGATCACGGGCTACGGGTTACGGATTGCGGGTGGGTGACAGAGCGAGATGAGCAACTGCAAAAACCAGACTCGCTGCCAGGCTCTGACTTGGCCCAGGCAGGCCTCATGTCAAAAGATTTCAACTTGGCCATCTATGCCTTTTGCCAAGAACAAAAAGTTTGCGTCCTTAAGTCAAGGTGTTCGACTGTTGATAATATGGGTTCTCACAACTTTGGTTTAATCATTACATAGATTTATGGATGAAATCAAGACCAATTTTCAACATTACTTCAGATTAAAGGGCCACTTTTCTCAGTGTAGTCTATTTGGTAAATAGTAAACCTAAATTAGTCCTCTTTATCCTACATATCCTGTTTTGGTAGATGAGATTTAAGGAGCTCATAAAGGTTCTTACAACGTAGCCTTGGAGTCAATAAGTAAGGTGTATAAAAAGCGAGGCCCAGCTGAAATCCTTTCATGTTGATTCTACTCTTCTTATGTTTTGGCAACACCTGCTACCTGCTACCTGCTGCTATTTGTCAGTTGGCCACCTCCCCTTGCACCGCGGCAGCTCCAGGAGTCAACCGGGCCGGAATTGTTATTATTTTCTTCTGCATAATAACGAGCCCAGGAGGTCGCCGTCCCGTCTCGTCTCCGTCGTAGTTTATGTGTTTATGGCTGCCTTTTTTCGTTGTTGAAGCTTGGCGTGTGTGTGACACCGCTGATCCCGGAACTGCTTACTCCGCTCCTGCCCCTGACGCACAGCCACACACGGTCGCACCAACCGCCGCCAACCACCAACCACCTAGTGCGGATCCGGGACAGACACATCTGACAATGTCACGTTGCGGTCGAGCACTGCGTGCATATAAATTTAGGATAAATATAAGATACATTCCGAAACGAGCAGTCAGGCCAAGATGATGCTCTCGGAGAACCCAAACAAAGGGATTGTGAATGGGGAGTTATGGAACTATAAAGTCATCATAAAGCTTAGTATTTATAGGATAAATCAACATTAAGTTGGCATTATGACACTTCCTCTTATGCCATTAAATCTCACTTTTTGTGATTAGATTGTAATAATACGATCGAGTGCCACAATACTATCGTTGTCAGCAGAGCCATACCCATTCGATCATCGAATATTGATAAATTCCTAGATCAAGTAGCTATCTTTCCTATAGTTATCCTGCATTCTCGACTGCGAGTATACTCGAGTAACACGACCGCAATGTAGAGCAGCCGCACACAATTTAAATAAAGAGCCTACATGGCGTGGGTGCCGTGTTATGAGCCGGGCTTTGTGCCACCTCGAAAGCACACTGACCCACCACCAGCCGTCATTTGGCGCCCGACTTGTTTGTCTGTTTGTGTTCGTGCGGCTCAGTTTGATGGCCCGGAAGTAGCTTGTTTGCTCTGCCCCGCTTCCAGCCACCTCCAATGCTCGTTTTTTCCCACTGAGCTTAAGTGTTTACGTGGCGTATTAGTAATAAATGTAATGTGCATAAAAGTGCCCACACAACCGGCGCTCGCAAGGCGGGAATGTTTACAATGTGTTTAGGCATCGGAACGGGCACGCTTTTATAGATTTTTACAACTTTATCCAAGAGCAGCATCCGACAGTCCATCAGAAGCGTCGAGGGCCGCGTCACATGCAGGCACTTAATCAATCAAAAGCCCAGGGACGAGGCCTTATTAGCCTTCTCTCACTGGTTTTGGGCAAAGTTCTCTCCGGCCGCATGTTTGTTTGCTTGGCTTTGGCAGCACAAATTATGACTGGACATGTTCAAACATTTGCCTGTCCATCTGACCATTTTTCCTGCCGAATGCGTTCCATGCTAGTTAGTGGCCTGGGTCGATAAGTAGGCGGCATAAGAGCGGGATATGCTGGGCACATGGAAAACCAACACTGAGATCCGCCTTGGATTTCAATTTCCTATGAGGTAAGCCTTTCTTTAATAGTCACACAATTCCATGCCAATTTCCTGGCCAGCCATTTAGTATCTCAAGGGGTTTCTTCTGGTTTCTTTCGCCTTCTTTCTTCTAGTCCGGCCAACCCAATTAAAATTCCACAAATTCAAGCAGGACCCAGTCTAATGTTCCGAGCAGACATCCTCAAAACGGTATCCATTACTTTTCCGCGCCCTCGACCGCCTGTCTCCTGTAATTCCGTTTCATAAATTCATTGCAAATACTTGCGCTACTTAGCGGCAATTTTTCATTTTTGTCTATGACCCGCTGCTCTCGAAAGAAAAAAGGGTTCTTTTCACAAATATTCTAAATTAATTAAAATATTTTGGGCTGCCGCTAAATATAGCGCGGGACACTTTGCCCATCATCCATTCGTCTGCTGCAAAGACTGTATGGTATCATACCACAATTCAAATAAATGGCGCTTTAAATCGCAGTTCAAATGGCGTGCAAGCGGTTAGCCAACTTTTGGCGATTTAGTTTGGCTTAGTGGCCAACTAATTAGGCTCAGCAGTTGGGGCACTGGGTCAAGGGCCAGGCTGTAATGTACGTCAGAAATAAAAGGTTGCACCCCTTGCCAAGGGCTAAATACCCCACTCCGTTGCCCAGTTGCCAAGTTGTCCAGGTGAGGGTCACCTGAGGGCAGGTCGGGTCAGCTCAGACAGGCCGGCTTATCCGGGCTGAGCATACCCCAAGGACCGGGGCAGGAACTGCAGTGAGGAAATTAAAAGTGTGCAGGTCCAAGTGGCGAGCTCTCAAGTGGCTGGAGCTCTAAAATTAGCCTTCCCCAGGCGCCAAGTGGAAGTTTTATTTTCCCATCTCTCTCGGCTTCTGCTTGTATTCTTTTTATTTTTTTGGCTGCCTTGAGTAGCGAAATTTTTGTGTGGCTTACTTGCGGTGGGATAAAAGTTAAGCTGCAGCTCATAAATTTTATTCCTCGACGGCATCCGGGAGCGTGGAGCAAATATTCCACGGGCGAGGGGACAACATGGCGTATGAGCCACGCCGTCGATTTGCCAGCCAAGTGGGGCGAGAATGTTTACGATTGTCAAATATTTACAGATCGCTCCGAGCAGGGAATCAAATCGGGCAAAGGTGCGATAAGTCTAATGGGGCGTCTTTTTGGGCATGTCTTGCTGGATATGAAAGGCCCTGTCTCCAATTTAATCAAACTAATTGCGGAAGAATTCCAAATGAAGCCACAAGTTCGAATTCATTTCCTTATAGTTCCAAGCTCCCAGTCCCCTTGAGCAGGCCCATCGCAGACTAATTGCCAGCACGTGGATGCCACATTAGTCTCCAAAGAGGAGGGAAGTTGACGCGCTGCCTTGACCCATATCAAAAGTCAACAAACTGTGTACATGTGTCTGCAAACGAACAGAGGAAAACTGTCATTCAGTTTATAAAAATCGACGGGCGGGGAGATTCGTGGAGCATGGCAACGGACAAATATGATGATGTATAGGCCAGACGAGCATGGGAAATATTTATAAATATTCTGCAGCAATGCAGCAAAAATTTGACACAATGTTTACAAATGGCTCTGGATTTGTTGGGGCCAGCTGAAAGCTGAAAAGAATCAAGGGCAGCTCCGCTGACCATTATAAATGAGCAAACAAACGGCGGTCGCATGCAAATGAATAAGAAGCCAAATACAAGGCGAGATTGATTGCGACGGGATATAAATTATGGCGCACGAAATGGTATCCGTTTATCAGGCTCTTCTGGAGCTGAACTTGAATCTATAGCTCCACGTGGCAGCCTTTAATGAATTCCCTAGTTCTAGTTGTCTAGTTGAGATAGTCGAGGAATACGGTGACTCACATCACTTCCATTCGAATGCAATTCCGTGATTTTTAATCTCCATTTCCATTTAAATGCATGCCAGCACTTTGTTTACTCCGAAATTCATTTTTGCTGAAAAGGTTTTTCCTATTCGACATTTGTTTGGTTTTTGTTCCCTTGTGTGTGCGCTTAACAAACATGGCAATTGAAATTCTATTCGCACCATATTCGATTTAACTTTTATATATTAGAAATTCTACAACACTGTTTGCCACTCTAATTGCCAGGGTGCATTATTTATGGCCTTTTATTGTGCATGTATGATGCGCATATTGTTTATTTACACGAGTCAACATATCTTGTCAGGGGAATACGCTGGAAAATGAGGAAAGGGAAATGGAAAAGCGGCGTGTGTTCATTTTTATTACTTTGTCGCGCGCTTGTTTGTTTACGAATGAATCAGTATCTGAATTCATATTTCGATATGAATATGAATGAAAATAATGCGGACCGGTGGGTTTGATGTGGTCGGTCCAAAAATAGATAGCTCAAAGTGCCCCGCCAGGATTGCTTGGTCGGTCTAGTCTGCCTTTTCCCTGCACCCATACCCATTTCTTTATTTGGATTATTTAGTATGATGGTCTGCATATGGTTTGGATCTGGCCTTGATCCCCGACGAATTCATACATATGTATGTTTGTATGCAGACGAAGCTCATGACCTTCGACACCGAACGACTGATTGCCTCGAGGCATCGGAGTTCATTTGAAGCCAGTGTGCGTCGCGTCATTTGGTTGTTCTAAGAAAAGTAAAGAGGCAGATTTACAAAGGCTTGGTATTGTACTGTTCAAATTTCGTTTTGCTTTATTCCTTCCACAGTTCACGAAAAAGTTATATTCTGGTTCTTAAAAGTATCCTAAAAATTGTAGATTATAAGAAATTGTCTATAGCTCTATAGCTGAACTTAAGTTCATGTTACTTGGCAATGAAAGAACATTAGACTTCTGAAAATATTTTAAGCTATGTTTAGTTCCCCATAATCTTTTTCCAGACCATAACTCGGCGTTCAACATTTGCGTTTGTGAGCATGCTAAATATATCTATTTTCTCTTAAGCATGAGAGAATAATTAGGTATTCGTACGACGTAGGATAAAATTCGAGCTGACGGCTTAGAAAGATACTAATCAATGGAAAACAAAAAGGCTAAGTACATGCCAAGACTTTTTACGAGCATTTGAGCACATATACCAGATACGTCATAAATAAAGATTTCTTTTTAATTTTTAGCTCAGATTCTGCCCAATATCTTTTGACGAACGAGACTACGATTGGCTTTATATATATATTATAATATATTAGATTGTATTGTATTGCATACGTATAAGCAAAACCAACGCCGTTCTTTATGCTCATCACATTTTTTTTCCGCATAAGCTCAAAATTTTCCATCTTAGATTCCGTCTACCAACCATTGGATTACAACGCAAAGAACAACACAAAGTCTCAGGTCCAAACAAATTTCTGTAAGCTAACAACGATATAGTCAAGTTCCTTGGCTGTCAGATATCAGTTACTCAGCGAAAGTAAGTCAAATTACGCGGCAGTTTTGACCGGTTTGTGCGTTTTTACCTCAATAGTTTCTAACTAACTGCCGGAAAGAATAGTGATACATACCAACAAAGCATTCAAAAATCTTCCTAGCCCATTTTAATGGATTGAGGGCACAGCGCAATCCAAGCAGATTGGGATAATAATTATCGAAATATGATAGGCCCATAATTAAATCACATATCAGTGACTACAGTGACTAATGCATTCCACATAATTTTTAGAGGCTTCAAATACTTTCCAACCCTACAAATGTACCAGGACAATGAAGATTAGGAGGGTAATGTGGAAAGGCATCCACGTAGTTACAGTAGAGTGTGCAATGGCAACTAAATACACGAAGAATGAATGTCCAATCTAAAGGAGTAATACAACAATTGAAAGTAGGGCTAATGGGTTCGTATAGCATGACTTTGTAAACACAAAAGGTTAGTAGGGGTAAACGCACCAAAAAACTTTTAAAAATTATTGTTATACATATGTACGTATAATTTATTAAAATAATTGTTGTCTGTCTGCATAGAAACGTCATTTAATAATCGTAAAACAAATTTTTTATATAAAATACGTCGACATAAGGAACACTTTTGGAAAAACTCGGAGAGACAGCTAAAAGAGGTAAATATCTTACGTTGGGAAAGCTTTTTCAAAAGCTTTTCTGTATTTCAAACAAATTATGTCTAAACTATAAACAAACTTAATAAAAAAGAAACTTAGGTTTTTTGTAACTTTTTAGTCGATTGCTCGAAAAGTCGACTAATTGAAAACGGTCCAGCCTAGGTATTTTTAAAAAACCTCTTTGGTTTTTTTTTTAAATCAGAATCGTTCGTCACTGAAGTGTATTTTTATTTATTATAGTTACTGAGATCTCAACGTTTCAGTAAAAAAACAAGTAATCTTCAATTCGGAATGCTAAATTTATTGAGCTATTACCCCATCTCCGTTTCGTTAAATACTGAATAACTCCATTTAATGCGACCTCACAATGTAGGCATTTTGGGGCTTCATTAACTGGTTTTTCTTTCCCTTTTGGTTCGACGGCCTAACGAGGCGCACAATCAACCACTAATTAATGGAGTCAAGGTGCTTAATACGCAGAAAGTGGCAGGAAATTCCATTAAGGAGCAGGTCAATCTTTGACATTGCCCTCCGACCTGGAGGGCTATTGAACTTGAGCTCTATTTTTGTTGACCTGGTCTGCCCGAAAAGGTCGCTAAACAATTGGCGAGTGTCATCGACAGTCGCGATTCGAATTTCCGAGAATTTGCCAAGACACCCAGGTATATTATTAATAATAAAGCACCTTTGTGCATAATTTGAAAGGTTTGCTCTTTGTCCTGGCCCAGCTGTTGGGCATTTATTAATAAAAGGCAACGAGGGACTGCTGCAGCTTATTACTAAAGTTGATTCCTGGCAAATGCTTCGCGGGCCGTCGACAATTGCCGTTTAGCGTTGCCAAGTCCACAATTATGCGCACCGGTAGTCAAATGGGGGTGGTGCCCCACCACCTGGCACTGGCCCCTTCCTACCGCCCCCCACCGAGGTGTTGTTCTCCTCCGCACGCAGGATGAGAATCCTGTGAGTGTAGTGCAAACATTTTGCAATTTTCAGTCCAACAATGGAAAGCAATTACAAAACAAACTCAGCGCTAAATGAGTGTGTGGCAACATGGTAAACAAAGTGCGATGAGAGGCATGGGGCAGGCAGAGTTGGGGTGGTGTGGAGTAATGTGCGAGGGGCATGCCGCCATAGGGGCGTTCCTGGTGGGAACTGGGACTGTTGACGGGCGTGGGCGATGCCTTTATTGGATACGCTTGGAATGATTCCTCTGGCAGCACCCACTCGACTTTGCTTTATTTATGAGAAGCAGAACCAAATTGATTGGTCATAATAGGGCTTACAAGATTTTACAATTGTTTATTGTAATTGGTCCTCCAAAAGGAATACTTATATTTCTACCTATTCAAACCTACAGAGAGACTGAACAAAATATAGTAATAGTCCAAATTACACAGCCAAAATTAAGTTTAGAGATTTAAAGCTTGAAATTATTATAGTCGTTCGGAATTGCGTGCTTCCAGTTTTGCTTTTGTGTTGAGACCATAAAACAAGCGACAAACAATTGCGCCTTCATATAGAACTCGATATATCCACGGACGGGCGGACAAAAGTCGCCTTCCGGGTTTCCCCAGGTGGCCGGCCAGGCAACTTAAAGCCACTGAGCCCGCCAACTAAATATGCCATGAATTGTTGCCAACGGATGTCGTACCCCTGTCGTCCAGCTGCAGTCGCAGCTCCAGGAGGAGCTCCTCGTGCCGAGATTCGGTGAAACTTTGTGCTCGAGTCCCAGCGTCGTTTATTGTTGACTCAACTGGCAGCCATTTCCGGCATCCGGGACACCGTGGAAGGACGAAAAGGAGCTGCAGCTGGGAAACTCACAGCCCTGCCAGACAGTTTGTTTTATGATTGCGCGTCGGCTAATTCGCCCTGCAATTTCGCAATTAAATTGTAGAACGTGCCATGGATATGCAAAGTTCCCGCCTCAGTTTCTTGGCTCCTCCTCCGGCCGTAGTATATTAACAGTTTCTTGCTTTTCCGGCTATGCAATTAGGTGAAAACTGTGAAACTTCAACTAAGTCTCATCAATCACGGGCTTATTCCCCAATTGTCTGTCTATCGCAAGCTGATCCACTTTCGGGGTATTAGCAGGCATCGATATGAGCATTTTGTTGAAGAGTAATCAATCAAACGTATGGATTTGCAAACGCAAAGGACCAAAACAGACAGACTGCCATTAGTGTAGCTCACTAGTCGGGGCGTACAAGGTATTTGGGCACTTGTCATCGAAGTTTAATATGCGTTGCTACTTGTCACAAGCTTCACCTTGGAGTTCCACTGTAATAATTGTAATGCATTTTTGTGTTCTTTATATTACTTTTATTGAAATAGAGATTCAGTATGATATCAGTAAAATTGTAACTTCTGTTAAGACTCATTAATATTCAATTAGGACATGTTGAAGGCTCTTTGACGACTCTTTTACGACTGCCTTGTACTTGGTCTTGAAGAGTCCAAGCTAGCCAAATGCAATCCGTCTGCGCCGGCAGAGAGGCCGTCGGCAGAGACGTTGCTTTGCTCTTATGTACTTAACTTTGGCAGCGAGAGCGCCGCTGTCTAAGAGAGTCATGTGCACATAAAGATCGAGCAGTCGCGCATGCTAATTATGCCGACTCTGCACTTCTGGTCTGAATAGCATTCTTGTGTGGTCAGATTGCTGAGCACTCAAGATATGCCTGGGAACTGAAAAGTCTTACATAAACATTGTTGCAAAAGTGCTACAATGTGCTTGTTCCCAATGTTCTGATTTGATACAGTGCTTATTCGATATGTGTGCACATTACATCTCCCTCCTTTTGGAAAATAACGTAATTTTATGAAGTTATTTTATAATTAAAAATTTTATATATATATATATTTTTTTTTTTTTTTTTTTTTTTTTTTTTTTAGGAAGTAATTTTAATGTTAAGGAAATTTAAGGAACATTCTGTACAAACATACGTGTTCTTGGGGTTTTTTTTTTTGTTTTTTTTTTTTTTTTTTTTTTTTCAAATTTTTAGTTTATAATCGTTCAACCATCAAAGATGATAAAAGAAAAATGTTTTCTTACATTCAATGCACTTATGTGGGGTTAACTCTTTTCTCTATATATATATTTTTTTTTTTTTTTTGCTGGTGGCCACCATATTATTTATTTTTTTTTTTTTTTTTTTTTCTTTTTTTTTTTTTTTTTTTAAGAACTAAACAATTTTAACCTATCCTTATGTACCGTTTGTGGTTTTTTCTTATCATTTGATATTACTATATTATCCCTTTCTTCAATCTTTACTACCGTATATGGTCCAGTATATTTGAAATCTAATTTATGTCCGGTTTCGTTTTTTAATAACACCTTATCTCCTATTGATATACTTATATCGTTTAATTTTAAGTCATATAATTCTTTATTCTTTTTCTTCTGTTCTTCGAGCATAATTCTTGCTCTGTTATATGCTTCTTCTAACCTATATTTACTTTCTTTAGCATAGTCTTCTATATTATAAATGGGTTCTATTCTATCCGTGCTATTAAAATGCTTTGGTAAATTGCATGTTTTACCAAAAATCAACTCATATGGACAATAATTATGTGCCATAGAGGGTGTAGTATTAAAACAAAATTCGAAATATTTTATCCATACGTCCCAGTCAGTTTTATCAACCGATATGTATGACCGGATGTATTCGTTAAAAGTTCTATGACTTCTTTCCACTGTTCCTACCGTCTGATGATGGTGTGCTGAAGAAGTTATATTTTCTACTTTCAGGTATTTGCATAAGTCTTTGATAATTGAATTTCTGTATTCAGTTCCCATGTCCGAAATGAACGTCTTCATTGGACCGAACTTTAGTACAAAAGATTCAAATATTGCTTTCGCTACTGTATTTGCGCTTTTATTTGCGATTGGAATGGTTACCAAATATTTTGTCAGGTCGCATATAAGTGTAACAGCATATTCATTACCGTTTTCTGACTTTGGTAGTGGACCTATCGTATCCACTATGACTCTGTCAAATGCGCTTATTGGTGTCTCTGTAATTGATAAAGGAGTTTTTGTGTGTTTCATAATTTTAGCTTTTTGGCATTTTGGACATTTCCGTATGTACTCTGTTATTTCCCGAGTCATACCTTTCCAAAAGTAATGTCTTTTAATCCTGGCCAGGGTTTTTGTAATGCCTGCGTGTCCTCCTTGTGTTGGATCGTCGTGGTGTGTAGACAGGATTGCTTCTTTTTCTTTCTTTGTATTCACTAAGGTCACCGGGTTGAGTAGCGCTACTCTTAATAGTTTTAATGTTTTATTGCCCATTTTCTTAAATGTATCTATTGAAATGTTATCAAAGATATTTTCCCACGGTGCCATTTTAAGTTGATTGATATTATGCATACCGGCCTGCTTTTCAAGCCTGTGGAAAAATTGACCTAAGTCGAGAGTTCCATTAATATACAAATCTTCAACGTTGTATCTTGCAGTAATTTTTTTTCCATGTTTAAAAAAACATATCATATTATTTACATGCAATGTCACTACTTTGCGTACTTCGTCATTATTAATGACTCCGTATACTTTGGGCTTAGAAGCTTCTTGAGTAGTTTGCTTAGGCAATTCTACTTTATCATTTTTATTTCCTTTTCCTGCGCAGGATTCCTGTCTACTTTGATTTCTTGTAGTGACTTTAAGTACTTGTTTGGATATATTTTTTAGTTGGTCGATGGTTATTCTGGATAACGCATCTGCTACGTAATTGTCTTTTCCCTTAAGATATTCCACAGTAAATTCATATTCTTCTAAATCAAGCCTCATTCTGGTCAGTTTTGAGCTTGGATTAACCATCGAGAACAAGTATGTTAACGGTCTGTGATCTGTTTTGACGGTGAAGTGTCTACCATATATATATGGTTTGAAATGATTTATCGCCCAATGTATTGCTGACAACTCTTGCTCTGTTGTTGACTTGTTGCTCTCACCCTTAGTGAAGCTACGGGATGCATAAGCTACTGGCAAATGGATACCATTATAGTTCTGGGTCAATACCGCTCCGCATGCCTCTTTGCTTGCATCAGTTATAATACAGAACTCTTTGCTAAAGTCGGGGTATTTCAGCAAAGTTGGATTCATTAGTTGTTTTTTCAGGTGTTCGAAGGCATGCTGGCAATCAGCTGTCCATTCGAACTTTACATTTTTCTTACATAATCTTGTTATGTGACGGGAATAATCTGCAAAATTTTGTATAAAACGTCTATAATAGTTACAAAATGCTACGAATCTTCTGGCACTGTCTGCGTCAGTAGGAACTGGATATCTCTGTATAGCATCATATTTAGTATCGTCAGGCAATATGCCTTTATCAGTACATTTGTGTCCAAGAAAAGTGACTTCACTCATGAAAAATGAGCACTTATCTGGATGCAGTTTGAGGTTGTTTTTCCTGCATAGTTCAAAAACATTTGTAAGATTCTTGGTCATGTGTTTTTCAGAACAGCCTATGACAATTAAGTCATCCATGTACAGAAATGCTTGAGATGGTTCCAGACCTGTAAATGCCATTGTCATCATTCGTTGAAAGGAATTTGGAGCTATTTTTAATCCGTATGGTAGTCGCGTGAAGCGATAAGAGCCACTGCTCGTAGAAAAGGATGTTATATTTCGAGAATCTTCTTCTAACTCTATTTGATGGAATCCCGACATAAGATCCAGGCACGAGAAATATTTTGCTCGGCCTAATTGATCAAGTATGTCATCTATTCTTGGCAAGGGGAACTTGTCAGCTAACAACTTTTTATTTATTTGGCGATAGTCTATCACTAAACGCCATTTTTTTTCTTTTGAATCCGGTAAGGATTTCTTTGGAACTAGCAATAATGGGCTATTGTATTCAGATACAGCTGGTTCTACTATCTTGTCTTCTATTAATTTAGTTACCTGTCTCGATATTTCGGCTTGTTGTGAATGGGGTGTTCTATAGTTCTTAATATAGCTTGGTTCATCATCTCTCAATCTTATCTTTTGTTTGTAAAATTTATTTGTAGTGATTGGCTCTGTCTCCAATCCAAAAATATCAGTATATTGTGAACACAGTTCAGTCAACATTTTCTTATGTGCAGATGGAAAGTTTTTCTTTAATCTGCTTAAAATTGATTCGGCTCTTATGGAGTCGTTTAGGTCTGCTATTTTGTAGTTAGTTAATGGTTCAAAATTGATTTTGTTTACATTTAAAATTTTATTGCTGTTAGTTGTGTTTAGTATTCGGATGTACGTGTTTTTTGAATCTGATATCGAATTTCCGACAAATACACCATCTTCTATTTCCTGATTGGGTATTAGAATTTGGTTATCCACCGAACTTACGGTAATTTGCCTGATAACCTCACAACGAGATGGTATGGTTATCTCAGTGTTATCGATATTATGAAAAATTGGTATTTGTATCGCTTGTTTAATATTGTTTGGTCTTAGAATGAAAAAATCACTTTCTGTAGTAAAATCTAATTGGCAATTGAATGTTTTTATGAAGTCGATTCCAACTATTCCGTCACCAGGGATCGGAAAATTGTCGTCCACAACATGAAAATTGTGCGGTACTATATAGTTACCGGTTCTCATCTCGAGAAGTGTTAAACCTATTGAATTTATTGAACCCTTTCCAATTCCTGTAATTTGTGTTATATTATTATGATCAAGATTCAAAAGTTCATCTGAGTTTTCTTTAATGACTGATATATCGGCGCCTGTGTCTACTAGAAATGTAAGTATCTTATTTGTGTGTTCATTTTTTACTTTAATGAAAATATTTATATTAAGATTGATGGTATGAACCTTTTGTTTTACTGTTCTTGATGCCCTAAGGGAGCCTGCTGGTTTTCCGACGTGCCTTGTGCATGTCTGACATTACCATTTTGGCTATAACTTGAGAAATTGCGGTTTTGGTTGTTATAGTTACCACCGCCTCTGTTCTGGTAGTTATATTCTCTATATCCTCCTCGTCCTCTGCCATTGCTATTGTTATAATTATTAAAGTTGTTGTATTGGCCGGTGTTCTGGTTATAATTATTTCTATTATTACCACCTCGACCATTTCCTCGTCCTCGGTAGTTACCTCTGGTGTAACTTCCTTGTCCTCTCTTGTAAAACAAAACGGAACTTGCACTTCCTGTCATCTCAGTGCTGCAATGGATGTATTTACTTATTGCTTCGTCCATTGTCTTAAATGTTCCTGCCTCTAGGATTGTTTTCAGTTTTCCATGATCGCAATTCTTTGTCATTGTATTGATTGCTTCCTTTGTGCTAAATTTGATAGCATGTTCTGGTTGCAATCCTTCATCTATATATGAAGATTCAAGAGACTTGCGTAGGTTTTCAATTTCATTTGTAAATTGTGTGGCTGTTTTACCTTTTTGGTAAACATTTGCCATTTTTGCTCTTACTACGTCCGTTGTTTCTCCTACGACCACTTCTTCTAATTTCCTGATTATGGCATCAATTGTAACTTCATTCTGTACTCTATAGAGTGTTGTTCCGATTATTTTTGATTTAATCACTTCAATGGCAATAGCTTCATGTGGTCCCTTAGTCAGGTTAACCAACTTGATTGCCGTGATAAATCTACGCAAATTGATCTTTTTACCGTCAAATTCCGGAATCGCCGTTGAAATGTCTTTTATGTATGCCCTCTGGGCATCTGCTTCGTCCACCATGATGACAGATTTTGTTTCTGTTTCTTCTATGTCTGACTCAGCCAATTCTTCCTCCGTCAATTCAGCTAGTGTTAGTATAGCTGGAATTGTTAAGTTGTTTAAATCTTCGTCTTCTATTTCTGTTTCTGTTTGTTCGTCCGATTCTATTTTTATTGGCGAATTTAAAATGGTTGGTATTGATATATCCAAACCAAGTTTCAATTTTACAGATAACAAGTTCGATCTAAGTTTTATGAGAACTTTCGATACCTGAGACCAATGATCTGGATTTAGTCTTTCCTTGTTATCATACACTAGTATTCGTGCTTCGTTGAAGGAATTTACCAGAATATTTGCATGTTTCTTTATTGTCGGTCCTAAAATAGGTCTATTTTGTGACAAACATTTATGAGATTTTTCAAATTCGTTTCTTATTCTTGTTATGTTTTTACATAACTCGTTCCATTCCATACTATTTTATATATTCCTACTTGTTAGTATATATTTATATACTCATTCTTTAAAATATATTTTTTTTTCTTTTTTTTTGATAATATATATATTGTTTTTTTTTTTTTTTGTAAAGCTAAAATTTTTTTTTTTTTTTTTTTTTTTTAAACCCTGTCTAGATTATTCGCCCTACTCATATATCTTCTTTTTAATATTTTGTTGTGTTTTATGTACAACGTCAGAAGGAACTGGGCCACACTTGTAATTGTCAAAATTAGGAGTAAAACCCACAGTGCTTGAATATCTTCTGTGTGATCTACAATTTTGACGTTGTTCACGACATTAGCCGTGTTGTCTTTGGTCTGACTATCGTCAGATCCGAACCAACCCATAGTTGTTAATTGAACGATTATTATTATTTATTTTTATTTATTAAATTTTGATTAAAAATTGTATATTGCTATAATTTCTTCCTACACGTATGTCTGTCCAAGAAAAAGTTAGTTAGAGGGCATGTGTACGGTTTACAATGTTTTGCTCTATATAATTCAATACCGTACACATGTTTTTAGTAAAAGCCTAACAGAGATTAGTATTTTTCAAGCAGCGTTTTCACGCATCGGCTTGAGGTATGTATTTTTAATATTAAGGCAGATTGGGGCATTGGTATTAAATACAGCCTCAACTGCGTTATTGCGCACCACTGCACAATTTGGCTTCAATCGCTTCCAGATTTTTGGCTTGGTTAGTTTTCTCTTCCTCCGTAGTTGCCGTCTTTATTAGGTCCTTTATTAATCTCCGTTGTTGAAGAAGCTTGATCCTTTTGCCGCTTCTTTTCTTCTTTATTTTTGGTTTCGGCTGTCTTCTTGCCCTATACTCAGCTATTGTGAGTGGGCGTGGTCCATCGTTTGGACACACCTCTAGTGCCTCTTGTAGAGTAGGTGCGTCCCTTTGCTCGATAGGAGCAGAGTCCTCCAGTTTGCGGCTTCTGTTGTCGTCTGGGTTTGATCAATTGTCACAATTTTATTTTTTAATGGTCACTGTTCGCATTTTAACTTTTATATATTTCTTTTTATTATTGTTTTACAGGCTTAAGTGACCATGTCACGGTCGCCATGTAATAATTGTAATGCATTTTTGTGTTCTTTATATTACTTTTATTGAAATAGAGATTCAGTATGATATCAGTAAAATTGTAACTTCTGTTAAGACTCATTAATATTCAATTAGGACATGTTGAAGGCTCTTTGACGACTCTTTTACGACTGCCTTGTACTTGGTCTTGAAGAGTCCAAGCTAGCCAAATGCAATCCGTCTGCGCCGGCAGAGAGGCCGTCGGCAGAGACGTTGCTTTGCTCTTATGTACTTAACTTTGGCAGCGAGAGCGCCGCTGTCTAAGAGAGTCATGTGCACATAAAGATCGAGCAGTCGCGCATGCTAATTATGCCGACTCTGCACTTCTGGTCTGAATAGCATTCTTGTGTGGTCAGATTGCTGAGCACTCAAGATATGCCTGGGAACTGAAAAGTCTTACATAAACATTGTTGCAAAAGTGCTACAATGTGCTTGTTCCCAATGTTCTGATTTGATACAGTGCTTATTCGATATGTGTGCACATTACACCACAACTTATTGAAAATACTGGACTAGTTTCCCCAGGGCAGCTCATCCCGGGCCCCATGCTGACTTGGGCTTAACCCTGTCATTCAGTCACGACTTTAATACTACACAGAACACTGCAAGTGGCGTGCAATCCTTGTAAGCTGTCAACTATGAACAATAACAGTGTCGACCTATAAACATAACTAGAGTTTACTGGAAAAGCGCAACAGCAACGAGAAATCGATAGAAAGCATCGGAGTACTTTGCTGCTAAAGCTTGAGTTCTCCTGAAACCAATTACATAATTAAATATAGAGATCGAGATACAGCGATATTAAATATATATTTTAAAAATGATACAGAAAGCGCCAAATTAAACGAAACCATACTCATACAGCCTGTGCACAAAGTCCAAATAGAAAATCAATAGCTATTAAATTATTCGCATGCTGGTGCACAAAATATTGTTGGCTTATTTAAGATATAATTTCGACCTGAAAAGCGATGCTTTAGATAACTAATTTATATGGCGCAGGCACATTAGAAATAACATTTTCCAGCAAAGTGTAACTTAAGCGTTTGTTTGCGTGTTGATTTAAAGTTGGCCGGTCGTAAATTGCTTTACCCAAGCACACAAATCGGCGGACCCATTAAATTGTTTTACTAAATATGCTATCTGAATGGCAACAGCGAGTGAAGCCCACAAATGCATAATTAAAATGCCAAAGGGAAACCAATTGTTGCTGCCACAAAATGCAGTTCCTCATCTCCTTTTTTGAGCGTGAAATGTGTTAATTAAATTGTCACTCGCATTGTTGTGCTCCCTGCTGTCGTGCTATTACCGATTGTGGAATTTTAGAAGGATCTCATTTAAATACTCGCGAATTTAATGTTTGAATAAAGTAAGCAGGGGGGCGTATGTTTGGAAACGCCAAAGCGATAAGGGTTAAGTGCAGAAGCTACAAAATCCTTCAAGGTTTTATTCGGCATTTCCCCCTTCTCCGCTTGAGGGATAAGGCGAATGTTAACCCATTGTTAGGGCTGCAACCCGAAAGCCAGCGCTGAACCAAATCCCATCCAATTATGAGCGAAATGCATTTGCTCCACCAGGAATTTTGCCCAACTGGCAATGGCATTAACATCAACAATATAAACAGCGCGTGCAACTGAAGTGTGGCCGACCATCCCCACGTAACCCGACCCGACCCATCCCATCCCATCCCATCCCACCCCGTGTCCTTATTCAAGGAGCAGAAAATGCGCGCACTTTTTTCGGGGTGCTAGAGTAAAATCAAGCTTGAAGATCAACAGCAAATGCAAACACGAGCAGCAAACTGAGCTGTGTGAACTTGTGTACCCAGGGCGAATGGGGAATCTGGGCGGCTCCACCCTTCGTGTTGCTGTCTCTCAAGTAACGAATCCGCAGTGGTGCCGGTGGCATGGTAAAAGATTTCGTTGCTTCCCAGCCGGCACAAAAGAATACAAATATTGCGAAATTCCTCGCCACTATGCCACTACACATGGTAGCATAAAATTGTGCATTGACAACGTTTTAATTGCGACTTGCATGTGATTTGTGGGCCAGTGGGCCAGTGGGACAGTGGTGGCCAGTGGGCCAGTGGGACAGTGGTGGCCAGTGGGGGTCGGCCACAACCCGTGTTGGCTATAACTTTGGTCCCACAATGGTGACCATATTTCCAGAAAAGAATGTACGGAATGCACCAAAGAGCATATAGTTCTGCCATGTGAGACGTCCAATAAAAACTATCCGAGTCATTCCGGTTTCTCCTCCTTGATGTATATTAAATATTAAACTTTCTTTACGCACTTGCCTTCAGAGCAGCTCGTGCATCTCGTCTCATCCAAAATGAACCCATGACTGTGTGACTCAATGAAGACTGCTGCAAACACGCAGCGGAAACAATTCCCCAAGCATTCTTCACGGCTTCTCCTTTCATGTGAATATGCAACTTTGCAGCCTCTCGACAAGGACAACACTAAGAGCCCTCTGATGAAAACAAGTGCGGAGCAAAATAAAACTCGGGCAGTGTGCTTCTGTGTATTCAGAGAAAGTTTAAAGCCTTTTCACCACGTGCACACTTTTGCTTTCTCTGCCTGCATCGCTAATTTCAAACTGTCTTAAACTTATATAATTAAATGATTCATATTTATTACATCTGCTGCCATCAAGAGGGAATGTCCTAGTGTTTTCTAACTGGAAAATCATTTTTTAAAAACCAATTAACAAAACTTGAAGGCACTTACGTATTTAATCGACTATTAATATTAACAGGACTTATGATTTTATTTTTGTAACTTACTTGTTACCAATTATATATTTAAGCAAGGGGCATTATCTATGAATTTTAGTGACCCTTTCTAGTTCTTCACTCAGTCAAATGCTGACCGACCTGCATAAGGCATTTATATTGTGGTTAACACATGATGGCCATAACTCAAAGGCTGGTTAAACGTGCGTTGGTTTGTCAATGGGACCGGGGGTAAACTCTGAGCAACGATTGTATGCCATATATCAAGTATACGCACTGTTTGCCCGACTATTTGACTCCTCCGGCTTTGTTAGGACGAAAAGTACTAGACGAAGAGGCAGAGATGGGCGCTCGATTGGCAAGACAAATTAACAACAAATGCCATAAATTACACAGTTCGATAAACAGGCGGCCCAGAAGTGCCCCACTCCGCTCCAACCCCACCCACCCCTCCCCAACGAATGTCAACAGACATTGTCTGTTTGCTCCGAGCACACAAGGATACAAACGCACACTCGTGCACGAAGATGTGCATATTTATGTTTAAATAGACAGATGTATGCGGATGAATTAATCTCGCAAATTGATGTCAGACAGCATTTGCAATGAGATTGTTCTAACGGCAGGCATTTGTCAACTGTGTATTATGGCCACGGAACCTGTCCGACCGACGATCATGTTAAATTTCGGTAGAAAGCCATCAAAATTTAATTTCACAATAGCAAAAACAAAGTGCAGCCCTGCCAAAGCCCTGGATAATTGCAGCTTGTTTATTTTGGCTTGCAGCCTGCCGTCCTAGATGAATAATTCATCCGAATAGCCAACTCGAACGACCAACCGAAAGTATTTAGTCACAAACTGTCACATGTGATTGTGACGCATTCGGCTGGTCGGTTGGCCCCAGCAGTTGTCATTTTGCGGCCAGAGTAAATAAATAAAACCAATCAAATAGTAATAAATCCAGTGTGACATTCGGAACGGGAAGGTGCAACTGAGCAGGGAGGGTGGCGGTGTGGCGAGGGTGGATGGTATAGTTTGTGACTTTATTCTTTAATCCCTTAAGTCAAATACTGTAATATTTTATTTAAGGAAAGTGCGACTGTTTGCTGGCGATAAGAACAACAAAGTTAAGTCAATACGTCAATTGAATGTCACAAATGCACCCGACTTATAAACCCTTTGTCATATTTTTATCATTAAAGCACAATTGTAAGATGTTTAGCATAAAAATATACTATTAATTATTGTGATACTGTTAAAGGGGCTCCAATCAAAAAATTACCTTTTTCTGTATTTTTACAGCCAGAAAAAGAAAAGAGGAAAAGAAGGGGTTTGGAATCCTAGCATGTCCATGACCGTTTGTTTGTCCGTATTAAGGTCGTGAACTATAAAGGCCAGAATGTTAAGATTAAGTATACAGATTCACAGATTTACACCACTCTCTTCGCATAATTACAACTTGACTGGGTAATGAGTCAACGTAACGAATAATTTTATTCATCATCTTTTCAAACAAATATAATATTTTGTGGCCCAAGCATACTTCTCACCCCACCCCTGCGATCAGAAAATCAACATTGTTCGTCTTTCTAATTTCATTGCATAAATTAGGTAATTAAAACGAAATTTTATGTGCTGCTATAAGCTGCCGACTCGTTCCGGCATTCCTACACCGCTGCCAATTTTTAATTCCGAAGTCTGCTAATCACATCAGGAAGGTGAGCCACCCAACACCAGCCCTCTTCCCTGCACAAGTAATTATAGCAATTAAAAAGTTGGAATGATTTGTGTGTGGCGAATTTATCTCTGCTGATTTGATCAGCGGAATGCGCCCAATGGGGCTGTTTGCATTTAATTCTGCGCTGCTGACGCACAATGTCCTGGAAGGAGGAAGTCGACAAGACGTTGTCACCACCACTAATGGAATTAATTGGCGCTCTGTGTTGAATGCTAATAAAATCAGTAAGCCCCACAACAAGAACTAACTGTGCGAAACAAATTAGACAAAACTTGAATGCTTTAATTAGATTACTGCCGAAGGGGCGAAGGACTAGCGTGTACTCCGATAAACGAAGGTTGCACTTCGTCGAAATTCATGGCAGGACTGACTACCAGCTCGGCGCAGATTGTCAATTAGCATAAACTCCGAGAGGATTATGAGGGGATTAAAATAAATGTGGCCTGCTGCTTCCCCAGTACTTAGGGCTTTGTGTGTGGTGGGCTTGGTAAATGGCGTTATCGAAGGTTAAAGGTGAACTCATTATGCGTGGGCCGCTGTTAAATGTTAAACACCATTAATGAGCTGCATTCGTCCTGGCTCGGCTTTAATATAACTACATAAATCCACGCTCAAATTTATTAATCCTTCCCCACTCAGCGGTTAATGCAACTGACCGCCGCCCGGTCAAGTGACAAAGGGTCGATTCGCCTGTGTCACACCGTGTGCTGCCTGCAACAAAAGGACCCACAAAGTACAAGTCGGGCTCCCCAGTGCCCATTACTGGCTGGTCCCGACCAGCCAGCCGTGCAGCCGTGCGGCCAGCCAAAGGTGTCCGTAATTGTATGTGAAACTTGTTGAAGGCTTCAATTATGACGATTTTACACGGCGTAAGTGTGCTGGTGCCCACATCGCAGGGCAGGAGGCCGAGAATTTTGCACAGGGTTTGTATTTACCATCTAAACTAATAGATATATATTGGTATTGGTATATATTATTAACAAGAGAAATCGAATACTTTATATGAAGCGACACCGTTTGTGGATCTCACTTACCGTCTCAATAAATTAATGGTTTATATACCTCTTTTCGATTACCATCTTAACTAGTGATTGGCTTAGTACATAATCATTTCAAGAATTATCAGCGATTTCTCCTTCCGGTGAGCAGCACAGTTGGTCAATTGATTCGTTGCTGTCGCGTTGCCAGTGAAGCCCCCTTTTGGGAAAGCCCCTGGCACACACACCTTCGCACTGGCACACTGCAACCGCATCGCGACTTGCACTTGCCACGATTCAGTGGAGTTCACGGGGTCCTCCGTCGGGGGGCTCCGTGGACTTCGACGTGGGTCTGCATGGTCTGCTCCATGGTCCGTGCTCCGTGCGCCGTGTTGTTCAGCGCCGGCTGACTTGACTTGGCTTGGCTTGGCTTGGTTTGGTTTGGCTTTCATGTTGTTGCTGGAAAGTGCTGGATAATTGGCGTAAATAGCAAAACAGCAAATTGCCATTAACTATTGGAAAAATGTTCGCATCGCTTGTCCCGCCTTTGGCTCGGGGCGGAGAGGGCGTGGCCCTGCTGCTGATGGCGTTTGTGCTGCGTAGGTGTCGGTGATTACGCGAAATGCAATTAAAAATATTTAAGCTGCATGCACAGCAGCAGTGGCAGCAACAGCTATAACAACAGCAAAAGCAAAGCGCAGCAGCAACATCCGAACATAAATAATGTGGAACCGTTTATTAAAGCGCTCATGTGCGCTTAAGTGAGCCGCCATCCTTAAAAACTGAAATCCTGCTTTTTGCCGTGGTCTGATCTCAGCTGATTTTTAAAGGATTTTTTCGCGTGTGCAATGCGAGCCGCTTAACGCCGTGCTTATTATGATGTTGCCGCAGCTCGTAAAGTGGAATTTAAGGCCCCTCCTCTCGCGCTTTTTTGCGCACTCAATGCGATGGCTATTAATTAACAACGGATAGCGACTGTTTGTTTTTTACACATGCCAAGCACGCAGATTAATAAAGTGATACAAAAGACCGGAAGGGTCCGAACGAGAGGGAAGATCCAGTGGGAAGGAGAGGCAAATAGGAAAAAATTACGCACTGCATCCAAATGAGATTGAGTGAACTGGAAGGAATGGATCCTCTGGACATGAGGCTTTCAGTAAAGTCAATATCGGATGTGTACTTTGCGAGATAAATATGGAAACCCGATGGATACGCCAGCTAGATTATATTGTACTCTTAATTGTCCCTTTTCACCGTCTTAACTGCTTCGCCATATTAATTAATTAACACGAATACTGTAATTTTTCAGGTACTCATTAAAATACAATTTGTTGCCAAACTTATCATTATCGAAGTCTAATTAAAAACAAAACCGGAGAAAGTTAAGATTCTTCCAGGCCCCAGCATTCGAACTCTAGATACAATTTTCCAGTCAGGCATTGGAAGTGATGTGATTGGAAGCCTGTTGGAAGTGCTGGAAGTGGATTGAAACTAAGGGGAAACTGTGTTTTCGAGTACCGTTTTACCTAGATCTTACCACAGTATATTTTTAGAGAAGTCGTGGCCGTACATACATATTTGCTAAATTTTATGATTTCTCTCAAACTCGAAAATTTTGCATAACTCAATACTACTTTTCTTCGTTTCGCTTGTAGAGACAAGAACTATATGTATCCTAATTTTACTTTTTCGGCCGAATAAAGTATATACATACATATGTAGCTACGTCAATCTGACCATGTAAGCATTCAGATTCCAGATCCGTAGATTCCACAATAAGCGTTCTATCTCGATTAAAAATTAGTTTACCCCGATACTATGTTTAAATTATGGGCCACTCTCAAACAACTTAGTTGTTGAAAAATGTTGTTGGACTCTCTATTGTTGTTCTGAATGCCATGGTTGCTTGCACGGATCTAAAGGCGCATTAAACCTGTGGCTCCGAATCCATAAGAACAAACTGTTTCCCTTGACAGCACTGTCGACACTGACCATCTATTGAATGCAGAGTTTCCGATGGGGCAACGCCGCCTTGATCATAACAGAATATTTGCGACCACTAAGAACGCTGAGTTCTCAAAAAAAAAAAACCGATCTCGTTTTTGTTGTTCTAAATATTTTCTTTGGAATTTTTGGACATTGGCATCTTAGATGGGTTCTTTAGTAGCTGTTTTAGGCGAAATTTGAATTTGTTAAGGCTGGTTTTCAATTTTTGAAACATTTCTTAACGAGCTTGGGGGTTTTGCATAGTGATAATGTAGAGATTACACTACCTAATGTATCAACTTACTTCGGAGCCGCCAATACCTGGCCAAATTTCACAGCCAAAATAAATACCCTGTCAAGCCGCCAGACCGTAAGCGCATATCCAGCCCGAGGACTTCGTGCCACGAGATTGAGTCTGGATTTGAGCCAGCCTCAGATTCGGGCTCTTGATGGTTATTATGTTAATTTACATGTCTGATGGCCCTAAAGCTGCGCACGGCTGCCCCACAACCCGTGCCCATGTGAGTCGGTGCGTGGCAGGTGCGACTAATGCATAAATTCCCTATAAACATATAGATTGCGCCGAGGAACAGGCACACGGCACACACATACGTCACTCCCGCTCAAAGTATGCAAAGTTATGTGCTAGCCTATGCGCGAAGCCCTGACTTGCCCATAATCGCGACTTCCCCTGTATGAGCAGCCGCGCGTGCTTTATAGGCCAAAACAAAATGAGTTTCTCGCATGCCTGGCTAACGCTCTCTGATGGAAAGCGGATGTGGAGCCGTGAGCCGAGCTCGTGAGGAGCCTGCAGGTATCCTGAACCCATCCGCGATCAACAAGGTATCTAAGTCTCGACATCATTTATTTTATTGCACATACAGGTCAGGACATTTTCAGTAGAAGTAGAGGTTCTCGAACGAACATTCTAAAGTATTAATATTTTATTCAATTCACACAATTGCACTCTCGCAAATAGTTTTCACTAGTCGAGTAATGGGTATCTGCTAGTCTAGAAAATCTACTATGTCGTTCTCGCTATCTCTTATTTCACCTTCCAACTTTATGATTGTATTTTACTCTCTCTTTCTCTTAACTCACGCACTCACCTCGAATGGAAACAGCGATCCCAACAGGATCCCAACCTTCGGGGGCAAGTGGAGCTGATGAGGGTGGGGCGTGGCCATAATTGAGCTAAAATAGTTTGCATAAAAATGCAAATTGTCGCATATCCTGCACTTTTCCATTTAGCTTCGAACCTTTCCAGCCAGCTCCTGCTGCCAGCGACAGAGGCACAAATTTGTTTGCGGCCTTATCCTGGCAGCGAATCTCGTTGGCAGCAAATGAATGAGAGCAAATGAAAGGAACGTTGGCCAATTTGCTGTTCGCTGCCTATTCGAATGCGGGAAAAACGTTAGCGATTGTTTCTGTAGCTGCTGATGCGGTTCGCAGGCAAATATTGCATTAATTGAAACGCAGCCAAGCGGCGATGGAATTCTTTGTGCCCGCACATGTGAAGGAGTACTACGAGTATAATTGGGTTCGGCGGAGCAGGTCTGAAGGGAGGGCTATGGAAACTAGAACTTGCCCCATGTCAGGAGTAAATTAAGAAATCCACAGATAATCTTGGGACACATGCCAGAATAATTCATTCGAATACGACAGAAAAGTCATATGTCTGCATATTTTACTCATGCTTTCTAGCCACAATGGCACGACACAGTCTGAGGATTAAATTGAGTTAAGAAAATATTTTCGCATATTAAACGAGTGTCAAAGCAGTCGAGAGTGGCGAGTAAAGTTGCCAGAGACGAGACACGGATTTAATGAGATAAATTTTTGATTTAAGCATTTTTGCAGGACAAGAGGCAGCCACCGCACGCAGGGGAACTATTTTCGTTTTATGAGATTTTATCTTATTTAATTTAAACATACTTTTTGCATCCTCTACTCGGTACCCTTCATCCACAGCCCTGCGCCCTGCGCCCTACTCCGCGCTCCTAGCCCTCCGGCTGTCAACGGCAGCTTTGTCCTTTGCGCTGCGCGCTGCAAACAATTTAAAGACAAAAGTTGGCCCAAGTATTAAAAGTTTTCTAGCTACTTGTTAGTTAAATAATAATGCGTAAAAGGAATTCCGAATGCAGCAGCTCCTCCAGCGCAAATGCAATTAAATGGCGACCGCACCTGCAGTCGAATTAGCCGCCCTCAAAGGAAACAGAAAAAAGGGGAGCAAGATGCGGTGTCTGAGGCTCTTTTGTTTTCGCTTGGGGTATCTGCACTTAGGCAAAGGAAAAGCAGCAGCCGCAGATCCGAAAAGCTTTTCTCGGACAACAATAAACCAAATTGGCAGGTTAAGTTGCGAACCGCTTTCCAAGCGTTTCAAAAACTTTCAAATGTGAAATAATTTTCCACCCAGTCCCTGTCGAAAATCACATGGCGCCAGGACCAACAGAGCCAGCAAAGGACATGCAGTGTCTTTGGGATTTCGGGTCCAGACCGACTGGTCCTTGGTGCTTTTTCCTTTCGGCTTTGGCCTGGGGCCGTAGACGAACATGATGAGCATTTTTATATATTTCCCTTTGTACCGAGAATTTACGACTTGGACATGTTAATATGTGCGGATCTATATGACGCATTAAGTTGTGATTTATGCAAACTTATTTAAGCTCAACAATCAGATAAATCTCAAAACTTTATGCGTATATTAAGTTTCCATGTGCGGTTGCCGAGAGATGAGATTGTGTTAACAATTCCTTTAGTTTGCAGTTGGATTTAGTCAGGCTTTATTAAAAATCCTCTCAGCCATTAGGTTAAATTAAAATTTGGCATTAAGCCAAGGTGGTGAATCCCTTTTGAAGGGATTTTCGATAATTTAAATTTAATATCCCTTTTAGCTTGCAAAAATTACTGGGCCATTATAGCCCATTATATTATTATGCAGAGCATGATCAACACGTTATCCGGGGTCTCAGCTCAGAGTTACCCAAGTATTTCCCGGCATGCGAACTGTGCTCAATTTTAAGCTTTGGTCCACAGCAACGCAAAAATGTACACCATAACCACCCACAACTAATTAAGTGGAGTGGCGAAAAGGGAAACCAAATTGATGTGGTCATCATCAACTTTTATGGAGCCTCGCTTTGGCGAAAATCCTTTAAAAGGCCAGCAATTTGACGAGAACCTATACATATACACTGTCTGTATGATGTAGCATATACTGTATGTTGCCGGCCCCTTTATGAGTTCAAATTTGGCTAAGAGGACAGAGGTCATTGATATGCACACAAACGAAAATTTGCTGTGCAAGAAAGTGGGTTCGCAAACCGGAGCGTAGCATGACAATGGCGACCCTTGGCCCAGGATATACCACGGAAGTTCCTTTCACACGCACACACTCACAGATGCACACACTGGCGACCTTTGGGCGTTTGGTCAACTTCCGCCCCAAGGCAACCGGAAGTGAGCCAAACAGTCGCCGTTGAGCCTGTCAACTAACGGAAGTGGCAAGGGGGAGAGTTTTCCCCCGCTGAGTCACCTGATCAAAGTTATTCCACTGTCAGCGAAGCCTCGGAAGCCTGACAAATGCAGACGCAGTATGGTGTGTCGAACTGCTCAAAACTGCTCAAAAAGTTCCAAGTCCGGTAAATCCTTATGAAAATGTAATATGTGCAGAAGTTAGGCAATTCGGTGTATTAGCTAAGATCACTGAGAGTTTGAATGCATTAAATGTAAACAATTTATAGGACCTGTGGCACAGAATATAACATTTCACAGTAATTAACTTTTTAGTCAAAATAGCATAAACTGTGAGGAACGTATAATAAGACATGAAAGAACGCTTTGGTAGAGTTGCTCGACTACCAGATATCCGTTACTCGTTAGTCGGAGTGCGAGAGAGATATTTCAAAATGTTTGTTAAATATCGATATAAATTGGCAAACCAAAATTTAAAAGAATAAAAACATTAAATGAAATATGATCCTGATCAAAAGTAAATATACTTTATTGGTTCGGAAACTCTCTAATCCACCTGTTACAAGCTTCTCGTCGAATCCATATATGTCCTTTACTCTCGGGTAATGTTATCTTAGAATGATTAATAGTCCAGAAATCTCAGGCGCCTTTTCAATGCTTTCCAAGGAATTCATTGAGCCAATTAGAAGCTAAGCTCTCCTTGCCGTGCATCCTTCTATCTGGCCGCTTTCAGCGCTAATTCAGCTTAAGCTGCCTCCTCCGCCAGTTTGGCCCACTAGCAAAACGAAATTTGCAGTTGGCCCGCCATAACTCACACGGTTTAGGTTATTAGCGTAATGCAGCCCAGACGATTGTCGCACAAGGAGTCAAGATGTTGGGTGTGGAGGAGGATGTGGGGTGGATGTGCATAAACCGCGACGTATGCGAGCACATAACCCTGACAAATGGGACTCGGTTCCTGGACAGGTTCTGCACGAGGTGTCTGCGTTTGCATTTGAAATTTATAATGCAGCCGTAACTAAAGTCGGGCGAACCGCACCCACGGCGCTCGCATCTCTTAGATTTGCACATCGAAATTGCCATTATGAAAATGCTCAGCGAGCTGTGGTGAGAAGAACCATTTTCAAATTATAATACGCCGTCGGTTGGGTCTTCAGAGCGGAAGTACACTTTAGTTAGAGTAAATTACCTCGCACATCGGCAATAACTCAACCCAGTCAATAAAAATAGGAGCAGCAGTTGTGGGGGATCCGGGAAAAGCACTTCATAGCTTGTTGGGAAAAACCAAAAGCGCATAACAAATAAATTTCCTCAGCATAAAACCGTATTTACGATCCGGGAATAAACGGCAAATTGTCGCATAATATTTATTTGAGGAAAACAGATATCAAATAGGGCCAAGACCCACTTAACCGAGGGGCGGGACTCAAATGGAGATGACTCGGCAAACGAGATTCGTCGTGTGTCACTTCTAATAAGTCCTAACCAGTTTCGATGGTGGCAGAGCTTCGATTTGGATTCAGAACCGAGCAGATGACCCTAATGTGCGATAAAAAATACGTCATAAAATGCAAGGGCATGAATGAGGAAAACATGAGTAGAAAGCGGAACAAAATATTTTACTGGCATTGGTTCAATTTGACATTTATATTCTGTAGAGACAAGCTGAACAAAAAAATCGTCTTCTGATTTTCCTTACATAAGTGTTATTTCGTTTGAGCAACAAGGTTGGAAATCGAAAACTTATTGAAAATGGTAAATAAGTTCGCAATGCTTAAATTCTTACATCGTTGCACATATCAAATTTCATAGGTTTTCGACGTTTTCGAGTCCCCTGCAAGATGAATAGGATTATTAAATTATCAAAGCATCCCGAAAAACATTTCGAATTTAAATATTCATGAATGAGAAGCCGGTCGTAAAGCGCAGACAATTTGCATATGTATGCATTGAAGGGGAAGTATTTCAGGACTTTTGGGAGGAGGTTGTCGGGTAAAAGCAGCTGACTCACTGAGCACATAAAAGAGGACCTGGGAACGGGTGGAAAGTCAAGCACCTAGCTCATATTACGACATCCTACGCATCAAATGACACGTTTTAACACCAGCACAAGTGCAGCGAACGACGCACACAGGGGCACCAACCATGACCACGGCAACATCAGAAGCTGCAACCGTGGATGCCGCCATTGTGTAATGCACCAGGGAAATATATGGGAATGTGCGATTCACAAAGTATACTTGGACAATTGGAGCATTCACTTTTGAAAATATGCAGAATAATTAATTTATATGGAAATAATTCTGGCAGCTTTCGTTACCCGAATAATAAATATTTTCCCTGTGGCATTTTTACGTGCCACACGGACTTAGGACGTCGGGATCTAAAAGAGCAGCTAAACTCTTTAAGCTAATGCCTCGAAGATGGCTGTTGCCACCATACATGTTCCAGGATAGCAACTGCCAATGAAAGTGGCCAGGATAACCATCAATTAATTGCAATATCTTTTTAATTAGAAAGCTCTCTTTGCGTCTCCTTTTCAGACGCATACGTAAAATGAATCCTTGGGGCAGGCTCTAAGAGGCACGAGTAGCAGCAGAAAAGGCAAAGAAGTTGCATGCCAGCACATATTATTTACGTACAACGTTAAATATTTCTAAAAATGGTATATCCCAACTACTGATAATATTGGCTCATCAAAATTCAAACTATCTACATTCCCTATGGCTTAGGCTTAGGCTATTATTCTTACTGATTTAAAAATGCAAAGAGCTACACTTATTGCGATAGTTCAGCTTTCACAAACCACAACTGAAACCCAATTGCAAGCTCTTCATAAGCAGTAGATTGGTTTCTCTTCAAATTACTTTTCATGTTGTTCTCATGCCTCACATTTCCCCTCCGCTGGCTCACATCAACGGTCACTACACTAATCCCACTATTTCACACCCTTCCAGTCCGATTCATCCATTTCATGTTGCACCAGCATATTTCTGGGTTTTCATCACACATCCCTCGGCGAGACAGGCGTTGAAAATCTGCCCAATTCGTTTGCTTTGATTACGAGCTTGTTGCAGACCGAAACCTGCAGCATAACCAGAAACACCTCCAAAGCCACAAGTCCCTTTACCGAGCTAGTCAACATTTAGCTAACTATTTTTTCACACGCCCGAGAACCCAACATCCCTGCGCTCCACTACCCAACCCTATATCACGCCGTGTTGCTCCTTTTTTGCCAGTCACTTTTAAATTAAGCAATTTGAAATGTTGACCAGGGAATCTTTCCCTTCCTTTTCTGTACTTTCCTTTCCTTTCCTTCACTTCACTTCCAAACCAGACCGCAAAATGTTGGCCCACAACTTGTGTAGAGTGTCACGGGTTGTAATCGCTCGTTGTAGGTGGCTGTAACTTGGTCAGGAACAGGACCATCCGACCATCCTACCATCGGACCATCGGTTCTTTGGAGGACCAGTTGCAATAGCCGTAAAGATAGCGCCACTGACATAGGGAACACCCACGAGTGGGCGGCGGGATGTGGATGAACCGTGTCGAAGGATGAGTCGATGGCCAACTAACTACAATTTTTTGATTGCCCGTGTTTTGTAAGCGCGCTGGCCATTTGCTTTACCACCTCAACTGCGTCCATGGCCCACGCTCTAGAAATCGCCCTTCCAAAAGGTGGACTTTGGTCAGCTCAGCACTGCCGAGCCATTTTAATTTCACTTTACGGTTTCCAAACACGAAATCCTTTTTGCCACTAGGTACTAGGTGTGCAGCCAGGACTCGTTTTTTATCGTCCTGCACTGCCCTGCTCCCCCGCAGGTGTGTTTGTTTGGGTCCCCTGTTTGTGGGGTATTAAAAAGTGAAATGGTGGAATCCGAAACCCCAAAGCGGACGTAGAAGGATGCCAGTCATATGAGTGTACGGAGAACGAGAAGGGGAGCCATTCCATGCCAGAGATTCACCAAGATTGCTCCTCTCTCCCCGAATTTTAGTTTCCAGGGTCGATTAGGTACGCCGTTCGTTTGGCGGCTTGGGTTACGCAACGATGATCTGAGCACATCTAATCCGGATTAGGTTGCACCTGCGTTAATTCGGTAACCTGCTTACTTCTTCGAAATAAACACAAAATAATTTAATCGGTTTACGACGCCCGTCCGTCCCCTTTATGTTTATAGCAAATTAAATAGGCAATCACAAGCAGCCAACCAAAACGGCAGAAGTCCCATATGAAAGGAGCGCCAAAGGCACGTGGATGGCAAATAAAATAAATAAACTCCGAAGGCAATCTCAATTGAAAGCGACAATATTGTTTTTAATGATTCTCTTAGCCCAGACGCAGCGCCAAAATCTTTGGGGGAAAGGAAAATCTTTTTATTTGACTTTTTTGGCTGCCAAAGGGAGCGGGGCTGGCAAAAACCGTGGAAGACGAGCTGATAGAAAGGAAAATAACACAAAGCATATGCGTGGGTGGCCCACAAAGGCCATGGAAAATCAACAAGGACGAAGCAAATTCTAGACGGGGAAGTGGTCTCAAAATATTCTCGCGATGGCGTGGCAGGAAAATCTTTTGAGCAAACGCACGCCAAAGATAACAATGCAATTTACCCACTTAGTGCATTAGCTTATTAGACTTCGTTCCCCGAATTGAATGTGCTGCCATCGCATTTTCGCAACCGATTTACATTCGACATTTGCTGAATCAGCGCGGCATCATCGCCATCATCATGAGGAGCAAGTGACCACACTAAAGATTACGGGGTAAACAAGAAGTCATAGACTGGTGATTGAGCAGTTCAAAGTTTCTTAGCCAAAGTTGCGCTTAAGAAATCAGAGTAACTTTCCTTCCTATTGCAAACTCTCTTTCACCGTAGTTTGCAATTCATGTGTGTGTGTACTTTTTTCATCAACTGCTATATAGTTATTGAAAACTTTCCGAAACCGAGAACTTGCCAGTTGAACAACAACTGACCAACTGCCCGGGACGAAGACCTCTGAATAAGCAAGGATGTCGAATACGAGTATAAAGCTTGGTGTATTGACTTTTTGGGCTTACATGTACATTCTTAGCACCAGCAGTCTTTCACTTTTTACCATATGGTTTGTTTTAATTGGGTTAAGTGGAATAATGATACGCGTAGCGGATAAAATAGTACCTAAGTATAGAATATTAATGATTTAAAAGATCATTGAGACAGCAATACAAAAATAAATATAATACCTTTAAATACAATTTTTATTAAACTGAAAACAATTTTGTGTGTACAAATATAAGTAGATATAAATTTGGTAGAGAATTTCGAGGTTCCCATAGACTCTAGTGCCCCGCACTCCTTTCTGCAAAGGACAATGGCCAAGGCATGCGTGTTGTTTACGCCCCTCTTGGCGAAATCCTCACCGGCAACATGGGCCACATGGCAACAACTGCAACAATGGCAGCACGGAACGGAGTAGCACCGAATGGAACGGACAGCGGTGAAGGGTTAGACTGGGCAGCCAAGGTGAAGTGATGGCCAGCTGTTGCAACACAGCAGACTGCACTTGTTTAATTAAAAAACTTTCGTTGGAGCTTTAACTATCATTACGCCTAAGGATTGGAGCTCGGCCTCTTGGACCGAGGATCCCTTACTGGCTTGAGGGCGGTGTGGGGTCCGATTAGCTGCTTGCTCTTCTTGACCGTATACTCTAACGTCTCTTCGCTCTGATGCCACTCGTCCGTGGCAAAGAAGACGAAGCCCGCGCGCTCGGCCTTGCGATATGCCAGCAAAGGACCCCGTGATCCAAAGTCATAGTGCAACGGGCGGGGACGATCCGAATCGATGGTGCTTAGGACGGGTGAGAATATGCGCCAAATCTCGCACTGCTCATCGGACCGCATGAAGAGCGTCTGGTCGCCTTGGAACACGTTGAGCAGGTAGCCGGGCAGTCCTTGGAGTCCCTTCGGTCCCCGATCATCCACTCGCAGGTTGATCTCGCTCTCCCGAAGGCAGATATCCTCGCCCTGCCGCTTGAGTCGCATGCGCATAAAGACCTCTTCCGTGGGGAAGGATCGCAGGACCAGCTCGTTTCGAATGTCAGTACTGTCGCTGGGAAAGGTTTCGCAGTCCACCGCCTTGTACTGGATACGCACCTCCGACTTGGTGTCGTTCAAGGCCTTTCCCGCTCGCAGGATGAATGGTACTCCGGACCAACGGCGGTTGTTGATGTGCAGCACCACCAGAGC
This sequence comes from Drosophila mauritiana, assembly GCF_004382145.1. Classification (NCBI taxonomy): domain Eukaryota; kingdom Metazoa; phylum Arthropoda; class Insecta; order Diptera; family Drosophilidae; genus Drosophila; species Drosophila mauritiana. The sequence goes on from NC_046669.1 coordinate 21,429,468, forward strand.
GAATGTGGGCGTAAAGGAGTCCTTAGGGATGTAGGTGTGCTCCGTGTAGCCGCACTTCGCGGGTTCACTCTCCCGCCGGTTGTTGCGGTATTGGGCCAAGACGACGTCGCCTATGTTGGGAGTTAGCACCTGGCGAAGAATCTTCAGCCGTTCGGCGCGCAGGTCGTCAGCAGTGTTGGCGTACGGCTGATCCATAGCCAACATGGCCAGCACCTGGATCATGTGGTTAGTCATCACGTCGCGAATAATGCCGAACTGATTAAAGTAGTCTGCCCGATTCACCGACACCGGCAGCTCACACTTTACGGATATCATCACCGCCGCCACGTGGCGATGGTTCAGGGTCTCGCCCCACAAGTGGTTCGAGTAGCGCAGCGCAAAGAAGTTCTGCATCACCTGACGGCTGAGGAGGTGGTCCATCAGGTAAATCTGCGACTCCCGGAAGCAGTTGCACAGCGAGGTCTGGAAGGCCTTGTAGGAGATGTCGTCCCGCGCGAAGGGCTTCTCCACTATGATTCGGTTCCAGCCCGTGGTCGAGCTGCACTTTCGACTGACATTGAGGGTCACCTGATCGAAAACGATCGGTGGCAGCGCCAGGTAGAAGATCCGATTCGCGCGCACCTGATTGTGCTTTGTCTCCTGGTGGACCATCGCCTCCGTGAGCGCCACGTAGTGCTCCGGCTTGTCGTACTCGCCCTGCACACAGTGCACGGTCGTCCAAAAGAGGTTATACTTCGTGGGGTCCCGATGCTTGTCCAGCTCCATGTAAGGAAGAATCTGCAGCCGGTACGTCTTTGTCTGCAGCGGGGACCGGGTGAAGGTAAATATTTTGGTGGCCTGGGGCATCCGATTCTCCCGGAAGAGAGACCAAAGCGCCGGAAACACTTTCTTTTTCGCCAATCCGCCTGAGGCTCCGAAGACCACGATGGAATACGCCTCATCATTGTTGGGGTCCATGGAAATCATTTCGGGTAATTAAATTGAAGTATAATTTTTAGAGAATAAAAGAAAGCAAGGTAACGTCAAATTTTGGCCAAGAATAAATAGTCTTAATTTTAAAGGATCAGTGATAGATATTGCCTGGAGGTATAGACTGAGGCAAAAATCGTAAACCACACATTTGCTTTATTTAAATAACAGTTTTTAATCGGGCATTTATTAAACCATGCTCGGTTTTCCATATTTGTTGCTTTTGAACTTGACTATGGAGGGGTTTAATCCGTTTTTACCTTGTGAATAAGATCACACAAATAAGAAATTTTCTGGATATTTTAGCAAATTGTAAAATATAGTAAAATTCGTTCCGGAAGAACAAAAGCAATGTAAAGACCCAACTCTAAAATACCCGATTCTTAACTTGAGTCTTTAGATTTACTCTTCTCTATTGCGTAATAGAATACTTTTAAATTGGTGTAAATTACATCAATCACGTCATATTATTTTAATCTACAGCAACTAAGCAAAATCAGTCTCGAAAAAAGTATTTTAATCTTAGTCTATATCATACCTATACCTCCCGCACTCTTTCTCCAGCTGAGTAACGGGTATCCGATAGTTGAGTAGCCCGACTAAATCGTTCTCTCTCGTGTTAGACTGATAAACAACGAAGGAATAGGAATTCGTTCAAACTACATTTTTAAGAATTGAATTTCAGATTTTTAACACTTTTATCGATAAATAGACAAGTTCAACATAAGGATTTAAGCCTGAATATTTTCAACGAACTAAACGCTCTTCCTAGCAGCAAAAATAAAATATTTTTAGTCAACAGGCCAGACCACTAATCCGGAAAGGGGATTTAAGCTCGGAAGGCTGCTGAACAGGAAGGTTCTGGCTAGCAGATAAACTGTTTGGAGCACGGATGGGGTCGCAATAAGCCTCAAGTTCCCATAAACGCACCCGAGATGTGCAGCAGCCCTTTCTTGCCCTGCAATTCAAATTCAATCAATTCAAATTCCCTAATCCACCCTTGAAGTGCAAGTGAGCGACCCAAGGGAGCCGAACTGCAGTGGCATTTCTATTTCCCTGCGTGCCACACATGTGAGATCCGGAGCAGCTAATATGAGTGGCCTCCTATTGCGATTCCTATTCCTATGCCCCATCCAACCGGATACTGGAATGATGCTTTGATGCCGCAGTGGACGGGCCTTTTTAGTTTGCTATAGGAAGAACCGCATTGAAAATCTAGCTCTCAAATGGGAAAGCCCTTTTACGAAAATATAATGTAAAAGTCGAGACGAATATTCTATTCTGCTCCCGTTTATTGGTTCATGCTGGACCATTAAGGGTCCATCTTTTAGGTAGGAGCTGCAGTTGTCGCCTCCGCGCCTGCTGCTGGTGTAGATCCTGTGGCACCAGGCTTCTTCTTCGGCTTGACTTTAAGGCATTTATTTTTTTTTGGGGCCAACTTAAGAGGGGGCTTACACTTTTTTGTCCTCGTCATTGATACTTCTACAGTGAAGCAGCACACCAGCATCATCAGCGTGATGATGCAAAAGAGAGCCAGGGAGATCTTCATAGCGCAGCAAATCCAGAGGGTCTAAGAGCTCATATTCACGATCGCGGCACATTCATTCACTGCGTGCTATGTAATTGGGTGGAGCTAAATCTATTAGGCTGCTGACATTTCATGGTGCCTTACGGTATATTTAATGCTTTTAACTTCTTTTAACCAGATAATTTAATTTATTCCCATCAGTTTTTCACATTCGGGATGCAGTCCACATTAATCCACAGTCCACATTAAAAGCAGAACATTCAATCGGAAGAGAAATCGGCAAGTCGAAGCTTAATTAAACATTAAAATTATCAATAGCTAGTATATGATATAGTCGTCCGATTTTGATCAAGTTAAAACCAAAATTTTTTATGGTAGCATTCGTAGGTCAGACTCATAGGAATAGAATTATAAAGGAAATAGTTAATCGGAAACTTTAAAACTGAGAGACTAGACAAACAGACGGACATTTAAATGATCGCAAATGTAATCTGCGGTTTTAACTTCTGGCTAAAATCAAGAGTTCTTTGTAGCTCACAAAGTGTTTAATAATAATACATTTTAAAATTGCATAAATGCCCATTGCCTATAAGTAAACTTTGTGACGGCGTTGTGACGGTTTTAGATTCAATTTAAGTGCTTTTTTCTTGACTTCGCAAGAAAAGTCCAGAAATTAGTAAAACAAATAAGAACTAGAAACGCGTTAAAGAAAACAAACCGAAGAAACGTGCCGCACGAATCGAAATCAGGACTAATTCAACTTGAACTTTTTGTATTTCCCTCCATTTTCTGACCGAACTCATTTTCCTGTGTTTCTACGTGCTTGTCAAACTCTGGGCAATCAATATGGAAGGAGTAGTGCAGAGATTAGTTGCCAGGATATGGCAGAAAAGCCTCTCGTATTGGACATCTTGAGCTGCAAGAGGAGGCTGTTACCGCTGTTAATTGGCTTTGTTTATGAACTAACCCGGAGTACCCTTGGAATTCACAATCCCCTTGCAAAAACGGCTTACGAGTACTAGCCACATCCAACAGCCATTCCAGTTACACCTGGCGTATGCTTGATATTTTCCCATAATCATGGTCGGGCATTGGTCAAGTGAGCTTGGACTTACAACCGAATAAGGACAGAGACTAACATTTGAATAAGATAAGTTCCATTCAATATACAGGCATCCTTGTGATTGATTCCGGATGAAGTGCGTTCGACACAAGTATTAATTGCCAAGTGCAAGGAAACTAATAGCTGGCAAAATCAAGTTAAGGAGTAATAAGGATAACAGAAACGAATTTAATTATAGAATCTGATGGTAATGTTTCTTGCTGATGCTCTGGTTGCTGTAATTTCTGGTTCTCATTTCAATTTTTTTTCTTATTTAGTCAATGGTATTTACAAATATCTATTCGTAATTAGTAATGATCTGGTTTTTATAAAAAAAAATAAAGTTAACAACAGATTGGCCAATGATGTCAAATTTCGGCCTTGGCCACTTTTTTATATGTAATATGAGTGATATGAATATATTCTTGCTCTGGATCATAACAGACAAATTAGTTGAATCATCTCGAATCCGGCACATCAGCCATGGATTCTTGACCTTTTCAATGACACAGCAAGAAGATGTGCCATACCTCAATTTACTGAGGCTCCTTCCTTCAGTAGCCCAACTGGCGCCCCTTGAAAGTCAATTTCAATCAGCAAACAAAGGAAATTTCTAGGCCAGAACATAAACACAAACAGAATAGTGGTCAATGAGCCCAAAACAGGAAGAGCTCCGGATGGATGGCCTAGCCAAAGTGTCTGAGACTTGTGAGATGCGCACGAGCCTGACCTAGGCGAAACTTTGCCAACGATTTATGCACCGACTAAGCATTTTAAACACATGCATAAATCAGAAACGTACAGGACCAAGGGTGGGCTGAAATATTCGGCAAACAGTTGCTTAAAGCCAAAGTTTTTAAATGACCCATGGAACAGATCAGGCGGGAAGGGGCTTCTCTCCCGATGATGTGTGACAGTTTGTGGGAAATTGAAAAGACATGGGGCGAATATGGAGACGCCTTCGACTTAGACACACCATTAAGCTCATAATTGCCTCATAAAGATAGGCAAAATCCAAGGGCGGTCTGGGAGCCCAGAATATGTGCCATCTGCCACGAGATTATTGTGCTTTATTCGCTTTCATTTGCTCTCTCCGGGATCACATAAAATTTAATTAAATTGTTTTATTGCATTCAGGCCAAATGGCATTCCTTAAACGAACTGCCATCAACTTCAGCGTTTCGTGGGCCACGACCCACAAGCCGTACAAAAGAAGAGAGTCGAAAAAATCCCTGTTCGCATAATTAAAGGAAGCCGCAGGAGCGACTCCCAACATTCTTGTGGCTAATCTTTCATGGGATTCCGCAGCCACAAAAGCGGAATCGTTGGGTCCACATTCATCAAATGAATCAAGATTTGTTGGCACTGCGATATCTGCATTTGAAAAGAGCAGAGTGTTTGCGAAATTAACTAAGTAGTTGGGCTATTTAAATGTACATATGTTTTACCGATATCAACGGGAGTGTCAGTGCTATATTATTTTACTTCGAAAGCAATCGAAATTTCGACCCTCAGGTTAACAGTTGGCCATCTCTTAGTATACAGTTGACCTTTGAACGCAATGTTATGAGCAATTTCAGCAGTAATTCCGTGAAATTGAAGGACCCTCTGTAGACTTGACAGGTAAATTGTTGGGTAAGGTTAGTATAAATCGATAAGGGCGTGAAACTAAATAATTAAGTAAGGCTTAATCCACCTTATTCTAACTCGTACTGAAAGGGGAAAGTGGTCCTACAACCTTGGACAGAAACTGGTAGCCCCTCGCACAAATGGCAAATGGCACACAAAGAGGGCCCAGAATGAAAGGAACTCATTGGCATATCTACATATTTCTGGTTCAATGCATTGCCAGAACGCACACACAGATACATACCAACACATAGACGAGCCCGAAAACAGAATAGCAAACAAACAGGCGAACATCTCTGGCGATTATGCAGTGAAAAAGAGCGGCACCGGGAAAAGTCGGAAATGGAAATGGACTGGCAGAAGGAAAGGAAAGGGGGAGCGTGGAAATCCTCCGCAGGGCAGCCAAACCGAAAGTATTCGAAAGATGCCAATTCATTTGTGCCATAAACAACTACAAACACAATCGGATGGCAACAACAGTTAAGCTGGGACAAGATACTGGATATATCCGCATGGGGATATAGAATGCATATGCACACTGCATATTGGCCAACTATCGATCCGAGCCATTGTAATTTGCAACTTTTCATTTTCCATTTTTTGCGCTCGAAGATAAATTATTATTTGTTGGGGTTGACAGTCAAAGTGAAATGTGAAATAATTTGTGGATTTTCCATTCGGGTCAAATTAAGGAAATTGTTTCCGGGTTCTACGTTCTACATAAATTCTTCTCTGGTAACCAGTGAACTGTTAATATAACACTGGATTCACTGAAATCAGAACCACGCAGAAATTTAGAGAAGTGATGGACTTGATTTTTAAATGCTGGATTTGAAGACTATATAGAAATTTTAGTTAGTTTTAGCCCAAAAATATTTATCTAGGCTTCTGAAAGTTTCATAGACTGCATAAACTGCATGCTCAAAAAAGTTTTTTGTTCATGGATTGCATGAATGCTTTCACTTTCAAAAAAATCACAATATATGTGTTCTTTGCAAGAGTGTGTTTGTTGGGTTTCCCAAAGAGCGACTGCTATTTTCATTTTCCATTTCGCATTTGTTTCCATGTGGGAAGGGTATGCAAATTTTCCTGGCCCGTAAACACAGACTCTTGTAAGTGTGTGTTTTAAGGTGAGTCAAGGCTTTGTCTGAAAAACAGCTAGCACCATGTGAATCACACACTTAAATGTGTTGGACATGCTCTGACGGACTGTCGGTGTTTATGATGAAAAACGGTCCCTATCCCCGCCCTGTTCATCTGCTAAGAGCCCACTTGGCTTTATTATTCGGCAGGAACTCTCGCAAAGTTAGTCATTTATTTTTTGTCCCTTACTACGTTTATGCCATGAGGCTTCACGATTATTGAAGGCATCAATTCAAATCACAGCCCAAATTCAAGACTTATTTGGTTTGAACGTTTACGTAAAGGTAACAATTTGACTTATTACTCTTGTAGTTAACAAGTGGAAAAGTAAGATTTAAAGGCGAAAAAGTGCATAAAGTACATTTTGCAGTTGTTAAAAGTAATAGGGAAGAGTAATTTCCAACGGACTTGTCTGACTTGTTTTCATTTAACCAGAAGTTCCGGCTCCGTTTTCACGCATCCTACCTGAATTCATGATAAACAAAAAATGCGTGAAAAGTTAATGGCATAAACACCGTAGCTGTTTCCAATGTGTGCCTGGACAATGTGTGCAGGATAATTTTATGCGACATGCAACTTCTGAAACTTTAATTGACATCAGCAGGGAGGAGGTGCGGTCAACATGGCTCAGCACGAGGTGACCCACAACAACTGGGACCTAGTCTATAACCGGCTGGCCAAAGGGTTGCAGCTTTCAAATAATCCAGGAGGACTGCTCATCTTTTTCAGACTCATGCTCCAAGATAATTGAGTTTCCTGCCTGCAGCCAGCTCAAGCTGCAAGAACAATAACCGGAGCAGCAGGAGCTACAGAAAATTATTGTATCATTGCGAAACGGAGTGTGCGAATAACCACAGCCCTTCTTCTCGTGCTCATCATCCTGCCATGAATCTGTGATGCGAATTGTCACTTCTTGCAGCTGTCTCCTTGGCACGATTCTCCATGTAAATGCCATTTTCCCAGGACACAGACCGAAAGTGCGTCAAGAAGTGAAAGTGAAGAAACGAGTTCGAAATTCTCCGTTTGCAGCGGGAATGCTGTCCTATTTTGAGGCATCAACCTATTACTTTTTAAGACACTTGGCTTTAATTTTATTTAAGCAACATTTTAGTTTTTACAAACTGTCCACAGAACTGGATTGTCGATGTCCGATGTGATTACAATTTTAATACTAATCGAAATAATCGAATTTTCTGCCCTTATCAACTTATTTTTTTGCATAATGAAGTTGCAGTTTTATGATAGCAGAGGCTAATATTGACAGTCCTTCTTCCCTTAAGACCATTTGTAGGTGTTAAGTGAACATGACTAGATATTAAATATATATTATATACAATAAATATGTCATTAGATCACAAAAGTCAGAGGGAAATGTAAATGATTTTAATTTGTTTTTGATGCGTTCAGAGTGTAATAAGTATTTTTGGGCCCGTGCTGAATCAACAGTTTGGCAACTAAGAGAGAATCGTTAAGAGAGCGGCGTTGCCCTGCTTTGCCGACGCGGACCACTCGTTCCGACCCGAATTGTTTCGGCCCGGCCGAAAAGGGGAGCCGACAAAGAGGCGAACTGTTGCGGGTGGCTGAAGTTTAAGGACGGACCGCTCGCCTTCAGTTCCGTGCGAATTGGCGTTGGGTGTGGACGCGAGTGGCGGAAGCAGGCGGCGTCGATATATACGACCTCTTCCATCTTTCGTGATGCGGCATTAGAAGCTGGCAGCTCAGAGATTCCCGCAAAGTTCAAGTGACAATTTGCCAGCCAGCAACAACTTTCCGACGCAGGCAACGCAAATTGAATTCGATTCGATTCGATTGTCTCTCGATCTTCATCGATTCATTACGCACAGGAAAAGAGGGCGAACCATAAAGTTCTGGTGAAAAAGTTTCCTGGGCTCCGTTGTCGTGGCAAAGCAACCGAAACCAAACCGAAATTTCTCAAATGAGCTTTGTTAACGACGGGCCAAACCAATTAACAGAATTCGTTCTTGTGTAATAAATAAATTGCAAACAATTATAACTTGCAGTCCACTCAGGCATATTCAAATGAAATGTGCCACAAAATGTTTACGGCCATTGCAACTCAAAGCGACAAGGTGTTGTGGCAGTGGCAGGAAAACTAAAAGAAAGCCGTAAGGCTTGACCCAAAATTAATAACTGATAAAAGCAGGTAAGGCAAAACACCAGCTTAATTGCGGATTAAGGATATTCCAAATATTTTATAAGAAGTGACAAGAAATTGTTAATTATTTAAAAATATATATCAAATACTAATAATATAGCCCTACAAACTAAACAAAATTTTCCAAATTTTAGTTTACTAATGTCGTAACTTAAACAAATTCTAGTAACTTAACTTAACCAAATGACCAACATTAATCATGTATCTTAACTAAACATTATACTATAGCAAAAGTAAACATCTTTAATTAAGATAAAATTGTCAGTCAAGCCACCAAAAAAACAAGAAAACTTCCAAATCAAAACCCACACAGCCCAAATTTGACACTTTTTCAAAGAACAAATAAAAAAGTGTCACAGCATATTTCTTCTTTGAACCTCTATTAAGTTCGGCAGCACATTACAATTATAAATCAATCAATATTCTTCAAAGAACCCACTTTCATTAAAGACAGAACCTAAGAAATCAGATTTTTAAATCTCCCACACATTTTTCTTGCTCGCATTCCTTCCGTAACCCAAAAAAAAAAAACCAACTTCGCCCATTACCTATGCCAAGGAAAAAGGGCAATCCACACTGGCAATGCCAAAAAAAGCATGTGTGTATTAGGGAAAAAGAATGAAGGTTTCCCAAGTGCCACGCCGTGTGTTATTTGAACACCTTTAATTAATTAAACGGCACAGCTCCCAAGTGCGTGCCACCTAAAACTTCTTGCGGAAAAGCGGTTCCGCGGGTGCCGGAATCTTTCTTGGGAGGCTGCGAACTCAACAGCGTGAGCATGATTATTATTTTATTTCATGTTGCGGCTTTTAAGTAACAGACTTAGCACAATCGCATGCTGAAAATCCCGGCTATACGCCCCCGGGGTCTGCGACCCAGCGAGTGCTTTTGTCCCAAAGCGTGCCGCATTTATACCAATTTGAAAAGCGCGGCTAACTTTCGCGCCAACCTCATGATTATATATTTATTTGATTTTTCCGGTCTGCGGTGGCTGGTGGCTCCTTCCAGCCCCCGAGCGCGGCGCTCCATCTTTGGGGTTCGTTGCCCAGAAAGTATTTACATAAAATCTAATCAAAAGGCAGGCCACATTATCTGCTCGGACTGCCGCCTCATGAAAATTTCAATAAGACTTTGACACAGATACGAATCCACGTGCATATGTTGGTGTACATAAATATACAAGTAAATATATGGCAACGTATATGAACATGTGACCTGCACCTCAGCTACAACCCCGCATCGTTTAGTAAAAGACGTTTCAGGACTCGAGCAACTCTAAAAGCGTTTTTAATAATTCACAACTTTGTATTTTGCTGCTTGTCTGCCAAGGCGGCGAAAAACTCTTTAAGGTCTTGTTGAATTTATTTGTATTTCCACATTTTAAAGAAATCTGTGCAATAGAGTGTATACAAAAATATTTCTAAGTTATTCAAGCAGAAAATATGAATAATTTGAATTGGAGGAAGGGAGGAAACTATAGTCAATTTCCTCGACTATCTGATACACGTTTTGGCACATCGATACAAATGTTTCATAATTGTGGATGTGACAGTTTTAGCGGTTTGTGGGCGTTGGGGGACGTGTCATATCGAAATAAGTCGGCAAGACAAATATATGAATGAAAAAAATCCAAACATTTTTAAAAGTAAGGGGCCTGACACTTTCCCGACAATTAGTGGTCAAGATGTTTTTGGCATATCGATAGAAAGGCACAAGTTAAATATTAAAATGAAAAAAATCAAAACATTTTTAAAAGTGTGGGCGTGACAGCTTTGGGCTATGGAGTGGGCGTGGCCAACTCAAATATTAAAATTAAAAAAATCCAAACATTTCTTAAAAGTGTGGGCGTAAAAGTACACGTTTACACGTTATCTACTTTTATATATGGGATTCATTCTACCTGTTACATAAACTTTAGCAATTCTTTACGACCTCTTACTCTACGAGTAATTGGTGTAAAAATTGTTCAACGATCATAATCGATAAATCACCGAAATCTCTTGGGTATTTAGGCAAATAAAGTGGGCATATGCCCAAACAGATTAATTTATCTTTATGCACAGAACCAGCGGGTTCCTATCTGATTGAAAATATGTGTTAGTCGGGGAAACTGTGACATTTTATTTTCCTTTAATATAGCCGCAAAAAATACATTAAAGAAAATTGGAAGGGAGGAATCAAAATTAATGCAGTTAAGCCCGGCAATGTAATCAATGAAATATTGATATTTTTAATGTTTAATCTTTTCAATTAAATTGGCAATGATTTACGCTGTCCACCCGAAGATGTTTGGCCACCGAATTGAAATGACACATTAAACCCCGATACGAAACGTTGCGACATGGCAGCGGAATTGTAAATGATGTTGTCGCATAAATCAATTAAAATGGTAATTGAAAAATAATTAAATATACAAATTAAGTTGCAAGTTGCTTGGGCTCATCTGCATTAATATGCCCAGTGATTTAATGAATAAGTCTGCTTGTGCTTTCCACGGGGAGCTCGGCACACGCTGGGCCTCAATCGTTCTGCTAATAAATATCCGAACCCATCCATTAGCTTCCCATTTTAAATTACGTATACGCCCCGCTGCCGCACAGATACAATAGAGTTTGTTTTTAAAGGCATTCACAGGCCAAGTGAGTATTTATTTAGTATATGCCAAGGGCGCATAAAACTATTCAACTAATTGCGGTAATTTCGTTTCCATAACGCATACGCCTCGTGGACCCGTTGAAGTGCCCCCTAATTGGTTCGGTAAGCTGCCTCCGTGGCACAAAATGCCATTATAAGCTCTTAACGAACACAATAACAATGAATTCGATCAAGAGGAAATCATTTCAATTTGGTATTTTCATTTGGTATGCACAATTTCTGGCTTTCCATTCGATCTGCCTTCCCGATGCATATACATTTTAATGCATTCGCTTAATTGAATGCCCCGAAAGGGGCTGGGGACATTCATCCACCAATCAATCAATCAGCGGGCGTGATGAAAATTATTTTAAGAGCCAAAAAACACTCGCAGCATTCAAAGTCGGAGCAAAGGAAAGTAAAGAACTGTAAAGGAAAGTTCGAGCTGCGGTTTGCATAATAATGGGATATGCCAAGGCCGGCCAGGAATGCGGGTTCTCTGGGCTCTCAACTGACTTCTTCCCGGCCAACAGTACGTGCCGCCGTCACTGAGCAGAATCGGATGGATAGTTCGGTGGATTTGGTTAGACTCTGGCCACTCAACCGCAACGGAGATACAAATTAGCAGCTGCAGGAATTCTTCAAATTTGTTTAGCAACTGGAAAGATTTGAACTACCACAAAGCAGTAATTCAATATTAGTTAACTTTCAACTTTCGAAACGCGAAAGCAAACAGAGGTGACTGGCCTGCCTACTTATGAGGGCTAAGAAAGCACTTTCGGCTTAGGGCGTGAAGCAAATGGAGCGTGGTGCATGTTAATTGAAAACACAAGCCGACTGACAAGACCTCCGGCTCCGTTTATCCGAAAACGGAAGCATTCTGGTCAGTTTTTCTGCTGGTTTCCCTGATTTGCATAATATGCTAATTACGACACACTTTCCAGCGCATAAATCATTCATTAATCATCCAATTCATGTGCGGGCTCTTCAATTAGACCCTGAACTATTCGTCTGCTTAAGCTGGTTCTGTCGACTCAATGTGCATAATTTTCTGTGCTAAGATTTTAATTTCAGCTTTAGAACTCGTGTGTCTGTGCGCGATATAACAGAAGATGATGCTTACACATTTTAGCGAAATAAGGTATAGGGAACATTGTCATGCGTGGACTGTTTAATTACTTTAGGTGTTCTGAAAGAAAATGAAAACAAACCGAACATTTTAATAGAAAATAATATCATATTTCACGAATATTTTAATAACAATTTTTACGATCAATAATGCATAAATATAAGTTTATAGATAATAATAAGCAAGTATAGTCATATAGTATAGTATAGATAGTTTTAGGAAACTACGAATTTTGTGTTTGCATTTAAGATTAAAGTTTAAATGTAACTTATATTGCGCCTCAATAGCATTTGTTTCTGGTGTGTCCATTAAAACCTAAACCAGCAATTTTATCCAGGTTTTCCAGTTGATCTCCTCTTTTCACGCTCCATTTGCACTTCAATCCCTAGCCAATCCCCACTGTATGTGCAGTGTGCTGTACTGGCTGTTGGCTGCAAACGCATAAAAAATTGTTGCCACATCACTCACTCAGCTTGGACGCGACGGCGGCAGCTGCTTTTCACCGCTTTTCTTTTGCATTTTCCCCGAGCAGAGAAGGAGGAAGAGGAGGAGGATGGTGGAGAGAGCAGTGGGTTTTGGGACACTTACAATATGCCATCGCGGCCCTGGCAGGCTGCAGTCAAAGGCATCTCATCAGCAGCGGTTGCGCCCCCCGTTCCCCGGAAGTTTTGCTCTCAAAAATGTGTATGCCATGCGGTTGGGATAAGGGTCAAAGGGCAGGGAGCCTATTACATTATCACTGTACCCTTTGCGATTGGCAGGCGATTTTTTATTGGCCCAGTGCCGGCTAAAATAAGGACGAAAGCCTTGAGTATGACTTTGTACGACTTTTAATTACATACTTTGTAGGCAACATTATCGGGAGCTACAAAGCAAGCACTCAACGCACAAAATTCCGTAGCCAAGTTCGCTTTATGCGTGCTTATAACTACTCTCTTTACTACTTTTTAGCTTCGCGGGACACTTAAAGTTGATGCAAAAATGCGAGCGGAATTGGAATTGAAATGGAAATGGGAATGCAGCTGAGTCTCCACACTGAAAGCTATTTCAATGGTGCCCCGTGAAATTCCCGCCCCCACATCCACATCCTGCGGCGCCTCGCCGACCCAATTCTATTCACAATTTCGAGCCTATTCCGGGTGCTAAAGCACACACGGCGCCATCGGAACTCGGAAATCTGGCAGAAATCTGGTACAACTTTTCGCTCTTAAAAATGTATGGAGTTGAAGGGGGAAAGTGAATGGGCGGGAAGGGAACCTCTAAGCTATTTCATTACATTTGATGGAAAATTATCAGTGGATAAGTTTTGTATTAAAACTACTCGTTTCATCTTTGCGAAGAACAAGTGTACAAAAACTTAAATTAACGAAGCGTGGATTTTCTAAAAAATTTTAATATTATAACAGCCAGCCAAAAAAACACATCAACCTTAAAAAAGCAATAAAATAGTGCTTATAAAAAACATGAATTCTTTGTACGAAAACAAATCTGATTTTGAATCTGCAAATTAATCTCAGCGAAAAGACTCAGCATCAAAATCAGTCCAAGCGGGCGATCTCCGCACAAAAGCTGGATCCTTAGCAGCCTTGGTCACAACACCGACACCAAGATAGCATTACTCACTTCCACTTCACACTACCACAACCCACTCCACACTCCACACACATAGTACGGAAATTTCTCGTGTTGCTGTCATCGTTATTTGCACGCTTTTGACACTTTTAATAACCGCAAAACCGTAAATACCGCCAACCACAGCGACGTAAACCAAAGCCAGCCCTAGCAACCCAACCCCAGCCATCTGGCTTCTGTTTAGGATGAGCAAGTGCAACAGCAGTTGGGCCACACGTTTGCATGCATATCCATCAAATGGAAAGAAAACATGGCGCCACCCGGCAGGACCTCCACTCGGTTCGGCTGAGACAACGACCTGGAACCAGCTAATTTCCGCAATCAGAAACCCACTTACCGGGCCAAAGCACATAAACAATGCACCTTAGGGCCCGCGACAACGGGTATGTTGGGCAAGGACAATAGGTGGATGCAAGGACAAGGGCAATCGTCGGTGGCGATATGACGCTGCTCATGGAAGTGTAATGCGTCCTGGGGTGTCACGCTCCTCAGGCTATGCAAGTTCACTAGCGGAAGTCCCGTATGAACCGAAGAAATAGTTACTTAAGACATTAATATATACCTGGACAAATATATTAAGAAGTTCGGTTCAAGTATATGCTCACTTCAGTGTGAAACGTTAATTTAATAATATATTTTCAAAACAAAAAACATTCTGTGTAAATCAAGGAATCCATCAAGGATATGCTTTGATAAGTTGTAAACATTTTGTTTTCCAGATCTTTTCAGTACGTATGCCTACGTACCGCCAAAATAATATAAGAACTTGGATTCCCGGGTTAGTTTTTCCGTTTTTGCTCCTGTTTTATGTGCATGATGACAGGCGACACCTTTACGAGTGGGTTAAACAATGGGCTAGGCTAGGTGGGAAAGCCAACTGGCCAATCATCGGCCAAAACAAGCTGTCAACAACAGCTGGCCATCGACACTAAGATACTTTTAGTTTGACTTTTAATTGGATTTTGATGGAGCAGACTCAAGGGCGCGAGGTGGAAGGACAAACGGTATGGGGCGTTGGCAGTGACTTTCCACAACAATAATTATTTGCCAGCCATTGAAAAACAATTTCCCTTTCGATTTCCCCAGCACATTTCTGCCGACTTTCTTCTCGAGTCGCCCTTTTCCCTTGCCATCGCCCGGCCATTTTCGCGATTTCCCTTCGTAAATGTTTTTACCGGAAATTGTTGCAATTTATGATTTAATTTATGTTCATTTTAAATGTCGGCAGCAGCCGCTGACGCTCCTGCCGGCGACCTTTGTGCCCGACTGGCATATAAATGCGGCTGATTATCGGGCGGAATGAAGTTCTGCGGCACCTTTGCGCAGGATATGCAGGGAATCAATGGAGACAATCAGGCGATTCATTTGTGGCCATCCGAAGTCAATTGGCAGTGTTAAAGGATGTGGTAGTAGGACTGTTGAAATACTCAAAATCAGTAAGAACTGAGCGGGGCATGTACGTGAACTTTCGAATAAATTACCTACCCCCTCCCCCATCATATTCTCCAACTGTTTGCTTTCGCAATTAAGTTTCCTGTTCCTGTGTCGCTACTTTGGTTTACTTTAACTGTCAGAACCATCGCTGATGTGGGCAGAAAGTGACGTGGAAACTGAAAAGAAAGTGAAAGAAATCGAGACACGCATGACTGCATTCTTGACTGGCATACGTGAGTGGGTGGGTGGTATCCCCCACCTGACAGCGTCATCAAAATAGATGTCACAAGATGGAGATGGAGACGGAGATGGAGATGAAGATGACGAGCAGCGGCAGAAGGGGAATGCCCCTAAAACTGCTGGCGTGTGTCGAATGACTCTGGGAAAATGAAGGAAGCAAATAAGAAAATGATTTGCACATCAGACCCTCCTTCAATCAAAGTGAGCGGTTGCCTAGTGCTACCCCTCCCCTTCGTGATTTTACAGGCGTTTTTCAAACGTTTCATTTATTTTTGTCAAATTTGGCTCTGGATAAAGAACATTTGACTTGGCATCAAATTGAATATTAAACTGCAAGAAATTAATGGAAGGATGAATGAGTGGCAGGGCAAGCAGAGGAGATATGCAGGAGAACCTAGAGGGAGGAAAACATAGTGGGAAATGACCAAAACCCAAGGAAATTGGCTTCAACCATGATCCATAGGGTTGCCATAAATAAGAAACATGCAAAGATGATTCCATCTTCTTCAGTAGTAAATCTCATCTCGAAGGAAAAGCAAAGAAAAATCCAGTGTTTTGTTTGTTAGTTTGATCCGAATATTCAACAGAGTACAAATTCATTTCGAATATTCCAGAAAATATATGTTATGTTTATCATTTGGGTTGGGTGGCTTAAAAATAATTTTAACGCTATACCAAAAAACTGGCAGACGTCTGGCATATCACATGCCCTCCCCTTTGAGTAAAGAAGAAAATTATAGAAATTCTAATTTGAAGACTTGGAAAAGTCTTAAGACCTAAGCTTCCAGGAAGTGTGAATAAAGCTTCTGCGGGCCTTATCTGAAAATAAGAGGCTCAAAAGACAGCGCGGCAATTTGGAAACTGAGCAAAAAGTTTTTTGTCCCTGGCGAACCTCGAAGAAACTTTGCCTGTCTGCCAAATTTCCTGGCAGGACCGCTTTGTCGCAGCGTGTTCCTACCACATGTGGCATGGGGAAAGGGGCGTGAAAGGGGGTGGTGCGCGGCATTATGTTTTTCGCGGCCGCCTTTTGGATCACCTGTCGAGCGTGAAGGTGCGATGTGCCGCCCAATAAATCACTGGCGCACAATCGGCCCGGCCGATTAATCAAAAATGTTTCAAATAAATCATCGGTGGGAGCGGAGGTTTATCCCAGACTCAGCCACAATTAAAACAAAAAGCCCAGCCAGCCACTCTGGCAAAGGGATATAATCAAGCCATTAAGCTGCCGACAGGATGACGTCAAGCGAAGCCATCACCAGGACATTTAAGTCGTCAGCTTGCCTAACTGCTCAAATATCCTGAGAGGATCGAGGGGCGGACTTATGAGCTGCCAAGTGTGTGTAGATTAAGTTGAAAGTTGCTCGGCAGAGAAGCATTTTAAGAATGTTTATTAAGCGCAGTTAATACGATAATTTGAATAAAGTGTAAATAGCACACCCGACCCAACTCTGGGTGGGAGAGTTGAGCCTGCTTAGGGGACTTATTGGAGGAAAGTTTGTGGTTTGACTAAGAAGAGCCCCTTCTGCGTTTGAAAAAACGCTTTCAGGCCATTTCTCTTACTCAAATCTGCAGCTGCCAAATGTTTTCCGGCCTTCCGTGATGGATTGTTTTCAGCAATCAATGCCAGGCAACTAATTGAGTTCGGTGACCTCACCGTCAATTAATCATACAATGCTGGGCCAAACACTCAAATATTTTGCTTCCTGCTTCAAACCTGTTTAAACGGGCAAATGGTCAAATTTAGTCAAGTATACGCCATGTTGTGCACTTACAAAAAGCCAATCCTGCCAATGTACAGAGTTGTTAGAGGGGCAGTTTGGCTTTGGTCTGGGGTTGCTCATGCTCATGGTTAACTTGCTCCAGAACCAGCAACATCAGCAGCCAGCAAACGCATTGGAATGAAAACCAAATCCCCAAGCCGAAAAAGCAAATGGCCAAGTGCAAGACGGCTAGCAAATGCTTACTGACGATTAGCTTCCCTGCGTTCGACGTGCAAAGTTCCCGGCCATAAAAGATTTATGCAGCGGAAATTGAAAAGCGAGCAGGGAAATCACGAAGAACAGGGAAATCGGGCATCTGAGGGCAGAGAAAAGTATGGCAAAGCTGGAAAACGCACAACTCATTGACACGGCACTGCTCTTACAGAAGTGCTCCCCTTCACTGGCGACTCAAAATGCTTGTCAATTAAATTCAATTTATTAATTTAAATTATTTGCGCTTCAAGTGGCCAGCAGTAGAAAAGGAAAAACTGTCAGAGGAAGCCAACGGACGGAAAATCTGTCAACCAACGGACTAGACCGAAAGCTATGGCCCCCCAACCAGATCCAACTTTCGAGATGGCTAAGTGGTCCAAAGGAATTTGATTGATGGGCGGGGAATGGCAAGAAAGTGGGAAATGGCGAAAAGCCTATGAAGCTAACTGTTGAGGACAGAACCAATAAAAAGTCTAGTATTCGTAGGAATCAGTACTAATTCAATGTCCAATGATTCTCTGCATTAGGTCGAAGTAGCCACTTGTTTACAGAAAACCTTGGAGCTGAGCATGTCACTCAAATTCAATTATTTTAAAATGTTCTCAACTCCCCAAATCGACCATTATTTTAATGCGTGAAATGCATTACAAGCGTGTATTAAAGTCATGAAGAAAAATCGTCCAACCAACCAAGCACTTAGCTTCTACAGAGAAGGGGTTTATAATAATCAAAACAGGATCGCACGATTGCTTCTAATGGAACGTACCAACGAATCGATATGTAATCAAGCCTCGTTGACGCATCTTAGCCGTTTAATGGACACCAAACGGAAAAGGGCCCGAACCCGAAACGGGAAAGTATCGCGACCATCCCGTTCCCGAAATATAATTAAGTGCCGTGTATAAGGAAAATGGTTCTCATATGTCAAAATCAACGCAGGCAGCTGTTCGACGGCCTGTTTGCCGTCCCTTGTGTTTGCTCTTGGCCTAATGCTTTTTATGTTGCCTACTTTTCCGGGCGCCAAGTCGATTTTTATGTACAGGCCAAAATGAGCCGTGAAAAGTTGAGCAAAGGAGGAAGACCATCAAAGTTCAAGTGAGGCACGATTTCTCCAGGAGCTGGTATCCAGGGTAGCTTTGGCACCTCATCGCATAGATCACACGTACACAATGATGTTAATAGTGTCGTAAAAACTACCACCTTGTGGCCCACCTGCACAGATGATGCTCTCCTTTGACGCAAATATTGACTACACAGAGGTGACCCCAGCGACCCCACTAGGAAACATGGTGGGATGATAATAAATCGACGTTTGGTCGCCAAAGTGAGGGCAGAAAATTAAAACATTTCACCTGGCGTGATGTTGACAAATTAGAGCCTTCCCATGGCATCAGGCTGACAAAAGTGGTTGCTCCTCTTCACCCCCTCAGCACTGACCCCCGCTGACACTGTCACCTGTCGTATCCTTTCAATGCATGTACACTTTACCAACGCCTCCCTCCCGTGCCAGCGGCCCCCACTCCACTTGCCCCGATTGGAAAGAGGGAGCCGACAACTTTACAGCCCGGCAGTTGAAGCTTCGGCAGATTATCGGTTAAATAAATAGACAAATTGATTTTAATGGAATTGGATACACCAGCCAAGCGACCAACGAGCGCCGCCTCCGATGTCCGCTGTCCGCTGTCCGATGTCCAATGTCCTGTTCCTGGACAAATGGACCCATGGACACAAGGACACATGCCACACGCAGGCACACTGCTGGCCACCGGCGACAAAAGCTGCGACGAACCTCATTGGACATGACCCGACCCAGTTGTGCAAACATATTTTCGTGTAATTTTGTCTCGGCTCGTATACTTTTTATATGATGACCATGTTGCTCTTGTTGTTCTAGATCGTCCTGCTCTAGTGGTGCTGTGGGTAAATACTATTACAAAAGTTACAGGATGAACTTAACGCAGAGTATTACGATGAATTTAGAATTAAAAAAATTCCCTGCGCATGTAGATAAACATGATGATTTACGTAGATCCTATAACTTGAATATTGAGTTGGAACTGTATTACACTTTGCCAGTTCTTACTGTACTTCATCCCTAAAGCGCACACGTCGCAAAGAACATTATTAAGAATGTTCTTGTCAAATACAATCGGAAATGGTAATAATAGTCTTTGTATTTATTCATTAAAACGATGATAACTGTTTCAGCCAACCACGCTTTCATATTCAAATTTCCTTCATTTCACAGAGCTATGGGTCACATGTATCCATGTACACTGCGAAATGGGGCGACGTTTCCAGTGGAGGTGGAATAACTTTTAATGACACGCTTTGTATGCGAACGAGTGTTACATATGACTCACATTATCAAAGAACCCAGCAGCTACAACTTCGGCTGGAGTCCCTCGGAATTCTGAGCCGCTCCTTCGGCGGCGGATCAGTGGCTCAACGTGGAGCACTGTCATGGCAACGTGTCCAAGTTTGGCTTCTGTGTGTGTCACCCATCCTGTAGCTAATACTCTTCGCTGCCACATGTCCTGGGCGACCATCCTGCCCATCCATCCACTCCCCTGCGCTAACTATCACGAGTTTCACTTAATTGCACTCGAAAAACTATGCATGTGGATTGCTCTCAACTTGTCTGCTAAGTGAGCTGCCGGAGACAGTGGGGAATGTGAGAAAACAAAGCAGAGTGCGTGAAACACTCAACCAAAATACGCTATAAACTAACATTTATGCAGTTTTGAATCAATTAAAAACCACGAAAGCACGAAAATGAGCCCTACGGTTTTAAGAATGAGGACAGAAGAATATCAGAACTACTTTTGGAAATCACTGTTCACTCTAATAATCTTGTAATATTCCCAGGAAACCTATATTCATCTAATAATACCAAGTATAAATCAAACGTGCTGGTAAACATTGAGACTTGCCTCTTTCATATTCATTTTTAATTTCGTCTTGACCTTTATCGTTTTTTTACGTATATCCGATCCATACACAATTTTTTCAACTGTATGGGGTATTAGTTTTCGCTTTCATTGATGCAAACAGTTTTGACAGAACATCAGATGCACACACTCAGACTGGGCGGGATAACCGAACTTGGGAACTGGGAGCACAGACCGTATCAGGATCTGGCTTCCTGGTCCTAGCATAGAGAAACTTTTTTGCCCGCGTGCTGTTTCACTTTTGTCTTTTGGGGGAGCAAGCGGTTAAGGCCCCATCCGCAATCGGTCCCCTTAACCCTTGAGCAGCCAAAACTGTTGTCAGCCGTTGAAAGTTGCTCACGCATAAGCAGTAACCAGCAGCCAGGAGCTGACATCCTCTACGAAACACCGGACCGCATGCTAATGAGTACAACTTTCGCCCACCTTTCCCATTTTTCTCGTCCAAAAGAAAAACTTTTTGTAGGATGAAGGTGGATAAAACTTTAATGAAAACTTCTACACCGCTAGAAGAACGTATTAAGGTTAGAGTCTCCTTTCGTTATTCACTTATAGATTGCACTTTTAACGCGGATTAATGACTGACATTCTTGTCAAATACTGAAACTATGGATAATGCTATTGATAACATAAGGCCTTACAGACTATATTATAACACGAAATATTTTAAGTAGAGTTGCGATTTGTAGATTTTGAGATATCTTCTGTTCAGACCTCTTAATATATTGATAGCCAATATCTTTTGGTTGAGTTTGAAGATAATGCATATATAATGTACTTTGTCGAACGTGCATTGTACTCACTTTATGGACCATTAGGTAGATAAATTTAATGGCCTGTCGTAAAAAACTTTCCGTCTTCCTAGTGTCCAGCGCTCCTTTTCTTAGCCTTTTGGTCCAGGAACCCTATGCATTAGAGGCGTTTTGTATCCCCCAGGTCTGCCATCGCTCTAAACCTAATGTTACTTGTCAACAGCTGCAAATAAATATGGTCCAAGGATACGAGTGAGGCGGAGGACGGTCCCAAAGATAAATTGAAATTTATGAAGCGTCTAGGAAGTCAGGAAAGCCGGTGAGTAGGAGAGTCGGGGAGTCGGATAGTCGGGAAAGATGCCAGGTTGCTGGCCAACCCGCAGAGCAACACTTCAGCACCGAAAGGCACTAAGTAATTTATAGGACGTGGACAGGAATAAAACATACAGAGGCGGGCAGGCCAACTAATGACGAAGGCGCAGATCTGGCAGAGTGCCAGTTAACCTTTTGTCTAAGTGCTGTGGCCGTGGAATGTGAAAAGGAAACTGTGGTGCCCTGGGAATTACCCTCAAGTATTTTACATATCTCGATGATTAATTCAGGGAATGTAAATTTCCTAATGATTTCTCCTTTAATACGCTTCTATTGCCATCTCTAACCCTTGGATCTGCGTCTCGCGATGGCCCAGAACCTTTGCCTGGTCCCAGAGCCTTTGTTCGGTAAGCATAATGAAATTATGCATTCCCAGCCCACCACCCACCTGTCGAAAACTACAAAACGTGCTGCAATACCAGCGACCGTTGCCAGTGCGTGTGTATGCGGGTGTGTGCGACTTCCTTTTAGCCTGGTTCCCGGTGCCGGCCAATACCTTTTACCAGACCTTATTAAATTATACAACCAAGTCGGCAACAAAAGGAGCCTCGGGCACATCGAGGGAATGGCAGGGAACTGTGGCAGCACTCTGCACTGCTCTGCTGTCTAAGGATGTTAAAGTGTGGCATATTTTAGCTAAATATTTGCAACTACCCCGATGAGAGTTGCATTTACTAAATGGATACACTACCCCATGTATCTGCCAGCTGCACATGGCGCCCATGACGCAGAGGCGATGCGGTGTCCTTGCAATTGCAATTGCCATTGGCAACAGATCCAGTTAGAGCAGGTGATAAAGTTCCGGGCTTGTCCTGGAGCAAAATTAATTCAGGCAATATAATTTATAGTACATTGTTTTCCTTTCTCTTTCTGCCGTTCCATCTATTCTCGGTGTACGGGATTACCCCCAAGACAACTAGATCCCAACGAAAGTGTGTTGCCTTTTCTGCTTATAACCAATCGAGTTTGGCAGAAACCTTCGGCTACGATATGTGAAAGTGCTGTGCTGTGCAATGGAAAGTTCTGACTGCAAATACGCAATCAACGCTTTTGGCACTAATTTAAAAGTAATTATGTTTTAGTGGAAGTAAAAGAATGACAGGTATGTATACTTCGAAAAGTGAAAACAGGCATTTGTCTACGCAGAATAGGAGTTACACCATCTGCTCACTTCAAATCATTGCTTATAATTATGTTTTATAAAGTACTAGCTTCGATAACAACATTAGTTTAATAGTTTTAAATAGTTGAACTTGAAACATGTGTGGCTCCTAGGCGTGGATATCGATAAACAAACTAAATACCATTTACATATTAAGAAATTATTTAACTAGATTGATTAGGTACAGCATCTAGCTAGTGATCTAGTGATCCTGATATATTTATTATAAGGGGCCGGAAAATCTTCATTCTTTCATTCTACATCCATTTTCTGTATACCCATTACTTGTAGAGCAATAGGGTATACTAAATTCGTTGGATAGAATATAACTGGTAAAACGGACCGTTTCGAACCTTATAAAGGATATATATTATTGATCAGAATCACTATTTAAGACGATCTGGCTATGTCCGTCTGTCGTATAAACGGTATATATTCGGCATGTGAAATTGTTTTTGCCACGCCCACTCTAACATACTCCCACGCCCATCTTTTGAAAATACAAATTCTAAGTGTCTGATCGTGTAATCAATAGTCTGGCCTCCGGACAGGCTTGTTCTTCTTGCTTTACGAATATCAATATGTATCTATCTATATAAAATGTAAATTGGATTGGCCCTTGAAGTGAGTATATTCCGTGGTTTGCACCAAAATTTCTGCGCTCAGCGGTTTCCAGTGGTGTGAGGATTTTTAATTTGATTTCCTGCTCCCCGTTCCACTTAGACACACAAAATCAATCAACTTAGACGGCTCTTGAGGCGTTCACATGGAAAGTGAGCAGCTCATAGACAGCCTCCCAGAAGCATCGACATGTGGAAGGGGATTCGAAGGTCGTGGGCGGGGGTCTGATGGGGTGGTCGTATTCAAATTGTATCATTGGCAAAGTCAATTGTTGCCTGCAATGAATTGCAAATTAGGCGTAACTAATTTGCTTGGAATTGCTTTGGAATGGGGAAGGCGGAAAAGGAGGAGCGGATTGCGTTAGGAGCTTGCATTTTGTTGTCCAACACATCAACAATTTCCCAAAATTCAAGGCTCATTTATTTCCCAGTCCCAAAGATATGCAACTTAAATTAAGCAAAGCAATTCTACTGAGAAAAAATGTCGAATCCACTCGAAGTTCCGCCCAGAAGAGTGGCTCCAAAACTAATTGCCATTGAGTTGCGATAATTGGTAAGCCAATTTAGTTAATTTTTATGGGAAAACTTGGCCCATAGCAGATATTGAGGGACAGCCAGGCCAAAAGTTTGGAAAGACGCAGAAGAAAAATAATAAAAAGGCGAGGCAATTGCTGGAAGGCAAAAGAAGGAAATCCCACAGTGAGCCAATATCGAAAAAGCCCCCAGAGCCCTTTTTCCAAACTAAGACTGTTATGCCATTTATATTTAATAGCCGAGACATTGATAAAGTCAATATCTTATATAAGCATATTATGACATAAAACAAGGCTTCGCACGGAATTTTTAATTATGCCGCCAGTCATAAAACAATACTAATAAGAAATGAGTAAAAAGATACTAATTTTAGAAAAGTAACTTGGTTTACCTTTCTGTATACATGTGTGTACATACATATGTATATTGACTTATTTTAAAGATCAGTATTTAAAAAGGCATTGATAAACATTTGAGTGAGCACATCTCTTAGAATCTCGAAATATAAATACATATAGAGAGCCCACACAGCTGACTATTTCGATTGAAGCATTGACAAACATTCCACTAAGGCACTGAAGCAACTTCCTATCTTCCAAAGCCAAATCAAAGTAGCGAACTATTTCAATGCTAAGTACAAAATAGTTTCCATGCCAATGTACAAACTTATTTCCATTTGCTAGATGGCCCCAAGAGGCGAACCCAATATGACACACAGATACGCGCCTAAGGCGGCCACCAACCCACCCACTCACCGCCGAGAATCAACCAACCAGCAACCCACCCACCCAAAACCCCCCTCCATGGGGAAAACGAGCTGTTAATGACGTGCGTCGCTGGCACCGCCGCTGTCGACTTCGTTTTCATTTTCATTTTCGTTCCCGTTCGGCGTTCTTCTTCCGGCATGTAAATAAATATGCGAGGAACAGCGAGAAAAAAAGTCGGGAAATGGAAAATAAAAGCGAGAATCGACTATGATTTATTTTGTGTTTGGCACGCACGTTGTCAATATTTGTTGAATTCATCAGGAAAAATAAAGGCGAAACAAAAGCGAGCAGCGAAAGTTTCCCAGCAGCGACCACTTGAGGCACCCTTCCATTTTCCTGCCCCCCGCCGCCACTCCCGCCACTCCATCGCAATCCTTGTGGGGCCGTAAAGTTGTCGACACACTACTTGAGGCATGGGCGATGCCTAAAAACCGAATCGGTTATTTATGGATACCTCTGTTTTTTTTTTTTTTTTGTTACTCGGCACATGCAAATGTGGAAAAATCGAAGAAATTGAAAAACAGTGCGCTAAATATACAGACGATTGTTTCGGCCAGCAGATCAGCCAACTGACTGTTTCTTGCTGGCTAAATCATGCTAAAATGATTCGAAGAGGTGTTGGCTCGGTTGGGAAATCGGTGTTCACGGGAGGATCATCGGATCATCGCCCTTGCAGATCAGAGGAAGTACAAGCAATTGGCAGCTCAGTAAATATTAATTGCGTTATGAATAAAGTTCTTTGTGATTGCTGGTGTGGAACAAATGTGAAGAGTGGGATGCTCCGAATCCTCAAATGATATCAAAAACAATAATAATCGGTTTGGCATTAAGAACATTACTGCAAAAGTGAATATATACACCGTTCTTAAGAAATTATTTCCAAAATTCATATATTCAAATATGCATATATGGCCTTCAGTCAGAGAACTCCCCTTAAAACACCATTTAAAATACACCAAACACTTCGGAAACTTGCATCCATTGCGTGGATTAAAGTCACCTGACCAATGCTAGCAAAAATACACTATAGACATGGAGTAGGCAAAGTTTTCCCTGGTCTCCGTATATTTTCTTAGCCATCACACGTTTTTCCGGTCTTGGCTGCTTGTTGTTCGAGTGCGATGACACCTGCAGCTGCTCGGCATCACAGCCAGGGAAAAAACAAGGTGGACACATCTGGGCGAGATGGGGGATGGGATGCCTCTGGCGGTATAACACACAATAAACAACAATCGGGCGCATAATTGTGTAATACACTCGCATATCTGCCCGACGTACGTTGCTTAATATATTTGCATTTGATGCATACAAATTGCTCAAAGCACTGCAATATATCAAGTGATTTGTGAGTGCACGGAGCTGAGTTCTGGCAGCCTGCCACCCCAAACGACCCCTGGAAAATAGGGGTATGCTAACTTTTTCCCATCAACAAACTTATAATGGCAGTGGGTAGCCCCGGTGGAGTGGGAGAGTGGACCGTGGCAATGGGCTGCCAAATATGATTTATAGGCAATGTCCATGTCAAAGCTAGCGAAAGTACAAAATGTGACAGGGAAAATATATATGGACATTCGTTAGGACAGGCGATTGCTGTGAGAAATCGAGGGAAATATTTATGTTCGAGAAGAATCCTCAAGCAGATAGATGATTTTTAAAGCGATAAATTACCGTGACGTTCATTTTCAAATGCCGGGCACTGATTGTTCGTACGAACTGATTCGCACGGATTATCTCTGATTCCGGGAAATTATAGAGAGGACCACTGCTTCCCGCCGGATCCCCTTGTGGCCATTATCATTCGGCTTTGCTATCTCCGCAGTCGGAACCTATATGGTTAATCCATCATGCCTGTGACAGCTGTCAGGTGGGCGATATTATTGCAACTCTGTCATTTTGATACATTTGTTTAGATTAAACTAATGGGCTGTTTCTTAGTTGGAAACGTATCTGGGTAATTTTATGGAGTGCATTGGGCAGAAAGGAAATATTAGTGAAACTTATTAGCATACTGATCTTGTATAATCTGAGGGGATGATTAGTTCGAGTTTATGCCAATAAAAATACGATTCTGCTGACAACCCCTTTAAACAACTGGCGAATCGACCTAGACTAAACCATTTCCCCCCTCCATCTAACCCAACTAAGTTATCAAATCTCTCTGGCTTTCGTTTTTTATCTTTGCGTGAATCGCAGGGAATGTACATAGTTGGCTGAGTAAACAACATAAGGCAACGCCACTGGGCCACCAAATTGCATGTAATAAATGCGAACAAGTAAATTTTGTCGCATGCAGTCAACGTCAAAGGCAAAGAGTTTCCATTGCCAGGCACGTACGGCGCTGGGAAAAGCTCCCTTTTCCGCCCGCTCCGGCTACGGCTCCGGCTCCATCTACATCTCCATCTCACAAACACCGAGCAAGTTGACTATCAATTGGGGAATTGTTGGGGGACTGGGCTCTGTGTGCCTGACAAATACGCTCAATGTCAATGCTGGCACTGCAGGGATGCCTCCAGTTTCGCCGGCTCCGAGCTGTAGCTTTCCGCTTTCTGGGCCCATATTGATGATGATCATCAACTATCGGCGGGATGGCACAGAAATGCAATGAATTTTAAAGCAGGCCAGCAAGGCAGCAGGGCAAGGGGGAAATTCGGAAAACAGAAGCGATCTGACTTCCCTTTGATTTTGATGCATTTATTCATGGGGAGCAATGATGGCCAGGGAGCGGCAAGGGGTCAAAGCCAGCCAAAATCCAGAAATGATGAGCGGGCTAAGTGGAAAACTTCTTAGGCGTTAATTCAGTTACTTTCTACGCCACATTGGCGCAATCGGAAAACTATATAAATATAATCGAAGCAAATCAAGTCGCATTACGGTTTTCGATTTCCAAACGCCCAGACATGTCCCCCAATCAATGCCAGAGTCCATAAACAGACCCACTTTATTGAGAGCCGATGAAGCTTTTATAGAAATGGGACCGTCTGCTCAGTTCTGGTTGGATGTGTTCCGTTTCTCTTTTGTGCTATTCGCAATTGCAAACGTCTGAGGGGCCGACTAAGCTACACTTGTAGTATCAGATCAAGATCGAGTTTGCTTGCCAACAGTGCGAATGAGTGATATGCACTTGCGACCATCCGCATCCAAACAAACCCAGCCCAATCGCTTCTCCATTCAATTATGATTTGTCCTGCAATGAAGGTTAAAATCATAAGACCTCCGACTTAATTTCGCTCAGTGTAGTCTGGAAGTCGCCACTTTGACCCAGTGTGTGGGCACTTTGCCTACAAATGAGCTTGCGCCAAGTGGGACGGCGATGTCCTTTTAGTTTTTATGACTGCATCGATCGACCATCGCTTTTCAATCAAACCTCTCAACACGTACTCCATGCGTTCCGAAAGGACCAAACAGGCCCCCCAGGAATCCCTTGCTCTCATGGTGGCCAGCAGAAAGTCTGGCTATAACAATACTTACCACATTTTCGTTTGCTGTTATTCTTTTCGGATCACGGACCCAATAGAGTAGTAATCTCGCAGCACCCAAGCCAATATGTATTGTATTCTGTTGTTCTTGGGTGAATGCGAGTGCCCAAGTCTATTGTTTAAACGAAAATGTTTAATTAAGTGAACGGCACAGCAACAATATAATGAAGCACGAAGCAGCTGGCGGCGGATGGCCTAGAAAATTGCTCATGGGTTGACGGACTGGCAGATGTTGGCAGTTGTTCTTCTCTAGTTTATTTGGGAGAGTGATGAGGAAACCAAAGAAAACATTGAGTGGCACTGGCTATTGACTCGGAATATGATACTGAATAACACACCGGAGGCAGTCAGGTTGATTGGCCATAAGCTTAGTTAACCATCTGCTGGACAACAAATCAAATCATGCTAAATTGCAATCAAAGAAGTTTTCAAGCAACCCACTTGAACCCAGTTTGCAATTCCATGACCAGTTGCAACACAATCGGCAGACAAACAGTGCAAAAAACGGCGCATTCATTTAAGGCAGATAGGAAAAAGACCAGCATTGTGGGATTTCTGATTTGTTTGGGTAAAAATCAAAAGTGGCAATGGTCAGAGCGTGCAAAAAACGCAACCGAACACCAGAAAATAGAGTCAATCAATCAACAGAAATCAATTTGAGCTTTGTATGTTTGAAAACCAAACATCGCACCGTTCATTTGACTTCTCAGCCATGAAATATAGATAATCAAACTCCGACTTGGACGAAGTGCAGCAGAGTAGAGTAGCTCTTAGCTAATTGAAAAGCCAAAACAGACATACACGACTCGGCCAGAAAGATGATATCCTTAATTAGTTTAGCAAATTGATTTTGCTGCCGCGCCCACAGTGCGGATGGTTAGGAAAGAGGGAAAAGGCCATCCATTCATGAATACATATTGGCGTGAGCCAAAACAAAAACAAAACTTTCAGGGTCAACCAGCAGGGAATTAATTGAAACAGGAAGTCGCGTCCACCAGTTCCTCCATAAAACAAACACATGTTGAGTTGTTTTCAAAGTGTGAATCACATCAAAGAGTAAGGTAATGGCAAATGGAAATTGCTAATTCAAAGCGCCCTTTAAATGCACACCCCTTGACTAGTTCACTTTGACTGACTAATGTATTGTCAAAGAAACTCGTCTTAAGCCCAGCAGAGATGCCAATCGAAGGGCCAACTGGAAGGCGACCAAAGGCGAAGTAAGCTTGGGAGAAAGTAGGGAAGTCCAAATAAATACTAAGCACACCCTCGCCAAGCTTAAATATGCAGGAACCCCACAGGCATTGCAGCCATGCCCAATCCCACTTGTATTGGTGCAGAATCTGCACTGAGGGCGTCCACATTGGACGTGTGCCAGCGGAAAATGCATTTCCATTTGCAACTTTGGCCTCGCTGTCAGGACATCGCAGAGCAGCGCATCCTTCTGGCGAGTCCGCGTCCTGCGATGTGCGATGGGTTTCGGGATGGCGTTCGATTCGGAGGGCACAAAATGTGCATTGAAGTGCAACTTTTGACTGACTGACTGACGGAATGTGTATGTAGGCAGAGCGAACAGGGGAGCCTCCATAGGTTGGATTTTTCCCAGCCCCAACGAAATTGATGCCTTCATGTGGGTCTTGGGCAAATTTGTTTGTCAGCGGAAGAAAATCCCTCGAATTGTAGTCCAGTTCCTGAAAGTCTTTTTTTCTGTAAATTACTCCTTAAGCTACCATGAAGTAAAAGGAAACCACTAGTGCAGGATGTGAAGTTAAGTTATCGGAGGGTCACTGCTAAAAACCCACCCACTTCGAAACACTCATGTATATACGTATAGCTAGCACTTTTCATGGCTGGTTTGCTTTTTGCCGATGATGATGATTTTCATGTTTATCAGTTGCAGGTATGCAAACCCAGGTCCATTCATCCATCCGTCTGTCTGTCAGTCTGTCCTCCTGTCTACCGGACTGACATCTCTCTTCTTTTTTCACTCAATGGCTCTGCGATTCTGCCACAGTGCACATGAATTTTCGAATAACTTGGCTCGCATTAACTCCCTGAAACGTGCCAGGCTTCCGTTTCCCGACCGAATGGATTCTGGGCAGCTGGCAAATGGCTGACATTGCAACATGTCCAGCTAACAACAATTGCCATAATTTGGATCGGACTGGTTATTTTTAAGGCTAAAGCAAAGCTACATTTTAAAAGATGACTTATTAACTGACTTGTACACATCTTTCAGAATCATCGATAGTTGAATCATCGGTGGTGAATCTGGTGAATCATCATTATTGAGTTTCCTACTGGTTTCAGAAGAATTAGTAATCAGTAGAATTAGCCTAATTAAGAACCCAATTAAAATGTTGAATACAAATATAATTACTTCAAGGATTATAAAAAGTTGTAATATTAAAACCATTTGGTTGTTAATGCAACATTTCTCGACGTTACGGCATTGTAAGTTAAAGTACGGCAAGAACTGGGAATTGCAATCAAAAATGCTGCTTTCATGAAGGCAATGAAAAGTACTACAAAGATCCAACCAATTCGAATGGCCATCTCCGTTCAATCAGCCGAGTTGGCAGCAGCCGCGCTCATTACTTTACGGGGAATATTTTCTGCTTCATCAATCTGCTGCTCATTTGGGAAGCAGTCCGGATTTCACACATGCCTTTATCTCAGGACCCCGTCGCCAACCTCCTTCCGCTGTCCAATTGCTCTTCACATCAGTGTGTTCTTGTCATTGCCAAACAAAAAGAAGGAAAAATGACACCGGGCGGGGAAATTTCCCACATGGCACATGCAACAGCCAGCGGGAAAATGGGAAAATGCGGGAAAACAGAGCGGACACCCGAGACGTAAAGAAGTCCACTAGGCAAGAGAACTGCACATCAACTTTGCAGGCTGTCCGTGGCTTAATCTACGGGTTCATCCGATTCTTTAAAATGCATTGAGCCCCGGCTCACTTGGCATTTTGTTGTTACGTTTCACTCACCCCCACCCCCTGGAGCCATAACAATCCGGACGGAGTCGCAGTGCCGCTTAATCCAGTTTCCAGCCAAAAATATCGATATTCGCGTAATAGAAGCGCAAAACTGCATGAAAGTGGGACTCGCAGTGCGTATCCTGGGTATCTCGAATGGACTGCAGAGCCTGCCATAAGTGGATAAGGCCCGGGACTGGGCACAACTTCCACACTCTTTCCATTCACCGAGCGCAACTCAACTTGACTCGACTCGAATTGCATTTTATTGAGTACAGGTCGATTTTCATTTAGGCCTAGTTCAGTGCGATGTAGTTCACACTGATACACTCGGCGAAAACTGTTTGTAACTTATGCAAAGTGCTTTATAAAGGGCTATAGACAGTAAACAAACCATAAAATAAAACATAGCATTTAATGAATAAATATATTAACATATATCTTAGTTTATATTTGTAAATGTTCATTGTTTTTCTTGAAGTGCTGCTCTGGAAAATTCAGAAACAGACCAGTAAATGAACGCAGGTGGAAATTGGCAAAGAGAACCTTATCTGCAGGTTGGCCAGTTGTCAACTGGGCGGCAGATCAACGTACCTTTATTGCCCCAGAAAGTGGAAAATCACTGAACGGTGAATGGGGAGGAAAACCACAAAGCGCCACCTCTCCATTCCAGCCCAGCCCAACCGTACATTCCTTAATGGTCCAATCATGTTTACTTAGGCACGAAAACATTTCATAATTTCCAATCAATTTGGCCCGCTTTTAATTGCGCGTAAAATATTTAAAATTCTCGCAGCTCAAAGAGAATCAAAAATACGAATTTTCATCGCCTTCAAAGTTCGTTTGATATGTGTTTCCCAATTTTCTTAGATGCTGCCTATTGGAATTGTTATACGCCACATTAATCATGCAAATGAAATGAAACATTTAGGGCGGGCTCTGGCTGCCACGAAGGGGCGTGGCTCACACACCCATCAATGCCAATTAGCAGAAATTCCCCAAGATGCATGTGGCAGTGAGTACACTTTATCGGTATCTCTTCGTTCCGTGTGGCCAACTTGATCAGCATCAAAGGCGATTCGAGCCCCAGTATTTTTAGCTGCCCAAGTGCCTAATGTGAGCTATAAATAAAGCTGGCGTGGTGGGTGGTTCGCCCGGTGGGTGGGTGCTTTGCTGGCGTGGATGCGTGTATCTTGCAGATATGCCGGAACTCTTGCATATTTAATGAGCGGGACACGGCGTAAATTGAGGAAACAAAGCAGCTTCGACAACGCCAACGAAGTTCGGATACCCTTGCTTTGGTCGGGCCAGGTATTATCTTAGTACTCGCTGAATTTCCATACGAGTTTTCCACAAACATTAAGTTACCAGACTTTGGCCCACTCGCTGCTCGCGTTCAATTCGCAGATGCAAGCACACAATCGCCAGCGACAAGTTTGCCAAAAAGGACATGCCCATGTGGACTGGAGCCTGTCAATACATGTGTGCTCAGCTACACGAGTATGTGAGTATGCGGAAGCCGGTTCAGTCAAGGTCGCATCGACTGCATAACGAGTTCAAAAAACTTTTCGCCATTCCCCCCAACTGAACGCAACTGAACTCAGGTCAGGGAAGGGACAAACTATCCTAAGCTGTTCATTCACACTCACGCGAACTCAAACACAATTCCTTGACTGTTTTTGGGCGCTGGGTCCCTAATCAGGGACTTTTGTAATAAGCTTATCGGCCGGCAAGCAGAAACGAACTGTGGAAAGTCCCTTTCTCACGCCACTAGTGCCAAGTTTCTCTTTGCCACGAGATATTCAATTATGTCGCGTAGGTTCCAACAGAAAATCGGCTTACCAATGCGATAACCATTCCACACGGCAAAGCAAAGTATAGATTAGGAATGGATTGGATGGAAGGTTTGGCTTTTTGTTTAGTAAAGTATTGGGTAATATAGATATAGATTAAATCATAAAACTAAATGCTTTAAAGGAACAGAAGAAGACAAGCGCCACAAGCATTTAAACAATACTTAATGTACTTTTCCGAACTCTTCTTGACTTTTTGGTGGCTCAACCAGTGAGCTTGCCGCAAGCACTCTTGATCTCAAATTGTGCTAGAATATGGCGGTCAAACCAACTAAAAATCGCTTTAAACTTTTTACCCGCCTATTTGTAGAAGCTGAAAAAAGAATACAAAGAAAATTCATCTACCATTCCCCCGCTAAAAGCTTTACATTTGCAGGCGGAAATCAAGGTAGGATTCAGGGCATTAGCAATCTGGCAGCCCGAGGAGCGAAAAGGGGAACAGCATTTTTTCTGAATGAAACTGTTTGCTTCAAAGTTGTTCCTTCCTTTCCCCATTTTCACAGAGTTCAGTTTATGAGCGGTTATTTTGATTAATGTTCCTTCAACTGGTATCAGGCTGGGTCGGCGGAGAAAAGGAGCCCGATAGCAAAACTCAGCAAAGCTGGTAAGGTCTTAGCGGATAGTGAAGTGTCGGGCGGAAGTGGAAAGAGCAGAGCAACAATTATTCGATGACCAGAGAAGGGGAGTGGGGAGTGTATTGAATTAGGACAATAAGTGATACCCCTGAACATCTTAGAACCCTCTTTCCTAATCGACACACATTTACTTAGGACCATCTATTCGACCCGATTCGTTCTGACATTTTTAATTACAATTGGACAAGATTTGTCAGTTAAATTGTTAGGGACCTTTCCATCGTGATTCCTTTCGGTTTTCTTTTGACGGGTCCTTCCATCAATCGAATGTCCTTTGGGCTTGTTGACAAGCTGTAAATAATTTGGCATGACATGATCCTTATAGACTTGTGCGGTAACTTTGTCCACTCTGATCCGTAAGTTGAATTCCTTCCAAACGCAATGGATAAGCCTATATTTAAGCTTATTATTCAAACGAAATGAAGTATCTATATGCAAGTTAAAAGTTTAAGCCGATTGAGTCTTTCCAATTGATATAAGCAAACAGCTATGGTATAGTTATTTTACAAAGCCATCTCCATACTCTTTTTACTCTCTCCATACAATGCAGTTAAGTGTGTGCCATTTAATATCCATACGTAAGCCGGAAAATTCCAAGGAAAATTCCCGCCTCCCAACGAAGTGTTAAAGTCACAATAATTTGCTTTCCTCTCCATTTTCCTTCGCAGAAAAGAGCCACAGAGGTCGGGGAAATCACACTCAACGTCTGCCCTTCTACCGAGACGCATGTAAACGCAACCGGAGCCCAGAGAAGGCAAGTTGCAGGGCAGGGAAAGATGCCATCGGCAGATCAGATCCTGTTTGTAAATGTCACCACAACGGTGGCGGCGGCGGCTCTAACCGCTGCGGCCGCCGTCAACACCACAAAGTCCGGGAGCGACAACGCCGCACGGGGCTATACGGATTCGGATGCCGATGCGGGCATGGGAACGGAGGCGGTGGCCAACATATCCGGCTCGCTGGTGGAGGGCCTGACCACCGTTACCGCGGCACTGAGTACGGCTCAGGCGGATCCGGACTCCGCGGGAGAGTGCGAAGGAGCTGTGGAGGAGCTGCATGCCAGCGTCCTGGGCCTCCAGCTGGCTGTGCCGGAGTGGGAGGTAATAAACGCAATGATATTTCATTTCATTATTAATAGTAACGGATAGCTTCTGGCTTTTTATTATTATATACGTTTGACAGCAGAAATAAAATATTCACATACAAACCTTACCTTTTAAAATATTGCCTTATAAATCCCATTTTACTATTCACCATTATTTTGATAAAGTATTTGTATACCCTTTACTCGTAGAGATCTGGGCATGTTCGTCTACCCCCCTGTTTGTTCGTACTTCTGTCTGTCCGTCCGTATATCTGTCCGTATAAACACCAAGATATCCGAACTATAAAAGAATGAACAAAAGAAAGTTGAGATTAGGCAAAATTTAAAATATGTTTTAATTTTAATAGATTCTATCATTTGTTTTGCAAATTTTTTTTGAACATGTACCGCCCACAAATTTCGCTTATATTAAATGTGACAGTCACCACGCAGAGCCAGTGACTCTTCCTAGACCCTAGACCACCAGACTAGTAGTTCCTACACTTTTAATAAGTCTGAATATCAATTGATCTTATTTATGTTTGTTCAAAACTCTCCCTAACTTGTTTTCTATTTTAACTAGGCCCTTCTCACCGCCCTGGTTCTCTCGGTCATTATCGTGCTGACCATCATCGGAAACATCCTGGTGATTCTGAGTGTGTTCACCTACAAGCCGCTGCGCATCGTCCAGAACTTCTTCATAGTTTCGCTGGCGGTGGCCGATCTCACGGTGGCCCTTCTGGTGCTGCCCTTCAACGTGGCTTACTCGATCCTGGGGCGCTGGGAGTTCGGCATCCACCTGTGCAAGCTGTGGCTCACCTGCGACGTGCTATGCTGCACCAGCTCCATCCTGAACCTGTGTGCCATAGCCCTCGACCGGTACTGGGCCATTACGGACCCGATCAACTATGCCCAGAAGCGGACCGTGGGACGCGTCCTGCTGCTCATCTCCGGGGTGTGGCTACTCTCGCTGCTGATAAGTAGTCCGCCGTTGATCGGCTGGAACGACTGGCCGGACGAGTTCACCAGCGCCACGCCCTGCGAGCTGACCTCGCAGCGCGGCTACGTAATCTATTCCTCGCTGGGCTCCTTCTTCATTCCGCTAGCCATCATGACGATCGTCTACATCGAGATCTTCGTGGCCACTCGGCGCCGCCTAAGGGAGCGAGCCAGGGCCAACAAGCTCAACACGATCGCTCTTAAGTCCACCGAGCTGGAGCCGATGGCCAACTCCTCGCCCGTCGCCGCCTCCAACTCCGGCTCCAAGTCGCGCCTCCTAGCCAGCTGGCTGTGCTGCGGCCGGGATCGCGCCCAGTTCGCCACGCCTATGATCCAGAACGACCAGGAGAGCATCAGCAGCGAAACCCACCAGCCGCAGGATTCCTCCAAAGCGGGTTCCCATGGCAACAGCGATCCTCAACAGCAGCACGTGGTCGTGCTGGTCAAGAAGTCGCGTCGCGCCAAGATCAAGGACTCCATCAAGCACGGTAAGGCCCGTGGTGGCCGCAAGTCGCAGTCCTCGACCACCTGCGAGCCCCACGGCGAACAACAGCTCCTACCCGCCGGCGGGGATGGCGGTAGATGCCAGGCCGGCGGAGGCCACTCTGGAGGTGGAAAGTCGGACGCCGAGATCAGCACGGAGAGCGGGAGCGATCCCAAAGGTTGCATACAGGTGAGACAATTCGTAATCGTGAAGATATTGCAAGCCCATAATTGTTTTACACATTTATTTAAATCAAAATATTTGTTATAAAGGGTCTTGTTTCACAACTGTTATAAGTTTTTGGACAGATTTTTTAATACCTTTAGTTATACCAGTTACCCAGTTTTACCCGTTACTCGTAGAGTAAAAGGGTATACTCGATTCGTTGAAAAGTATGTAACAGGTAGAACGAAGCGTTTCCGACTGTATAAAGTATATTATTGTTGATCAGGATCAATAGCCGAGTCGATCTAGCCATGTCCGTCTGTTCGTATAAACGACGAGATCTCTGGAGACATAGACGCAGCGCAAGTTTGTTGACCCATGTTTCTATGACACTCTAACGCCATTAAACCGCCCAAAACTGCCAAGCCCACATTTAGAAAAATTGTTGGACATTTTTTTCATAATGTGATTAGTCGCTTAAATTTCTACCGATTTGCCAAAAATTCGCCAAGCCAGTCACGCCCACACTTTTGAAAAAATTTTTAATTTTTTGTCATTTTATTCCCCAAAATCGATATCCCAGAAAAATGATGAAATTTACCGTTCGCATTCACACTAGCTGAGTAACGGGTATCTGATAGTCGGGAAACTCGACTACAGCATTCTCTCTTGTTTTGAAACATTTTCTTGACACTTTCACCAGCTAAGGTATCTGATATTCGAGGAAAACGACAATGAGGTTCAAAACCTAAAGTGGTCTTTTATTTAGAGAGCCACATGGAACAACCGATATAAGTTGTCCAACTATGGGTCTTTATATGGGAGAAATGGCTTTTAGGAACACATACCTGTACCATTTTCAAGCTAATTAATTACTTTACTTTACAAATTACTAATATCCAAGCCACTTGATTAACAAAACTTTTCCTCACCTCGATTTCAGGTCTGCGTGACTCAGGCGGAAGAGCAGACGTCCCTCAAGCTGACCCCGCCGCAATCCTCGACGGGAGTCGCCGCCGTTTCTGTCACTCCGCTGCAGAAGAAGACTAGCGGAGTTAACCAGTTCATTGAGGAGAAGCAGAAGATCTCGCTGTCCAAGGAGCGGCGAGCGGCTCGCACCCTGGGCATCATCATGGGCGTGTTCGTCATCTGCTGGCTGCCCTTCTTCCTCATGTACGTCATCCTGCCCTTCTGCCAGAGCTGCTGCCCCACGAACAAGTTCAAGAACTTTATCACCTGGCTGGGCTACATCAACTCGGGCCTGAACCCGGTCATCTACACCATCTTCAACCTGGACTACCGCCGAGCCTTCAAGCGACTTCTGGGCCTGAATTGAGGCAGGCTGGCGGGGGCGGGTGGAAGATATTGGCCGGGCCAACCAAGGTTCGAGCGGGAGAGCGTTACTCAAAGTTTGTGCCAAACTTAAATGGTCGTGTTTGCGATCAGCGGAGATCTCAGTCTATGTACAGTTGGACCCCCAGTTGGTGAACTTCCGAATTGAACTGCTCTAACACATATATACTTTCAAATGCGGGACTATACTTTCTCTTGGGGAACTAATTTTAAATAGGTGGTTGAATTTGATAAAGCTTAATATTATTTATATGTTTAACGTTTCGGCAAACTGAAATCCACCACATTGGAAGTCAAAGCTGATACTCGAGTGTTTCAGCTAAGCTATTATTTCTAGCTGTACTTAAAATACTTTTATTTAGTTTTAATCATTTTGTTAATATATTGTTGTCCGGATTCGATTGAGATGTACCACCACAGTAAGCGTAGACTGTTCAATACTCATACTAAAATGGGTTGTGCTGCGATTTAAGTGGGGATGTTGTCTCACTCGAGGCACAGCTACTAGGAAAATCATCAAAATTACATGGTAAAGGATTATACATGCATTATACATATACTCCAGCTAAGTGACATCCCAAACGAGAAAAGCATCAAATTGAATTTAATACAATTAAATTAAATGTTTAGGCACAAGAATTGTGGCAACTTTCGTGTTTCACCCTAAGCGTATGGAAAACCAAAAAGGTGTTAGTTAAATTAATTCTGCGCTCAAGATATGTAAGCAACTACTAAGCTAAATAATAACTTCCAAGAGAGCAACGTTTTCTAGGCATTACTTTAACAATTTGTATTTATATGTAATTTAATTGTAGGTAAACGATAAACCAAACCACTATACCATACCTAATGTATACTTTCAAAAACGCTTTGGACTATTTGTTAAATAATTTAACGATTAATTGTTTTTATGGCATAGCAACTATTGTGTTGAGTGGGCAGCTTAAAGCTAGCACATCGAAACTTACTTAAGGTAGATAAATGTTTAACTGCACTTTACGAAATGCAACAGAGTTGGGGAAAGGACGTAATTCAATGGATGTGTTAACTCAAGTACATGCTATATCGTAAATGTATATCACAATTTATGTCTTTTAACGACGATGTACGATAGTTTCACTAATTAACTTGTTTAACGAGCAAGAGCGAGCAAAACATAAACGAAACAAATAAAAGACAGATTCGAATTAAAGTTATAAGAACAAAATCGTTTGAATTTATAGAGATTGGACGATAGTACACCTAGGTTTCAAAACGAGACTTCTCTTACCTTTCAAAAAATTTAGCTGAAAACATGATTGTCTAGTAAGACCCGTAGTTTTAGCGACAGCTTTTGATAACTCACATTATGTATCCTTCGTCACTATGTATTTCTTTTGCATATACTTTTCAACTAAACAATTTGGAAACTGCCTTTCCATAAACGGTTTCGAGGTATTAAACATTCTTATTGCTACTAGTACAGAAAATAATTATTTTTTTTTTACTATTTCAGCAGAATATTTTCCCCTTGGCCCAAGTGAAAACAGAAAACGAATAAGTTGTTTCTTACATTTTATCGACATAGTTGGAAGACCCAGTAATGGGTCGACCATATCGTTACTAGCTGTTTGCCCGCAACTATCGGCTGCATTCGATAGCCATTCGCAGGGAACGCCGGTTCTTTCCAGGTAGCGCAATCGTCTCTCACCACTAGCAAAGTGACGGCTTGTAAATTGTTGGGATTTAAAATTTAAAATTGTCTGGTGCACAGGGCTTGATCCCAAACATTGGTTACCTGCGAGCGCGGATTTCCGCGAAGCAAGACGCGGTCACAGACAGGCAGACCGCGAAGCGCATCCTTGTTATGAATAAAAGACAGCGACGCACTTGAGAGACCAGCCAGACCAATGGAGACCTCGGAAGCGGTGAATACGTGTGAGGAGGGAGACCAGATGAACGGCTCCTTCCGCCTGCAGTGCTCGATGTCCTCCGTGGACATGGAGAGCGAGAGTGACCTCTCGCTGGCCTTCGAGCGCGAGGAGCAAACCCCGGATGGCGGCTGCGACGAGCTGCCGGCCTTCGAGATCCGCGCCTTCTCGCCGCATGGACGCACCCCGTCGCCCATCGACGATCTAGATCTGTCGGACATCGAGACGCCCAAACAGCCACTGAGGCTCCTTCCGGACGAGGAACGCCAGAACGATCCTCAGTACGTGGCCCTGCACGAGATAAACGCCCAGATCAGCCCGCCCAATGACGCCGACGACTCCAACAGCTTGGAGACGATATTCGAGGGCGTTTTCCTGAGCACCCCGCCCCGTGATAAAGCTTCCAGCTCGGGCAATTCCC
The DNA here is from genome assembly GCF_004382145.1 of Drosophila mauritiana. Lineage (NCBI taxonomy): Eukaryota > Metazoa > Arthropoda > Insecta > Diptera > Drosophilidae > Drosophila > Drosophila mauritiana. Next base: position 21,469,569 of record NC_046669.1, read on the forward strand.
GCTTTACGCCCAAGCGCGGACGTGCAAATCTCATCGAGCTGATGGCCAACCGGCTGCACGGGGGCAAGGAGAACCAGTCGCCGGGAGCGCGAGTCTCCGACCCGCATTTGCCCTCTCCGCTCAAGGACCCCACCTAGTGACCGCAGTCCAGCCGACCCAACCAAAGCCATGGAGCCCTCGCTCAGACTGCCATCGATGTTCTAGAATAAGTTACCATTTACCTGAATGTATGGTTCACATCCAGCGGTCAGCAGGTGTACACCCAGATGTGTATCCTCGTCTGATCCTTCAGTTTACCTAAGCTTCGTGTCCCGCGTTTTCCGATGCCAGGCTAACAGATTTTGTAGTGGTAAATAAAAATTGTCGTCTTTCCATGTTTCAAACATTAAACCAAGGTTATGCTCTTCCCTGCCTGGCAGATGGTCCAGGTAGGCAGAAGGAAGGTTCACATTGCTCATAGGACAGACTGATCAGCGGTGCCTGGAACTAAACCACTAATGTAAACACTGGAAAGTTCGATGGCTAATTGTCCGATCATTGCTGCTGCGTAATTTCTAGTACAAATTGATTGTCGAATCCAGACTTATGCGTTTACTAACATAGAATTTATCGATTGATGTAACAGTTTGAAAAATAAATTACCTAAGTGTACTACTCGTTCAAAAACTTGTCTGAATAATATCCTTCTCACGTTTCGATTTATTTAAGAAGAAAATGTCAATAGTTGCTTACCAATCTGAAATGTAATGGTAATTTTTGGACCTCGTGTACCTTAGGACGGTTTTTACACTAAGTTGAGTAAACTAGTATAAAAATAAGTAATTCTGTGTTGTTGTATTGTTGGAAGATACTAAATCACTACTTTCCTGAGTCGCATTGTGAATTCGCGTCTTACACGAACTCTACGCTGGAAGCATAATTCCAACTTAAAAATAATTGGGACGAGCATTGAAAGTAATATAGAGTAATAAAATTGGGAATGTCTCATAGGTTATAGAACACATTCGAAAGTAAAACAGCGACCAGGACAGGGGAAAATGATTACTTAACTTTACAATTTTGTAGGCTATTACAAAAGTTAAATAACACTTGCTTTTGTTTCTATATGGCAGTGTGAAACGCATTTTGTCCCGCAAGTCCTGTAGTGCAATTCGCCTCCAATCAGAAGTTCTTTGAATGACGCGATGCTGAAAACACCTTGACGCGCAGCAGCCCTGGATTGACCTCTTGCCATCTGAAATAGGTGGGTGAATAATTAGACGCCTTTTAACGAAAAGTGCCCCTTACTAACCGCAAACGGCGTTCGCCCAGCCTGGCCTTCACCCTGTTCTTAATGGTGGACACTCCGTTTGCGCTGTGAAGACCACGGCCCGTGATAATGAATACGTGCTTGTACACGCGGGTGGTGTTGCGCAGCACAGTTATGTGGCGGTCAAGGAACAAGTCCAGGCAACTGATCGCCTCTACCGTGTGTAGGTAATGCAGGTCTAGCAGGTCCGGGTTGTTCTGGGTGTGCCGATGCACCTCCATTATGCAATTGGCCGCCCGCTGGTTAAATACGTCGACCTTCTGCTTGTGTAACTTGGCTATCTCCGAGTAGTATAACGCCACGCTACTATTGCCGCGCTGTACCGCCTGTTTGGCCTTTAGATAGCACTCCGCTTTAAGTTGGGAGTGATGGGCGGCCATGTTTCGCGTTTCCTCAAAGTCGCGAAGAGCAGCGCACTTGACCTCCTCTTGCAGTTGGGGCGACCGGCCATGGGCGGAGGAACTGGAGATGGAGCGCTGGCCTTGGCCGGAGGAGTTCTGTTGCTTTTGTTGCTGCTGCTTCCGCTCTTCCAGCGCCATTTGCTCACTAAGCTTTTCGCCCTCGCGAAGGGCCTTATCATAGAGTTCCGCTTTGCTCAGCATACTCTTTACGTTGCTGTCCAAGACCTCGACAGTTTGAACGTAATTGCTGCCGGTTGCCGCAAAGACCTCAAGCACAGTGTCGGTGGGAACGTCCGGGAACGTCTCACACAGCTTCATCTTGGTTAGGTGGGTAGCTATATCGTTGGGCGTTTGTTTGCGAGCGGCCAACTCGGCTGCCTTCTTAGCGGCCAGTTGCTCGCTGTTGTATATGCTCCAGGCCAACTCCATATCCAGAAGCTCAGCCACGTTGCTCGGAGACTCGCTGCAATCGGCGTAACCTGGATGCTTGAGCAGGCGGGCGAACTGCTCGTCATCGCGCATTGTCTGCTGGCGTGTCTCCTCTAGCTGGTTAAAGACAGCTTCCATCCACAACATGTAAAGCTGCTTGGCTAGCTGACGCGGCATAAATATTTTTGTTGCGGTGGGAAGCTCTTGTTCCGGCGGCAACATTTCGTCTTCTGTGTGGAACTGATCGCGCAGCTGTTCAATTAAAGAGGCGCCCAAATCGATTTCCAGCAGAGTATTTTCTTCAGGGTCCTCCTCCTCCAGCTCTTCTAGCTCTGTTCCTTCGGGAGCTTCCGGTGGTTTAGGCACTATCGGTTGATCCAGGATTCCATTGCGAATATCGCGAATTTTGCGAGTGTGCTCCGAGTATTGTTCGTCGCCTAAAAATCAATAAACATTATTTATCAGACATCGAACTCATATCTCTAACATAATATAATGGAAATACATTCAATTGATACATTTGATTCATTAGTGAATTTGATGACGCAATTGAAATAATAAGTTCATTTTAAATTGACTCTTATTAGAATAATATCTTACCTAACACAAAGCAATTCTGGATTTTCATTTGCAACTCTTTGTTGGTGGGGGCCGATGCTCGTTTGTTGCGCGGTTGACGTTGCGGCTTCGATTCGGTCTTCGATACCGGTAAAGTTGGTGAGGTGCAGATAGGAGTGGAAATCGGAGATTCCAGGGCATCGGCCGCCTTGTCGCAGTCGCATTGAAACTGCGCCGCCTCCTCGCTATTGACATTTTCCTCAAATCCGATTCGATCCGGAGCAGTGGCCGCGTTGAGCTCGTCCTCCTTCAATAGAATATCAACGGCCCAATCCACGTCGGCCTTGCACTTTACAAACAGGTCCCAGAGGCCGGTCAGCTGTTTATTGGGATACATCTGGCGCAGGTGTGCAAACCCTTTCGGTTCATTGGGACAGTCTAGGCTGTGCCTCTGAAAGGGCTTTGCCTCGCTAGACTCCGCTTTGGACGGTGCCTCCTTTATTTGGCTCTCTTCGCGGAGCAGATCTATAATAGACACTTCGCTCTTTACGGGAGCTGCGGCACCCAAAGCGTCGGGAATTTCCGGAACTGTCGCGGCGCCTGTGTCTGCCGATTTCACTGTTTGCGACCAGTATGAAGGCGCTCCGTGCTCGTAGGGCACCCACGTTTGGGCATTAGCATTCAGCTTAAAGGTATTTTCCGCTGGCGCTGGGACTGGGGCTGCCAGCGGCTTGCTCTCTTCAAAATTCGTGATGATAGGCACGGCAGGAAGGGGCGGGTGATTGCGTAGTTGCGGCAGCTCCACAGTATACTTTGTCTCCTTCATTAACTGTCGCATAAAATGTTCCGGTAGGAAGAGAAAGATACTAAATTTAGTAAGTGCCATTATTTAATAAGCTTCGGGGTACGAAATAAAATACAACCTATGACGTACTATAAAAAAATTGTACTCATAAAGAATGAAAACGAGCTAGTTGCTCAGAGTTTAGTTGCTCAATTTAGTTGCTAAGTTCAGAGTTTGAAACTGTTTGTGGCTAGACTGCCACATTCCGATCACTGAGCTGCAAAAAAGGGGCTGTTTCTCAGATTTCCAAAGACTTTCTGACTTATTGACCGTGGTATGCCCTACAAATTTAGGTAGCCACAAAAATGCCCTTTCTATGTTTCTGCAGGTGGTCTAAACGTTTTTTGCAATTCAAAAAAATGTTGGGCGGAAAAAATAATGAAATCCAAAAAAGAGAAATTGACTTGGTTAGTGATAATGATCAAGAATAAATATATACCTCTTAAAGACTTTTAATCGAGCGTAGTTAAACGTTTTACACTCGCGTAACGGGTATACATACAATTACACATTTTTGGCTGACTCACAATGAGATTGCAGTTAACAATAAATCTCAATCTTTATATACATATGTATGTATGGAGACCACTTAAAGTGCCTTCTTACCCGAATGAGCTCTCCCGCAGTCGTGCGCTCGAAGCGCTCTAGCATGCGCTGAATATTCTCCCGTGGGACGTTGTGGACGTTTTTCTGGGCCAGCTTGCTGGCAGACTTGCACCAACTAGTATTGGGCTCGAGAAGCTCAATTACGTAGCCGTAACGCACGGCGGTTTGGACATATGGCTGCATCTCCCACACCATTGTATTGGTGTTATCCACGATGATGGGGCTCCAGCCGGAGGCGGCCTTATCGCGCACTCGCTGCTGGTTCCAGTCGTGAGCGGCTGGCAGCAGAGTGGGGTTGAAGACATAGCCGCGGCCCGTCTTGAAGTAGTCGTCTGAGCTCAGAACAAAGTCGCGCACCTGGTGTCGATCGAGTAGGTGCGCCTGGCGCAGCAGAGACTCTGCCAGTGTACTCTTACCGCTGCCTGAAGGGCCGCGCATTATGATCATCAGCTTGTGGCCCGCCTGCGCCCGCTGGCAAATCGAGTTTAGTTGTTTGTTGCTCTGGTTGCTGTTCACATTGCTGGCGGGGCACATTCTAATGGAGCTTGGGGCTCCAGCAGTCGCATATTTCCTGGGAGTTCCACCGCTCTTGCTGCGACCGCAATTGTTATTGTTATTGTTGTTGTTGTTGTTGTTATTATTATTATTATTGTTGTTGTTGTTGATGTTAATGCGGTCCAACAAGAGCGCCAAATCCGCTGGCTCAGCTGAATCCGAACTTCGTTCTGTCGACATGGCGTTTGTTTTCCTTTTGCTAGCTTGCCCTGGGAAAGCAGATCGTTTAGGGGGGATCGACCAACGTAATGCGCAGTAAACAACAGACTCCCCATCCCGAATTCGCATCCGGGTCTTGGACTCACCAATATCTGACCAGACTGTAATCCCTTGATGCCGTAACTGCGCGTTGATGTCTCACTCTCTCTCCTTCAATCGGTTGTCATGCAAGGATCAACCTGCGGGCTGTTGCTTCGTTTGCTTGTTTCCAGAAAACGGGGAGCTATGCGTCGCATTACATCCGTTAATTTGCTGCATTGCAAGTTGGGAAAACCACGTCTGTGCGGAGGCTATCGATGGCGCTATCAGTCACGCGTCATCGATAGGCAGCTGTGTTGGCGGCCAGCTTTTTTCCAGCCAGGCAATTGCTTCGGGATAAAATCGCTAAATTTTTGGAATTTTCTTTTAGAATACTATGAACACATTATGTTAAGCACATAAATGAGATTCTTAATATGATCGCCATTTTATATAATTAGCGGATAAATTCTAAAAAACATTAAATATGTAGCGTCAGTATTACGTCCATCCGTATGACCGCCGATATCTCGGGAACTTTGAGAGCTGTTAATTGGGTACTAAGCCCTCAAATTCTAGGATTGCTTACGCAGCAAAAGATGAAAGGGAATTCCGAAAATATAAAAGTGGAATTGTGAACAGAAGAGGTTTTAGTTAATATAAACAAGAGAGAATGCTTCAGTAGAGTTAACCGACTATAAGATACCGTTTACTAAGGTAGTAGTGTGCGAACGCTAAATTTCATATGTTTTCTGGAATATCGACAGATATTGGGGAATAAAATCAGAAAATTTTTAAAAATGGTTTAAAAGTGTGAATATTTTGGGGGTCTTGCAGGTGTAAAGAGGGACGCGGTAAAAATGTTTTCTATACAAGTTGTTTGTTTTTTTGGCAAGACAAACACTAAAACGAAAAAAAATGAAAACATATTTCAAAAATGTTGGCGTGGAAGTTTTGGCCTGTTTGTGGGAGAGGCTGTGAGCTGTGTATAAATATAAAATACTAGGAAAGACTTATATCGATAGAATTAACTATATATATCAAGGTCGAAGAGTTTGAATCGAGAGCTTAAAAGAGAAACAACGTGAATAAAAATAACTTAAAATGATGGTTTCAAGGCAAACAGTTTTATGGCAAAAAAAGACAAATAAATGAATGAAAGAATATCCCAAAATGTTCAAAAGTATGGGCGTGGCAGTTTTGGGCGGCTTGTGGGCGTTAGATTGGGCGTGGCAACATGGGTCTCTAGAATCGCTATAATTAATTTCAACCTTCTAGCTTTCATAGTTCCTGACAGGACCGGGCCAAATTGACTTTGTTATTGATCCTGATCAAGAATATATATACTTTATATGGTCGGAAACGCTTCCTTCTACCTGTGACATACTTTTCAACAAATCTAGTATATGTACCCTTTTACTCTATAAATAACGAGTATAATATACATTAATACCTATATGTATTTAGTATCCAGACCTAAATATATGCTTAACATAATGTCTTCATAGTATTCTATGCATATATGTAACCCAGGTCCTTCTTATCTGAAGATATATTTATTTTAAAAATTCTGCACAGACCAAGAAGTATCCGTTAGTCGAGTCGCGCAACAATAGTTTTCGAGTCTACTTTTACGGGAGCTATAGGATGTACATAGTTCAATCCCATCAAGAATACATATACAAAATGGGTAAGTCATCATCGGTTTTATGGCATCGGATACGATTTGGGCAGAGCATTCAAGGGATTTTTTACCCTTCCTTTCTTTGCTTTAGAATTAACATTCTTTTCTCCTGGGGGCAGTGCTGTCCTTTATCCACTGAAATATATATGTCGACAATAGAGGAGTCTCATCCATTTTGTTTATTCAGTTTGTGATTTGGTGGGGCCGCGCAGCAAGTGCCGATCAACTCTACCAGCCTTCAGCTTAAAGGTATTTTCCGCTGGCGCTGGGACTGGGGCTGCCAGCGGCTTGCTCTCTTCAAAATTCGTGATGATAGGCACGGCAGGAAGGGGCGGGTGATTGCGTAGTTGCGGCAGCTCCACAGTATACTTTGTCTCCTTCATTAACTGTCGCATAAAATGTTCCGGTAGGAAGAGAAAGATACTAAATTTAGTAAGTGCCATTATTTAATAAGCTTCGGGGTACGAAATAAAATACAACCTATGACGTACTATAAAAAAATTGTACTCATAAAGAATGAAAACGAGCTAGTTGCTCAGAGTTTAGTTGCTCAATTTAGTTGCTAAGTTCAGAGTTTGAAACTGTTTGTGGCTAGACTGCCACATTCCGATCACTGAGCTGCAAAAAAGGGGCTGTTTCTCAGATTTCCAAAGACTTTCTGACTTATTGACCGTGGTATGCCCTACAAATTTAGGTAGCCACAAAAATGCCCTTTCTATGTTTCTGCAGGTGGTCTAAACGTTTTTTGCAATTCAAAAAAATGTTGGGCGGAAAAAATAATGAAATCCAAAAAAGAGAAATTGACTTGGTTAGTGATAATGATCAAGAATAAATATATACCTCTTAAAGACTTTTAATCGAGCGTAGTTAAACGTTTTACACTCGCGTAACGGGTATACATACAATTACACATTTTTGGCTGACTCACAATGAGATTGCAGTTAACAATAAATCTCAATCTTTATATACATATGTATGTATGGAGACCACTTAAAGTGCCTTCTTACCCGAATGAGCTCTCCCGCAGTCGTGCGCTCGAAGCGCTCTAGCATGCGCTGAATATTCTCCCGTGGGACGTTGTGGACGTTTTTCTGGGCCAGCTTGCTGGCAGACTTGCACCAACTAGTATTGGGCTCGAGAAGCTCAATTACGTAGCCGTAACGCACGGCGGTTTGGACATATGGCTGCATCTCCCACACCATTGTATTGGTGTTATCCACGATGATGGGGCTCCAGCCGGAGGCGGCCTTATCGCGCACTCGCTGCTGGTTCCAGTCGTGAGCGGCTGGCAGCAGAGTGGGGTTGAAGACATAGCCGCGGCCCGTCTTGAAGTAGTCGTCTGAGCTCAGAACAAAGTCGCGCACCTGGTGTCGATCGAGTAGGTGCGCCTGGCGCAGCAGAGACTCTGCCAGTGTACTCTTACCGCTGCCTGAAGGGCCGCGCATTATGATCATCAGCTTGTGGCCCGCCTGCGCCCGCTGGCAAATCGAGTTTAGTTGTTTGTTGCTCTGGTTGCTGTTCACATTGCTGGCGGGGCACATTCTAATGGAGCTTGGGGCTCCAGCAGTCGCATATTTCCTGGGAGTTCCACCGCTCTTGCTGCGACCGCAATTGTTATTGTTATTGTTGTTGTTGTTGTTGTTATTATTATTATTATTGTTGTTGTTGTTGATGTTAATGCGGTCCAACAAGAGCGCCAAATCCGCTGGCTCAGCTGAATCCGAACTTCGTTCTGTCGACATGGCGTTTGTTTTCCTTTTGCTAGCTTGCCCTGGGAAAGCAGATCGTTTAGGGGGGATCGACCAACGTAATGCGCAGTAAACAACAGACTCCCCATCCCGAATTCGCATCCGGGTCTTGGACTCACCAATATCTGACCAGACTGTAATCCCTTGATGCCGTAACTGCGCGTTGATGTCTCACTCTCTCTCCTTCAATCGGTTGTCATGCAAGGATCAACCTGCGGGCTGTTGCTTCGTTTGCTTGTTTCCAGAAAACGGGGAGCTATGCGTCGCATTACATCCGTTAATTTGCTGCATTGCAAGTTGGGAAAACCACGTCTGTGCGGAGGCTATCGATGGCGCTATCAGTCACGCGTCATCGATAGGCAGCTGTGTTGGCGGCCAGCTTTTTTCCAGCCAGGCAATTGCTTCGGGATAAAATCGCTAAATTTTTGGAATTTTCTTTTAGAATACTATGAACACATTATGTTAAGCACATAAATGAGATTCTTAATATGATCGCCATTTTATATAATTAGCGGATAAATTCTAAAAAACATTAAATATGTAGCGTCAGTATTACGTCCATCCGTATGACCGCCGATATCTCGGGAACTTTGAGAGCTGTTAATTGGGTACTAAGCCCTCAAATTCTAGGATTGCTTACGCAGCAAAAGATGAAAGGGAATTCCGAAAATATAAAAGTGGAATTGTGAACAGAAGAGGTTTTAGTTAATATAAACAAGAGAGAATGCTTCAGTAGAGTTAACCGACTATAAGATACCGTTTACTAAGGTAGTAGTGTGCGAACGCTAAATTTCATATGTTTTCTGAAATATCGACAGATATTGGGGAATAAAATCAGAAAATTTTTAAAAATGGTTTAAAAGTGTGAATATTTTGGGGGTCTTGCAGGTGTAAAGAGGGACGCGGTAAAAATGTTTTCTATACAAGTTGTTTGTTTTTTTGGCAAGACAAACACTAAAACGAAAAAAAATGAAAACATATTTCAAAAATGTTGGCGTGGAAGTTTTGGCCTGTTTGTGGGAGAGGCTGTGAGCTGTGTATAAATATAAAATACTAGGAAAGACTTATATCGATAGAATTAACTATATATATCAAGGTCGAAGAGTTTGAATCGAGAGCTTAAAAGAGAAACAACGTGAATAAAAATAACTTAAAATGATGGTTTCAAGGCAAACAGTTTTATGGCAAAAAAAGACAAATAAATGAATGAAAGAATATCCCAAAATGTTCAAAAGTATGGGCGTGGCAGTTTTGGGCGGCTTGTGGGCGTTAGATTGGGCGTGGCAACATGGGTCTCTAGAATCGCTATAATTAATTTCAACCTTCTAGCTTTCATAGTTCCTGACAGGACCGGGCCAAATTGACTTTGTTATTGATCCTGATCAAGAATATATATACTTTATATGGTCGGAAACGCTTCCTTCTACCTGTGACATACTTTTCAACAAATCTAGTATATGTACCCTTTTACTCTATAAATAACGAGTATAATATACATTAATACCTATATGTATTTAGTATCCAGACCTAAATATATGCTTAACATAATGTCTTCATAGTATTCTATGCATATATGTAACCCAGGTCCTTCTTATCTGAAGATATATTTATTTTAAAAATTCTGCACAGACCAAGAAGTATCCGTTAGTCGAGTCGCGCAACAATAGTTTTCGAGTCTACTTTTACGGGAGCTATAGGATGTACATAGTTCAATCCCATCAAGAATACATATACAAAATGGGTAAGTCATCATCGGTTTTATGGCATCGGATACGATTTGGGCAGAGCATTCAAGGGATTTTTTACCCTTCCTTTCTTTGCTTTAGAATTAACATTCTTTTCTCCTGGGGGCAGTGCTGTCCTTTATCCACTGAAATATATATGTCGACAATAGAGGAGTCTCATCCATTTTGTTTATTCAGTTTGTGATTTGGTGCGGCCGCGCAGCAAGTGCCGATCAACTCTACCAGCCTTCATGGAAGGGATTTTCTTACATGTCCCTTCTTCATCATATTCTCTAATGTCCTATTCACACTGGCGTGCATTACATTGTCATCTCTCTCTAACACACTATGACAACCCGATCGGACCTCACTCAGCTGCAGAGGCTCGACAGAATTTTACCGTATAGCTGTATATATATAACCAAATCCGTTGCAGAGTATGAAAACAATATTTTAGAAAATTTATTTTGGAAAAGTATATATTGTTTGTTTTAGCTTACTGGGACACCCGTAAATGTCGGGGAATTATTTGGCCACCCTTTTATTTTAATTTTCTGTTTACTTGTGGAACTTCTCATGTTTTAGGACTTGCCTTTAGATTTTGGCGCCGCTCTGTTTGAGTTGCCTTATACGCGTTTTTAGCGGAGTCACCAATGGAATTTTTCAATTTTCGGTCCATACCCAAGTGGCGGCGACTCCCTTGAAAAGAGTGTCTTTGGAGGCGTCTAAGGGTGGGACTAAAGGAGCTTCCTAAAGCGTCCGGCCAAAGCACGCAAATACGAAGATATTTTAGAGCATGCATACAGCAAGGCAGCAACTGGTCTGGTTGCCCAATTTAGAAGAGAGCGCAAGTATGACACCGCTGGGGACGAATATGTTTTGAAAGCTGAAGATGGTCCAGCTCGTGATCCCTGGGAAAGTGTTTTAGCCTGTGGTGCCTTGCCCCATTTCGGTGTAGTTGCCCAATTTAGAAGAGAGCGCAAGTATGACACCGCTGGGGACGAATATGTTTTGAAAGCTGAAGATGGTCCAGCTCGTGATCCCTGGGAAAGTGTTTTAGCCTGTGGTGCCTTGCCCCATTTCGGTGTAGTTGCCCAATTTAGAAGAGAGCGCAAGTATGACACCGCTGGGGACGAATATGTTTTGAAAGCTGAAGATGGTCCAGCTCGTGATCCCTGGGAAAGTGTTTTAGCCACTGTTTCCGTAGCAGAATTCATTGAAGCTTTGCCTGGTAGGGATTTCACAGCCACGTTCGCAGCCGATGCTAAGGACGAACTGGAAGTTGCAGCAGATCCTACGGCTCCTGGGCCTCGGATTACTGTTTTGGCCACGACTTCGGCAGCCGAAGATAAGGGCGCGTTCAGAGTCCTAGGAGAAACTCGAGCATTTGCTCCTGGCACCAGTTTGCCGAGTCCCAGTATTCTTTTCGATCTCAATGCCAATAGCCCGGAGGTCAATGTCCATAGGGATCCGAGATGCGAATGGCTTAGTTCCTGCGTCACTGGAAGAGTGATTGGCCGGGGAACTGGGATCGATGGCGGCGGTTTCTGGAATACCCGGTACACCACGTATGTACCAACCAGAATGCCTCCGATGAAGACAGCAACTTTGAGCTTTTTGTGAAAACTACCTGGCGGCGTTTCGGGTGGCATTGGGAACAATGCATTTCCCAATTCAGACAGTTGGCAACTAGCGTTCTCGGCGGGAATAATGACTTCAAAGTCCACGGACTGCAAGCAGAAATCGTGCATGGCCCTTCTCTGATGGTCAATCAGGACGCTGTGGGCCTCGTTGATTCTAAGGAACTCCTCCGCTCCATCCTCGTTTTTGTCGGGATGATATTTCAGGGACAGCCGCCGAAAAGCTTCCCTAATCTCACTGTCGGTGGCGTTTCTCGGTAAGCCCAGAACCTGGTAGTGATCTTTGTAGACGTCGCTCATTTTTGTCGGCCACCTGCGAATATATATAATATATATTAAGAAAAGAAAAAATATACTAAGAAAACCTGAGCTAGCTGCGCTGCCAAAGATGGGTGAAATGTGTGTTATCGATGATGCTATTTGCATGGAAAAACATCGATAAAGACATCGTATCAGCCGCCCATTATTCGCCTTGGCGCCAAGAAAAAATTGTTTAAAACAATTAAATGCGTCTTTCTTTTCTACAGTTGAGAAAAAAGTACCAACAAATTCGGTCCTCTCTGGCAGATGCCATCATATTTTATTATGAATACGAGTCATATCATATTTTAGGTGGCCATCGAAGGAGTACTATAATGCGAGTGGGAAGAGAAACATCTAAAAATATGTCATTTTTTTTCAGAACAACAAACCGTTAAAAAATTTGATTTACAAATTGTATTTCCGTCTTATGTGGAGCATACTATACGTAGTAGCAGACTGGCTCTGCTTATTGAACTTTGAATAAGCAACTGCCTTAAATTTTCTCTACTATATTGTTTTTTTTTTTAATATTTATATCGCATAAACGTTTTTTAAATCGCAAAAACTAAACATGTCATTAAAAACGTGATTTTTGTATGCTATTAGTTCGTTCTCCAATATTTATCCGTTTTATCATTCGATTTGGCTAAAGCTATGTCTATTTTCGAGCAAAAGTGGGCCGCACTTCATAATCTTTGTTTATCTTACTAAATAAATAAATTAATCAATAATTAACGCAGGATGCATTAGATCAACAGTCAATAATTAAGTTCCTATAAATTAATCTTAAAGACTATTCAACGAAGAACTCTAGATACGCGAGATTGCTTCACCAAGCCCTTGGATCCTTAGGTCATTCCGAGGAGGATCCATCGCCGTGGGAATCCTTTTTTTTCCGGTTGAAGAACTGGAATGTCTTGTAGGCGGCAAACGCAAAGAGCACAGTTCCACCGACGGCGCACATGAAGGGGAGCATGTCTGACGTGGGCTGGGCGAAGGTCGCAGCCGGCTCGTCATCACATTTGAGTCCCTCCTCGCCGTGCTGGTCGTATATCTCGCGCTTTTCCTTGTCGGAGAGCACTTCGAAGGCGGCCACCACCTCCCTAAACTGCTCCTCGGCCTGCGGATGGTCGTTCTTGTCCGGATGGTAGCGGAGAGCCATCCGGCGGTATCCCTTCTTGACGTCTTCACTGGACGCATTCCTCTCGATGCCCAGAATCTTGTAGTAATCTTTACCCATTGTGGCGAAATGGGATTCTCCTTGTGCTGGCTGAGATGGTCGTCCAGCGGTGTTGTGCCGTGAATAGAATGTGAGGCAGCGCGTCGACTTGTTGGTGCTTATGTGGTATTGCGAGTATATATTGCGGATTCGATTCGCGGATTAAACACAATATTACAAATAAACAGAAACTAACAGTCAATCGATAAGTTATCGCCCGACAGTGGCCAGAGTGACCCTACCTTACCACCAGAAGCACTGTTAGTTAACAGAAGGTATTCTGACAAGCGTAGCAGCTGTATAGCAGCATTACTAGCCTATTAGTAATCTATGATTTGATAAATCTTTCTTTTCGAGTACGTTATAAGGAATTACATATTACGAAGAAGGAAAATATTCATATCGCTTATCGGATTTGGTATTTTTCCCGACCGTGCGGTATTTTATTCGCCACCGAAGCGGTCACACTGGCTGCCGCCGCCAACTTCCCTCTTTCCGTTCTGTGAGCGAAAACCGAAAAGTGTGTGCTTTGGTAAGTGTTGCTAAAAGTTCGGAATAATGTTGCATCCCGACCATTTTCGGGTCCATAACTGTTCCACGGTGTTGGTCCAGCACCGACTAATCGTTATCACGTATTTCACAGTTCTTAAATTCACCCGACGAGTCCCTAATACACAATCAAAATGGTTAGGGAGAACAAGGCAGCGTGGAAGGCTCAGTACTTCATCAAGGTTGTGGTAAGTATAGAACCGACTAGAAATAGCTTACTAGCTCGCGCCTGGCTTATGCTGTTAACTGATCCCTCCTCCAGGAACTGTTCGATGAGTTCCCAAAATGCTTCATCGTGGGCGCCGACAACGTGGGCTCCAAGCAGATGCAGAACATCCGTACCAGCCTGCGTGGACTGGCCGTCGTGCTTATGGGCAAGAACACCATGATGCGCAAGGCCATCCGCGGTCATCTGGAGAACAACCCGCAGCTAGAGAAGCTGCTGCCCCACATCAAGGGCAACGTGGGCTTCGTGTTCACCAAGGGCGATCTCGCAGAGGTGCGCGACAAGCTGTTGGAGTCTAAGGTGCGCGCCCCCGCCCGTCCAGGCGCTATTGCCCCTCTGCACGTCATTATCCCGGCCCAGAACACCGGCTTGGGACCCGAGAAGACCAGTTTCTTCCAGGCCCTGTCCATCCCGACCAAGATTTCCAAGGGAACAATTGAAATCATCAACGATGTGCCCATCCTGAAGCCCGGCGACAAGGTCGGCGCCTCCGAGGCGACACTGCTCAACATGTTGAACATCTCGCCCTTCTCGTACGGTCTGATTGTCAACCAGGTCTACGATTCCGGCTCGATCTTCTCGCCCGAGATCCTGGACATCAAGCCCGAGGACCTGCGCGCCAAGTTCCAACAGGGAGTGGCCAACCTGGCCGCCGTTTGTTTGTCCGTGGGCTACCCCACCATCGCCTCGGCCCCGCACAGCATTGCCAACGGATTCAAGAACCTGCTGGCCATTGCTGCCACCACCGAGGTGGAGTTCAAGGAGGCGACCACCATCAAGGAGTACATCAAGGACCCCAGCAAGTTCGCCGCCGCTGCTTCGGCTTCGGCTGCCCCCGCCGCCGGCGGAGCTGCCGAGAAGAAGGAGGAGGCCAAGAAGCCCGAGTCCGAATCAGAGGAGGAGGACGATGATATGGGCTTCGGTCTGTTCGACTAAGCTGGATTCCGATTGCAGGATGCCCTCTGCGGCGCCCGCGGACCATCGCTTCCGCTTTCGGCGTTTACCCACTAAGACCCTCTGTTATGTTTTCTATGTGCAAATTATTGCCGCGGTTTGACGGACCCAATGGCAAGTTGCATTAAACATGCTGTAAACTGCTCGGAAGCGCACTCAACTGTCTTTTAAACTTGCACGCGATTCGAGGGGTGGACATGGTGGGATTCGGACTCCAAAATCCGAAGGCTTGCGACATTTCATTCCCCTTTAAATATCCGAGCGACGGCAGGTGCCGCCTGCAGCTGCTCTCGGTCATCCGGATATTTACAAAGTAATTACTTGCGATAAAATGAATTTCACAAGATGAGAAAAGTTTAAAGTTTCTGCTGCCGTCGTCGGCTGCGACTTTTGCGATTTCTTTTGCTTTTCGCAAAGGACATCGTCGACGGAGGAGAGACGCTCATAAAAATTCAATTTGTCTTGACAAAATACGCAAGAAATTAAGAATGTGCCAAGTGGCGGCAAAAGAAACTTTCCTTCCCTTTTTCCCAGTTTCCTGCACATTTCTTCCTCTGCTCGTCTGGCGAGCGAAAATGAGTTACGCGACTGGGGCGTGAAAGTGCCACGCCCTCGCGGCGATGTGTCGCGCTCGGTGCGCAGGAGGGGGGGAGGGGGTGGTCAGGAGATGGGAGCTGGCGGAGCAGGAGCCGCGGGCCAAGTTAAACACTGCATAAATAGCCGGGCCGAAATGAAAGGCCCTGACGAAAATAAATCCTCCGCAGGCCTCTTTGGGCCTCAGAGATGGGATCGTGAGCCACCTCGGAAGTAGTTGGGTCGTGTCGTAGGCCATACAGTCTATGTATGTTATAGGGTTATTATACCCTCCTTGGCAGAGCCCTCTAGACTCTTCGAAATTGCTTGAATTGTTGGACAAATGTCTGGAAATGTTGCCAAAAAAAGTACAATTCGTTAAAAATGTTTTGGTATACATGTAATAATATATATATGAAATAATTGGCGTGTCCCACCGAAAAACCTTAAATGGTATAAAAAGGCTCGAACCATTGGGTGTCTTTATTTTAAATTACCCTTCGGAAGGATTACCACGTGCGTGTCACGTGGTCATCCCTAGACTCGGTATGTTAGAGTCCCATTTGGTTTTGAGATAAATTAATAAAGACATTGCATAATTTCAGGCGCCGCTGGCGTCAAATATACACAGGAATTAGCATAAACTGTGGGGCGGCTGACCAGCCCCGCACCGCACCACCCCGGATACCCCACCCACCGAACCACCCATCGCTTGCCACTCAATCAGCAAGCGGCAAGCGGCATTTGAAATCAAAATGCGATTGGCAAAATGATTTGCTTCAATTTTTGTGATGCGCATAATAAATGAAGTTTGGACATTTGGACAATTGATTGGGACAGCAGCCATGCGGTGGCCTGCGCAGGGGCAGATCGGGCCGGGAAATCCGGAAGGAGTGGTCCGAGGGACCCATACAGACAATGTACGATATACCACACATCGCATCGCATCACATCACATCACACACTCCATCGCAATGTTTGCCATGCACAACAAAATGTGGAGCAGTCGACAGATTCGAAATCTGATTCTGATTCAGATTCAGATTCGAGTTCAGGACTCCGGTCCAAGTGCCAAGCCCCTCCGCCGACCGGGAATCCCCCGAAACTGGACTCGATTTCGGCTATCCAATGCGCACAGATAGATTTGTATGCATATTTTTGCTCTGGCATTTCGTTTGTGTGCTAAACATGTGAATGCCATCGATATAACGATGCTGCTCCTGCTCCTGCTTCTGCTCTTGATCCTGCTCTTGGTCCTGCTCCTGCTCCTGGTCCTGTCGTGCATGCTCCCCAAGTTCCCCATCCGCCTCCCCCTGTGCGCTCAGCTGTGATTTGTTTGCCCAAAAGATTTGGAGCAAAACGGTTTAATTCTTGTGGAATGGCTTAAACGATTCCTGTTCCTGCCGGCGAATTCTAACAGCGCACTGCGAACCGGAAACGGAATTTCCAAACGGACTTAGCTCCAGCAAACTCTAAATGACTTCACTCGCGAGAATATGTTTGGACATACGCTACTCGGCATCAAAGGATCAAGTGGTTTACTTAGCCAAAGTTCTGATCAACAAAATGTAATCAGGGACTGCAGTTGTTGTTGTATGGCATGCGTGCCTCGACTATCAGATACTCGTTAGTGGAGTAAATAACTTGAGTCGTTCTTATACATGCACTTCAACAGTTAGTATAATTCTGCATGAATTGCTTAAGTATTTTTCCTACTATAGTTGACAGCTAGGAATTGATTTTCTTCACTTTAAAGCGAAATATAAAGTGCTTAAATCCAGTGAGCATTTGAAGCGGGAGCCAAACCCCCGCAAATGGGCGAAACTTTGGTTAGCATCAGCCGGCTGGATCCGAGATGATAACTGAAACAGAAATCTATTTTCCGACTGACTGACGTGCAATACAAATACATTTTCCGAGATGTGCCATGAGGTGGGGCGGTGAGGCGGTGTGGGGGGAGGACGGCACGAAAGGGGAGCCGAAAAAACGAAATAATGGAGATCGGGAAACATTCACGGGATTGTTTGTCGGGTAGCAGGGGCTGCTGCCGACCACGCCCCCACCCACGCCTCCACGCCCATGCATCCGCCGGCACAACATGCTCAATTTAGTCTCGTCACATCAAAATGTTTGCTTATCGCTCTGTTTGCCGAGGCTGGTTTTGTAGTTGCGGACGGGGAATAATTTGGGGCGCTTACCGCGTATAATTTATCTATGCATATGTTTTGAGATGCCAACAACAGCACGAGCTCGCGCTGAGGTAGCCCGAAAGTGGAGCCCTGCCCCACATAAATCACAGTCAACAGCACGCATACGTAGGCTCAGCCAGCAACTCACCCAGCAGTCACCCTGCGAACCACCCACTCGAGCACCACCCACAACACCCCTTTCGTGTCGTGCTTAGCCTCTGGCCTAATCGACGGAAAATCGGAGGGTGTCTGCGTCTGCAACTTGCCGCATTAGGCACGGATCGCGATTCTTTCCGCTCGATCTTAGCGCCGTCCGAAGAAAGACTATATAAGGCCACGCGCGAGTCGCTTGGGTAACTCTTCTCATTCGGAATGAAGCTCCTTTCAGCCGCACTGGTCCTGCTCATGTCCTCGGCCTTGGCCACGGCACAGAAGAATGTGAACACGAATGAAAACAACATCGTGATTGGAAAAGTTTGAAATAAATACATATGTAATTAAACTGAAGGTGGCACTTTTCGTTGTGGATAGTACTAATGCGTACTTTGGGTTATGTCCCAGTTCGTTTTGGAAGGAGGGTATCTGAACTTATATGAACCCCACTTATTAATTCATATATACATAGATAATATATTAAATAAAATAGTATATAAAATGTATTTTGTAAGAGCGTTAAATCAGCGCAATCACTTTAAATAAGCTTATCCCGGCTTGGGGGCCTCGAAATCGGGACGGGACGCTTCAATAAGATGCAGGGGCTCCTTGGGACAGTGCTAACGGTTGTGTTAACGATAACAATAAACGACAAAACCCGTTACGACGAGCGATGATTGCAAGCCAAACGAGCAATTAAAAAGCCGTGCGCCGAGGGAGTTGCCACCCAAGGCCCACATCCTAGAGAGGGAGGCACTCCGGTCCTTGCCACGTACGAGGCATAACCTTTTGGCCTCCATCTCAGCACAGCTGTCACCGAGCGCGCGTGTGTGCGGGTGTGTGTGTGTGGGGGGTATCCTTCGAATCCAGGAACCCTCGGATGCTCGTGCTCCTTGGAGGCATTTTTACGGCACCCGTTTTTACGCTGGAAGCGGGAATTTTCACGTTGGGTATTTGAAATATGCACGTAATATTGCAAAATTTTAACCGTATATCTTGCATAATTAACTGAGAAAATACTTAGAGCACGAATGAAGGGACAGGGGGGCAAGGGGGCGAAGGGGGCTTCTCCGCCGCCAGGCATTTATACCGCAGCTTCCAAATCTCTTGCAGAGGAGCGAATGAAACTTTTGCAATGATACTTTCAGTCCGCAGGCCACCCATCCTCATCCCGCCACCCAGGTTGTGTGGAATTTTTAATCTGCCATAGAACCCGCCATGGAGCTGAGAGCTCTGTGCTGATCCCACACTGAGAAAAATAGTAAGTACTCCTGCAGAATGGTATTATGACATATGGACAGCGCCTCTCCTGACCATTTCAATCAATAGAGTTATGGAGAAATTGAACCAAAGGATACCACCTGATAGAGCAGATTACTTTTGCGTAATAAAACTGGGAAATCTGTTTAATTATTTCATATTGTTAATCCATCCAGTTTAATGTTTTTTTCTGGGTGTACTCCTCGTGGCGTTTACACAGGGTCATGTATCTTTCTTTACTGCGCAGCTTTGCATCTTTACGCTTTGCTTAAATATTTTAATTTTTATTGGTCGGAGTTTGCCAACTGTCTTTGGCCGTCGTTGGGTATATGGAAAGGAGGCTCTTCGGCTTTGATAAAGCTGTTAAAAGTGTGTTTATTTTCTGGTGCTTAGAACTGCTGCCGCCCCACAGATAAACTCGTATATAAATGTCTTTTCCAGCTGAACTCGGCCGAATTCGCGGCTCCCGGAGTAGGAAGATGATCCAGAACCAGGTGACCGACGCATAGACCACCGTCGAGGCACAGCTGCACTCTAATAGCCATAATCATAGGCCATAATGACTACTCCTCGTTCCGGGTCTGGGCCGAAAAACTCGATCTTTAGCAGGTGGAACTTTGAGAATGACATCGAACCGAGGTGTGTGTGTGTCATTTGCATAAGAGTAAAGTTCACCCACTCGGATGGTTGGAAATGCAACCTGGCAAAAGTTTTTGCCAAATTTAAATTATAAATAAGCTCAGGGCGGGTCGAAGGGCCAACCAACCAACGAGACCATGAGGAGGAGCAGGAGCAGCAGCACTTGCCTTCCGAAACAAAACCTCATATGCATCGAAACGTAATGGCAAAAAGGATTTTAAGTGAAGTTGAAGTTGACTACACGACCGCATTGAGGGAGTGCCCCGCCCCCTCTGCTCCTCCGCCCCAAATATTCGCATCCCCCGAGACCACTTACACCATTGCAGTTGCGTGGAAAGTTTGCCGGGTGGAGCGGGATGGTCGATGGAAGGTGGGCGGGGCGGGGTCCCAAAAATAAGCTCAAAGTGAGAACTGAACGCGGCATATTCCGCCCCAGCAGACAAAGTGCAAAGCCCTTCCCCACACCCCTCGATGCAGTGTGTATATCTTTCATGTGTGCGGTGTATCTTTCGGGTTGGAGCAACCACCAGACAACCACAGGCAACAGGGAACGCAAGCTTAAATGTCATGTAAAATGTTTCCACTTACACAAATTACTGTGTATAATTTAATTTTGCCACAGGCCGGCTGGAAGCCGAATCTGTCCCACGAGCGAGATCATCGCCAGACATACGATTTGCATTGGTTCCACCTATTGGCTCCACCGGATCAGTGAGAGCTATAAAGGGCCCCACCGCTTCCGCCCTGGCATTCATACCATACTGGCCATGAACTTCCTACAGATCGGCGTGCTGTTCGTCCTGGTCGCGGTGGCCTTGGCCAGACCACAGGAGGATCCGGCTAATCTGCCAGCTCCAGAGGCAGCAGCAGAACCGCCAGCAGCAGCACCACCAGCTGCAGCACCACCAGCTGCAGCCGCTCCAGCGGGTGGCTCCGGTAGAAAGAAAAATGTCAATCACAACGTTATAACCATTGGATAGAATTCTTCGGAAGGAAGGAGGCCACAATCTTGATTTAAGAACACATTGGGGGCATTAAGAAAAGCGTAATATATGTATATGGGCGTATAGCTGCGTTAATAAATTATTTTTATTTGCGTCGCAATGTGAGGTAATTCTTTCAATTCACTATACAAAAGCAGTTTACTGCTTGCCGCAGAACTCGCGGAACTTCATCTCTATGAAACGGAATTTAGCTAAGTAAAGGGTATCTAATAGTCGCGGGCACTGAACTTCAGCGTTTTGTGTTGTTCTTCAGTTTTACTCCGCTTTAGGTTTTTCAACTAAGGCTTTTATACTTAAAACGCCTAAACTGTGCTTTTTTTGTGAAACTCATCATCATTGGATTTTTCTCAATAACAAGTTGGGCATTTCTCCCAATTTAGCCCATAAAGCAGTTTACTGCTTGTATTGCTCTGACACTGCATGTAGCTGAGTAAGGGGTATCTGATAGTTGCGATATTGGACTTTATCGTTGTGTCTTGTTTTTCAGTTCTACTTCGTTTTAGATTTTTTACATAAGGCCTGAAAACTGGAACTAATTTTTGTGAAACCATCCACTTAAACAAAGGATTAACTACTTCAGGGTCCAATAAAATGCATATCACATTTACTTTAGTTATTATAGCGATAATAGCGACCATATGAGACCCATAAGGAACTCTTCAGAGTCGAAAGAAAATCAATTTACTAGTTCGCTGTTTTGGCAGATGCATAATTGGCACTGGAACTAAAGTATTCAATAAATTGTGATTTTAGTGCATTGTGCTAGGGTTGGTAATTTCTCCAGTAATTCGATTGATTCCGCTTGGCGGTCAATCAAGTAGAGTAACGAAACATCTGTTTTCCGAATTAACAATAAAATAGTAACCCCTATATGAAGGGTTACGCTTCTGCCCACTCAACTCTACGTTGCCACCAGGTCCCAGAGGTCTAGTTCTTCTAACGCAATCTATCCATTAAAGCGCATCCGAATTCTCTCCAGATATTCATCACTTAAGACAGCAGTAACCAGTATGATGTTCCCCCGTTGCCTGCACCTCCCCTCCCGCGACCCATGTGCTGTTAACCCTTTCGAAGCTCTGGCATTTTTGGGCCAAATGAAGCATTCCGCTTTGGGTTCGGGGCGACGAGGGGTCTCATGTGTGATACGGTTGACAGACTTTTAGCTTCATTGCTTGATTTGTTTAAATGTCTTTACTGTGTTTGGTTTATGGTTTCGGTGGCGTGGTGGGGGCTTCAAGGCTTCAAGGCTTGGATGCTAGGAGGCTTGGAGGGGGGTGGCTTGGGGGAGCTGAGGGTTGGGACCAAAAAATCTTGTTTTTGACGAGGAAAACTTTGTCGTCCATTGCATTTGCTGATGGATCATAGATACAAAAAGTTATTTGCACAAGCTGATATCACCCCTCCCCATCTTCCGCTTCCGCTTTCTGTTGGCTTTGTAAATGTCAACATATGCATATAATAATAAAAACAAATATGACCGAACTCTCTGACAGCTTGGCTCAGCACATTTTCCAGTCGCCCTCCCACAGCCAAGGAAACCGAGTGTGTGCTGATAGGCAGATGCGGATACAGATACATTTGTATCTGGCGCATGCATAATGTATAAATAGCTCACATTAATTAATTGCCTTGCCAAGTAATAACATGATTAACATCCAAACGAGATTTGCCGTCCCAGCCATTTCATTCACTTTTCGGCCCGACTGCAGCCAATTAACCCTTGGCCATGTTATCCGTCGGGCCAGGAACTTTTCGGCTATGTTTGCCCTCAAAGTATCTGAAAGTTATTTGAACATCTAATGAGCATGGATATGGCTTAATGAATTTGCTGCATAGGCGTGTTTTGGGTATGCAAATTAAGTCGGATGGTTTCCTTTGAAGATTTCAGTTTTACGATCTGTACGGATTTCCCAAGACGTTATCACTAATTTATTAATTTATTTTACAAAAATATATATATTTCGTTAAGACCAACAATATTATGATAAGATAAAGCTGTTCGTATAAGCAGGAGAAGAATTACAAATCTACTTGTAGCTGTGGTCCCAATAATCCTGCTTGTATTTTCGAGTTCCGCTCGTTTGTTTACACTTAAGTAAAATCTGTGTGGGTTTCATTCCAGCGTCTTAGCATTTTGGGCACAAACAAATTACTCGAACTCAGCAAAAAGTGAGAATCCTTGAGACAGACAGTCTGCCCGAGGGAGAAAGGAAGCTAGGAAGCTGGCTGCGGCAGGTTGCACGTTGCAGATTGCTAAAATCTGAATTACCCGAAGAAATTGTAACAAATACAAAAGTCAATGGTGCTGCAAAAAGAAGTTTTCAGCTGTCTTCCACTGGCAGAAGGTAAATCTTGCAAGCCAAAACTTTCAACTTGCTTAAATAAACCCCGAGCTGCCAACCGAAACACACACAAGCACACTCGCACACAGCCTAGAAAGGGGTGGAGATTTAAGGGAGGGGTGGGATGGAGGGAGCGAGGGGCTCTAAGCTGATTTTACACATGCACACATGCTGGGGCAGGACTCTTAGAACTTCAGGACTCCGATTCAGGTTCTGAATGTTTCCGATTTGCCCTCTCGCTCTGCTCGCATTTTCGGCAATTTGATTATCTGGCACAGTGGTGATGGATGCTCAAAAATGTAAATTTTGTGATCCAAGGTCCACATAATCGACAATATATAATCGATAAAATATAAATTGATAGTTTTGATAATAATATATATTCTTAAGTTTTAGCACCATAGAACAATGTAGCTACAAAGAGCAAGTTTTAAAGTTTTCCACAAACGATTTAGGCAATGCATATTACTGTTTAAAAATATTCTGCTTATATATACAATCTTCACTAAGATCATTGCTTATAAACAATAAGTGTCGGATTTGGTTTATTATTAGTTTTTGTGCTAGTTTTTTAGCCGAGCTGCAAGACTATAATCAATTTATGGGGCCGACTTAATATAAATGTTAAGTCTGGCAAATATCGTAAATAATAATAATTATTAAATGGATGAAAAAATGTTAAATATGGTTGTTTTTTGTTTGTTTCTAAGAACATTTATTTATTTATATCACTAATAAATACGTTGAATGCTTTTTTTTTAAATAAATGTTTCCCATAAACATTACAAATTTGTAATGATGTTAAACTTTAATTCAAATGTTAAAAAGTGAGAAGATTGTGTTGAAATATCTATTGGTTAGCATTGGTTGATTAGCTTGGGGTTTCCTTAAATTAGATTTGATTATCATTTGCCCTTTTGCATAACTATCGACTAGCCTTGTCATTTTTGAGTGGCTACCACTGTGCATCACACTCAGGTTTCTCTGTTTGTTCCGCCTCGCAGCCGAGAACGACCTTGGCAACAACAACACCAACAACAATGACGCCAACATGAGCTGATCCAACAACAACAGAAATCAATGGCATACAACTAGCCAAAGCCGAAGCCAAAAGCTCACAGTCCGCGCCGTTTCCCAATCCCCTTCCCCATTTCCCCCAATTCCTGCCCATCCTGCCCAACCAAGTTGCATGCTCAGCATTTCGTGAGCCGAGGGGGGTGCGGGGTGGCTGGAGCTTAGAGGGGGTGGTGGGTGGTTAGGGGCGGCTCGGAAGTTTGCAAGTTTTGCGCTTCCGTCGTTCGAGGATATTTGTCTGCTGAATTAATTGGAATTAGTCGCGACATGCTTATACCAAAAGTCTAGAATAAACAATAAAATGGATACCTATTCAAATAAGATTCACACACACACACTGGCACACAAATAGAGGGAGAGAGAGCGCGTGAGCGAGAGGGAAACTGAACTTGATGGGGAAACAATGCAAAGTTTTAATGAATTTTGGTTTAAGTTTTCAGCGAGGTCGAGGGTCGGGTTGAGATACACGGGGTGTGGCAAATGTCGACGAGCCCTTTGAGATTTCCTGTAAAATGTATTTGAAACGAGTAACGGAAATTGCATTATTTCAATTACAAATTCGCCGAGTTTGGGCGAGCGAAACTCGAGCAGACGGCAAACGCCGCAGGCAATTAGTCGTGTCAAAGCTTTCATTATTGTTTTGTCATATTTGCCCACCTCCCCCGACTTGCGTGTGTCATCCGCACTGTAAGCTCGTAATTAATGCATAAATATATTTATGTACATACCGGCGAGGCGGCAGAGAGGAATAGATTTTATTCAACTAGAGCTGGGCGAAATCTGAGCTGGATTCCGCCTCACAATCGCCCTGCATTCCAATTGTTGTGGCAGCAACAAAGCCAAACAAATGGACTGTGATCAGCTCCCCGCCGGGAAATTCACAGGGGAAGGGCGTCTAACCGACGAAGGCTTTTCCGGCCGCTCCCCAAAGAACTTTCAACAATCACAGCGAGTGCCCGAAATGTCCTCGGGCGAGACTCGTCACTTCCAAAAAATATGCACTGCGAACAAAAGGGTTATACAATTTAAGGGACATTGAAGTCACAATCCAGTATGAATTTATAGTGTGTACTTAAACGCGTATAGATCGTATAGATAAATATTCAAAGCCATGGAGCATTTTTGGAGTAATTTCCATTTTTTTGCTACTTTTGTGGCACTCTAGTTCTTAGATATCCCAAGATAATGCTGACAAATACGTACATAATCGTTTCTCTTCTTTATTTCTTAAAACATAGTTGGCCCTGCTCCTTTAATCTGTTTTTAAGGACCATCCCACCGTCATTTCTTTCAGTGACTCGAGATGCACTCTAGTTCCTGCTCGGTTGGAATTATGTTGCCATAAGGCTCGCACTCGGACAACTAACTCCCTGAAATGGAAATGCAATGAATTGATTTCAGAGTTCGTTTCGGTCGCTCTGAAACTTTGACTATAAGTTTAAATGGAGTTAATGCGCCTCGGGGCCAAATTAGTCGTGAGTGTCGGGGAAATAATGACAGAATGCTGAGTGTTGAGTGTTGAGTGTTGAGTGCTGGTGCTGGTGCCGAAGGACTCCGCACTCCGGAGGGCTGATTAGTGTCGATATTGGCGCGACTGTTCATCGCGCCGCTTGATCTTTAATCTATCGCAATATTGGCTCAGCTTTTAACCAATTTGCTTTGTTGTGATGGCAAAGTGCCCGGCCATTATGCACACCCATGTGTGCGGGTGTGTGAGTATACTCATAGTGTACTCATACGTTTTCGTTTGATTGTTTTTGTGCGCCGGCATTTTGTTGCCGCTGGTATAAAAAACGCCGCCCAACATTATCATTGTTCAATTAAACTTTTCAACTGAAAATCGGCTTTTGTTTTATCGCCGCCGATGCCGCCTGTCCTGGCCAATGCCAAAAACACAAACACCCACACACACAGAGACGCAAAAGGACACGGCAACTGCACAGAAAAAACGGCAATGCAAAAAATAAAATCCTCTGTCTGCCATTGTTTAAAACACTCACACATCGAAGCACGGTCGTTTTTTATTTGGCAGTTCGATTTTTAATCGCCATATCAACAGATTCACGCTTGCCCGATCTACTACGCACATTAAGTACACACAGGATGGTAAATGGGGGCGGCATTCTGGGATCTGGATCTGTGTGTGGGTGGTGCCGAGTGGGTGGGTGCATGCACTACCGAGGCTTCCACAACAATAACAATTACGGCCGTTCCTAAGGACAGTGTTTTTGTTGTTTTTGCCGCTGCCGTTGCTGTACGCACAATTGTGCAAATGTGACATCATCATTTTCATGTTTATGTCGAACAAGTCAAGTGCCACTTACACACATACGCACCTCTGTTTGTATATTAATCAGTACAGTGAGGCCTCGTAGGAGGGAAGGATCACTCGCCGAGTCGAGTTGACCACCTGTCCGTCCGTATGACAATGATACGTAATGCTCCCGAGAACTACCAAATCTACAAAATGAAGAATAAGTACATACATAAGTATAATTTTCAATTATATTACTTGTTTTGCCAATTCCTATCGATATGCTAAACAAATTTTGGAAATTTGTCCATTGCAATCCCACTGGCTGGGAAGAGGGTATCTGATAGTCGAGGAGCTCGACAATGGCGTTTCTCTATATGGAATACAGTCCAACGAAAAATCAAAGTTGATTGTGAGTCGCAGCACAACATGTCGTTGTAATATCGACGTAACCCTTGAACTGGCCGATCAGGTCCGCTCACGTCCTCTCTTCTAACCCGAGAACATGCAGCAGCGGTTTTCATTAGCTAATGCACACTGTGGACACTGCAGATGTGTGGGCCGCGTAATGGATGTTCTCGATTATGCCGATTCTGTTGCTGACTGGCCTGAAAATGCAGCTTAATGAAGCAAGCGGCGCAGAGGCCTATAAAACCCACTAACTGCACCGACTTGCTTACACGACTCGTGCGCTCTTCTATGGCGTCCATCGGCGCCACTCCCCCTCCGCCCACATGGGCCCACTAATTAGTAATAAGTGGAAATTATTTCTTCAACTACATTCGAGTTTCGTGTGTGTGCAACTGTGGGAAAATAGTTCGACTGCTGCTGCCTTGCTTTCGATTCAATTCATTTCATTACATTTCATTTCGTTTCGTTTTCCTGATTGCCGTAATTAGGCAGCCATAAACAGCGATCGAGCGATGCGAGGGGGGAGGGGACATCGATACGCGGGGTAGCTGCATTAATGAACTTTGACATTGCCTCGGCTGCGCTATCGTTTAATTATTATCGCCAAATTTATGGAAATTCATTAAGATGATGACGCGATGATTGCCTAATGGCCAGCCGAAATCAAGGAACGAATCACCAAACAAATGAAGTGCTAAATCAAGCGCGTGTTTCACAACTAATGTGGGTGCTAATGGATAAGTGCGCCATTGCACAAACATCGAGAAAATGGGGTGGAAAACTCCTTGGGTTGCAAAAGACACATGTGCAAGGTGAGTTTGGTGTATTTTCCAGTGGGTTTAAAATGTAATTATGTAATACGAAACATCTTGGAATTCGCAGACTTGGAGATGGAGCTCTTCTGGCATTAAAACGCCAGTAAGGTCATTTCGAATTTTATGTTTTGTGCCTGCCGTTTAGGTCTCACAATTGCTACAATTGCCATAACGCACTAGAAAGGGACGGAAGTCGGGTGGCCGACAAGGAGGGGGACACTTTTGCATTTATTGTTTTTACGAGCTCATCTCGCTCAGTTTCCGGTCCTGCCGCCCCCTCCACCACCCCCTCCACCATCCAGAGAAAACTCCAGCATGGCTAATTGAAAAATACTTTGTTGTCCAATTTTATTGCAGCGCATAGACACACACGCACAAAGATACAGACACGGTAAAAAATCAATACCTAGTTACTTTTCTGAAAAAACACTTGAGTAGTTATATCATTACAAACTTATCAAATGCAACTGGTATTTAGATGCATACTATGTATCTCAATTTTTTACTCGATGCTTTAACCACTATGTAATTAAATAAACTAGGTGAAAGAACGAGTATTTATTGTTATTGTGACTGAATTCCGTTGACATGTGTATATCATAAAGTCCATTAGCTTGTTTCAACAAAAGTTCGAAATATATTTAAAAGATTATTTTGTAACAATGCAAAACAATTAAAATACCATCTGGCAATTGTAGTTTTGCCGAACAAAACGAAACCCATCTGATGACCTGTGACATATGCATCCACCTCCGCATTCAGTGGCCAGATATTGAGTTTGCCCATTGGCACACTTTTTTGCAATGGCCAGTGGAGGTGGGGGGAGGTGAGTGGTGGGAGTGCTGGCGCGGGTAACCAAGTTTCAAATTCACTTTCCATACAAATTGCCCAGGCAGAGAGAGCCAGCGACGCTGGCAGTGCTAATGAAAATTAACATAAAATGCTGCTGACAGCAGCCAATCGAGCGAGCAGGCGAGGAGCTAGGCCCCCGTTCCCGTTCCCCGTTCCCAGTTCCCCTTTCCCACTCACCACCCCCTTTCGCAGTGGCATGCCGGTGTTGTCCTTGCCCCGAAAACTGCAGTCAGTGAAGATGCAGCAAACTGATTTTAATGCGATTCAACAGCTCTGCACGCGAGCCCAAAACGTTTTGCTAGTTTTCCAACTCCAGAGCCGCACAGTGGTCCGCGGACGGTGGAACTTGGAGTGAAAATAGATTGGGCTCACCTCTATTCGATCAGAATTATTTTGAACTAATATACCATCATATGAAATTAAATTTAGAATATCATGCAAGGTAAACGTATATGTTACTATTAAATACTACAATTTCTATAATTGTACCAGCAAGTTGGTTATGCTCTTGACCTTAGCTGACTAGGAAGTGCTCTTCTATCTTTTTCACACCACTTGATCAGCGCAGTGGACCAGTGTGCCACATCGTCGACCGTTTTGCCAGTTAGCCTCTGGGCTCAGGCACTGGATGGCGCTGCATTTTGATGATGTGGATGAGGGTGAGGATGTGGCAGTGAATGCGGATGGGGATGGGGATGGGGACGAGGATGAGGACGGTGCTGGACGTGGCTGCGGGCCAGAGGGGGCTTGGGGGTGGATCCTGGTGTCTGGCGTGGCATGGAGCCATTGTTAAGCTTAACCAAGGTAATCTCTGTGCTTCCATCGCCTATCGTGACAAACTGACATAAATGCCCGCCGGCAGTCGGGCAGGCGCACTGAGGAAAAGACTCCGGCGAGGACGGGAGAAAGTCCAATCAACGCCCAGCTACTTGGAGCCGTGTCCTTCTGCTTTTGGTCCCCGACACATCCCTTTTCGGCCCGATTTCTGCCCTGCGGTTGCCCTACTAACTATTATTATAGCGGAGAGTGCTACAGAAATTCGGTTGTCTGCCTGGTTGGAGGCACTTGCCAAAACGCCGCCGTTTCTGCAACCATTGCGTCCGATTTGTACCACGAGGCCAAAACCCCTCGGCTTCACCGCCACCCACTTCCCGTCCATTGTGGCCTACTCGACGCCAATTGACGGAAGTTCATTGGTTAGCAAATGACAGTTTTTGTACGCTCATTAGCATTATTTGTCAGTACTGTGGTTTTCGGCTCCTCTGCATCGTAGTGAGCGACGGGGATCGTTGCGATACACATCCCACTGGATCCCTCCGTCTATCTCCATTTGTCCAGAGGCCAAACCAATGTGGAGCGCTGGATGTGGGGGATTGCACTTTCGGAGAAGGTGATTGGGCTGTCTACCAGATTATTGCTGGCGGGCTTGTTTAGAATATAGGTTAACTACTAACTGCGTCAGTTGTGGTGTGGCTTAGAAGTGATTCTAACCGATCTATTCGGGAAGAAATTCAATTCAATAAGGAAATCAAATCTGAATCAGATATTTAAGTATCGAACTAAAGCGCTGTTCTCCATTCAATCTAAGACAAACTCACAGATAACTTGATGGAATTTACCTACTGATGATTCTTTGTTTTATCAGCCAGCCGACTCGTTAAGGAACTTTACACACCCCTGTGAAATTGTTAAAACTTTCCTTAATGCCATTAGCCCACATCCAACTCTCAATGGCCACCCATCCCGACCCGCTTCGATATTGTTCATAACTCTTTCTTTGCAAAAGTGCACACCTTAAGCCCATTATCTCGACATGATGGTTATCTCGGGTCTGATGATCGTTACCGTTATTGGTTATGACAACTTTTGTGTTACTTTGCCTGACGACGTTTGGCAAATGAGTTATTGATTTTTAATTTACCACACACGACATTTCTCGAGATTCTCTAGCAGCAGCAGCAAAAACTTTTCATTACTTTCTGAATCAGCCCCCAAACTCTTTCTTTCTCGCATCACAAAGTGCAGCAAGGCCCGGAGCACTGAGAAAAAATCGTTATCTTTAGGCGCTTCAAAGGATTCACTTTTAGTAGGTTTGCTTAGCCGTAAATGCATGAAAAACATAGATATTCGTTTTGCATATAGTTTATTTTAGTAATAATATGTGTTAAGTAAACAATTGGAGATTCAAAACCTTTCAGTAAGTATACCCAGATTTATGACTTTAAGGAAAATCCCCCTCAAATGCAACATTACGCGGTTTCTTTAAGTGCAGGCCTTCTTCACCCCCCAGTCGTTGTGCCAATCCATCTATCCCACTGACAGTCGCTCATTTTCGCATTAAAAAGCAAGGGAATGGAGACACTTGCATCATTTTTCAATATGCCGTTGCAAAGTCGAAACTTTGCTCGGCACATAACTTTGCAGAGCACAGGACTCGAACTCGAGCCCCAACTCAAACTCAAGCTGAAACTCAACTCATTAATAAAACACACACCCACACAGCGGCACTCGCATTAACACACACACACATGCATCGGGGAGAAAGCAACGGTAACATGTAATTGCATTTCTTTGGCGCGCAGGTTTCTTCACATCACATCACATGTCATCATTTGTACGTCGGTGTGCGTGCGTGTGTGGTTGTGTGCGGGTAATGGTAACGAGCGCCAACGACTTTTGCTTACGCCCTAAAAACTATGCTATACGAAAGTGCAACGCATCGGCAGCCCCAGCGGGACCCGAAACTCTTCAGGACTCCAGGACTAAAGGACTCCAGGACGCCAGGACAACCAAGACAGCAGAACGCCAGGACTGCGGGACTCTGGGACAACCAACCACCGAAGTTAACCAATATAGCGACACAAAAGCGTGTTCTACATAATAGATCTGGGCACGAGTGCTGCCGGTTAGTGGGTGGATGGGTCGGATTGGGTGGAAACGGGTGATATGCTACGGTTCAAGTGATTTTCAAGGAAATTTCACCGTTTGTAGATTGCAATCATCAGACTAATGGTTCAGAGACAGATGGGAACAACATAGCAGTCAGCTGTGATTATTGATTGGCAGTCATAGCTATCGAACCAATCGCCTATAAATATACATATTGATAATAATTAAAGCTTCGTCTATGCTAACGAACTAATATAGTAAACGATTGCTTGAAGTAACACACTTTATTTAAGAAACATACTTTAATGTTGTTTCAAATTCTATTTTCGGTCTTTCTTAGGATTGAAATTAGAAAACACAAACACGTGGGTGTTTAGAAAAGGATTTCAGTCATGGTTACGTACTTTTATTTTAGTTGCCGTTTCAAAATCGGAGTGAAAGGATCTCAGATCAGGGATTCGGTGCATTACCGTTGCACTACACAACACTGCATTTGGCGGTGTTCAACACTCCTGCTTCGCATACTAGAGAGCTCTTTACCAATTACGTGCGCTTCATTGCTCCTGGAGCCATTAGTGTGATTACGTTTCATTGTCTGCCGAGTCCCGAGTCCTGAGTCCTGAGTCCTGGGTCGGTGTGGGTGTGTGAGTGCTGGTGTGAGTGCGAGTGTGAATTTCTGTGCAGTGTGCGTGTGTCCTCGCTGCCTTTCAATTGTGTGTCAAAATGTAGTCATGACGAGACTGACAGTCGTCGGTCTAGTGGAATCAGGGGAGAAAGTCAGCGGGCCAGAGGGATCTGAAGTAGAGAGAAATGGAGAATGGAGCAGACCAGCCACGTACATAATTGTATCTTAGTTACTTACGATTGCACAAATTTGAATTCAATTATGTTTTACTTATGTATTGCTGTGCTATCTTCTGGCAAAAGAAATTGCATGTATTTCGTCTGGAATTGAATTATGTGACCGAGCAACAGACAGGGAGAGCATGTGTCTCAGAGCCAGAGAAGGGCAGACAAAGACCGAGAAGTGATTGTTGGGACTCCTCCACCAGCCAGCCCCTCTTGGCTGCAGTTTAATTTGCAATTTTGTAATTTAAAAGGACATTTTTCAGTTCGATAGTTCAAATGATGCCAGACCATGGCTGACTGAGTAGCAACTTGGCTGGCTGGCGGTTTTAGATTCGTGTTTGAAATATTCAAATGCAAATTGCGAATGCAATCTATCGAAGTATCCCACCGAGAAAAAAGCGCCGTAAGTCCAGGACTCTGCTCGACTGTCGAGTGCCCAGGAATATAAACTATCCGGCAAACTATCTTGGCAAAGATTCAAATGCAATTCATCATAATTTATGCTTAATTAACCAAGGTATTTGCTGACCATTGTAGGAATCTTAACACATTAATTGTGAATTAGAAAGTCATTGAGCCATCAATTGCACAATTATTGCAGTTGAAGTAGTGAGTTTGAGCTCTTTCCCATATAAATTTAAATGATCCACATGCTAAAGTGTTTAAAGAATATGGCAAACACCATTTAATTAAAATTAAAATAATGCGTACTTTGGCTCGACGAAAATCCATTGATAACTCGGCGTACAAAGTTAATTGAACATTTCGATGCTGAAACGCTTGAAAAGCATTCCATATCAATTGCCCTAATACAGCCGTTGGTATCCTTTATCCTTTGGCCAATCCCGGCTCCACACACAACACAATCTGCGGCATTTTATTTTCAATTTAATTTTGCGTTCTGTAATTAAAGCAAGGACCAGGATTATTTATTTATTTATTAGAATGCGCAACTGATTTTGCGTTGATTATTATATGGTCACCCCATGCGTCCCTGTCCCTCCTCCCTCCTCCACTCCTCCTGCATTAAATATTTACCATAATTGAAGTGACAAGCACAAATGCCACTACATGGGAACGGATTGGAGTGGCAACCTCCGATCCCCGCGTCCGTTCCAGGCTCCTGCTCTCCCAGAATCATCAGCAGCTGCTAATTGTGTGCAAGCTCATTAACATAACCGCAGGCCAGGCCCGAAATCCACGCCTCCAGCCTGGCCTCGCCAATTGCAATATGGCCGGGAGACCCGGGAAAGGCCTCCAACAAACAGCTGCCGCCCGGGCCAAAACGGAGCGGGGTCAAGGCCAGAAGGGAAACGGTCAGAGATTAGGGGTTACGGGTGGCGTGGTAGGGTGCCAGGACAAGCCAGGATAAGCGAACACAATCCCTCGTTAGTTTATATATTAAATGGTGCTATGATAGCTTGGTATTCTTCTCCTGAAATGTTTTAAGACCTATTGGAAAAATAAAACCATCAGTGTTACTTATTCATAAATTATGAATACAATGTGTTGTTCTATGAAATGAGCTACTCCTAAATCCGACTGCATTTTGCATCACCTAATGCCGGGGTATTACGTCTGGTCGCTCCATTTGTGGAAACCAATCATCCCTTTGATCTCCCTGCTAACCGCGCTACCCACTCGTATCTGGGATCTCTTAAGCCGCATCTTCGGCGAGTGTGTAAGCCCCATTGTATATCATAAGTGTCAAACTGCATATGCATATCTTAATGCTCCACTCAGGGCAGAGGGAGCGCATCGCCAAAACCGACAAAATGAATTATGGCCGCTAAATTGTAAAATATACGCCAAATTCCAATAAATCAAACTACGGACTCACACTCGCTGGCCGACACGCACAGCAAACCGAAACTCGAAATGAGTTTTATTTTCTCGCGCTCCTGAGGGGGCATAAAAATCCAGAAATACAGAAATACACGGCATACATATGCATTATGTTCGATGTGGCTGGGCAGGGGGGTGGCGGACCTACGAGTACAAGTACGTATATTTATGTATAAATCATGTTGCCAAGTTTTTATGCCTTTCGACGAGTTGACGACTTTCTATTAGCACAGGCGTCTCCTATAAATGCGGGGTGGTGGTGGGGGGTTCTTGGATCTCCACCGCCCGGGCTTGTATCCCCGACCACGCCCACTTCTCGGACTGCTGCTTCCTTAAGCAGAGAG
Organism: Drosophila mauritiana; assembly: GCF_004382145.1. Lineage (NCBI taxonomy): Eukaryota > Metazoa > Arthropoda > Insecta > Diptera > Drosophilidae > Drosophila > Drosophila mauritiana. The sequence goes on from NC_046669.1 coordinate 21,504,048, forward strand.
TGCATGAATATTTATGACGCAACATTTGGCATAAGTGGCACTCATTTTCAATAATCATCTTAAGCAGATTATGTTAAATGTCAACCATTAGTCATAATGGCCAGTTCGCCTCCGCATGTATGAGTGTGGATCGGTACATGGGAAAAAAGAAGATAGCACTTTTAATCTGGCAATAAAAACGTCAAAAGATATTTATTCGATATTTACCCTATATCTTAGAAATACTTTTTTCGATTGATTTTTACTTAATATTTTGTAAGTTTATTAGAAATGAATAGAATAAGTTAAACAACTGCGCCATTTTTACAATCAGATAGTTATTATGAAACTGTAAAAGTTCCCATTTAAAATCTGTTGACTTAAGGATCATAATTTGAAAGGAATGACCATATTTAAAATGTGACTTTTGATTTACTTGATGGTAGTTTTGTCCAGTGCATATATGTGATTCTCTTAGACTTGGCACTCGCATTTCGCATTTTATTGCCAAGTACTATTGCGAAGGAAAACGCATAAAATCGGAGAGCAACCGAGGACAATCCCGAACCAAGTCCTGAACCGAGTCGAGGCCATTTATTATGTGGAATTGTTAGGGCTCTGTTATAAACGCTCCGTACTTGAGCACCCTCGCCGTTTTTTTGATGTGTGCGCTGCGGATTAGCAGCGGAAAGAACAGCGTAACGTTTTCATTGTGCGTAAGAATTTTCCAGCAGAATCCAGCCCACCTTCTCCTCCCCCTCCACCACTGGTCAGGTGAAAAGTGGCTGGCTATTAATTTGAGCGCTGCGTCAGATGACATTAGGCATGTTAAGCATTCTGTTGAATCACTTGAGCGCTAACGAGGTGCCATTTGAAAAGCTGAAGCTGCGGCTTAAGCTTTCCTTCATTAAAGATCTCAGTTACTTTTGGCCCGAATTCGTCGTGTTTCTGTTGCCATTAATCTTGGGCTCGGGCATCCTGCTGAGCTTCTCCTTTGTGTTTGCATATCTTGGTGGCTGGCTGGGCCACAGAAACTTGCAGGTTGCAAGTCCGAGGCCAACAAAAAGAGAACGACTTAAAATAACCAATTTCATGGCGGGGCAAAAGCCCTTTATCAAGCTCTGCTCAATATGCAGCTCTGGCTGTGACTTCTGCTCCGCCAGGCAACTTCTTCTTGCCGCCTCTTGCGGTTTGAGGTTATCACAACTTGCAACTCTTAGCTCCCTCTGCCTGCCAGGTCCTTGCTGAGTCCTCTCTGAATCCTGCTTGGCTGGCAGGTATGCATCAATTCATTGCCTAATCTATTTGCTCCTGACTCCACCTGACTCCATCTTCCCCCTTCCTCTCCTCCTCCGCTCGCTGTTGTTTTCTCATTTGCTAGATTGTGTGCTTGTAATTTAGAGTCCCTTGCTGCTGACAGGACGCGTCTGTGGCCCCTGACACGGTCAGATCGACGACGAAGGATCCATTACAGGGAACTTAAGATCAGGATCAGGTTTGAAAAGAATGTGGAAATGTAGGAAGTGTAAGGAGTATTTTAAAGTTGATTACGAAATATTCATCGAAATGCTACTAAATTTAGGTGAAATAGATACCAATAAAATAAAGCACACTTTAAAAATATACACTCTTTTGGATACTTTAGTCTTTGCTGTGCTCAAACAAAATTGGAATTGCTCAATTCATTGTAAATTCCATTTTTTTGTTGGTTTATAATAATTTATTTTAATAATAATTAATTTATAATTTTTATTTATTAAGATAGCTAGTCGTATCAGGTTTACAGTTCAATTTTATCCGTCAGCTTGCTGCATTTTCCGTATATTAGGGTTTAAATTGATTTTAAAAAGATTTAGGTTTGGTAACGATTTATTTAATGGTTTGGGCTGCGGTTGAAAATAACTCTAGTTTAGGTATTCAATTTGGCAGTTAGAAGGCCAGACACACAGCGTCTGTATTGAAATCCGTTGAAAAGATTAGAGCAACAAGAATCTCATCTAAGTTGGCTACGTGCCCCCCCAACCCCGTTGCCACCAGCAGTCCTCTTAACTGCTTTTCGAATGCAGTTATGTCTGCCGACCTCCTCGCAACTGGGACAAGATTCCACACTCAGAGGCATCAATCAGAAGGGGAGCTCCGAAACAGGATACGCAGGAAGAGGCGGCTGAGAGGCTAACCTGTTTGGCTATGCAAACCACAACGCTGACCGCCTGACCCAACAAATTACTCAATTTCTTTGTGCCCGGCATGAATATCGCCGCCCGGGAGATGGGCCCCGGTCTGCACCTGCCCCTGCTCCTGTGCGTGTTCTTGGTCCTGGTCCCCTGGTAGCAGGTCTCCAACCGCGTGCCAGGATGCTCCCAGAGGACGAGCTTCGCATGGCCCGGCAGCTGGAGGCAGTCATCAACAATCAACTTGGAGACGAGCACAATAAAAATGAAAACCGAAACCCGCCTTACTTGCGGCCATCTCTCTCTCTCCACTTCCCATCTCGCTCGCGCCATGCTCTATCTCGGTCTGTCAAGTTATTTGCTAACTTTTATTAATGCCGAAACGTACGGCAACGATTTACAACGACAATAAAAGCGCGTCCCGCTCCTGCTATCATATCGCACAATGTCGCTCCTAGTCATAGTTATGCCACTTGCCTCCGCTATCGCCATCGCCATCGCTATCGCTATCTAACCCAACCAGGGCAAGGCAAGCCAAGCCAAGCCAAGCCATCCGCGCTATCCACGCCATCCAAGCCGGGCCCAATCCAAGGCGGACCACCAAACTCCCAGGCAGCGAAACCAGGGGCTACAGCCAAGACGGTGGCAAGGATGGCTTCCTCTCGTATCCTGACAATGCCCAAGAAGGTGCGGATCTCGATTTATGTGCACTGCACGCAGTCCTCTTCGCAGTGCCACCACCCTCACCACCAGGCGAAGGAGCTCTCAATGGGCGGAAGGATGTCGGGATATCGACTTATGGGTTCCTCTTTATCACCACTGTAGGGATATGACAGCACTCAAAATCTCACTTTAACCGATGCATCTGCGTTTCTATTTTCTGGAGTTTAATGACAACGTGGTTTTGATAAGTTCCTACCGTATAAAATTTATTAATATATATATATTAATTTCTGTTCCAATGTAACATAGTTCGGGTTTGTAAAACTTTAACGAACATGTCGTAACAGCTCAGCTTTCTTCAAAGATCATTAATCTGTGCATCTGTGTACCTAAAGATCGCTTTCCAAAAATATGGAAAAGTAGGTCACATTATGTCATTATTGACATATTATATTTAAGCTTTAAGAGAACTAAATGAAAATGCCAACTATTTGACCCATTCAGAGTATCATTTTGATTAATTCCTTCTGGGGTATTTGCTGTATAGAAGAGAAAGAAAACTTTGGTGACTAACGAAGAGGACATTTGCACTTTTGAATTTATACAGCACTGATACTCCCACGGAATTCGAACAGCGAGGGTATCGTGCATAAAAAAATGGCTCTGGCTCCGTCCCACTGCTGTTCCTGGCAGACACACAATGCATGGAATGTGAAAATCTTAAAGACTTTTGAATTGCCAGCCATAAATGCGCATTTATTTCTATGCTCAAGTTGCTGGCAAAGGAGTTGGTGGATGGTGGAGTCGTTTGGACCGGGAAGATGGGAACCGGCAGGCTGCGTCACTTTGTCTCATTTTTGTGCTCCGCTGACAAATGCAGCCGTGCATATGCTGCTGGCCACCCACCCACACACACATGCTGAGAGTTATTCGAAAGAGTCCCTATCCCCGGTTCAACTGCACCTAGCCCCCCTTTTCCCACTCCCTTTTGGCAGTCAACGCATATTGGTAGCTAAGTTATCGCATTTGCGACAACAATGCCAAGCGCGGCAGAGATCTGCCACGGAGCAGTGGGACCCGGATTCGGATCCGGGCTCGGAATCGGACTCGGAATCGGAATTGAAAGCTCCAGCAGGGGAGCCGGTGGGGATGTCAGTCGGGGAGCAGGAGCAGGAGAGATAGTGCGAGTTCCAGATGCAGAGGAGTCACAGTCGCGTTTCCACCGTATCGTATCCCAGTTGACTATTGCACTGGCAAAAATCTATTGTATATAAACTAGTAATAATAGCAAGACTCTTATTGTTGATTTGGAAACAAATAATATACTGGGTGACTATTTCGCTGAAAAATAAAATAGGAAGGATATAGAGAATACCTACCTATATATGTATATTAACTTTGCACAAATGAGTTTTAAAAAGCGACTTTCACCAAAACAACCTTTTCAAAGATTATATTATTTTAAAGCTACTATATTATTTTAACCTTTTAAAGTCTCCAGGCTGCAGAAATACTTAGCAATTTCTCTCGGTGCGCGGCATCTTTTACACTTGCTTGCATATTTTTGCCATTTGAATTTGTAAAATCAACATCCATTAATCTGCACTCACACTTGCCGCACCACCCGACCACTTTCGACGACTGCATCTTCGTCGCCTCGTTTTGCATGCTCGGTTTCATTTTTGGAGCTGAGCTGCAGAAGCCAGAAAATATGAAAAATCTTCTAGTTATACTAGAAATGCTAAAAGCAGAGGGGCTGCGAGCTGGGACCGGGTGGCAAAGGAAGAAAAAGCTTTGGCAGTCACTGCCAGTTGCCGTCGTCAGTTAGCATCGTTTGCGATAGTCTGGGCCACGTCACACTGCCGCACCATATCGCACCACCTCTCCCTTCCCACCAAACAACCCGACTTCCACCCACTCCATCTACAGCTCCGTCTCCCGATCCCCCTCTGCTGCCACCTTGCTGCTTGCATTATTTGCATTTTACGAGCTGCCTTGCACTGGGAAGGTTGCCACACTCTGGTGGATCGAAAAGGGGAGTGTTTACAGGGTGTGTTACCCCTTCCCGTTTATACATGGGTGCAGGCTAGTGACGAAACTGTGTTAGGTAGCGATTTTGGCTGGTGCTGCCGAGACCACTCTAATGAGCTGCAGTTTACGGGGATAATTATCCTAAACGACCGAAGTAACCCACTTAAGTATCATGGTTCAAAAATTCAACCAAAAATAGGATGGTTCCGGTTTAAACTTGCTTGTTGGTCCTTTGGTTTGATGTCAGTCAACCGTTAAATAAAAAATGGTGGATCCTCGACTTAAATGCGGCATAAATATTGGAGTTTAGTGAGCACATAGTATTTGTTTTTCATTGACATGTAAGAATCGATTTTATCTATTTCACCTAATTAGATGAAATTAGATGTCCAGCCTAGAATGAAATCTGTATTAAGGAACTGAAATCTCTAAAAGGTCAAAAACTAGGAGATATAAGCTTTCTTTTTTATAATTTCCATGATAGTTTGGTGACCCTGGCAATCTTTAAATTATGAAATTCGCTTGCGTCAAATTCCATTACCAACTAAACAGGATGTTTAAGAAGGATTTCTGCGTACTCGCACATATTTCATATTTTCCACCCTTTTCATATTCATTCACACCATATGCTTCAATTACCGCACCACGGTGCCTCACCCACCTCCTGATGGCTTCACCTCGCGAGGGTGCTGAGGCCTGCTGCTGATGCCGATGGCACCGATCCGCTTTTCCGGCCATAGGTGCACCTCGGGTTCCGAGCCCGTGTCGCCCCTCAATCCGCAGAAGTTACGCCCGCCATAACGTTGTCAACATCGACGGAAGTGCATGTGTTTTTCCGTTGGAATAACTCCATTGTGTGTTTCAGTGCAGTCGGGCGAGCATCAGCGAACCCGCCCAGTCACCACCCCCTCTTGCTGGCATTTCTCAAAACAAAATGGGGCAGCTGATACGTCTAGGCAAGGAACAAGGTAAGCCCACTTTACGAAACGTAAGAATAAAAGAGCAGAGTCGCAGATGCGGTACTCTGTCTGCAGGGAAGGAGATGTACAGTTGAACTTCCATAACACGAACCACCATCTGCCACTAAGAAGTTTTGTTTCTAAGACTGAGAGTTGTGGAATACAACTCACGTGCATTGACACATCCAAACTAGTTCGACTTATACGAAAGTTTGAGTTATTCTAGTTTAACTGTATTTATATTTGTAAACCAATATGCATGAGGCAAAGTATATCTTTAAGCAAAGTAGACATTAAATGTTTTTACTCCGCCACAAAACTGTCAAGACCACTAGATTTTTAGTGATACTCTTAAGTATGCTTAATTAAAAGCCCTAATATTATTAATCTATTATAATCCATTAGATTAGCAACATTTTATTTGCTGATGTGGTTTTAAATAACAGATTGATGGTAATTTGTTTTGAGCACGATCTGTTCTTAAATCTTTTGTATTTAATTTCTTTTTGTCAGTGTAGAAATGCATCCACATTCTCCTCTGAAGTATGGCTGCCTTCATTCCATGTGGCAGACATTTGGCGCAGCGATTTGGGCGGCCTTAAAGGGCAATCCCGGTGGCGGAAAAGCTTAAAGCTGCACACGCCTTGCTGACAAACTGTTGCCACTTGTGTTCCTGTCATGAATTATTGTTGACGCAGGCTGAATACGAGGGCGCTCCCGCAAAAACGAAAATGAGGCCGACCAGGCCGAAAGAAATGTGCCGAGAGAAAGGGCCAAGAAACAATGGTGGGCGGGAAGAGAAGGGAACCAAAGCTTAGGCAGAGTGAAAATCCAATTCCAAAGGCATAAATCATGGCCAAAAGTTGCAAGGTTTTTTAGGCGACATAAATACAATAACTAACCAGAGGGAAAAATATAATTGCAAACGGCCCGAAAGGCCGCCGTCCAAAGAAGGCCAACTAAGCAGGGCCCATTGTTGCTGTCCTTATTATTATTGTGGGCCCCGTTTTCAAGTGTCAAGCTGTGGCTAAGCGGTGGAGCGGGAAATAAAGGCACTGGGCGCCCAAGATGGGGAATGGGCATGGCCATCCACATACCAAACATAAATTGCTGAAAAGTGTGAAGAGAACATAATTGTAACATTCCTTGTTTTGGCCCAAAGCAATGCACCACCACCACCACCACCGCCACCACCAGCACAGCCCGTTCAGCTCAGGACGGCAAACGGAGCGGCCTGGAAATGGAGGCCAAAGCACAGCCAGACACATGGCCAGGATGTTAGGAGGAGCTCGTGCTGTTGTTGTCGGCCTGCCTTTTTCAAGCATTCAATTATGTATGTCTGCGATCCCTGAGCCTGCCACAAGCACACTCCGGCCCACACACAAACACTCACTTGCGGACCGAAACGAGGCAAAAGTTTTGTAATGCCCGCCAAAAAAAGGGGCTGGACGGGGCGGGGCGCGGCAAAGGGCACGGAAAGGTGTGAAGGGTGCAGCACACTGAGTCGAGATGCCTGCCAAGCCAAAGGCGACTATTTGTTGTGGATACCCTGCCAAGATTTAGGGGCATATCAGCTAAGGCGACACTCTCAACGGGCTCTTGGTAATAACAAAGACTAGTGAATAAAAGAGAAGATTTGAATAATTTTGAAAAGGAGAGATTTATTAATTATTGTGTATTGAATTTAATTTAAGCTTCTGCTTATTTGGATTTCTTTAGATATCCTTGTTGCACTGGCTCATCAGGATGGAAATAATTTGTATTGCTGTAATCGGCAGTACACGTAGTGACGAAGCACACCATAAGAATGATTGATGAAACATAATGAGTGGTCCATCTATCGAAAGATGATTGAATATTTCATTACTTACAGATACGAGTGTTGATGGCAGGCAAAAACTAGCTAAAATAATAAAAAGCCAATTTTTTAGATTGAAAGAGGAACTTCAAAATATACTACCACTATTTAGCCAAATTCGGATAGGGTATTCGGTATTCTGCACTTGAATTATTCTTCAATTATTCTTGTAGATTATGCCGTTTGCTTTTGTTATTGTCGCTGGAGCGCCATAATGTAAATGTAGCACAAACCTTTTTGTAGCACAGACGGACAGGACAACCGACTCACACATGGAAAGTGGATTGCAGAAGGCGAAGGACGAGTTATGTGTGAGCTTTCGCTTTTTGTTGCTGCCCGGGTGGGCATATAAAACATATAAGACGAGAAAAACTGGACCAACCAGCAGTCAGAGTCAGCTGTTTGTGGGCCAAAATATTCGAGAGTGCGGAGAAACTTCGCTGTGGCCCTTCGCCTCTGACTTTGCCATTTAATTTCAGCCAGCTTTCTAGCAGCACTTCAACTGTGAAATCAGCAAGTGGCATCAAAAGTATATGGAGCCGTATAGTTTGCATGTGTATGAGGGTCAGAGTTTATGCAACACAAATCGCCAACAAAAATATGCCAAGGTCCTATTCAAGCATTATATTCAACAATAATATCCTCCGCATTCGTAGTTCAATAGAAGCATCTGAATAATTCGGAAAGTCCCGAATATTTTCGTACAGCATAAATATCGAGAGTGGTGCGGTCGGTTGGAAGGGGACTGTGGGATTTAAGTGCTTGATTTATGGCCATTTGAATTGCCAGATACATAAATATTATAGCTCTGACAAATGGAATTAGGACGAGGCACATAGAAAAAGGCAAGGCAGGGACAGATTATTAAAAGGAATGGGGAGGGGGGACTAGGATATATGGATTTCTCAAGCACAACACAACGATTCAGGACATATAAAATAACAAAGCACCAAAAAGTTGGTATTCAATACAATAAATTGATACACTGTTTCCATTCATCTACGACTATTAAGATATACACGTTCAGGTGTAAAAATCCATTTGTTGATACACTGCCGCATTGGAAAAAATTCAAAGTATGATTTATTCATTTTATTTATTCGATCATGAGAATCTGGCATATGATCGCTAAATAATGGAAATCGTATAGATAGGTCCTTTAATGTGCTACTGGGGTATTTTTTTTCCCCTCATTTCCTTTTCAATACGATTTTTAAAGTTTCAAAACCTCTACCGTGGCTATAAATTCTGGCTGAAATGCAACAAGAGTGCGGAAAAAAGAAAAGAGGGTGGAAAACTCGCATCGGCTCAAAGAAAACTGCAGCGGAAACCGGAATTCCCAGCGCAAGATGTCAACCCTGTTAACCCTTCGCAAAAAACTCCAACGAAATTTGAAAGAAGCTGAAGCGCAGGAAGAACCCTCCTCACAGAGGCAAAAACCCAGGCCAACTGTGACCCTCGAACCGGGGGAAAAAGTGGAAAGCATTTTCTTCTAATAACTGCGCGGCACAAAAAAATCCAGCGACGAAAATGAAAACGCAGAAAAACGAGACAGCGGCAATTTCGCTTACAAAATTGCCAAACCAAAAAGGACTTTGAATTCCAATTGCAAAGAGGACCATGGGGCGGCGAAGAGGACGCGGAGGGGATGCTGCTCGTCAGCCTTAAAAACGCAACCGCAGAACATGCAGACGTGCCACGCCCACACAGCGGACCAACATAAATCATAGACAACAAAAAAAAAAGTGGGAGGGCGCAGAAAAGTGCGGCGAGCAACAAAAAACTTTCAATATCAGCAATGCAAATTTGGCCGCTTGGCCAGCGGGTAATGGGGCGGGGGTATTGGTTCGCATCGGGATCGAAGGGAACCGATGACGCAACCACCCAAAGGCAAATGTTGAACCACTGAAATCTATGAAATCTATGCAGCAGGAGGAGCACAGCGACGGACGCCCGACGCCGGACGACCCATCAACGATGAGTCAATAGGGCCAGCGCAGCAGCCTCGGGTCACAGTGGACAAAGGTTCATTGGAAAAACTCAAGGCTGCGTTCCGGAGGAGGGTCATCCCTCCGAGCGCCGAGCTGCTCATCGCAGTAGGGAACGCATTTATTGCCAGCGGATGAGAGTGAAAGTTCGGTTGACTAGTTCGATTGCCACGCAAAGTTCTTTCATATTCGGGATCGGGATTGAAAATAAATGTTAGCTCTTCTGTAGTGTAAATAATATTTTGGCATCACTTATATTTACATCAATTTGCATGACGAGTTTTGTGCTATAATTAGTAATAATAATAATAATAATTTGTAAGCTAATCTAGGATAAAATAAACACGTTTATATGCTGGCCTGATTTGAAGTCATTTATTGAACATGAGAAGAAGAGTGACCTTTCCTATCCAGGTCTTAAATATGTACATCTGTGCAAATGGGACATAATTAGTACATCATTAGTTGTATGCACTAATTATAACAAAATGTAATTCAGTAAAATATAAATGTTGCCCTTTGATTTTTAGTAACAATGTCAACCCATTGCTTTACACAAAACTAATATTTTTTTGAATGAGCGACCCAAAAGCTAAGCTCGTTCGTTCAGTTTCCCCTTTTAATTACCTTTCCTATCGCATCTTTTCACTGTGCTGATCGCTGCCAAAGGATGGGTTATTGGGGCCGAGGACGCTCCGCTGGGCGCTTCATTTGAAGAGCTTTATGCAAACGTCTTTCGCATTGATGAGAATGCAAGAAGTGCTGGGGAGGAGTGGCGCGAGGGAGGTGGATAGAGCGGGCTTTTGTGGAAAGTAATTAAAAATGCTGCTGTTGATGCTTAACTAGTTTTTAATAAGTTTTTAATTAAAAATAAATATGCATTTGCGTGTAAAAAATGATGTGCGCCAGATGCCCAAACGCAGGACCAGGACGTCCGACCCGGAGCACGTGACTCGGGATGGCGATGCTGGGGCGGGCCACGTGGCCGAGCAGCCGCTCCGGGGTGGGAGTTGCGAACACATCATCATCGCCATCATTATCTTTTTGCCGCTGTTTGTGCTACTCATTACATGGCGTGTAGACAAGGCAAACAAAATTGAATTAGCATAGCAGGCGGATGAAAAAATCACGCATACGCCACCATCCTGGGGGAGTCCTGGGCCGCTCCTCCGGGAAACGAACCACTCGCCTCCGCTTCTGCCCCAGTGGCTCTCCCCGAACTGTCTTTTGGCGCTCCTCAGCTGTCCTACAATTGCCCTTAACAATGTAAAGTGCGGAAATTATATACAGACGCATATTGCCATGGCATTGTTGAATTTGTTGTACTCTTCGGATGTGCTCAGCTTTTCCAATTACGAAATGGCCTGCCCTTCGAGTTTGATCTATGGTATTGATTTCAATCATAAAAAATATGCGAGTTTCTGATTAATTCTACTCAGTTTTAAACGTGCTGTACGTTTTTGAAACTTGGCAGTTTATAATAGCGTCGGGTAAGAACCCATGCACTACAAGCTTGACGATCGTCTATCTCTTTGTGAGACATGTAACAAACTTTTCGACGAAACTGCTATTCCCTGGAAGAGTAAATAAAATATTATAGATGCAGCCACCTAGGATTAGGCACTTGGAAGGGGGCCATTGGGACTGATGCTTACTATTTGCTTTCCCTAACGAATGCAGGCAGCGCGCTGGTCGGCTTGCCTGGGCCTCGTGAGATTCCCGCTGCTCCTTGGTGCCCCATCCTGCTGAACAACTAAGTGTGGCACGGCTCGGAGATGAATTGAAGCGCAAAATTATGTAGCCACACAGATACGCACACCCATGCCGACAATCAAGCAATGAAATTTCATGCGTTTGCACATGCGTTTGCCCTTGGCTGGCGACCCCTGCTCAGCCTAACTTCGGGGGAATCCCCGACCAGAAAAATAAGAAAAACACACCGCACACTCCGCTCGCTCCATAAACAAGTAACACATTTTCACTTCCTTTGAACCTGTTACGAATTTTAAAATTTTTTTCCGGTAGATTATCCGCTGTTAGCCCGGCCACGCCTACGTCCCGTACGCCCCAATGCCACACAATGCTCGAAAGGCACGTACCAAATGTACTGAGCTGGTTGGTGAGACGGGGGAGGAGGGCGGATGGGGGGAGTTATGGGGTCCCGGGCAGTGATCCCATCGTCCACCATTGCTGTGTGCAAAAATATTACTTGACTGACATTTAAATTAACACAATCACAGTTATTGGGAGCACAACTTTAGTGGTTTGGGGCCTGGGATTGGGACTGGGATCGGGATGAGCCGGATTTCGTGCTCCATCCAAAAGTCACTGCCCGAAAGAATTGGGACAGGATCCCCGAAATAAGAACAAAACGCTGTGCTGACAAAAACTTAATAAATCTTTTGTTTGGACTCGGATTGTGACTTTCGAGCAAAGTGGGGTTATTCTGCTGACATGGAGTTGGAGAATCACAAGGCAGAAATGAAGAATTTGAACGGGAAATAATACTATTTTTCAAATTAAAAAGGAAAGTAATCATCAAGATTAGAAACTAAAAAGGAAAGTCATCTATCAAATATGAATACCAATTGGGGTCCAAAAATCACAGTCCAGTGACAGCGACGCTTGCGCTTAAAGATACTTTACACCACTTTCGTTCTTAAAAATCTAAAGAATTTTCCAGATATGTTTCTTTCCGTAATATGGACACACAATGGTAAGTGGTCAAGCATCTTTGGCTGGATCTGCTTTAATTGGTGCAGTAAAAAGATGTCCCATCTGAACACGAAGATGAAAAGTCAGTCTGCTGCAGTTCCTTCGAGCTCATGTGGGAAACATATACCCAATTGACTTGATAAATGTTCAATTAAAACTTCAAAGTGCCGCCCCATACGAACTTAACATTTCCTTTTTGTCGTCGACTGCACTATTGTGACATTTTCCCTTTGTTTTTCGATTTTTTCGGGGGTCAAACATTTGACTCGATTGCTAGACAGTTTACGGTTGTACGAACGAAAGTGTCCGCATCTCTCCGCCCCGCTCCTTTTATCAATCCATCTCGCATCCCCCCTCATCCCCTTCGACTTATGCGCGTGGGCGTTTTTTAATCAAAATGTAACAAGCCAAAAGCAAACAAGGATGGTCCCCTCCATCCACCGTGCCCTGACCATGGCCAGGACAGAGCTCATGGCCTGGATTAGTAGTGCAGCAGCAAAAAAGGAGATGGCGGAAAGAAAGGCCCGAAAACAGATAACGAGAGTTGCCGGCTATGGAAAAGATAGTTCTTGTTGCCTTCCCTTGTTGCACACTTTTTATTGGACTTTATGCGCTTTTGTACTGACCCATCCGCCCGCTCCTGCTCCTGCTCCTGCTCCTCCTCCTCCAGTTCGTCCTCCTGGTTCTGGTTCAGCTTTACCCTTCGGTGTTTGTTTTGTTCAAAGGAGATGGAAAAAGGTACCCAGGAACCGTATTAAAACCCATAGCCCCGGGTCAGAAGCAACTCAATAAATGGAGCCCAAGAAATACTGAAACCGAATGAACGGGAAGTCTTACTAATTTCCAGGCCTGCGCCCGAGGTTGATTAAATATGAGCGAAAACGGTTCGAGGCCCTTCGATTGTTTACCTTATACGGCCAATTTGTAACTAAATCGGAGCCGGAGATGAGCAGCTAAGCTGCGTGTAAGCTCTCCAAGCCGCCACTTCATCAGTCTGTCCTAATCGGAGGTGGAATGGTGGCAGGAGCCAATGGGAATCCTGGTGGGTGGCTTTTGTTGGTCAGTTCAGAAATTAATTAACCAGGAACACACAGGGCATAGTTTCAATGGGCCAGGCAGCGGGCGCTGGCATTGGCCGAACAATAAAACAATAACGTCGGATGCCCGAGCCAGGACCAACTCCCAACGTCCAGGGAACCACCTACCATCCACCACCCACCACCCCTCATCAACACATTACAAGCCACTCAATAAGCTGCCATCGACGGCGCCTAAAGTGCCAAGAACACACAAAGACACACACATCTGTAACCACTACAGGCCGGCAAGGATAACGATGCCATAGATGATGATGAGGCTGCAGAGTTGACGATGATCGGGATGATGAAGCCCCAGCAACTGTAATTTGCTGCGTTCAGTTTTAGTTCAAAGGCGATATAGGCGCTTTCTCACAGCTTTTGGGGCTCCGAAGCGTTCTCGTTGTGGGCGGAGAATTCGGATTCGGGGTGGGGCTCTTCCAGGACCTATTGTTCTCTGACCTCATTGACTAACCGGGCTATCCTAACAATGTGAAGGCTTCAAATGCCTTTTCTATGGACGCATTCGTCCATGTGGGCCAAGATTTTTGTGCCGGTCATCAGCAGGATGACGATGGCGATGACGAGGCCGGACTTTGGTCAGGACTGGGCTAAGGTGAACCAGTGGGTGAATGCAAGAGTTGGGCACAGGAGTAAACACACTTTAAAATCCTGTAGGGAAAACATACGACATAAGACTCGTAAAGTAATGGAAGATAAGGACGATGAAGATACAAGACACTTTAGTAACTTTGACTCACAGAACAATCTTGTTGAAACCTTTAAATCCGCAGATACAAAAATATAAGAAATAATATATGGCATAACTTAGCAAAATCTGTTAAGGTCTTGATTCAATTTTTCAAAACGAAGGTGAAGGGTCATTGATATATCTTCTGAGGTATCATTCATTGATATATGTATATATATACTGTATATATTGATATATTGATGTATTGTAGAATACCTCGATTAAAGCTTAATTCTCATAGTATATTTGAAAGAAATAAAAAGCTTTCTAGTGCGCTATTTGAGTAAATTTATTTTATTAAAAATGGTTAAAATAATACTAAGAAAATAAATAGATAAATACCAACTGGAATTCCTTTCGATGTCTCTATAAAGTCCCTGAAATGCCATACCAGCTTTCCCCTTGCACTTGAACTTTGCGTATTAAAAAACACCATAAACCACCCTCGCTTTCTTCGATGCTGGTTATCGGGCTCCTTCTGATTGTAATCAAGTTCCTTTATGCCTAACGATGTGTCAGCCCTCGTGTGACGTCTTTGTTGGGGCCTGACTTGGTCGGGATCCCATAGAGAATGGGCGGCCAAGGATTGGACTGCCTGCGTGTGGGTGTGTGGATTGGTATTAAAAACAAAAGACCCATAAAGATTATGTCAAAAACAAACTATTCAATTAAGTAACTAAACTAACTGACGTTGGCAACAAAGGGAAGGCATAGATGAAGACTGTTCTGAAAGCCACTTGTGCTGCTCCTGCCTTCCACACATGCCACACGTCCTGCATACTCACATGTGCAGACCAACAGACCAATCCTTATGCCAACTGTTGAACTGAAGGAACTTTTGGTCTTTGTCAAGCCAAGCTCACAACAACCATTGCAAACATCTTGCCCGGACTCTTTTTGGTTCTATTTGCATGGCAGAGATTGGGATTGAATATGATGAAGAGATAAGGGAGATCCAGCGAACATAAGGGAAGATAGATTTATTTGGTCGGTCAGTTGTCGGGGTGAAGTTGATTTCACATGTGCCGCATTGTATTCACTTGCATTGGGAATTTGGCTTAAAATTGTATTGCTAATATCGGCTTACACTGTCTTTTGAGGGGTATATTGATTAAATTGATTAGGGTATTGCTATACATATTGATACAAATAATTTGTATCCTAAATTATAGTACCCAAAAACGTATAAAATGTAATTTTTCGAAAGTTGAAATCTTTCAGTTTGAAAAACATAAAATAAAGGATTTCCCACAAATACAAAGTAAGAATTAAGGCCTATTTATGTGGTTATTTCTCCTAATACAAGAAAAGGGACTTAAGTTTTGAAAAATTACAAAATAATACACAAAATTTAAACTATTCCACCAAAAATTTCGTTCGGTTTTTACATGAATAAATATAAATATATTAAATATATATTTTCATACTTAAATATTATTCTTATCGTAGACTTTCTTAAAGTTTTGTCTTACAGGGAATTTTCGTTTCGACATGCGGCTTAGATATCTTCCGATTTTGTAGCTACACTCGTGGTCAAACACTGGATGTCTCTCCGTGGACTTCAAGTTATTGGCATTATTAGTGAAAGGCTTAGGCCTCGGCGTGTGTCAGGATCCTGGGCATGAGCTTCTTTTGAAGGAACATGGGGCTTGACGCACCGGTTGGAGTGGGAATGGGTGAAGAGCTGTGGCACGTGTCATAAAATAAACAATAATCCGAGGCAGCGCCTGCCATTCCACATAGCTGCACAATAAATTGTATCTAATAATGCGCACCGTGCAGTAGAACAAACAATCAATCAATAGACAATATTTCGCCCCTTCCCGGCAACCTTTGCCAGTTCCTTGAGTTGCCAGCGATTTTGTTTTCGATTCCGATTGCCTTAAAACAAAGAGAGAACAATGAAAAAATCGGAGAAAATAGAAATAGAATAGTCAGAACTTGTGTAAGGAGTAGAAAAAAAATAAATATTTATACCCCGAGCGCAGTGCAGGCGACGCTCGACTTGTTTTTTCAGCTTCGTTGAGCGTATAGAACTAGATCTCAACTGGGGGATCCAGCGCTTCCAGGGGGCTGGAAGGGGTTGCGGGGGCAGGTGGTGCGGAAGGTGGGTAAGAGCATTTGTAGATAATAAAAAACAAGTAGGTAAATACAATATAAATGCTGGTAGCCGTTCTCAGACCGAGTCGGAGTCTGTGTATCTTACAGATACGATTCGGTTGCTGCAGCAGTGCCAGCCAGCACTTTTATTACAAGCGACTTCTGCAAATTGTGGAACCATTGTCTTCTCCTGCCGCTGCTCCATGGCCAAGAGGCCAAAGTGTTTGAATTTACTAGCAAAGCGGAAAGGCAAAGAGAGCGAAATGAACTACGACCCATCCAAATGCTCGGACGGGCTCAAAAGGTTGCGAACTGCGAGTCCTTCTCCCCCATCTGCCCCATCTGCTCATCCGAGCCGACCAGCCAGAAAGGTTCACAGTTTTCCGTTTCTGCTGCGATGGCATTCTTATTTATAAACCCAAAGGCAAAGCTGAGGAAACCACCTTGGGTTGGAGCCGCTCGTTATCCTGCGGGCGTAATAACTAGTCGATGATGCGAGAGTTGTTCGATCAAATTGGTAAACAAATGTGCAGGAAGACAAGGGCTTGCCGAGGGTGAGGAAAGTTGTTTGTGTTTCGATAAAGCCGGTGGACAATGATAAGGGATGTTAGCTAAAGGGCGAAATCCTAGTCACATATCATTACGGGCCTCTGCTTCCAAGATTAATATGTTTTTTAGGTGTTCCTTTGGAATATTTAAAATTAGTCTAGGTTACTTGGAATACGCGAATAAACGTTTAGGATTGGCTTATTTAATTCCAAAATGATTGCTTTAAAAATATATGCGAGAATCCGACATCATTTGAGACTAAATTCTTTAAATAAAATAAAGAACTTGTAGGCACACCCAGAAAAATTAAGAAAAAAAAGCGAGATCGCTTATGCTCAGCGTACTTAGTGGCATCAATTATTCTTAAGTGAGGAAACTTTCTCGATTTGGAGACGATATTGATATTTTCAAATGGAAGCAGTACTGGGCTTAAGATTGTGGAAGAGGGACGTGAGGGGAAAGCTGAAAAAATGAGGCAGAGAGGGACAAATGAAGGCAAAGTCATTTGCATTCTGAGAATGGTTCGATCTCGATCTTAATATGCTGAGAATGATCTTAGCTAGAATTTGAGATCGAAATTCTTAAATCGAGTTACAGTTTAAGTCTCACGATCATTCTACGACTACATTACAAATGTGCGAATAAAGATTTTCGATATAAGGTTTTTTTTTTTTCACTTGGACGCTGCACAATCAACCCAAAAAGAATTGGTATTTTCCAAAAACTTCATCAAGCTCAAGTTCATGCTCTGATCAACATTGTACGTCTATCCAATTTTCCCAAGAGTATCCGTTAGTCCCCGAACACCTTAACGACCCCAAAAATAGTACCGCCTTGCGAAGTCTAAGCTCAGAAAGGAACAGAATCAAATTGGTGTGGGGCCGAGGATGGGAAGTGGGGAGTCCGAGGGCTGGCCATTTCACTCTGCTAAGTAGTGGGCAATTATTTTTACGACAACTAGTTAAGGGTGCCCGAGTGTATGGGGTGGGTAGTGGTTGAAAGTGGGGAGAGGGCGGCGGGATTGCCACTTAAATTTGCTACTCGCTTCTAATTGCGGGTTTTTCTTATCCCCAAAAGAGAAGCAACAATGGTAAAAGGAAAACAATGTTAGCAGCAGCGGCAGGAGCAGTAGAGCAGTAAAAAAGGACTAAGGAGGGGCAAATGTGTGTGTTGATGGCTCAGATATGAAGTTCAAGTTGCTCGGAGAGCTTGGCGAGTTGATTCGAAATAAATACATGAGGGCTTGCGCTGCAAAGCAAAGTTAACTTGTTTAAAAACTTGCCAAAGATAATGAGTTCCTAAGATAGATGGCTCCCATCCCCATCCCCATCGCCATCCTCACTTTCGCCCCTCACCTTGGGTACAGCTTTCATATGAAACATAACTCAAACTGTTTGCTTTGTTGTTTTTATGGCTGGGTCTTGGTCCTTGGTCCTTGATCCTTGGCTTTCCTGTGAAAATGATAACGAGAGCTCAGAGCAGTAACAAAACCGAGCTGCACCCAAGGGTCCATTGTGTACAGACGGATGCACACAAAGAACAAAAAGCAGTCAAATCAACTGATGCTGGAATTATTGGGTTTCTGGCATGCAAATAATCAATATGAATTCGTACTTGGCTTAATTACACATTTCAGTTTCCATATGAACTGGAGCTGGAGCCTATAACTTTCCAAAATGAACACGAGCAAGGCGAGGACTTTGGAGGCAGAAAATGAACCTTTTTTTGCAGTGGAGGAAATACGGGGTCAAGTATCAGAAATCTGTTTGAGACATTGTTGATGGCTGCAGGAGGAGTTGTCTGCGACTCAAAAACTCTCGGCGACTGAATCGTCAAGATAAGCTCTGCGTCTTTGTCTCCCACACTGGCATTTCCCATGTTTGAGCAATCAAAGTTGGGCATTGTGTCTATGCTCGGCAAGTTTTCAACACTGAAAGCTTGAAATAGTTTAGGTGGTAAAAGTTGTTTGCCGGTGCTTTATGCTCCAACTAGAAGTGGCAATACAGACAGGAACACCGCCGAATTATACCTTCATATAACTTTGATTTCGACGTGCGGAAAACTGTTTCGTGGGTTCGCAAATGCTCATAAAATGATGAACATCCACAGAGCTAAACTATTAAATCCCTCTTAAATTTGTGTCAATAGTGTCATTTAGCGCCGTTTGTCTGCTTATTGCATAGAGGATTAGTCTGATTTCACATATTTATATAAAATTAATTATTTCCGAAGTTACACGCGGATGTACATACATACATACGCGTGTATGTATGTACACAGAACGCATGCATACAGAAACAGAGAGTCATGCGGGTGCTAATTGAAATGCTTTGGTGACATGGCCGTTGACATTTTTTAGATTTTTAATTAAATTGCTGTCAACGTTTTTTCCAAATATATATCATTTCCATTTGGTTGCTTTTCACGGGGAGATTTGACTTCTCCACCCACCCCAAAAGCAGTGTCAAATTATTACTCGTTACTAATTTGATGTTTTTCGTTTTGTATTTTTTCAAAATTAGTTCGTTTGCTTTTTTATGCCATCCACGAGTGTGTTCTTTTCAACCGCAGAATTGAAATGTTTTAATTGAAACTAAATGTTGCCCCTGTGTATTGCCGGCAAATAAAACAAGAACTAGAACGAGTGCAAACAAGCCGGTCGAAAACAATAACAAGAACGCAAACATGAATCCACCCGGAATAGCGGGAAAAGTGGGAACCGGCAATAATAATTACATCGAATGTAGTTTCCAGTCCCATTCTCTATTTGCGACTTTGTCCTGAAACTCCATCACAATGCAGTAAACTCCGGAAATCCGATTTGCGACCCCTTCCCCCGGCCCCTTCCCATTTATTTTGCAGGGCTTTTCGTGGCGCTCCTTATACCACTTGCCCACTGCTCCGGCTCTTTATGCAGGTCTGCATCGGATTCGCATCGAATGGTGGAGAAGGGGCGTCCATACAGCTTGCAGAAAATGCCCCACAAATTTAATTGTAAATACATAAATCGCTTTACGAGCGTTTTTTCGCCGGTATAATTTTATGTGCTCCACCTTGGGCCCCCTTTCCTTTTTTTTAGGAATTTTCGCATGGCAAGCGTTTAAAAAAGGCCAAAAGCTTAAGCCCCGTGCGGTCAACAAAAAGCCGGCCGCAATGGGAAAAATAAATACGGGCTCAGGCTGTTGGTCGTGGATAAAACAGGACCACGAGGACCTCCGCCAGTCCTTTGGGTACTCCTCTGACACTCTCCCAGGGACGCAGATACACACGAACTGGGCACATAAAAATGCATTAAATAAAATTTGTCATATAAATCTTGCAATTTATTTGTTTGTGTTTGTTTACGGGTGTGCGGCCTGCAGTAGCCCGAAAATGTAATTTACAGACCAAAAGCTTTGGAAAGTGAGTAGAAGTTGATGTTTCAAGGGGTATACTGGGCTGGTCTATATTAACGGCAGATGGATTTTGCAAGTTTACAAGTCGGAAATCAAATAATTTAGATGTAAGCTTACACAAGCTTATTATTTTCTGTTCTAACTTGCAAGTTTTAGGACCATCTAGCATTAAAGGCGTATTTCCTGTCCATATGGAATGCCTCTCTGATTTTTCTAGCATACATTTATGCGCTCTTTAAATTCCATTTGGTAATGGGTAACTATAGTTCGCTACAAGTTCCACCACTTATGCACTCTTTTTCGCCTTCGCATGTCATCTGAAGCGAGTTGCCGTATAACTCATTAAGTGCCCTTGTCGCAGGTGCTAATTCGTTAAAATGGAAATCAGAATTTTCCAATTAAACTGCGGATAATAAATTGGCCCGAGCCGAAACCATATATATATATGTACGTAGGCAGAGGTAGGTGTATGTAGTATGCCCCAAGTGGCTGGCTGAATGGGTGGTCCTTTCGGGGTTGGCCGGCGGCATCGGCAGCTTCATCAGCCGCAGCAGCTGGCGGGCTCCGGCCGAAAGGAAATAAATTATAAATACGCCGGAAGTTCCAAGTCAGCATGAAGGGCGAAAGCGCACACAGACACCCCATAGACCAGTGGACCAGTGGACTCGCACCACCCACTGCCACTGCCACTGCCACCCAAGCCACAGGTTTGCATTTCCGTTAGCTAGCTAATTTGTAAAAAGCTGTTGACCAGCACACAAGAGCTCGCAGCTGAGACTCAACAAGAAGATAAACTATGCGTCCCTCCCCCACCGTATCTGTATAGTGCTCGTACATAAGCAGATACTTTATCTAATGCCAGACGACGTGTGGAAATTTAGATGTACGACCACACACACACACGCACGCACCCGGCACTTCTGGAGTTTCGGGAGGGGTGGGGCTGGAGCAGGGGATGGGGCTGGCAATTAGATAAAACAAACGCAGTGCTGACAAAGGCAATGCAATTTTGCTTGCCAACCGCAGCAAAAGTTGAAAACATCTCAAATATGGTGGAGTTCAAGCAAGATGTGTACAGGGCAGCATGAAGTACAGTAGAAGCTCGCACAGTTGGATGGTCACTTAAAAGTTTACATTTCTCAAGGAACTGTGGTGCTGTTAAAGGTCTTTTATTTGTTTTTTTATATGCTGCTTGAAAAGATATAGCACTATATACATCAATATTTACATTACAGAACCAGCATACAAGGTAATTGTCGCTATTTTACTGCGCTTAAAAGGTTACAGTGCAGTGTGTCCTTTTTTAATTTGTTTGGAACCAAAGCAAAGAGAAGTATAGAGATACCTTTTATCAAGGTAGTCCGTGCTCCTGGTGGCCAAATTGTTGGTTCTCTTTAACGCTGTATCTGTGCACCGTGGATATATCTTTTCGGCGCCCATCCCTAAATCGAGGCCGCAATCCCGAGCCAAAGAAGCGGAACGAGGAGTCAAAACTGCTGTTGCCGCAACTTGAAGTATGCGTGGTCAGAGTGGGTGGCGGGGGGCTGGGACGGGGGCTATTGTGTGGCAGCAGCAGCTGCAAGACCAGCTCAACAATTCAATTTAAGATTCGTGCGCAATTTGCGCAGTGCAAGGCGCCAGGGGGCGTGGCCCAGTGCAGTGCAGTACAGTGGAGTCTCCATGCGTGGGTGCGAGTGACTTGAGTTGATTCATATGGCAGACAGCTTGCTCTACTTGGCAGCGGGCATTACGGCAATGGGACCGCTTTGCCACCCCCTCATCATCATCCTCATCCCCCTTACCCGCCACCACCCCCTTGTGCTGGCATCCGGACTTACGCGTGTTGCGAGCTCAGTAATTGTAAAACTGGCTCATTTATTTCCCCGCGTATTTCGTTGGTATTTTATTTAGGATGCTGCACATTTTACCAGCAATTTTCGTTTGAGATACTTTTACGGGGGGAGGTGAACATGATGGAAAGAAAACTGAAACTGAAATATCGCAATGAATCCACAAAAAAGCAGAACTTACTTGGAAACTCCCTTTGCTGGAATATGCGGCTGCAGGTACTCCTCTGCATTTTTCATCACAGCTATGCTGTGAACAATTTTCTAATAGATAATATTCATAGATAGATAGTATTCATCGCAGTTTAAAGTTCTCAAAAGCGACTCAAGTTGATGAAATCCTTTGTGAGGTCACAAGGTCCTTCTCGACGCCTTTCCACAGGTTTGCTCTGCAGGCTGTGCCGTTCCTTCCTCTGTGGAGTCCACACAGTTCCGCAGCAAACAAGAGTTATTTGGCTTTCCAATGGTTTAATTAAAACATTGTTACTTCATTGTGAAAATGCGCAAAGTGTAATTATATAACATTTCACAACCACGCACCCACCCACACACACACCCCACCTCGCACATAGTTGGACGCCCAGTTAGAGCGCTTGGCAGTGCTAACAAACAAATACAAGTGCAGCAAATGGGACAGACAAAATGTAGTACATGTGTCGACAGGCAGGGGAAAATGTCGAGTTTGGGAAAGGGGTTGCCGGGTGCCGGGTGCGGGTTGCGGGTGTTCCGGGAAAGGGGAGTGAAGGAGCAAGTGAAGCCGCTTTGAGCTTTAACGCTTTGTACAGATTTCCATTAGTGGAGTGGGTTTTCCACTGCCCACGTGTGCGTGTGCTGCATGTGTGGGCGCAAATCGCTTGGCTCCGAAAGTTGACACGCACATAGTTGTAATAGGTAGAAAATTAAATTAAGCCCAACAGTCTCCGGAAAGCAGACTAAAATATTTGCACGCCATTCCACGGAAACAGGATACTAGAGATGCGGTTGGATAAGACCACATCCCAGTAAAAATCGATATATCTGTGAAAAATATTCTATTCTATTTCATATTTATTGTTTATTTATAATAATGTTTAAGCAGACAGATAAATTAATAGTAATATATAGTATCGAGAAATCATAAAGATATTTCATTAGATCGGTTGCGGCAAATATTTTCATTACGCTCGTTAGTAATACTATACATTTCGGTAATCTTAATTATAAGCCGCACGCATCCTGACAAGTCCTCACTTAGTTATCCCAGAATCCTTGTTACTCAATCCGTTTAAAATGCCGCTCTTCATAGCGTGATTCTCATTGGATTCGAAAGCATCCCATCACTACTAAATGGTTTCTCTAACAACAGCCACGACGGCTTTTATTAAGCCTGCTAACCCTTTAATAACTTAATTGAGGTTGACGCTTTAAAGACGTCGGCTTTCCCCTGCGGGTGGGGGGAGAGGTGGAGGGAATAAAAGAGACCGGAGATGAGTTCAGCCGTATATGAGCAGTGGCAAGGACTAACACACACGCACAGGGCAAAAAGGCAAAAGGCCAAAATGCCAAAAGGCTGGAAATAAATTAACTTTTTTGGTGATTTTATGTAAATTGTGAAATGGAAAGCGCTGGCCGTCAGACGTCCTGCCGACCCACTTATATTTATTTAACGATGTGACCCAAATTTATTTCTTCATGTGGAGTGTTTAATTAGACAGGTTCCCCCTCCTCGCCGCTCCCTTGGCGACATTTGGTGTTCTTTACGATTCGGCGAGTCGAAGGCTCCAGTTTCTGAGGTTTGGCTCCAGTTTCGCTTTTCGTCAAGGTCAAATGATATGCGCATATAAATAACCCCGCCCCGCCCAGGTCCTTCCAGAATGGTTTTGGGATCTGGGTCTTTGGGGCGGTCTGCGGCTTATCTTTGGGTGTGCTGTGCCAAAATTTACGTACTGTTAAGTAAAGGATTTGTGGTTAATGACGGTCGTCGCTTTTGGCCACCGACGGATTATTTTTTCTCCCCCGGCTGCATATGCTGTATACGCTGGTAAGTTTTCCATGTGGCGGGGCAGTGGTTTTTGGGTCTCACTGCGGTGATGGGTTGCTCAGGATGTGGGCAATAAATTTGAGCTATAATCAAATTTAAATTAAAGTTGTGGCGTTTGCTGAGATTGAAGTGCAGAAGTGGATGAGGACTCTTTATTTTTAAAATGATGCAAACATTCATTCGATTATTTAAAGTGTATAGTAATTCGATAAATAGCATGACTAAAATGCCAAAACCGAAATATTATGTTTATCGTGAAACAAATAGCCGCTTGACTTTCATCTCGGCGCTTCAATTGAATTTCAAAGGAATCGAAAGCCTGAGGTGAGGATGATGTGAGCCCAGCGGTCCTGCCATCCCTACTGTTTCCCCCAAAGAGTCAGAAATGCAAATTGTGACATAAGTGGACGGCTTATCAAACTCGCAAATCCTTCGACCAAAACAGATACGAGACTGTGGCAAATCTTGGCAGGACCTCAGCTGCCAGGAACGGCCGCCAGCCCCTTTGCAGCCCCTCGAGGTTGGAAAACGCCCCAGCTAAGCCCTGGCTTAGATGTGTTAGATGTGTTCAACAGCTGCGTTATTTCCATTTTTCCGCTCCGCTTTCCTTTTTTCCCGCCCGCTCCGAGGCCATGACAACTTTCAATTTCCATGACCGCCCCCTCGTTCGCAATTTCAATTTTCCAAAGCACACGCCGCACCAAAAGGTCCTGCCACGCCCACGAGCTTAAGGCAGGCGGGAGATGGCGGGGGTATTCTAATCCAATCGAAGCATTTATCAGCGTAACCGATCGACAAAAGTCGAGAGTTATGCATCAAAGTCACGAGGCGATGAGCTAACTGAGATAGTCTCGTCCCCAGAGCAATTACCCCCTTTTCCGTCCGACTTTCATGCCGGGGAAATTGACGAATTTTTCCTATGTAAATGCTGCACTAAATCAAAACACATTTCCCAAACGCGTGGAAGGGGCACACGAGCCGGCAATTTGATGCTGCATTGAGCAGACTTGACAAAAGCCAAAAAACGAACCCCGAATCACGAACCACGGGCCCAGAACCAACCGACCTTCTATCCCCTCGGATCATAAAAATATCTCTAACAATTTTTGCAGTAATGGCTAGACATAAAAAATGCGCAGCAAAACAAGTGCAGGGATACGATGTGTGGATGCGGCTGATAGCCTATCCCGATATCCTGTAGGTGTATCCCTTCCGAACTTGCTTAAATAGGTAATGTGCTAAGCGTTGGCAAAAGTACAGCTTACTAATGATCTATTTACATACATTTTAAACTAATTAGCCTTGGACTGCTTGTACTGCCCATAGACTAACCCATTCCCTGCAAACTCTATTGATATTCGCCAGATCCGATATACTTCCGATACCGTGTGGCCATGCCGCTGGTATAATAATAATTTTTCACTTGCGTAACCAATCGATTCATGTGTCCTACCCCTAGCTGGAAATCGGTGCGGAGTGTCAAAGATGAGGCCACACTGATAAAATCCAATCACTATGAAATTTACGCTCCTTTACAGGAAATGAAGCGGAAGAAATGTGCAAAATGTATTGGCGACGCCCGCCCACAGAAACCCTTCTTGCTCTTCTCCCGCAGATTTGTCTTTCTGTGCGCGGTTCCTGCGGGTGGTGGGTGGTGGGTGGGGGATTTTTGGTGGCCAGGACGAACTCGAAGTTATTGCCATTGCAATTCATAAAACAAATTGATATTGCCCTGCTATTACCCACACAAACACTCACACACTCGCACACATCAAATGCCAAACGCCAATCGCCCAACGCCCAACGCCCCCGTGTGGAACCGCAGAAACCCCCAAGGAAGGGGGAAGGGGGCGGAGAGGAGGGGGCTAAATTAAATTAAATATTTACTCGCATTTGCATGCGATTTTATTTCCTTTTTCTTCATTCATTGCTCGCTGAGCAATTTGCCCAGGACATGTTTTGCTTTGATTAGCTTTCGCCGATTGGGGTAATTTGTGTCACAGGCAACGTCAACGCCCCCAAAATCCACAGACGACTACGACGACAAGCGGGCCGGAAAAAATCTGAGTGCAGGCCCAGAGCACCAATTTCCCCTCGACGCCCCTAATTATATGCAACAGGCACCTGCCCCTCCGCTGGGGCACAGGATCGGATCGGACCAGGCGGTCGTTATCCAAGAATTTCGTTCGAAATTAATAAATTGATGGCTGGACGAAAATAAGCTTGGATGGTCATGGCCTGCACGGAAAGAAATCATACATTTAATATATAAGATAATATAAGATATTGTAATAGAATGTTAAATGTAAAAATATGTATAATGTAAATATAGTTTACTTGTAAGTAAATAAAAGTTAGGAAAAACCAAACCTATATGATGACATTTAGCCACCTCATTAAAAATGTATGTAAATATGTATAAAACAATATAAATAATTATATGTTTCGGTACGTATTCTTTACTGTACATTGTATGTCATTTATTATCTTACATTAACAAATCGTAATTCGGATGTTGGTTAGTTATATTTCTTCTTAAGCTAACCGAATCGCATTTCATTTCCGCAGCTAATTCGACCCAACTTTCCCACATTTAGAACGGACCAAGGACACCTAGATCGTCGGCCGAAAGTGGTTGGTTGGACAGTTGGAATGGTCTGTTTGGATGGTTGGTCTCGCTGCTGGGCTCTTCAACTGCTGGGTAATCGTGGATCGAATTAATTAGTGGGGCAATTGTAACGGTAGACTGCCTGAGTCACGAGTTTCCGCGCCAATCCAAATGCAATTCATTGACAATCGATTAGTCAAACACTTTCCGCCCCGTGCACCGCTATCATTAATTATGCCGCGCACCCCTGTCTGGTAGTCCGAAAATTGGAAAGTCGGAAAGCTACCCCCGTGACGATCCCTGATCTGCGCCACTGCCACAAAATGTGTGGCACTTTGCACATTCGCCAGAGTTGTCGCAATTTCCCAATGTCGCAAAGTCGCAGTTCGTTCCCGCTGCACATCACACATGCTTTCGGGCATTTCATCGAGGCTGCGGACAAGGACTCACACTCGGCCGAGAGTCCCTAATAACAGACATTGCCAACCCCTAATTTTCCCTAATTTCTTAACCAATTTCGCCCATTACCACGGCCAAGGGAGGCGAGAGCGAGAACGGACGACCGGAAGAGCGAGATGGAAGCGCCGGGTCGGGTGTGCAATAAAAATTAAAATCCATGCCCAGGCCAGAGACATAACTCGTTCCCCAGCCCCTCTCCCCTCTCCCCACTCCCCTCGTCCTCGTGATAGCCCACACCCCTCTCTTTCGCTCGTCCACTTTCCATCTCCCTCTGCAGCTGAGTGTCGTGTCTGCCATAATAAAACGCTGTCGCCTCCCTTGAGTGGACTACACTCGGAGAAAACGCATCCCATTGCAATAACCAATTTCAAATGTGGCACTTCCCGCTCCAAACCCATTAGCAAATTCTACTTTAGATGGCTGATTATTATTAGAAAATGCATGTATTGGAAATTAAATCGTTGAACTAATTTTATATTAGTAATTTAACTTTGATATCCTATGCGTATTACATGTGTGTATGTGTAAGTGTATTAAGAGTATTGATTTGGATTTTCTTATCATTAACAAATATTAATTTTGAAGAAGACACCTCTTTCCTTATTTTCCCCACTAAACTTATAAAGTACTAAAGCTATCAAAACGGGATAGCTTACAGCCTTACAGCTCAGAAGTAAGAAATAGAATCCAGGGTCTAATATGAATAACTTAGAAGAGAGTTATTAAAGTACACAGCTACTATTACAATGTACTGCGACGACACCTCGTTTTCCCCAGTGCAGAGCCAGAAGAATGGCCCGGAGAAGAAGCCAAGTGCAGTGTCCGAGCCGGAGGAAGAAAGGATAGCAGGATAGTGGCAGGGGCGCGACGGCAGGGGGCTTAGGTAGCAGCTGTGTGGATGGCTCGTCGTGTTTGTGGCGGATGATTGGCCACACAAACACGCAACTACTGTCAATTATTTGACTGTCATTGACGCACCGACTGACGGAGGCAACAGAGGGACTTTGGAAGGGCCGGCCAGGAGGAGTGAGAAGCGGGGCGGGACGGGACGGGACGGGACTGGCTCGAAAGGGTTGGCTATCTGCGTAGGTTGTTTGTGGCCAACTCTCTTGACATTCGGTCGCATGTTCCGGCCCACAACAAAAGTCTGTCTATCGGACTGCAGTGCCCGACTGGCCATCAAGTCGCTAACCATCGCCGTTGGCCTCGTTCTGGTCGAGGTCCTTGGACCTCATGAACCCCGACCCCCCACCACCGACTGCCGACCACCAACCCCCGATCCCCGAGCAACGGACCTGCAACTGTGCAGGTATTCCTCACTGACGCAATTGCGACAAATTTAAATGCGGTTTCTTAGTGGTTCTGGCCTGGCAGGAATTATGAGGCGACCTCAACGAATTTGTCCTCGTCAACGGTCTCCGCTCCGATATCCTGTACAGGTCTGTACCGGGGTCAGATCAGTCGGAGCGTGGTGCAATTAGGACTCGGAAATGCAAGGACACTAGCCAGAAGTAGCTGTTACATTTGAAACCCCTTTCGGCGCATTTCGTGCTTTACATCAGTTTTAGTTCAATTATACTCAAAATAATAATAAATATTGTATTTGCCATTCAAAAATGAATAGAAGATGATATTTTACATATAAGAGATTTTCACTTAATGAGTTAACAACTTATGAAATGAAAGAATTTAATTAAATTGATATTGAAATTGATTGATTGAAAATATGCAGTTGAATAATATAAACTCTTTAAAGTGTTAATATTTATATTTGTATTTTGATCAGACTGGCACAGGATTGTATAATTTCTAATGTGTCTAAATCTACATTCTACTCTACACTCTGCACCTTCTACCTTTTCTACACATGTACATATGAATCCGATTTAATGGATACCAGGAATTCGACTCACATATCTGGGTAACGCTTCTGAGTGTATCCTTTTTGGCCTCGTTTTGTTATTTGCCGTTGGTTTGCAGCACGCCGCTGCAATCATCATTAAAACTTATTCAATGGCACACTCCTTCGTCGTGTCCTGGTTTGTCCTGGGTCGTCCTGTTGCGAGCCCCGCATTTCGTGCGCCGATGGGGTCCTTTGTTGGGGTCAGGCATTCCATGGGTAATTCCTGTCGCCTGTTTTGCTTTTGTGCACATAATGATTTTAATAAATTAAATTAAATTTGTACACGTCAAACATGTGTCGCCAACAATGCGACTTAAATTGAGAGCCACCGAGTAGCGGAGTTGCGAGAAAGAGACCCACTGAGGTCCTGCCAAGTCAATAAAAAATTGAGCCAGCCCCCGCTCCACCCCTCCTCCGATCAACCGAAACTGAGCAGCGACAACAAAAGTGACCCAAATATTTTGCAAGGACAATGCACTGGAGCACAATGCAAACAAGGGGCGTGAGGGGCAGGTGGGGGGTGGCGCGGAGATATGAAGCGAGTCCTGAACAGGACGAACAGAATGAACAGGACGAACAGGGACCGCAAGCCGAGGGGCGGGGCGGTGGGTCTGGTCAAGTAAATAAACAAAAGTAATTGCATAAATTTATATAAATTAATGGAAATGCATCATGGAAATTGGACTATCGCCAAATGAAATTTAAGTGCTAAAGTTCCCAACTTTCCGTTTCTCCAGAGAATAAATTCCGTACAATTGTGCTTAAGTGAATGTTTGCATGTCTGCATGTTTGCTCCTTTGGGCAGCTTTTAACTATACATTGCATAACTCTGTAAGTGATTTTAAATTGCCTATCAGCTAATTATATAGTTGTAATTCGGTCAGTTGCATTCTAATCCACAGATTGATGTCTTCTATGAGATGCTGGATAGCAAAGTTGGGGACTCTCAGTATTTAAGAACAAATAAATCTATGAGTTTGTAGCACAAAAAGTGAGTTTTTGATTAGGTTTCACATATCCACTATCGAAGTCGTCGATCTGACTATCCACCAATGATGGCTGGGCAATCTGTTCCCAGTGGACGTTGCAACCAAGAAACTATCTGATTGGCGCGCTCACTCACCTGCACAGGTAACAGGTAGATCGCGGCCATCGCCCTTGGAGTGAGAGCGAGAGAGAAGGCTACTGAGGGCGTGAAATGAGTGCATGCTATGAATACACACAGATGTCTGATGAATGACCACCGCGAGTGCATTAATAATAGAGAGGGATGCGCAGGGTTAATGACCCTGGTCTTTAGGGAACACTTAGGAGCAGTGATCTTTCAATCTAGTTACTATTTTGATACCAGGAGAAACTGAAGACAGTATTAAAGATAATCATCTTTTGATTCTGTGATTTTCGAGACATACGGGCTGTGCTGGGATGGGCAATTAGGGAATTCAGTCGATGCTTCATTTCGTCATTCGTGAATATTTATGAAATCTACAACTAGCTTGGACAAAATATCATGTTTATATCATATTTATCCGTCTGTAAGACCGTCAAAATCTAGGAATTTGAAAGAGCTTGAACCCACGAACTATTTGATAAAGTGGGGCTTAAGTTTATAAAAAGACATGTCTTAGAACTGAAAGTTCTTCACTAAAGTCTAGGCTTTACTTTGTTTTATTCTCAATTATTCAACATTTTTGGATTGCCAAAACAACAGTAACATGTGTATAGCTTGTCGAGGGCATTAACTTGTCTCCTTTCGCACCCTTTGACCAATGGACCATGGTCACGAGACTAATCCCGATACAGTGGTAAAAAAAGGGGCTTCCCATCTATATCTGGGATCCCGGGGCCATCAACTGATTGATTGACAAGCCATTTACATTAACTTTGACGAGCGGGCGGTGGAAGCAATTAAAGCCCACCATAAACTGTCAACGTTTTTCTACGAGTGTGTCAAAGGTCAGCGGACAACGAGAAGAACAAAAACAACAGTCGGTGGCAGGAGGGCAAAAACAACAATGCTGTCAGCTAATTAAAAATGCACATAAAATGTAAAACAAACAGCGAGGAAACTAATGACTGCAAAATCAATACATGAAAAAGTGCGGATAAGGTGAGACAAAAAATAAATACAAATAAATAACTGAAAATAATTAATAATTTAAGAGCTCAAGCGCTCGGTGTCGGAAAAAATGGTGTATGAAAAAGCTGACGTAAATAAATTAAGGCGAAATGAATTCAAAATTCAGCGCGTAAATAAATAATAAATAGCATTACATTTAGTTAATAAAAAACCCAATTAAGGTCTCGAAAGATGCGCCAACAGAGAAGACCGTTTTAAATCACATTTTTCGGGCGGCAAGTACGAAATCGGAAGAGCGAGCTTCCGACGATCCCATGAATGAATGAATGTCATGAAGTCAACTAGGAAAAAGCACATAACACTCATTTATTAATGTACCATTTCAGCAGCCACCCACTGTAATCCCCCACCACCCACCGCCCACAGCGAGAGAGTCGAATGGCGAGAGAGAGCGGGAAATTCGACAGAAAATGAGTTGCGAATGCGGCATGCAATGGTGTGGGTGTGTAAACAAAACAGAGTGTGCTTGAATTTGAAAATATATTGGTTTGCTTTGAGGAATTTTGAGTAGTTTTCATTCAAGCCCAAAAAATAATAAGGAAATGTAGTATGGAAAAATTGTCATCAACAGTTTCTCTTACCTTTTCTGCCTTGTCCAGCATTGACCACAAAATCATTTAAAGTACTTTTCTCAGAGTGTAAGATTTAGTTTTTTTGACACGTAAACGTTTTGAACTCTGTAATAAATTCTTTCGCATGCCATGCGCATTTGGTTGAATTTTGCTCTCAGTAATAGTGACATTGAAATCTTGTCTGTCAACAGAGCATTTTCCTGAATGTTAATGACTGGAAGCTGTAAAAGAGAAGAGAGGCTCTCTTTCGCTGTTAGCTCCACTGTTACTGTTAGCCGGCTGAATTGAAACTGGTTTCCGCTAACATAGTTGTCAGGATTGTGCGGTTGACAGTGGAATTTACGCATTTTTAGGGCTTCGCTCCGCCTAATCTGTTGCTAAGGTATGGAGTTACTCACACCCAAACTAAAGGAGAGCCTTCAGGTGCAGTGCATTACATATTGTTAACAACCCGTTTTAGAGGTGCCAACTCCAAAGGAATTGCTTCAATGCATACACACAAATGTCTAAGACACAAGGTATTTAAAAATTCTGCAAATCCAAGTATTTAATCAATAGAAAAAAATATATAAATAATAAAATATCAAAAATGAATGTTATAGATAACGATTTCTGTAACCAGATGCTATTCAATCAATTAACAGTGTGTTTTTACAGCGCCTTTGTTTACATGTTAACCTAGGGCAAGAAACACGTCTCACCACTCCAGTGACAACAGCGCCCGTACAGTCATTATTTAAAATGTTAATGGACCGTTCAATGCACGCTAACTCTCTGTAACACAAGAGCCGTTAGTTTATGGGCCTGTTAAACGGTTGAATGTGAGTGCCGACTATTAACATGATTGTTTGCTTGCGGAATAAGTTCCCGTGGGGCGATAACTAATTTTACGTGTTGCGAATGGCATTTAAGCAGAGAATAAACCTCATATATTTACCTTGTACTACAGACACTTTATGATTCCGAAGAGTATTCTGCCCTAAGGCTTGCTTCACACCTGATTTATAACTTTCAAACCTATTTCTATCTCTCACATGCATGTTTTTTAATTTGATTTCAATTAAACGCCCCATCTTGTCGAATTCTAAGAGCTGTATTTAACCGTTCAATTCAATGTCTTATCAAGAGTTCGATTGGAAAATAAGTCGCTACGAAACTTGGACTTCTCACGAGTCCACGACCCGTCATCGATGACTTCATTAGCCATTCAAGTTTTTAGTTTTTCCATTTCCTGAATGACTTTCATATGTGGCATGCTAAGTAGCAGCCGAAAAGTATAATTAATAAAGCTCATGGCTGGCCACTCCCCCTTCCGGTGCACTGTGGTCTAGAATTCGATTTTGTTGGCATAAAGTTAAGTAAATAAAGTTAAAAGTTAAGCTACACGTCTTAAAACTTTGTACATTTTTAAAATCACAAATAGTTTGCACACAATTGTGTCGTGATTCACTTTCCAGGTTGGATGCCAGTTTCCGTTTTAATCTTGCTCCTGCATTTTGGTAAGATAAGTTTCGGCGTCATTTATATGATCAATTTCCTTTTTGAAGATAATTGCTTAAGTATATATTGAAATCAAAATGTAGACTTTATGCCAAAAAAAAAAAATTCTAGACCATAGTGCGGTGGCCGAAAACAAGTGCCTTTGTGTAATGTTCATTTGCATGGCGCGCGGCACAAAAATGTTGTGTACATTGCGGTAATTAGGCTACGTGCATGGCATTTGAACCCTTTCAATTGCCGTCTGGCATTTCAATTGCGCTTAACAGATGCACCTGCCGCTGTTGGGAAAGCCCTGTTAGCAACTGGAGTTATGTAAACGCTAACAGAGGCACTCTCTTTCTGCGCAGAGAGCGGCTCTCTCTTTGTTATTGACTCTCCGCCGAGGTGACGTATTGTATTTTACAGTCGAACGCGAACCAGTTACTTCCGAAGTTTCCCAGCGAGCGGTACACGGGCGGACGATTCGTCCGAGAAGCGAAACGAGTCTGCATTTTTAGCACGTCACGACGAGGCAAGCAAAATCTCAAAAGAAAACACGAAAAGGCGAGACAGAACTGTGCGTGAAACATTGTGCAGCGTTGCGAGTGCTTCTATTCAAAGCACCCAGCGAAAATATGTAAATAAAACGTTGTAAGCGACAGAATAAGCCCGGTTTCACAGTGCGCCCCATTCATATGCAAATCGGAATCGGTGCCGCAAACTAAGCAGCACATAATTTGCGAATTAAATCAAAACACACGTCGCTCCGTCTCGCTCTTTTGAGCCGGCATCCTGGCAGCAACAACAATTGCAGGACATTAAACGGACGCCTGGCTGAACGTTACGCGACGCGAACCGTTAACCGTTACGCTTCCGCTTTACGGCTTACGTAGCTCGCGCACGGTCCTGTGTGTGTGTGTGTTTTGCGGATTTAACAATTGGCAACGGGGCGGATGAGAAACGCGATGCCGCCCACGTAATGTGTGCCGAAATTTAAATTGCACTCTATGTATACGACTGTGTGTCGGCGTGAGTGTGTGTGTGTGTGTGGATACGATTACCATAAACGTAAACAAAAGGATTAGACGTTACGTTGCCGGGATTACGCCAGCAGTAGCGACAGACTTTTTCCGATAGCTCCAGCTTCCATTCTCAGGTGAGTTTCGTAAATGATGTATTACCTGAGAGGCATGCGATGTGGGGCGAGGGCGGGCCGGGGATCCTGTGGCGGCACTTGTGGTTGCTGTGTGTGGCATGTTAAGTGCAATCCATTATACAGATATGTGCCTTGCACATGCAGGTTTGCTCTCCTCTCGCCACCAGCCTCTCGCCTTCTTTATTGCCCTGTCCCTTTCTCCGCGTTCTGTTCTGTCCTGTCCTGTTTTTGATTCTGTTTCTGGGCTTGCCTTGTGTGTGTTTTCGGTTGCCACAAAACTTAGCCTGCGCAAGTGTGTGTGATCTCCGCACTGAGTGGAGTGGGGGGGAGTGGCGGGGGAGCCCCTTAATGCATCCATCAACTTCATTGGAATGCCATTCAATCAGCATTTCCCTTTTTTCCTTAGAGTTTTTGCCGTTTTGCATTCTGCAGTTGCGCCACAAAAGAAAATGGGAAAAGAGCCCCACTAAGAGCGGGAAAACTGCTGCAGGTGCACCACTCATAAGGTCGTTCTTCTATAACTTTAAAGTATTTCGCAAATACATTATTCGACTGTTATGGAGAAAAATTGTTGTTGAATTGCTGCAATTTAAATATACAAAATATTTAAACTGTTTTATTATCTAACTAGAATGCATAGGAAATAAAACCAGTACATAGCAAGCATTTTTAAAGGGTTTAAGTAGTGATTTTGTTGTTATCAATTGGCTCAGCTGAGTTAGTAAACTTGCGTGTTAAAGGGGTAATAAATCTATCGATGGACATACAAAAGTACGGTTCTAGCAAGCAATTACGCTCTTAAATTTCCCTACCACTAGCCTATGTATAATTTAAAAGGCAAAGTTTTGGATGGCGACTCGTTTGTTCGAGTTTCAGAATAGAAGTTTCACTATGCTAGTTCGACTGTCGAGAAATGTTCAACTTATGGAATATGGAAATTATAAAGATAAAGTTTTTGTTGTGCTCGGCTGGCAGCAGGAACCAAATTGAACATATTCGTTAGCCCAGTTCCGATGGCAAGACGGGTTGGGGCGCCACAAGTTTTGATTCGGGGAAAGTTTCCGAGACAAGAATATGATAGCTTAATTGGAATTGCCGAATGCAGGCAGGCGAGCGCCGAATGCAACCAGAGAGAAAAGAGCGAGAAACGGAACGGAGAGAGGGTAATTAAAAGTTTTGTCGGGATACTGTGGCCAATGTCGAAGGTCCCCGACGGCACAGAATTGAATACAATGGTGTATAGAGTGCACTGTGCGTATGTATGTATGTAGTCCATTTATCGAAGGGCTTTCCGGCTTAGCCAATAGTTTCCCTTTCAATAGGCCTCCGTTGCCTAGGCGGCCACCCCTATGCGATCTCGATCTGATCTGGAATCGAAATGCCACAATTGATTGATTCGATGCCATTCGATGCCTAATGAACAGCAATAAAAATTCATTTGGGCTACTTACGACCGCCACTTCAGGGTTCAGCCCCAGCCCCTTTCCTTCCCTTTGCCACCACCTCGGGGCACTTTCAATTGGACTTTTTTAATTACCAGCCAAACATTAAGAATTTTATTCCCGCTATATTGAAATATCGTATGCCGGGTATTCCCCGGCGCTTGTCATAAATATTTTAGCAGGTTCCCGCGCTCCAAACAGAGCAACACAAATATTTTAACCATAAAAATTGGCAGCCCGGCGGGAATCGGCAAAAAATCCTTTTTCATTGCGCTCCAAGTGTGTGTATGTATGTGTGTGTAATGTGTGTGCACAGGACGAGCGAGGTGTATGAAAAGATACAACAGTGGCAGTAAAGAAAAACGCATTTTCCAAAATATTTACACAGCAAAAAGGAACAACGGCAGCGCCGGTGGAGAAAACTAGAAAAAGACCAGAAGAGGCACAAATAAAACCCAAATAAAATATGAAACAGGGGGCGGTAGGAGCTATTTTATTTTTCGGCAACAATTTTTGTCGCCCGGCGTTGTCCTCTGTGGGGGTGGGGGTGGGTGACTATGGTGTATCTGTATCTGGGCGAGCTGCAGTAAATAAATATACGCGTATCTCTGATGGGGATTTATGGCAATGAGAGCCTCGGTCCCGGCGCAGCTCCTCTTGCTCTGCCTCTGCCGCTGGCCTAGGACTTAAATAAATGATAGATTGAAATTTATATAGCCTATGGGCCTCGTTGCGCTCCCCGCTCGTTTCCCAGTTCATATTGCACATTTTGGACACTGCTCGATGGGTTTTGATTTGCACTCGGGCGGCATACTAAAATCGGCGGCACATAAATTGACTAGGTAACTAAATCTATGATGTATCTATTTTCGCACCCGAAATTTCAATGCAATTTCCATGCTGGTTAACATTTGCCACTGCGGGGTCGGCTGAAAAGTGCTCGAATCGCGGCGGAGAAAGTGAAAAATGTACCATGCTATTTCAGGGATTTATTTGCCGGAATTCGGTTGCCAGTCAAGAGGAATTTGGCCCAGAGATATTGTAATTCTTATGAAAATATTTCAATTCCTGTTTCCCATGTTTGTAAACAGTTGCATTGATATGAAAATCGCTTTCAAATCCCATTTAAATGGCTGGGGCTCACCTGAGTTGAGCATCTGTGCCTCGCCTCGATGATAGAATGCTTTGTTTGCCTTGCATTTTCATTGATACCTATTTACACAATTTCCAACAATGTTTCATAATTAATTTTTGTGCTTTGCTTTTCTATGCCCAAGCCAGAGGCTTTTTATGCGCCCCCCGTCCGACGACCGCACATTCAAAATGCAATAACAAAAGTTTAACAGGCAAGCGGCAATATGTTTGTTTTTCCAATATTAAAACTTTGCCAAAGGGGCGCTGCAAAAATGCGATGCAATTTATATGAGCCAATTGGCCAAAGCAGCAAAACTGCAGCAATTGCAACAACTGCCACTTCAATGGGATATTTCGGCTGTGGAATTGCAATTTAAATCTGTGCGTTCGTTCAGGTAAAATTAATATTAATTTTAATGAAAAGCAGCTTCAAACTGTATCCCGTCCGAGTACAAACAGGATTGTTAATATGTAATACCCAGAGGAAATCCAAGGCCAGAGATGCGATAAAATCACAACCGAACTGAGGCCAACGAGAATTTGAATTGTGAATGGCAAGGCCCAGAGCTGAAATAACTTTATTTGCAAAAATGGGAATACAAATGGGAATTGAAGTTTGAAGAAAAGGATGCGAGCAGATAAAATGGACTGGCGTCGAAGTATGCAACAGTTGAAAAGCTTGCTGGAAATTAAATTTTAGCCAGCAATTCACTCAGCCATTTATTACTTTTTAAGTGCGACTTAAAGCCAGTCTGTCTCCCAAGTGCTTTAGACTGTGGCTTATTTTCTGGCTTCTGCGAGCTTTTCCAATTTCCCTGCAATTTTCCAGAGGTAACCACAAGCCCAAACGTCTCCCCCTTAAAAATAAATTCGCCCTAAATGGTTTCTCTGCTTATTTTCCTCTCAAAGCTGCACATGAGCTCTGCCTGCTGACTGTAAAATTAATTTCATATGGCAAATGGATAAGAAAAATGTTTTGCCACACAATCTATGAGAATTTTAGCCCAGCATAGCAGAGCGAGCGATGGGGAAGCGGGGAAATGCCAAAAATGCTAAATAAGATGGCTCACATATCTAAAACCCCAAAGAAGCTTCAATAAATAAATACGTGTGTGTGCCCTCCTAGTCGGACGCCCCTCACCCCGATTCCTGGGGAGTCTGGTTTAATTTTGGGAAAGCGCACTCAAATGTTAATTTCATTTCCCGTTCGCCTTTTGTCTGCATTTCTCTGGGCCTCCGACTCAGTCGCAGCCTCTTCTGTCTCACTCTCATATGTATGTATAAAAAAAGATGATATTCGTATTTAATTTCAATTTCAAAGGATTTTCCATGTATTTATTCAAGGACTTTATCTTAGGCATAAATTACGGGCCAACGAACGAGCGAGCGAGCGAACGGGTGCGGGCTCTCCACTTGGCTTTCCGTCTGCCTCTGGCTTTCACCTACTTTCTAGCCGGGCCCGAAAGGTAGCCACCCCACCCCACCCCATCCCACACACGCACGCTCTATCGTCCTGGCTCTGCAGGAGCCGGGATCCCCTCTGGATCCCAGGACAAACATTGTCTGGCTCTGAGCTGGGGCTGGAGCTGGCGATGGAGATGAAGCTGGAGCTGGAGCTGAAGCGGCTCCTGCCGCCTGTGTTTGCCAAACTGTGGCTTCCAGGTTATCTGTCTCACTCCCCATCTCGACCGTCCTTCTGTCCTTGTTGGCGACGTCGTGTGCATTTGGTTTTCATTTACATATGAAGCTCCTTAATAATCCTTTTGTGCACAGGACACAGGCGGAGAAGCGAGTGCCGAGAACCACGTGCACACAATTCGTGTTGCGTGCGCATAAGGAAATGTTTAAATATATGCAAATCTAGTTAAGTGTAATCATTTAGCACAAGAAAAAGTGGCCCGCCTGCTACCAGTTCACCAAGTAAAAAGCATCCTTTGTAAAAAAGTTGGCTCAGGAATTTAGAATTTAAATGTATTAAACGCACAAAAAGGAAGTTATCAACAATGGCCAGGCGATAATGAAGTAATAAATGCATCATGCCCTTACCTTCATTTGGAAGATAATGTCACTTAATACGAAAAGAATGAAGCAATTCTATGAAGGTAGCTCAGTTCACACTTTCAGAATTGTATATTATCGATACAGATACCAATAAACTGTGTTATATGGGTCTTAGAAACGAAATTCATTCACAGATAGTTTTTAGTTGATTCATTTGCTAACCCGTTCTTGTTCATTAATCCACGCATTAAATTGAGTGCCCCTGCTAAGAGCGCATTCAGCCAGAGACCTCCGCACGCATCGTACGCATCTCATTACCGAGTGTATACACTAATAAATTGCAAAAGAAATGCGAAAAAATCCATTAACGCTTTGTGGAATTGCATTTAAGCCGCCAGCACCTTAAAGCCCGCCCGCATATCCATATAAGACCCCATCCGGAGCTCCGACTGAGACTAACGAGCGGCGTTAGTTTAATTTCTAGAGCAACATTCCAGCTCAGGAATACGGAAAAAATCATACATAATGAATGCAAATGCTTTTGCGCTCATAATTTCATCATCATCATCATCACCACCATCCACGGCGGGATGAGGAATGATGAGGAATCCTTGTGATCATCAGGGAGTCTGGGCTCTCTTCGCTCTATTGCTGTCTCCCTCTGCGGTTTGGCAGCCAGGACGTTTCGTGTGTCTGCAGCGGATATGAGCCGGTGGCATCACAAACAGGCCACCAGGGGGGTCCGGGCCACCAAGTTGGTTGCCTATTTTCAAAAACACGGCATAAGGATAACAACCTCTTAACCCAGTTTGCGAGTGCGAATGCGACTGCAGGCAGCGAAGTTGGCCACAGATACAGATACAGATACAGATACAGACACGGCTACACGGATGCCCAGATACCCAGTTACTGGGATACTGAGATACACGGATACTCAGGGACAAGACTGCCGAGGCAGCGGCAGCTGACAGAGGCGTATCCTTGTGCATGTCCTGGGCTACCCATTTTAAATTGAACTGTGCGCATTTAAGCGTGAACTGACAGCTTGGAAAATCGAAAGCAAAAATAAATTGTCTAGTGAACTTGGTGGTCCACACAGCTGAGCTGATGGTAGCCTTTGGGCTTAGTGTCAGCCGGCGGGCGGCAGGAAATGGGCGGGCCAAAAGGACACTGGCAGGAAATGGCTCTCGGGCCGTAGAGTGTGTGTCTGCGTGCGTCTGTCTCTGGCTATTAATTGAAATTCGTTGTGCTTAAAGCCTGTGCCTCGGCAAGCTAGAAAGTTTTAAAAGCTCGCCAGGACGTCGTAGGCCTTGAAGGACATTACCGGCAGCAGGGCAGCAGGGCAGGCTGCCGAGGATACTTGTCGCCTCAGAAAGGACCCACTCCTACGGCACGAGCGACCCTCTCAAATGGCATTTGCATATATATCATCTCGTATATCCTTTTTGTCCGAGCCCGGGCTTTGCACGGTGTGTTAAAAACTTTGCCCCTTTCTGCCCGAGATTTGCATAGACCGTACATAAGTTCTTTGCCTGTGTGCGAGTGCTCATATATCAGTCAGACCGTGGTAGGTTCGGCCCATCCGCTCCTCCTAGAAAAACTAACTCTGATAACCGGTTTCGGCTCCGGGATTACGGCTACCCCTGTGCTCCTTGTTAGAGAGGTAAACAAATCTGAAACTAATCCTTCGCAGCCAACTGGCAATTGTAAACGAATTCGGATTGCTGGGCTTGTTTGGATTGAATGCAATCCCTGACGGGTGGACTCGTTTTTAATTAAGAAATTTCGGGAACAAAGTTAATGAAGCATGAATCGAGGCTGCCAAAAGGGTTCGGGCAACGATGTATTACAATTAACGTATCTCAAAATAATAACAGTACTCTTATGGAACCCTAACTCACATGCATGCGCCTAAAACCTCAACATTATTATAATTATTTGGGCTTGTGATCGGAAACGACTCATAGGGTTCTCCCTTACGTACTTTTGGGTTTTAGCAGTCAAATCTAGAGTGTTACTTTCAATACATAAAACCTGAAAGGTCTCACAATTTCGAGTTTGGCATGCACGTATCTGGTGCCGTTGCAATTGCTACTACCCTGATGCATTCTCTGGCTGGAAACGCACTTGCCGTGTCAGCAATAAAATCGAAAAGTTGCCGATGCTCACCTGGTGCTGAAGTTGCTCACCCGCCTGCAGCTGGGACTGCAGAACTGGAGTTGGGAAGGGGTTTTTCCGGATAGTTTGGGCAACTTTTGCCTCCGCAGGGGATCCGCCAGGCAGCCCGGCTCCTCGTGGAGAAACTTTTCCACAATGCCTTTTTACATATTGAGTCCTCTCGGCTACCGCTCCCTTATGGTTTCTCTTTCTTTTGCATGCCCGCTACTTTTGCGTTTGCTACTTAAAGTTTGCTTTTTGTCTTTGAGTATGAAGATATATACACATCCCCTACCTCCTGCCCCATCCAAGCCTGCCCCTCTGGTACCCAGCTATACTTCGTCTGGGGCTCTTTTGCTATCCAAATTGTGAGCAAATTAATTGAACGCAAAGAAATTCAGAAGGTAAACAGAAGAGAGAAAGGAGCTGGAGCGCGATGACGCTGAAACTTCTTCGTTATGTACTCCTCCCAATCCCGACGGTTGATATCCCGACCAAATGCTGCTAGCTTGTTAAATTTAAAACGCTTACCAGTCTGCAATGCTCCGGCACCTGGGGAAAACCCTAAGTGAGGCAAATAGAAACGGCTCAGCTGACCTCAGGGAGCAAGAGGTTACGACTGGGGAATGCTCTTGAACTTTAAAGTTTATAATTGGACAATATCACAGGTACTGGAGTTAAAAAAAAATGGCTAATGAGGTTTTCCATTTGGAATCCCGACAGGTATTCTCCGTTTTTTGAATCAGATTTATTGCTTATGCTGAAAGAGATGGAATTTATTTTATTTTTGTGCGACTTATTTGAGAGCTCTCTTACTTTCAATGCTAATCTATTCAACGTTAGGACGAACCAACACACCTACCGAGTCGTTACTTCTTTAATGCCTAACTTATATACCCATTTGCTATCCCCTGAAATAGTCTGTGGCATAAAAAAATGTAGGGAAAACGTTTCAAAGTTTTTGCCACTCATTTTTTACACGCAGTCCTTGGGCTTCTGGTGCGAATCCCCTGCGAACCCCTCTCGGTTTCTTCCCCTCTTCCTATCTCTCTCTCTCTCTCTTTCATTCCCTATCTGCAGGTCTCTTTCTACGGCGGCTTGCTAATCCAGGACAATAAGTGTTTGTCGTTGGGATTTAGACAATTATTCACGTTAAGTTGACGTCTGAGACGGGGAGCCCAGGCAACTGACAGTTGCGATTCGCCGGGCTCCGCTTCCTTCGTTTCTTCCGCGTCTCTCCCCGTCCCCGTCCTCGTGCTCAACCTCATCCACATCCTCATTCACATCCACTTCTTTTCGAGTCCCAGTCTGGCCTCCTCACGCGCTCCTGGAGCCCTCATCTTTAGAAATTTCTGACGGCGAGTCTGCACAGTTTTGTAATTTCTTCAACGTTTCAATTTGTACCGGTCTGGATTTTGGCCCGCTTATTTTTGGTTCTCTTTCTCGAGGATTTGGCTCCTCGGGGCACACGCAACATTTTGTATTATAAGCGCATTTGGGTTTTAAGGTGTCAGCAGCGAGCGAGTCGCGTTGATATGTCATCTGGAAATAATTTTTATTTATTCGTTCGTTGCCATCGCTAAGCCGTCTGGCAATTTTACGATGACATTTCTGCCTCTTCGAGGGATTTGCGTTTGCCAAATTTGCAATATACATTTTTCATACTTGTGCACGAGGGCGGAGGGCAGGAGGATTCTTTCTTCGTCCTCACCCACTCACAGCTTTATTTGATTTCGTCGCCACAATAAAAAACAAAGTCGAACTCGCACGGAGCTCGGTTCGGTGTCTCCGGGCAGCTTTTTACGCACTCTATGAAGTGACCCGCGATCCGCACACTCCTCACTCACATGCGTCCGGAGTGTGGAACTCCGGAACCCCCGTCCTGGTCACGTACGGAACATAAAAGTATTTACAAATAATATTTCCATATGGTAAGACGTGACAAAGACTCAAATTAGCGATGGAACGTTTATCTTCGACTGGTGGGTTGCTGGAGGAAAGAAGGTCTCAGCCCCGCGGCAGCTGGCCATATAAAAGTCCGGCCATAAACAAACATCGGGAAAATATCGTCGTAAACATCCAATTTATATATGTATATAAATATCAGAGAGCTTAAAGAAATATTCCCCAACTTTGTACCATAATTTTAATGCCCCGAATCTGAACCTTTTTTTCTGCCAA
The DNA here is from genome assembly GCF_004382145.1 of Drosophila mauritiana. NCBI lineage: Eukaryota > Metazoa > Arthropoda > Insecta > Diptera > Drosophilidae > Drosophila > Drosophila mauritiana. The sequence goes on from NC_046669.1 coordinate 21,547,382, forward strand.
TCAATGCTGGGGGTGAGTGTTTAGGCCATTAATTTAATTTTATGTTTGATTTTGTGTGCACTCTTTACGCTTCCACCTTTTTTAATAGTGGATTGCTGTTGCCGTCGCTGGCTCGCCATTGGAAATGATTTTGTTTGGCAGTTTTAATGGCTGCATTTGGCGGCAAAGTTTTTTGTGTTCCTCGCAACTTTAATGACCCAAATTGATGCAGGATTTTGTTCCAGGCACTTTTAATGTCCGTGCCGCACTCTGAGCTGGATATTTTGAAACGGAAAGTAAGTCTGCAATTTGTTTTTAACGCTAAGTGGGGAAGCCTTGGAATTGTGCGAATGGACTGACTGAAGGACGTTTAGGGTCTTAATGGATCGTGTTTAGCAGCCTCAGGACTCAAACCTTTTCATCAACCATCTGGCCCTCCAGATTGGTAGGAAACCGAACCACTCTCGTGCCGTCAAAGTGGCGGCATCATTAACCCGCATTTATGATCCTCACATCGTTAAGCCAACGCCAAAACCCAGCTTGAACCACCTTCTACGCCACTCCAGTTTTATGCACCCATTAATGTCTACGACTAGCAGAAGTTTCGCCACGAAGCACCTCCTGTTCCTCTAAACCTCTGAAAACACTTTTAATTGCTTGAACTTATTAAACAGCTGCCACTGCAGCTTGCTACAAAACCCTCTCCTCATCTTCCCCCCGTTGCACCCACAGCTGCAGTCCTAACGTTCTGTATTTGCCTCATATCCTTAAAAAAATAAAAAAAATATAAATAAAACTTCACTCCGGCTGCATAGACAAAGACAAAGACCTAAGACTTGGCTTAAGGTCAGCAACTTTTATTTCTTGGCCAACACTTGCACATCCCATGTCTGAAGTGGCTGCTCCATCCCCATCCCCGAGCCACCAACTATCCTCATCCTCGGCAGCGCCCATCGCTCGTCGTCCGTATGCTTATCTTTTTGCTCCTCTTGTCTTCTGGATTTTTTCGACGACGCTGGTGTTGTGCCCATTTTATTGTTCTTGGCCTGGCCAACACCAGAGTCCTCGACACGGCTGCATTTTGGCATTTTGCAGCGGTCGTTTTATTTTCGTATCTTTTTTATTTTGAAGTTTAATGCCAGAGTCGTGCCTCATATTTCGACGATGGAATACAATAGACGGCGGAGCAACAACAGCGGCAGCAGGCGTGCCACGGGGGCGGAGGTGTCTTCTGGTATTCGTTGTTACTGTTTTCCATACCCTGGCTTAAGGTACTTTGATTTGAGACAAAGAAAGCAGAAGCAGAGTTAATGTGGATGACTATATGATAATTGCAAAATACAAATGGTATTCTTATTTTCACTGACTGTAAATACATTTTTAAAATTATACTTATATTATAAAATGTATTATAGCTCATACGAATCAAATTTAAGGTGTTTGATTATTTCTCCTTAGATAAACTTTAATGTAATTGAGAAGATGTTTCAATGAATCACCTAGTTTATATTTTGATTTTATCATAATGTTTGTTTTTGTATAAAACTGTCTGTTTTATATTTTACAACTTATTTATAGCTTCATTATTTTTATTTGGTTATTCTTGTGTACAATTTTATGTTTCCTCTTGCCAAGACTTTTAACACAATTTTCATCCTATGGGCACTTAGGGTATTTACCAATTTCGGTCTTGAGTGATTTCCTATCCCTGCGTATTTTTCCGCAGTTGTTGTTTCTGTTTTTTGGCTGCTGCACAAGTAGTCGATGCTTTGGTGGTTGCTACAGCTTTTGCTTTTGCTGGTTTGGTAATCCGCCTCACTTTAGCACTTGAGCGGCATCTTCTCAGTCTGCCCTACCCCTACCCCTACCCCTCCACCATCCACTCCCCCGCGACCGACCCGCCGCCATGAGTGCCCACCCCCATTGTCCACTCGAAGCGCTGACTGCAGATTGAGCAAAAGTTGTTGTTTGCCAGCTTGCCAGCCTCTGGGAAGTGTGAACATTTTGGGCAACACTCCGCGTGCCGCCCCAGCCCCCCGCCGCCGGTCCGCTACCCTGTTTCCCAGGCCCGGCTCAAAAGGTGTTGGTAATGATGATTTTGAATTATTCATGATTCACGACGATTGAAATTATTTGCGCGCGTTCGTTCGTTCGCTGCCTGCTTGTTGTTGGTTGTTGTTAAAGTTTTCTGGCCGCGTGTTGCAAGGAAAGGAAAGGAGTCGGAGAATCGCACTTATAAGGCTGAAGAAGCAACAATAGCATCGGCTGAGGGGTGTTCCTGTGTGTCTGCTCAGATCTACCTTTTCGCTTTATGTTAAATCATTTAAATTGAACAAAAAAGAATAGAAAACAAAGCCAGCCAGCAGCAGCTGAGGATCTGCCACAATGGCTAGGGGAGGGGTGAATCTCGCGAATGTTCTCAGGGGATGGATGCTAAGCTGGATGTAGATGCTTCCATGGAAGGCATTGCTTGGGTTGGGATCGGATGGGTTCGGGCTCGGATTTGCTACATATTCGGAGTGCCAGAATTGCCGGTTTCAGAGCGGGTATTATGCCACTGACATGGGGTTTGACAAGGCCTATCACAGGATCTGCTGGGTCATTCCGTGAGCCGGCAAATCATCGGTTCGGTGAACAATCGAAATGTCATAAATGCAGATCGCCGGCTGCTTGCTCTTTTCGATGTTTCAATTCTAGTGCTAATGGAATTTGGGATTAGCTCGAGCTCAAGATAATTGGAGAAGAGCAAGTTGGCAAATCACGATGAAACTGGTGCGATCTGATCGCAAAAACTAAATGATCTTCCATTGTTTGGATTCTTAAGCAAAGTGAGGTGTAGGCAACTGACATTTAGTTATTAAAAATCAGTTTTTGGTTTGTTACATCTTAATATCCCAAAAAATATAGCGAGAACTTCCTTTTGGCAGATGCAACCCACTTTCCAGCAACCTCACTATTTCCCGCTTTGTGCCATTTTCACCGCTTCTGCAAAGCATTTCCCTGTGCCACTTTCCGCTCATTCAGCATTTTCCACCCGCCCCGCGACCCCCGACAAGCCCGGCTATTGTAACTTGCGCCAATTGGCACCGGGGATTTGGTCAAAGTCATTTTGCGCATTTTCAATTTGCCAAAACTTTCGTTTCGTTCGCCGCTCTCTCCCTTGACAACTTCGTTCTGCTGGCTGCTGATTTTGGCTGCTTTTGCTGGTTTTTGCCTGCTTTTGTAGTCTTAGTGCATTGAGGCTGCTAATTAGGCGGCATTAAGATTGGACCCCGGGTCGTTTCCCCTTCTCCCCCTTTCCCCTCTTCACCCGCCCCCTGTAAGCGCATTAGATGGTTCAGTTGTGACGCTCACAAAGTCAAAACGAGAAATAAATGCCAATAATTTGGTTCGCTCAAAACCAATCACCCACACACTGACTCCGAAAGTATTTTGCCCTTTTTTGAATGGCAATCGATTGGGGCGGTGGTGTGTGGGGGGTGGGCACAATTTAGTTTTTCTTCTTTTTGGAAAGGCTAACGAACTATTTTCACAGAAACCAAGACGACCAAAGCCAAGACGAACGAAGTCGAATGCTGTTTGAGGCCACTTGAGGCGGTAAAAAAAAGTGCAAGCCAGGCCAAAAAGAAATAGAAAATCAAAGGCAAAAAGGTTTTCCTCCCTCTAAGCCCCAGGTTTTGTGGTTGTTTTTGTTGTTGTTGTGTTTGCTACGTGCACACAAACTTAATTTGAAGTTAAAATGTAGCGTAAAGTGTAAGGCAAACAAGGATGAGGTGGAGAAGCTCAAGCTGGCCAAGGAAGAGGGTTCGAACGGGACTCATCTTGGCTTTTATGATCGAGTTAATTTGAATTTTCAACAAGCCAACTTCTGCGTGCATCTCGCCTTACTTTGTTTCTGTTTTTGATCAGCTGAGACAAAAAGATTTCTGGCATTTGCCATCGGATTCAACAGGAGCTCAGGCCGAACCCTTTCCCCGACTTTCCGACTTTGTTGATTCACTTTGAAAAGTATTTTCCCGCCGCATGTGTCTGGTATAACTTTGGGAGCTCCTGCGGTTGCTTTTCCCTTTCCCTTTTCCTTTTCAGCGCTCCCCACCTTTTTGGGTCTTGGGTGTGTGTTTTTTTGGAGCCAGAATCGTTTTGTACGTGCCCGGGTTTATGTGCATAGGATTTTCAATGCCTCCGTTCCCTATTGATTTTTATACAATACATACATTTTTTCTTCCGCTTTTCCTGCGCTGCTGTCCGTCTGATTGGTTTCTCCTGCGGCTGCATCAGCTCTTTGTCATCGTTTTTTTTCATATGTAGAATGGCCCCACACACAAAGCATCAGATTCGATTATGCGATTTAATCTGATTTCGCACAAACGAATGATTCAAATGCAAATAACACAAGCACACACACATGCCACTAAAGGTGATGGAGGAGTGCTCCGTTGGCATAGAAATTCGAGCTGCTTCCTCCAGCATTCCTCCAGCCGTCCTTTTTTTGGTTAATAGCCTTCGATTTATAACAAGCAGATGAAAGCGAAAAGATTTGCATTACAAAACAAACGACAGGTAGGCCGAAAAAGGGAAAAGGGTTGGAATTGAAAGCTCCTCACAAAGTCAACCCAGGACATACAATTAGTGTGATGGGGTTCGCAGCAGGAAAGTTGATTGGGCTGCGGTTTGTCTGCTTGCCAAGGCAACTGGTTCCACCCAAAAGGGGGTGGCGAAGCTGGGCTAAGCTCAATTATAATGGGATGCATGTGGGTTCATACGGTTAAACACATTTTGACTGAACTCGAATTGGATTTGAACGAGCGAAGGGGAAAGCTTACAGAGAATATACAAGGACGTAACCAATTTATAAATAAAACGAACGAATAAGAAGAGTAATGCTCTGGGGTTTCCATAAGAAGATAATGTAAGATATAATGTGCATAGCGACATTGTATAATGGTTATGCTCCCCTCAACAATACACTAATAAACTAAATATGGCATTCCGCTACTCTCCATAATCCGATTCGATTCGATCCTCATATCTCTTAAGTCATTGCCCACTAATACTTTCCTCATTCCATAACTAGCAATCCGAGCAGTAATCAACTCATTTCCATTGAATTACACCACTATATGGTACATATGTTATTTCTTTGGCAATCATTTCATTATATAATCATAATTAGGCCGAGCAAGGTGTTGATGCTCCCCATCTAGTCTCCTCTGCATCCAACGCAGGCGTTGAGTGAATCTCCAGCCTCTTTGGAAAGCTTCCCACAATTGGCCTAGTCCGATTGCAATTGGAGTCTGCCGGTGTTCTTCCCACAGATTATCACAAATTAGATGCAGTTCGCGTCGGAGTCTGGCACACATGGATCAATCCGAGCCCTGGCCACATGCCTCGCTCAAATTAGGTTTCCAGCTCGGCACTTGAGGGAAAGATAGATCCCCCGCATTCCTGCCCGCCTCCATGGCCATGCCTGCACATTCTCCCTCGATGGCACATAATTTTCGCACACCACCGTGCGCATGACGACGATGATGCCCCAACTCGTGTATGTTATGGATGCACAATGGCCTTTTCCTCATAACCAACACGTACAAGCAATTCACGAGGCGAGGCCTTCACCAGAGGTGCTAATGCTGATCAGCAGTAACTGATACCACTCGGCTGCGGACCTGACCGGACCGGCCCGGGCCAGGAATAATGCAAAGAAGCCAGTCCAACTTGAAGCCTGCAGCCAGAACAATGCAAAGCCCAGAAAACAACAGAATTAAGTCCAGCTCGGTATGCTGAACAATGCTCAGTGCTGGATGTTGTAAGCAGTAAGCTGGATAGTCGTTGTTGGATGCTGGATGCTGGATGCAACAGGGACCGGTCGGAACGCCCGCTGAACGTGTATCTGATAGGGCACATGGCCAGTGGAGAGTCCCGGCCAGCTCCGAGTTAGTTGAGAGCTGAGTCGAGTTCAGTTCGGAACACAAATCATCTTCCAGCGCTCACGAAATTGTTGCGCAAACTTTCAAAGGAAACAGAAACAAAACCCCACCAAAGAAAAGCAAACCAAACAGAGCAAAAGAAAACCAAAAGTTGCCAGCTCTGTAGTCACAGTTTGGAGTACCCTCACCAATGGGATAGTTCCTTAATGAATAGTATTTAATGAGTTCTTAACTAACAAGTTATAGACTATAAATACCAGTCTATGGAATATACAGATTTTATGTTCATATGGAAGTGAACATGGGTCATCCATTTGGCTGCCACTTCAAACTAAACTTATGTACGCCCTTACTTATTGAAAGCCAACCCGTTGATCGAACTATGATACTCTCTGTTAAAGGGTAGCCAAAATCAGAGTAAAACTGGCAACGCGTGAGGGGCTGGCCTGGAAGACAAAAGGAGGCGTTGGTGTTGGTGTTAGCTGATTGTTGTTGCTGTTACCTGTACGGCCCGATGCGGTGTCTGTGGATCTGCAGATCTTGCCACCAGAAGGAGTAGGAGGCGGAGGAGGGCCAGTGGAGCCGGGCGGAGCGGTGTGGACTATGTGTGAACTCGCAAAACGTGACACATTTATATCACTTCGTTTGAATCGCAAAATAATAATAAATATAATAGCAACAACGTTGCTGGGGGAGTCTCTGGCCTGTCTGCAGTCCGAGTCCCTGGAATGGAATGGAATCTTTCGGGTCTCCGGCGGCCGACAGACAGTCTCTTTTTGGCCAGGCCGTGCCCAGGTTTTGACCTGCCGACGCTTCGCTGGGAAGTTTTTATTTTTATTTCGCCTGCTTCTCTTTCGTAGTTTGCCTTTTTGCTTGGTTTGGCCCAAAATATTTGCGCTGCTGAAGCTGGCGGCAATTGTTAAAAAATTTAAGCACCAGCGAGAGATAAAGAGAATGTTAAAGCTTCGGGGGGATTGGCTGAAGTATGCGAATGCGGTGATACCCTGGCAACAGCGGGAAGGTCGCCTTACCGGCACTCAGAAAACACCAGGGATGCCTTTGTGTGCAAGTGTTTCATTCAATGAGATTAAAGAAAGCTCTAATTACCTGTTAATGCAAAACATGTTAAGTACGCCCGATTGTAAAACTATTAATAAAATAGATTTACAAAACTAAGTGTTTAGTTGGACGACCCTCTAAAATGTTTTTTATGTCTCACCTTTCCTACAATCTAAGTCAATTCGCCTCGTTCGTGGTTTGAAAAACATAAAATATCACTGGTTCCGTCGAAACTTCTCAACCTTTCAGGTAGCCACATCCTGGGAGGGATTCCTCGGCCACTACCTTCCCAGCCCCGATGAACCTCCGCAGAGCTCGAAAACTTTGACCATTGGGTCCAGTCGAATGAGTTTTCGGTATTTTCGGGTTTCTCCTTCGCCCATTTGACAATATACGAAATATTGCACCCCTGGGCATGCGACGTTGCCCTCCATCCTGCCTAGAGTTGTCAGCGGACGGCGGTGGATGTATTTGTGGCGTATAATGTTACATCTGCTTAGCAGAAAGATAAATCAACGGAGCGGGCGAGCGTCGCTGGCATCAGCTACCAGTTACCAGTTGCCAGTTCCAGCATTCAGCTCCCAACCGAGCATCCACATCCCAGCAACCCAGCATCGCAGCATCCGAGCATCCCGACATCGGCATCAGCAGCAGCGCCAAACGTCGCACTCAAGTTGACAATGATAAATAGTGAAAAAGCACCAGGCGAGCTGGAGACTTCGAGGAGAGTGGGAATGTTGTGGGGATCCATGAGGTGACAGACACTCCACTCCCAGGTTGGCAAGTGGTGAAAGTTTTTCCCCATCCCGGGGAGAGAACGCTGATGGAAGTAAAACATTTCGATTAAAGTTTATGAAACGGCAACCTCAGCGGACCTCCTATGACAATGAGTGTCAGAGGGATCCCCGTTTGGCCAGGAATTAGTAGCTGCGAATGGATTGGGTCCAAATGCCCGAGCCAACCAACTGTGAGTGCTCGGTGTGAGCTGAACTGTTCTTGATTAAAACTTTGTTCCAACTTAGCCGGACTGAAGGGGCGAAGCCCTTTGAATATCGAGCAGGAAGTCTGACCGAAAACTTGGATGGAATGGGAAGGCCACAGAAGGAAGCTTGGTAGCCATTAGACGCTGCCTTCGACAATCAGTTTTGTCTCTTTTCTGTGCCGACAACAAGTTATCTCGCCTGGCAGGACAATATTTCTTCCCCGCAGGCAAAACAAAAAAAAAAACTTTTCCGACCATGGAAAATAAGTTAAGCTGAAGGCGAAACTAAACACCCTTTGAGGTACAAATTTAAATATAAATAAAGTGTCAAACAAAGTACCCGTACGAACGCTGCAGCGAAGCAGGTGCAACAGCAGGATCCGAGGCGGGATGCTGGATTCTGGTGGAGGTGACTCCATAATAAATAAATAAAAATGCAACAAAATTGCATTAAAGGCAAATTCAGGGGAAGAAGTGATGGCGGCAGCAGCAGAGCTCCTTGGTGCATTCTTTCTGGGTGTCAAGGGGATGCTGCGAAGAGCAGGGTTCGGTTCTCATCAGAAGGGCAGGGGCTGTGGGAGTGCTACCCCTGACTCAAGAACTCCGAGGTTTGCATACAAATAGTGTCGGTCATGGAGGGCGGTCTCGCAGCTGGGGGTTAGGGCTAGAAAAACTAGGGTTCCCAACCCAAGCTCGAGCAAAGGTGTTGGCAGGAGCAGCCAAGTGAAAATACCCAGCGAACTGGACGGAATTATGCTAGCGGAAAGTTCTGAACTTATAATTGGTTAGGCGGTTGGAGGTTTTTTACCGGCTAGGTTCACAGATCCCGCAGTGGTTCCAGCTGTGAGATCATCATCAGCCCTGGCTGAAGGATCCAAGGCAGCCTGGCAGTGAACTTCTGAAGGGACTCATGCTTGAAGCTTCAAGCCTCAAGAGTAAGGTCAACATAAATCGAAGCCAGACGCAGCAGGATAGTTTTGGAGTGCAGTCTGTGGTGTGGCGTGTGTGTACTTGCAGCAGACACTGTGTACTTTGGGGTGCCATAAAGCAAAGTATAGTTCGCCCAGTGTACTGGAATATAAAATGCTCGTGCTCGCACCAACCCAGAGCATAAACAAAACACAAACACCCTACTGGCATGACCCGCATGGAGGTGTCCTCTCCCCAACCCCTAACTACTGTACATACATACATATATATGTATAGAAATATGTGTTTTTATTTACACGGACCCTCCTGTATGTGCCCTCGGTTGACATGATAGCAAAGGCGGCGAAAAGAAAGCCGTTGACGAAGCAGCAGCAAAATTTTGAACTAGTTTAAGTGCCCCATCATGAAGTCCCAAGTTTCTCGTTTTCGCCAGGATTGTTTTACTTTATAAAGCACACTCACATGCACACCCGACCATTGGAGCTGCATGGTTATGCAAAGTAATTTGGTTGTGTTTGTGCTGGCGCGGGGATTTGAGGGGCTTTACTAGGGTGGCAAGGAGCTGCCAAGGCAAGGACAACACATAAAGCATTGGGGATGCTTCTGCTCCGGCTGCCTGAGCACAGTTTACAGTGCTCTGTCCGCCGGAGGGTGGACATGGAGGGAGCCTTTCCAGGGGCTGTGGGTTAGGTTAGGTGTCCTGCCGGACTGTGTAAACAGCGGCGAGCTTCAGCAGGAGCCATCCTTGCTCCTCATTTTTTGTTCCTCTGGCCCCTTCGAATTGGCAGAGTGCGTGAACTGCTGCCATAAAGGGTCTGGGTTGGGGTTTCAAGGAGCTAGGGGGCACCAGCTGCACATGACCCCCTTTTAACAGCTGCACACAACAAACTGCAGTGCCCCCCACCTCTATTCAAAGTGCAGATAATTTCATTTGAAGTATGGCAAAATACAATTTTTTCCAGAGTTCAAGTTTTACTCTATGCCGTGCCCCATTTTCATTTTCTCTTTCCCGCCGAGTAATTTGTTGCTGGAGTTTGTGCTGTGGAGTCCTTGCTCCCCGTTTTTGAAGCTCAACACAGCGGCAGCAGCTCATTTCCTTTCGGCTAATGATGTGGGTCAATTATAGCAGCCAAAAGCGTAGCGAACTCTTCTCCGGCTCTCTCTATTTAGATTTTGTCTACTGGAATTAATGGCATTAGTTTTGTGCATTTAGTTTTGACTATTGAAGGGAAAAACGGACAGAGGGAGGCGGCTTAGACATTTGCATGTTTGCTGCAGGGAGCTCTGCATTCACCGAAATTCGGGTTGAGAAAAACAATTGTGCTGGTTTCATTTATCCGGCGTTTGGTATTGAAGGGATTTTTTTCGATTTGAGGGGTTAGTTTGGGAGAATATAAAACTTTGGTCTGGCCAATTCGGTTTTTTGAGTCTTATGGCTGATTTCCTGGAGTGGAAATGGTTATGGCCTACGGAAGAAGCGTTGAGAATGGAAGGAAGAGGAAGTCATTAATGATTTCCCTCGTTAGCTCTTTTTTTGCTTGGAGTGAGCATCTTCCTTTATTTTTTTCTGCCTTTCAAATCCCTCAGCTGCTTAGTCCGAGTAAAAATCCTTACCCATTTACCTACTCGGACCTTTGCCAAAAATCTGCACCTGAACCGCATGCACGTTCCGCTCAACTAGCCCACCTATCAGATCCCCCCTCCCATCTTTCGACGCCGGCGTATTCGTGCATGAAAATCAAATCTCTATGTTTGTTTTTTGCACAAAGTTTTTGTAATATTTTTTAAATGTCAACGGTCTTGTTTTTCCTCCCTACAATGTTGCTTTTTTGCGCGCCCTTTTCATATTAATGCTGCTTCAATTGTACGCTGATTGGCAATCGAGAATGTGACTTGCATTCGGGAGGAGCGACCTCATCCTTATCCGCTTTGGGGCGGAACCGAAACAAAGCCGGCGGGTACGGTATTTGAATGTCGTGGGTGGATGCTGCACTTATTAAATTAAAAACACACAGCCCCGCAACTACAGGGTATGCGCTGTACGTATGTGCACTGTACACAGCTGAAATACATACATATCTCTTTTTTTTGCTATTAAACGTGTGCATGCTTCGGCAATTTGATTGTGGCCGAGCAGGCGTATGAAAATCAATTTCACGCTGAAACGCACCAAAAACTTTAATAATATTTGCGTCGCGGCACTTAACAGACAGCAAGGACGACGAGGACGGCGAGGTGGAGGTGAAAATTGGCAGAAGGAAGGGCCAGGATATCCACGCAAAGTGGACGGTCGCAGAAAATGCGAGGGGGCACTGAGTGCATTCAATTAAGTGTTTCAATAAGAAGGGGAAATGCATTAAATGGAGTGGTCAATACCGATCAATTTCACTTACAGTATAATTTGAAATCTAATACATATTCTGGTATAATTTGTGTTTGCACTACTTGTTTTTTATAGAATTAAGCTCTCGACTACAAAAGTAGATGAATCGTTTAAGTTTCAAGATCGTACAATTAAAGATCATGCAAAGTGGCAGTTAAACCTCCGCAAGATCTGTCCGTTCGAAAGGGAATTCCCAATATTCGTGGACCTTTAAAGCCATTCTGATGTCGTATCTTACTCCCATTTCCTGGGTAACCTGGTCTTGGAATTTATCACCTTGCTACGAGAGCCTCCGAACCCGCTCTAGAGGCCCAGAGCTTCGCCGAAACCGAGTCTCGCAGACACTTGGCATAGTTTTGTGGCCACCGGGCGGAAGGTTCCGACTGGAGTGGAGTGGAGTGAGTGCGCCGAGGATCCTACACGTAGCCCTAACTTTTGCTTCGAACATAAAGTGCGCGCTAAGAATTTACCGCATAAATTTTGAACAAGTAGCAAAAAGAGGCAGAGGTAAAAGCCAGAAGTTGCAGGTAGTCCCGCCGAGGGGCGGAGTGGCATGGTGTGGTGTGCTGTTGTGGGGTGGGCCGAACTTACAAACCGCACTTTGGCACAAAACTCACAAGACACTCATAACTTTTTATGTTGGTTCGTTGCACACATCCGAACAGCCCAAAAGGCCAAGACAGAAGTCCAGAACCCAGAACCACTGACCAGGAGGGGCGGGGGAACTGATGGCGGAAAGGTGGTCCGGAGACCACCCTAAGATGCAGTCGAGTGGTGGCTGCCGGTGGCTCAAGCACTTGGCCAATTCCCCTGGCTTGGGCCAGGGCAAAAAATTTAAGTTTTTCCTCAGCCGCGTCGCGAGTTTTTATGGGTTTCGGTGTTCTGGTACATAATTACACAATGGAAAATTGAAGTATATTTAACTTAATAGTAAACAAATATAACTCTCTTACATTCGCGAATCTGCAATTCTGAACCCATTTTATTAGTACTAATTGAGGGAATTTTTTTTAGTCATTCATTTTCAGTTGTTTACAACATTTATAACATAAATAGTTTTCTCCACGTGTACTTCTGCCATCATCCCCTTGTCGTTGCTCATGTGTTTACAAAGTAATTACGTACCTAAAATTAAATTCATAAGAAGCTGACGAGCAAGAAGGCGGCGAGCATTTAAGAAGCATTTCAGTTTCTCCTGGCCAACGACTCCGGCTCACTTTGTTTTCCCATTTTTTCTCCATTTTGGCTGGCATAGTTGCTGTTGGGGGTCTGCTACAGTTAATGCACGCTAAAAGGTTTTCCCGCCACTCGCTGGGCGGTGGCCATGCAGATTAGCGGGGGATATTAAGGCAGGTATTTAAGCGCGGCTTAGGCAGCGAGCGCCGAACAAGATGAAGACCCACTTTGGGCGGAAAGTTGTGAACAAGCGGACTTAGCCGGTGCAGCAGTGCAAAGTTTAATTGAATCGCGGGGAGCGGGGAAGCTTGACATGCTGCAAAAGGCTTGAAAGGGGGGTGGGGGTGGCTCAGCGGAGAGCAGTTGGACAGGCGGTATAAGGTGGCATCAGCACTCGAGTTTTATGGAAATTTAAGAAGGGTTTAGCAGTGCGTCCAAGACAGACATCCAGCGACTGGGGGAAACACGTAACCCGAGTGGATTGCTCAATCTCGGTAGCTTGAAAACTAATCTGAAAGAAATCCAATCGATTGGAAATTCATTGAGAAATAATAATAATGAAGGTAATCTTTATAAAAAGCTTGTAGGGTTTCTCGGAGATGAGGAAGCCAAAAAAGCCTGAAGAGTAAAGCACGGCTGAAATAAATATACAGAGGTGGTCAAAAGTATTTTCACAACGCACAATATTTGCAAACTTCAACTTCTTTTTGTTATATTTCTTCTTGTTGTTGTCCGATTTGCCTGAAATAGTTCTTATCGCTTAGCTTGATCTATGCAGAAGGTAGTCGAAAAGAAATACGAAAGATAACGGTTCATAGTACAAAGCTTAAAGCAAAAGAAAATATGCATGCAAGTTGTCAATAGTATTTTCACATGTTTATTGCGCTTCAAAAGTATTTTCACTCAACTTAATTTAGTAAATTTCAGCTTAACATCTAATTTCAACATAAGAATTTCTTTATTTTATATAAATACAATACTAATATTTTGTAACACCACCTTTGGCATCAATAACTGCTTGAAGTCTTTTTGGTATTGACCTTACCAAAGTTTGTGCAAATTCTAATGTCAATTTGGACCAAATCTCCGCTATTTCAATGATGGCTCCCTCTCGTTTTCTATTTTTATCAATAGTTCGTTGGTTTTTAATAAAAGCTCAAACGTTTTCAATGATATTAAGGTCTGGGCTTTGGGGGGGCCACGGAAGAACCGCCAGATTAAGGTCGTTTAAAAATTTTGTTGGTATCCTACCCTTATGGCATGGAGCATTGTCCTGCTGAAGAATCCATTCAGTAGTTGGAAAAAGTCTATTTCCAGACGTAAAAGCATGGTTGTTTAAGATAAGAAGGTATCCGTTCTGATTTAAAGTTCCTTCTATCGGTACCAAGTCTCCGAATCCATAATAGGAAAGACATCCCCAAAACATGACTGTGCCCCCACCAAATCTATTGGTTGGCTGGGCTGCCAAATGCTTTTGATTATTTTTCAAATACATAAAATGCTTGCTGTATGACCCCTGGTACTGAAATGCAGACTCATCAGTCCATAAAATATTAAACCAAAAGTCAAGAGGCTTCTTAACATATTCCAACGCAAATCGAAGACGTTTTGTTTTGTTGGTTGGTGTGATCTCAATCGTTTTGCGAACAACGTATGTCTTAAAATCAGCTTCTTTTAGCCTGCGACGAATTGTAGAACTACTAACTTGTTTGCCAATTGTATTTTTTGATTCTAAGGCAATTTTTACCGGACTGGCACTAGGATTCTTCGCCACAACTCCAAGTATTTGCCTGCATTGCCTTTGGTCCAGCACAGGTTTTCGGCCTGATCTTTTTTTATTTTTTAATGTGCCAACTGTATCAAACTTTTTTATTAAGTAGTAGACAGTTCTACGCGAAATTTGATATATTTCAGCTATTTTGGCCGCAGGTGTACCGGCTTTAAACCTAGCAACAATACCAGCCCGGGCCTCAACTGTTAACTCTTTTGTTTTGGGCATTTTATTTAATAACTGTAATAGGAAAATGATTAAATCTAATTTTTATTCAATAATTTAAATGTATTTAAGCAAACAAACCGGCACTTGTCACTCTAAACCAATCACTGAAGAAGAAATTGCGTTGTGAAAATAATTGTGATGCGACGAAACCGTGTGCAAATACTTCTGACAACTGATAAAGATCTCTTCATTTGCCTCTTCCTTGCGCATAGGAACAGTTATTTTTTCAATTCTTCTTTCATCTGACTCTGCATAGGTTTGAATTTGCAAAAGCAAAAGTTTTTTTGCATTTCACCTCCCCCCACTTGCTGCACAAGCAACTGTTTGTGACCCATGCACAAAAATGCACTTTGTGAAAATAATTTTGACCATGACTGTAGATTTATTTGAAACTTGAGATAAAATGATTATGGTAAATATGTAAGACTTATGTTAAGTTTTCGGCAGCAACAAATCAATTCAAAGTGTTGCCTTCAAAGTTAATATATAACGTGTATTAGGTCCAAGGAGCCCTCCAAATGTTTTCGGAACCATTTGGAACTCTGCGAACGTGGGAAGCTCTTGGGATTTCTTAGAAAACTAGAAACAATACAATAAAGCACAATGCCGGGCCTTCCGCCGAAGGAATTTTTTCAGCTCCTTTGGCTTGCATACATCAAAATTCCTTCGCCTCCGTGTCCTCTTGCCATTTTCCTGCGGGATCCTTAAAGTTGTTGGCTTTTTTAACGCATATTTTAAAGAAGCCGCGGCACAGATTTCGGCTTCTTTGTATCTTTCGCCTACATTGTGGTGCTCCGCAGTTGAAAAGCCGTCGAGGGAGCACGTGCTTCCATAACTGAGCCCGGTGGGTACAAATGTGTCTAGGATATGAATAAGGGAACGAATTAATTTTGAATATGTGGAAAATCTCGCACGCCAATGTACGGACCGCACCAGGAAATGCCGGCAATAATGCCTGCCAAAAGGGGTGGCCGGGGGCGGCATTTCCAGGCAGCTCCAGGGAAAAGCCCCAACAATGAAGATGCCAGGCGATACGACAAGTACGTCAAGCTGAGGCGACGAGCAAGGACTTCAGTCTCTGTCAGTGTCTGTGTGTAGGCCTTTTATTGCTATTGTCAAACTATTGTGCCTGTGTGTGCGAGTGTGTGCCTGGTGCTCCCTTCCATCCTCCCCCCCCCCCTCCCCCCTCCCACAGAACACCACCCCTCCTGAAATCCCACTGTAGGCCTCTTCATCGTCTGCTCGAGTTGCTTTTTATGAAACATCAAAATGTCAGTCAATGTCATTAAATGACTTTTATATTACACCTAATACGATGACAAGGCCTCCAGCCTGTCTGCCAGTCCAGCCCTCCCCCGCTTGATATCTTTTTGAGTGTATCTTAAAGATTCTAAAATTAGACAATTGTGTGTGCTATGCCAGCCTGTTTATTTGTTGTTCTTCTGGTACACGACCCAGAGATATTCCCCGATTCGACTCAGACTGACTGTGCACACATGTGATTGCTTTTTGTCTGCGGTGACAAATCGCAACTGGAAACTGGTTCTCGCTTCTCGGTTCTCAGTTCTGGGTTCTCCGACCACCTTTTATCCAAGTGGCATACACCTCCTCGAGAACTCCATGTCGTCTGCGTCGTCTCGTTGACAAAGTCAAACAATTTGTTGAAATAAGTTGGAAATTGAATGAAATTGTCAAAAGCATTTCGCACATTTTATTATTTTTATATTCTTTTTCCAGCGCTTTTTCTGCCAGGCAAAGTTTTTTAGTCGGTTTTGCAGGGTGTGCAGTGGGTATACAAAGGAGATGAGCACTATAAAGGCGCCAAATTAAAATAATGGTATTAAGTCAGTTAAAAATACTGCACATGCATTGTTGCAATTAAAATGTTAGATTCTCATTATGAATAAGTCATTATGCGTACGTAGATATTTCACAAATAAATTCAAATAAAACATGTGTCACCATGCTATTCGAATATTCTAATATAACCATCTCCTTAGCCATTTAACTGTCACTG
The DNA here is from genome assembly GCF_004382145.1 of Drosophila mauritiana. Classification (NCBI taxonomy): domain Eukaryota; kingdom Metazoa; phylum Arthropoda; class Insecta; order Diptera; family Drosophilidae; genus Drosophila; species Drosophila mauritiana. The sequence goes on from NC_046669.1 coordinate 21,563,834, forward strand.
TGTTTATTTGTGACCTTATTCGGGAGTTTTGCATCCCGATTCGACATCTGCGGGGATTTTTGCTGACTTGGCTGTGGCAAAAGTGAAATTTTCCTTCTTGGCGCCATTTCCGCCCGCTCTACTCCCCCTGGCCCATTTTCGCTTTCTTATGTATGCATCATGTGTTCCAGGGGCTTTAATAAAGCACAAGCTAAAATTGGTGTCGATGTGTAATGAAAACCATAAAATATTTAATAAAAATATTTACTATGTGTTCCGACCGACATCGTTGGCGTCATAAATTAGTTGTTTTTAGTGGCTTGGCCAAAAGTTTGAGTTGCGCTCTCAGCCGGAGTTGGAGTGAGGAATCGGGAGTTCGGGGGAACTCTTTGCGGTTGCCTAGCCTCCGAACATATATACATTCATATATAGTATATATGAATTTCGGGGGCGTGAGCTTGATTTATGTTCGAAACTTGATATCACGTTCGTTCAAGCGGATTTTTTCCTCCTCATCTACGTTAGTATCCATCCCCACATCTTATTTCGTTCCTCCATCTCGTTTTCCGACTCTATGTGTGGTTTATTTTTATGTAAAGCGCATAAAGAAAAGTTTTTTAGAGTCCGCACATAAACTGATTTTTATTTATGGCATTAGCAATGGGCATGGGACGGGAGTCCGGACTGGGAATGCGAATGATATCGAGAATGGGGAAATCGAGACGTCGTGATATGATGAAATGGGAGCACCCTCTGGCCCATTAATCGTGGGGACTGGTAGCGATGAGCCCATCACGCCTTTTAATTATGCCAGCTCTTTAGTTAATAGTTTTAGTAACGCAGCTGGAGCGGGGGAGCAATATTTGTCGGTAATATGAGGGCCCTTAGTTCTCCATCTCCGGACAGGGGGTTCGGATCTGTTCGTGTTCGGTTGGTAGTGGAAATCTGCATTTGAATGGGAGTCCACCGGGCATTGAAATCTGACTTTTATGTTGATCTATTAATAAGGCAAAGGGGATCGTCTCTAAGCCAGATGAAACCATAACAAAGAGCGCTTCCCGTACAAAGTGAAGTTTATGGGGAGCCTCAATGTAGAAGTCAAAACATTGTGGTCGGGGTAAGATCCAAATCCGTTTTTTGAGAATCCATTCTGAGGGTATGAGAATGTGTTGCTCGGAAATGGGGCCATATATCTTTTATTGAAACTATAGGTATCTCAAAGAAAGTTCATCATTTGCTTTCTTCTGAATGGAATTCTAGTTTCATTTTCCAGAACTTATAGTAAATTCCTAACGAATTCCCGGTACTTATCATCGCCGAGATATTGATGCAACTTTTCCGGGCTGAAGGAGCGGTGGTTTTCATTTGCCTTCGTCCACTTTGCCGTACGGCTCCTTTATCCTTTCGTTCATTTTTTTTCTATTCCGCCTTTGCAGTGACTCCTTGCTGGCCACAGCCATTTTTTATGGCCCTCGCTCTCCTTGCCGGCTCTTTTAGCAGCATCTCTAGATTTCTTTTAATGAAAAATTTGTTACAGCGTTTTATATAACAAACAAAATGCAGGCAGAGCTGGGCAATAACAGCAACTTTGTATCCGGACCGCGCTATCCTGCTTCTCCCTCTCTCCCACTCTCGCACTCACCGACTCACTCGCTCCTCTTCATTACTGACTTTCATTTGCTTTTTGGCTTGGCAGGGGCTGATTATTTTTAACTGGCAAACAGCTAATTAAGTATGGAGTAGCATTGTTGTTGTTCCTGTGCCCGTGCCGTTCTTCATCTTCTTCATCCAGCTTGTTCATTTTGTTAAAAACGTCTGGCAGAGGGCGCCTTTGTTGCAAGGGGAAGGTGCAACTAAGTGCGTTGAATGTAGACTGGGACTACCGACTGGCGAAGGCAATGGCAAACAAAGTTGCAATAAATGACGGAAAATGCACAAAGGTGGCCCCAGGCACTGCGCGAAAAATGGTTAAAAAGGGATCCAGTGGGGGGCAAGGGCTGGCCCATTTTCGCTCAGTGCAGCTGCTGTTGGTTAACTTGGTTTGACGTAGTTATGTCGTTTATAATAAAAACGTCGTTGCGACTCAACGCGACTTTAATGGCTGTTTGGAAGCCTCCCGTTGGCCTCCCCTTGGTCTCGTCCTTCCACCACGATCCTGGGCATCCTTTGCCTGCATCTTTTCAAATCAAATGAGTGTGTGCAGGCAGCAACAGCGAGGCAGAACAAAACAGGGAAAAGTCTGGCGCTGCTGATGCTGCTCATTGGAGTTTTCTCCTCCGCTTTCTTTTTAGCCCGCTCGCTCTTTCATCCTGTGGTTTGGGCCACTCCAGCTGCGACTGCCTGCATGTAAGTGGCCCCAGGACTCTCTTTCTGCTGCTCCTGCACAGCAAGAAAACCTTGCTTCAAATCAATTTATATATTATTATATAACACAGCGATCACTTTTAAAGACAACATCGCGTTTATTTTTTAATTGATGAACGTTCGGTTGTATGTGGATTATAAAGTAAAGATAAGTTTTAGGCATTGTGCAAAACATAAGATTCCATGATCTGACTTATATTTTTCAGTGTATAGCTCTTCTGCTGGTGCTGCAGTTGCCGCTGTGCGTTGTGCTTGTGCTGCTGCTGTGTGTGTGGCATATAACTACATTTAGCATTATATCGACATCTGTTCGGCAGAAAGTCATCAAAAGTACTAAAAAGCAAAACAAAGTTGCCCTCGTCCTGCCAGCAGGCCAAGTCCAAAAGGAGCGAGGAAAAACTTTTGCCAACTTCAAGTTGGGAGCTGCTCTGAAGTGGAGCGCTCTCCCCTCCGTCGCCCTGTTACGTATTTTTATTCCATGTCCTGCATTGCATCGAAGTACAAAAGTCAAGAGATTTACTAAATAATGATGTAGAATTTATTTGCAATTGCCAAATGTGAATAAACATCGGGGGATTTGCGCAGGCGAAGCATATTTCAAAGATTTTTTGTTTGGAGGAGCGTTTCCGGCAGAATTCGCTGATTAGAGGCTCCGCCGAAGTAGAGTGATTCATTAGCAGATCCAATTGGATGAATAGCGCGGAATGATACTGTGTGTGTGTTTGAAGTGCGCTGAACCAGTGACTCATATCGCCGTCGAGGAATTCGTTTGGTTTTTTGTCCGCTGCCTGCCTACCTGCTATATTACTACCAAACAAAGGTTTTCGGATTGTGTGGAAATTCATTCGGATGGAAATTTCAATGCATTTTTCGGCTGCGTTTTCCAGCAGTTCCCTTACCTGCTTGGTTCGCCGCTGCCTCGTGGAAATTCGTTACATTTTGTGGCTGTTGTAGTGAGTGCAGGGGGAAATTGTGTGGAAAAAAGTTGTTGCATCTCCTCCATCGCGTTGACATTTTCTTTGGCCCGCTGTGCTGCACTATGAGCCAGTAATGAGACAGACAAGACCGACCAAATGCACTTTCCCGTTTCCCGCCTCTCTTGGCGAATTGAAACTTATTTATGCAACAAACAAAGCCAAATGCCTCATGGCGGAGATTGTTGATGGCTGTTGTTGGCCTCGTTGTTGCTGCTGCTGATGATTATGACAATATTTGCATTGCCGCTGCTTGTGCATACATATTTTTACAACCGGAAGTTGACTTTATGCATTTTGCCACTGTTTACACACTATTCAAAAATTATTGCGCAACATTTTTTATGGACTATACTCCGTCGCTCCATGGCGCTATGTTTGCTTTCGGTTGTTGATTTAAGTTGCGGCCAGGCTTCTGCCTTTGACAAGTCTGTTCCATGGAAAAAGCCATGTTAATCGATTGTATAATGCCTGCAAACAACACCACACAAACAAATAATAATATATTAAGATACACTTTTTTGGCCAAAACTAATTTATTTATTATTATTCTTTCGTTGCAGGTTCGTAAGCCATTAAATGATACTGCACTTAAATCGAGTGAGTTTTTCACTTAACGAACATATAATTTTATGCGGACACACGATGTTGGGCGAGCTAATGCATCTCCATTTCGTCGATCGTCCTCTGAATTATGACAGTTTATCTGAGCCACCCCATCTCGGTCTTTAGGCCATTTACTAATTCCATTTGCTACCACTTTGGCCATAAAACCGACTGGCTTTTCATTAATATTCCATCAGGGGCCGATATGTAGATGGGAATTTCTTATCGGGTCAGCTACATATGTACATGCATACATACATTCATGGATGTCGGTGACTCAGCCGAATGAAAGGGGCTAGAAATGCACTGGTTCGGAGGAGGGGCAGATAAAGGTCGGTCTTAACTTGGCTAATGGCTGCTCTTTAACCATTTTATTGTAGCACTTTCCTTATCGGCAGGTTCCTCAGAAGTTCGCTCTCTTCCGCGCTGTGTGTGGCTCAAAATTTAACCCTTGCGCCGCCTGCATCCATAGAATGCCCCATTTGATGGTTACACGGTGGAAACCTGGTTCGAATCACTCGTCTATATTGTACGCCAATTTTATGCAGTGGGCGGGGGGCGGGTTTACATTGTCAAATAAAACTAGAGGCCTCTAAAATGGCTTTTAAAGTCATAAAATTCCACGACTCTCGAGTCGTACCGTAAAAATTAACGATGGGTGCGTGGGGGTCGGAAAATGGAAGGAACTAGCAAATGTTTGTTTTGCTTTTATTGTTCTGTTTGCTTTTCCCTGGTTGGACTTGGGCCCTTTTTTAATAGAATTTCGCTTAATTTGAGTCCGAGGGGGCGGGGTATAAAAACTTTTCCACTCTTTCCTTTTTTCAACTCTTTTAATTAAATGGTTATTGGCAAGAGGGTCTCTCTGGGGGGCGGGGGCAATGTCAATAGTCGGCGAAAGCGTAAAGCGTATTAATGATGAATATTTATGTGCGGCCGGAGCGGAAGCGCAGGAAAAGCGGCATAAATTAGGCGAAAGTGCGGTCAGGGGGTTGGTCGATTGATTCGAGCGGTTACCGACGGCGATAACTTAAAGGGATAAACGCACTCCGAGGTTAGATAGATAGGGATAATTATGCGCCAGCGCGCAAGGGTTAAAGCCGCGCCGAGTGGATGCCTCGATCGGGCAGATAGCGCGGCTGAAGTGTGTTCCCTTCCATTTGTTCTTATCTTCCTGGGAAGGCTGCTCAGTCATCAATTGTTATCGCGAACATTGTTCTTCCCATCGACGCTGACTTATGACGGCTAAAATTCCATGACACTTTTCCTCACTAACGATGTAACCGCTACACAAGCAAGTTCGCACAGGGATCCCGTATCCAGAAATCCTTCGGATTTGGCTGGTGGCAAAACCTGCGTTAGTTCCGCTCGCCACACGTTGCACGTCAAGCAAATTGTCTCCTGCTTCTGCAACCCCTCCTCTTCCCTAGCTCCACCCCAAGACTTACTTCCGCTAGGAGAACGCCAGCACCACCGCCACCGCCGCAATAATCCTGCAGCTCAGTCGAAATGTCGCTGGCAATCTAAGGAAGAGGAAAAATGCCAGCGACAGCGGTGGGGAGTCAGTTCAGCTGGTGGAGCAGCAGATGCTGCTGTCGCTCAACCACCCACTTCCACACCTCCTCCACTCCTCCGCCGCACCACAATCTTCTGCCCCTTCAAGGCTTTGTCACATTCAAGATGCTGGGACTGCTCCGTGGTGGAGTAGCCGAGGAGAAGAAATTCAAGTAAATTGATTTTTTCTATGCTCTTGGCTTTGACTACTGGGACTGTCAGTTGGAAATCGCTTCGTCGACGTTCCATCCCATCCCGTGCCATCCCATGCCATCCCACTCCAGCATCAGCTCCAACCCACTACCCATTCACTGCCCCTTAGTGGGGCCTTGCAATTTTTGCTTTTGGCGCGTAATCGACTTCATGCTTTTGCTTTTAATGGTATTTTTCCTGTGGTTCAAACTAATATCCATAATGCATAAATATTGAAACCCTGCGACCTAACCCAGCACCCTTCTGAACCTCCAATCATTGAGCTGCCTTGGCATTTTTTGCTTGATAAATATTCCTTTCCCTTCTGGTGATTCAACTCCAAGTCGTTGGTCGTCGTCGTCTTGGCCTTTCGCACACATATATATCATTTTTTCCTGTACATATATATTTGGTGCGTCGTTTCGCTTTTATCATCATCATCATCAGTCGGTGAGTTTTCTCGTTTTTATAAAATTTATGCGCAAAAATCCCTACTACGTCTGCAATTTATTGCATTTTCGTAAGTCGAGCGATTTGAAAAATGCCACCGGCATCAAAAGCGACCAAAAAATAAAAACATCGAAGGGAAACAAATAACATTTTTGCTGATTTTAATGTTTTGTCAATGTCCCAGCAGCCCTCGCTTTGACCCTCCGCCCAGCCTGCGGGCCTGTCTTTGTTATTGCTGTTGATTTGTTAATAAACAATTTTTATGTCCTGCCGGCCATTGGCATATAAAAAGCTCACACGAACGACAACAATTTTTATGGCTGTGGGGTAGGCTTACTGATTGATACCCTCTGTTAAGGATGTTTTGAGAGGCTTACTTTTTTTTCGAAAGTCGTGAGAATTATTTAAGAAAATAAATAATTAATGCAGAAAAACATGAGATGGAAGGTTACTTTGCTTATTTATACTAATGTTTACCAGAAGCTTGCCATCTATTAACAAAGGGTCACTTTTGGCCGCCTTTAGGTCATATCCATAGTCTAAGCCTTCTTGGGGCTCTCTTCTTTTTTCCACCTTATTATCTGGATAACTTTTGGCCCGACTTTTGCTGACTGCGAGCACAACAGATGTTGCATTTTCCACTTTCCCCTCGGTGGTTGCTCAAGTTGGAGGAGCTGGAGCATGTGGTGGCACCTTGAGATGGAGGAATCGAGGCTGACTTCGAGGCTGAGCACGGGCTCAGAGCTTCTTGTTCGGCTGCTGGCTCTTAACTGACGGCCATATATCTTTCCACGCTCCCTGGTCCCGGCTTGGTTCTGTTCTTAGACCATTTCTTATACTAGTCACAGTTCTATAATTTCTCGATTTATTCTCGCCAGCGACAGCCTGTGTTTTGTCCTTGTTGTCCTGGCTCTGTCGCTCTCGCTGTCCCTCTCAGCTGCCAGGGACAATCCAAACATTATTCAAAGTCAAACTTCATTCGCGCTCACACTCACACATGCGTGCAGGCAAATTTTTAACCACATTATTTATTTACTGTTTGCTCTGTCTAGGCACACAGCTCCCGCCCAAGCCACCCCTCCCCCCTATGTATGTAAATATGTTGCACACTTCTGTGCTCGCAGTTGTTATTTAGATTGTTTTTTGTGCTGCTGCTGCCGTTTTTTCTGCCTTATTTTAGTATTTGTATCAGCCACAATTTATCAGGGACCATAACAAAAGGCGCCGAGTTGGCTGCCAAAAACCGAAATCAAAAACCAAAAACTGCACGCCGAACTGCTCCCCCCGCACCGCCTCGTCCTGCTGCTGATGCTTCTGGATTTTTATTATAACGCGACACATTTTCTAACTCGACAAATAATAATTTCACCGTGGCATACAGCAAATATAAATTTCATGCTCTGAATATTGTTGAAATGAAAAACCATAAAAAATTGCCTATCGTAGAGCAGTGATGGGGGAAAATATGATTTACCATAAACAAAGGAAACTGAGAAATGAGGTCGCAAACAGGCTTGAGTCGTTGGAGGGGTAATCCATCTTAAAAGACCACTAACCACGTAAGGAAAATACGAATCTTTTAAGGATCAAAAATTGGTTCCATTTAAAAATGCTTAGCGTCGTTAAAGGTACCACATCCTTTTCCCAATTCGTACAACATTTTCTCTTAACTATTGCTTTTAATAATGGAGCTCAAATATATGGACAAATATCGAACACAACAACGCCGAACTCTGGCTTATTGGCCACACAAGCTCCAATTGTTGTTTTGGCATATTTTATGCGTGTTTATCATTTATACGCTTTTTTGAACCGACTTCCACTCCCACAGCTACTACGACAATAAAAACAAGAAGGAAAAGTCTATAAATTAAATAAATTGTAAAATATGACTGCAAGGGGTTGCCGGGTCAGCAGGGGGAGGAGATCGCTGGGCGAGGGGCGCGGGAAAGAAGTCTGCTCGTTATTTTATTAAATTAAATACTTCACTGCAATAAAGATTATCAGTTGGCAAAGGCAGGAATGATAGAGCAAACAGACAAATAGACCGGGCGACGACTCACTGACTCCTCAAACAGAGACGGGGTGTCCTGGGTAGTAATGTTTGAAGGGGCGATTGGGGCATTGGGTACAGCATCACATACTCTTACATGAGCGTTAACATTGTAAGCAGACCATATAAATGTAAATGAACTTTCCTGATGCCGTTTCCGCTTTCTCTAGTCTGCATAGCATTTCCTGTCACACACACACTCGCACACTCACACTTACGCACACAGGCCCAGTTAGGCAGCCATTTTTTGGTGATGCATGATTCTCGTGCCACCCACTCCTCACACAGCCTCGCCTCGCCACTTTGCATGTGACTCTTATTCAGTTCCGTTTTTATTTGCTCAAACAATATTCGACATAGTAATTTTATGCTTCGACTGCGGAACACATAAAATTATCTTTTGAATAAATAAAGATAAGAGGAAAACACACACACACACTGGCAATAGGGATGTGGATGTACATGCTGGTAGAAAGAGAGAACATTACGTACATTGACATAGACATAGAGTAGATGTTCACATTTTAATGTTTTATTCAAAAGGAAACATTCAGAGACGAAGATGCAAATTAAAATATCATTCAATGCTGGCAATTTAATATATTATTTTTGATAAATGAATACGGCACTGCCAGCAGCAGAGAAATGCTTTCCCATTAACATATGCATCAGAGAGAGTGTGTGTGTGTGTGTGTGTAGAGCGTATCTAACATAGATACAGGCGGGCTAAATCGTTAGAGCCTGGTTAGAGACACCTACGCAGATAAATCTTGTGTCTTACGCTTGGCCAAATATATTTCTAGCTCTGCAGAATTCTTTGTTACATCTCATATTTAAATTTCGGACTTGTATTGTTTTTGCTTGCCGAAATATTTTTGCACTTTTCGAGCTTTTCTTGCGGATTAGGGCAAGCTGGAAAATGAAATGAATGTTTTGTGGACCTGGCTAAATGGTTTTTCGGTCCTTTTGTTTGTGCTTTCCCGTTTTATTGGGCACAATAGCACGCACATGTTTATGGTTGGATTTTGGACAATGCAAATCGGCTTAATGATTGAAAGTTGTTTTTGGACTGATTCCCACACGATGGCCCCATTATCAGTATGAAAATGTAAGGGGTCTTTTTTATTTTGTTGTGAAACGCTGTCATTCCGCTCTTCCTGAAAGTCCGTGTCCTAAGTTGGAAATTTAAAGTTTTGTCAAGCATTAAAAGTTTCCCTGTGAATTCGTCAAAAGGTATCAATAAATCTGCTGGGCTCAGTAGGTTGAATGCCCCACCCACTAGCCTAGTCATATTAATTAAACTTTTATGCCACCCCACTCAAAATATATGCCACTTGGCTCTGTCTGGTCACGGAAAATGTCGGATGTCATGTGAATCGGCATTAGGCCTTTTACCCCAAGCCCTCATATGCATGTATGTACCGTGTGTACATATGTACATATGGAGATGTACGTATGTATATATCGGTGGCCATTTTTGTATCTCTTCGTGGTCGGACGGTCAATTCGATTATTTTTCATTTTTCACCTTTCCCATTTAAACTTTCACATGTCGCGTGTAGTTGTAGTTGGCCTCGCTTTTTGTTGTAAATTCCATGTAAATTAATTAAACTCGCTGGCCGTGCCACAAAAAAAGACAACAAATTGCCAGGAGCATCTGGGATGAGACCGACTCGCCTCGGTTTTGGTTTGAATGGAGAATGGATGAGGAGCAGATAGCGGATAGCGGAGAGCCTCCATAGCGTAAAAATTATATATTGCATGTCAAAGGGCAGACAATGTGCCCGCAAGGGGTCAGAGGGCGGGTTGTGGCATGAGGGTGCCACTTAATATTTTTTCATATGCCACAAATCGACCGCACGACTATCGGAGGCCGCCGCTGGACTCCGCCAAAGGACACGAAGGATACGCACAGGTGCGCGACAACAATTAACGAAAATTTATTCAATTTACGCACCGCCCCTTTTGACGCACCGACCAGATATTTATGGAGTTATATCGAGTTTTTTAATAATAAATGCAATTTTAATATTAAGCTCTCGCCGCTCTTTCCCCGCACCCGGCCGCTATTAATACAAATAAATTAATCAGCGCAGTTTGCAAATTGCTTCAATGAGCGACCAAGTTCTCATTTCGATTTCAATTTTAATTAACAATTACCATTCGGCTGGCTCTCCATATAATTACCATTCCGCAAACGGCGCCATTTCTCTTTTTTAGCAATACATTTTAAGCGGATTCCTATAAATTATTGTGTCCAGTCAGTTAGGGTCAGACAGGCGAATCTGTTGCAATTGTCTGTTGCAAATTGGGGCTGGGGCTATATGGTTACACCTAGCAGATAATCTGCGGTCGTTCCAAACAATCCACCAATATCCTGCGCCGAAAAGTTGGAATGCAATGGGGCCAAATTATCAGTCGGTCATAACTTATTGAAAATTATGATAATTGCTCAATTGCCTAATTGAATATGCATCAGGAAATATCCCACTTGAGTGGGCGTCTTGGGGGGAGAGACGGTTTTCTTGAGGAAGGGCTGAATAACTTTCAATCGCTCGCCGCTGACCTCGTCCGCATTCCACTGCCGCATTCCGGAAGCCACCACCCAGTTGGCCAAAACCAACTGACCAGGCCTAGACACGCCACATGCTCATTCAATTTCCATCCTTCGTTCGCGTCGTACTCCGCTTTTATTATTGATTAAAAGTGTGCAAACGTTTTTGCAGCAATTTCGTTTTTAAAACCACTTTTCGATTTCGATTGGAGGTGGCGTCTGGCCAGGATTTTAAGTTTGTTTTTTGCATGGACATCACGTATTCAATCAATTGCAACGACGACTATGATTCGAGGGGGCTCGTACAGCGGGTGGTGCAGTGCTCAACTGCGCTTATTTCGGTTGACCCATTTCGCCAATTGGCCAAAAATGTCTGCAACGTTCTCGAATGCATCTTTTGAGGCCATTTCCCGTCCCGTTCGTCAAAGCCGGCAGGGCACTGGCCAAAAATGAAGATACGAGCCGTTGCCAGGCCAGGCCAGCCAGGCCAGGCCAGCATCGAACAGAATGGAGCAGCAGCCGGGCAGAAGGGTGGAATGGAGCAGGCCAAAAGCTGCAGCTGATTGCAGATTGGTTTAGACAGGAATCCGCCCGAACACACACATGCACAGATGTAGGGGAAGCCTCTCTGTTCTCTGCTCTGCCTCCTCGGGTGTTGACATTTATGTCCAATGCAGATTTTTCCACAGACGGCCAATGCCACACCGCCCGCACCCTCTTCTCCTCGCCCTCTTACCGATTTGGCCCCAGCCGGGGCAACAATAAAATTTGCCACTGTGACGGGACACAAACAGGACGCAGGATGGTCGGATCGGTCGGCCGTGTGGTCAGAAGGGCAGGAAATCGGGCAGCATGAACTCCTGTGTTAAACAGGCCAAAGTCCCAGTCACTCCTGGTTGGCGGTCGAACAATGTAAACGCTTCGTGTTGTTACAAAACTTGTTATAATTTCATACTCGCAGGATCAAGGGTAGCTCCGCAGGCGGGTATATGCGTTAATTGATTATAAGATAAAAAGGAGAGTAGTTTGACAGCATCAAGGTCAATTGAATATTTTTAAATCACTCCTTCCGCACCTGTAATACATTGAAAATTTGGTCACTGTGTACACTTTAGGAAGATAAAATAATTGAATTTTTTTCCCAAGACGATAAATCCTTTGGCTGTAAAAAAGTTTAAACGTCGTATTCCAATAACTTAAACGCGAAAAAACTTCTGGCCCAGGTAAACCGTTAGTCGAGCCCCTCCGGCCCTCATAATCCATCCCACTTATGGTAAGCAAGTTGTTTAGGCTGCCGCCCACTGCATTCCTCCCCAAGGATGCCCATCGAACGCTCACCCTTTGCACATCAGTAAAAATCATAGCATACTGCGGGGCGCCGGCTTTTGAGCGCTGCAGCGCTGTGCAGGAAAATTTATTGAGCAAAGTTGCTGAGCTGATGTATTGCCTGGTAGGCAGGCCGGCATCCGACGAGATGGGCGAGTGGGCGGTTCAGTGTGCGGGGCGTGGCAGGCGGGAGCGGGATGACAGTTGGCATACTTTATCATCGGCGGAGCAACGACGACGCTGAGGGATAGCCGAAGTATGTAGCAAGTAGGATGCAGGATCAAACCACAAAATCCAAACTGATGCACACAAATAAAAAGGAAAACAAAAAAGAAAAAAGCAGAGAAAAAAGCAGAGAAAGGAGCTAGCAGCGCTGCAGCGACTACACACACAGTTGAGCTCCCTTTCCATATGTGTGCATTACTGGGGATTGCATGGTTGTGGCCAGTGGGTGGCAAAGGACTTTAAACGGAACTTGCCGCTTCGCTATGCGCTTGTATTGCTTTTGGAGCCATTGTGGCATTCCCCATCTCTTTCATCGCCGCCCATCTCCCTTCCTCTCCCGTTCGCTGTGTTTAAAAAGTTTTATGCTCGTCACGAGAGAAATTTATTGCACTCCGGTGTTCAAAGCTTTTATCCTTTTCATACACCACGGCTAGCCATATATGACAAGGGTATACGAGCACCATGAGCCGTGCCTTGTGTGTCGGAAGAGTATTGCAAACAAATCGGATGGATTCAACACAATTAAGTGCAGGAGATGAAGTGATGATTACCAGACTCAGAGGTTACCGATGCTGGACAAATCCAGTTTATATTCGTAGTTGGATTACTGCCCTTATTCCATTCTATCCATCCAAAAAAAAATCATGTGTTTCTAAAATGGTAGCACTTATGCAAGCCGCGAGTTATCCTTCGGTTAAAATCTTAACCCAAGGGGGCAAAACAACACGATCGACTTGTAACAGTTGCACGATTGGCAGATTATGTGTTATAAGAACAAAGTGAAACAATAATAGTCGTATGTTATGCGCCTATTTCAGCACTCCAATGGGAAAGGACATACTTTGTGGTATCCTGTAGTCCGTAGCTTTTTATATACAGCAGTCCTTGTTGTTATCATTTTATTTTATTTTCGGTGGAGTGCCGCCCCCTGTCCATCACTTACATTTCGGACCGTGCCTGAAAAACGGATGTGATTTATTTGGTAATGCTAATGATGTTTTTGCTGCAGACGCCGCCTCCTGTCGCTCAGTTGAGTCGCTCCTCGGCCCACAGTCCCTTTTACCCAGTTTATTTGAGCAATTTTTATCGCATGTGTAGCAAGTCGGCAACAACAACTAAAAACAGCAGATGGAGGGGGGAAAAGAAAAGAAGCGAAAACCTGCCGAAAGTTTTTCGACAGGCAACAACAAAAAACCTTTGCGGAAAATGCTTACATTTCGTTTTCAATGTGAAAGCGGGGCGCTGGGAAACTGTAAACATTTTGCCATTTATCTTGCGTAGCCAATAAATCGCTTTCGTGTCCCCGTTCCTCGTTGTTGCCGCTGGCAAGGTACTCGAAGTTAATTTTTTAAATGAGCCAAAGATTTCCTCCATTCCGGCTATATTCATGTGGCCTCTCAGCGTCTCCTTGTCTGCACGAACCATGCACCATGAACCAACCATGAATTCAATGTCTTGTCACTGCCTTTGACAGCCCCCATTCGATGGCATTCGAAAGCGATCTAAGGGCTTTGTGCTTTAATTGTCTAGCTTAGGGTTTTGGTTTATTACACAGACTTAGTCGACATTGAGCTTTATTAATTGTTTGCCCAGCACTCTTCCCTCCCGACCACCATGTTTGCCATGACTCCATGTCACCAGCAGTCAAGGCAGCCGGAATGGACGACCCACAAGGTTATGCTAGGGGACAAGGTCAAACCGGGGAAGGGGACGAAAGTCCTGCCAAGTTTTGCAAATGTCGAGATGGCCATGGAGGTTAAACGCATATGATGACATGAGATCAGAGACAAGTTATTACGAGCGGGGGAAGTTCAATAGGAGATAACAGAGCAGGGTTATTGTATATATATAGAGCCAAAATTAGTACAACCAATTTAAGCAATTGGGTTTCAGGGGAACATTAATTTTTATTCCGACAAAGAGCTTAGAAACCCTAAAGACGACCCGGATTAAAGTTTAGCTCCCCTCCAATTATATTTTCCAACAGCGTTCAAGCACCTCCCTAATTTAATCCAATGCCACAATTGTTTTTATTATTCGCCAACCCTTTCAACAAGTGACTTGCTTTTCCATCATCAAGCTAAACTCACCCAGGGGACCAACTCCCATCTCCCAGATGTTGTCATATTGGCTAAGCCAACTGAGCTGTTCTCCGACAAAAGCCACAGTTTTCAAGCTACATTTGCCCCATTCAGAGCCCTCTTCTCCTGAGCTGAGCATGACATTGAAGAAAACGCCGAGGGGCCTTGGAGGGATGGATGAGTGGGTGGCTTGGGGGCTGGGTAGTTGGGAAGTTGGGTGGCTGGGTGGCTGGGCGAAGTGCCTGGGTGATGGCGTCTCAGCTTGTGGCAGGGACAATTAAAACGGTAACCGAAGCTGTAATCGTACAGAATGTTTACACTCAAATGGCTGCTTTGTGCACATTCGCCGCTGGAATCCCGCACCCTGGGAACCTCAAGCCGTTTCAAAGGGAAATATCAGGCATTGTCATCCACTTGAGTGGCGCAGCTCTTGGAAAATTAATAATTTATTTGTTTTGTCATTCAACATTGTAAATAATGCGAGAGATTTTCAATAATCTTCTTTGTTAATATTGAAATTAATTTGTTTACAGTTGTGCTACTTAATTAAACAAAACGGGAGCACGCACCACACGCACTTCCCGGCCCCCAAGCCCCCAACCCCCACTCCCCCGAACCCCATACCCGATTGTTGGTTTACCGCAAGCTCATAAATAACAGCAGGAGGAAGCCCGAGCAGCAGGAGCAGACGGGATAGTGTCGTGCGGGAAGGATACGCGGTATCAAGGTGTAGCATAAGCCAAGCACAACAAATGCATTTTAAAGCCTTGAAGAGGATTTCGTCCTGTTCAATTATGCAATAAATTTATCAGCGATACAGGTGGCTCCCTACTGCGCTCCACTTCCTCTCTTAGTGGTCTGCACTGATTTTGTCTCGCCGCAACTGAAATATTTATGCCACTTGTCGAATTCCTCTTGATTCCCATGATTGCATTCGATTAATTAATACCCCAGACACATTTAAATAATCATAAAAATATATGTTTCTGCTGAGGCCGAATGGCATGAAATTTGTAATGGCAGGAAATTTGTTAGCTCTCGCCGTAACAAATTAAGTGAGAAACATCACATTGTGTTCCACTTCTGCCCACACGTCGTCGTCACACGCTCCTCCCCGTGGATTCTTCTCTGGAACGCAGTTTCCTAGTATGTCCCAAACAGATTTATCTATTCATCTAGCTTACATATAGGCATGTATCGCACCCCGCACCCGGCCATCGCCCATCGCCCATTAGAGATCTCGTGGGGAACAAAAAATTAGAACAACTTAGCGACATGGGGAGAAAAAGAGCGGCGATAAAGCCGCCGTGCCGCCTGTCATCATTTATTTTGTCAGTCTAAAAACAATTTGAAAACTTATGGCTGCAAACAAGATACCGGCCCGAGATGTAGATACAAATGAGATGGAATCTGAGAAATACTCGGCCCCAATCGCATCGAACATGCAATGCCCTTTGGCTGAGGAAATTCGAAATTGGAATTTAAGTTTATAGCTAAGGTTTTTCTTGACTTGGAATCTAATATCTAATATTTCGAAAGCAGTTTCAACTTACAACTTTGTATTTCAAATTATTAAATGAAAATTTCGGTAATAGGTTTACAGATCAGTAGTATTTTTTGTATCTGAAAATTCAATTTATGTTTAAATTAAAAGGCCATGACTTAGAAATACATAAGATCAAAGGAATATTGTACAATAAACGAATCAGTTTGAATACATCTTTTGAAATGCATTTCCATTCCCTACTACCTACGAAATTAAATTTCAGAGTCTATATTTCACTTGTCTTCCCTCCCATTTTGAGCTCTAAAAGAGCAATCAGATCTTGGACACAATGTTTCCTCGCCTTAATCCATTTCCTTGTGCCATAATTCCATTTTTCACGATGATAACCCGGACCAGGCAAAAGTCTCCTCGCCCGGGCAAGGTGTGTTCCCAGGCGTCTATTGTCGGAAGACGGTCCTTTATGCCAGTGGGTCCATTCTTTCATTCTTCTCGGCCGGCAGGTCGAGCCTTTCAGCCCGGCTAACAAAGTCATCAGGCTGGTCGGAGAGGCCCTTTTGGCAGGGTATCAAAGAGATGTGGCTGGATATCCGAGGTAACGAAAGCCCAGGCAACGCCTCCCCGCTGTCTCTTAATGATGTGTGGCTGCTGCAGAGAGTCTTTCTTCTTTTTGCTGCTTTTCCTTTAGTCATCATTGTCGTCTGCACCTACACACACGCACACACAAGTCATTAAGTGTTAATTTAATGGCCAGGAGATCTTTGTCACAGATAACAAAATGCATGCAAGAGAGTTCAGTTCGGTGCGGTATGGCCGGCTGGGCTGTCTGTGGATTCTGTATGCTGTTCGGCTAGGGAGTTCTCTCTTTTTGAGGCCCTATCAGCCAGTTGGCATCTCTTACAAGTTTTGTGGAAAAAACATTTTCTGTGCGCAGCAGGTGATATATGTGTGTGTCTGTCTGCTTATGGAAACAACAAGCGGCCAATACCAATACCAAAATAATACCAATGCCTCCCAGCCCCCTGGTCATATGATATTTGTGTTGTCGGTTTGTTAACGCTGACAGACAATTAAGTGTTTGCTTTATGTTTATTGGAATGGACTTTGGTGGGGACTTGGAGCTGCGCGCTCCGTTCCTCCTTAGCGAATTGATTGATGGCGCTGGCTGAAAGAGTTGTCTCGGGTTACCTGCCATCAAACATTTGTTATTTGCTACTTGGTGCAGTAAAAGGGCCAAAACTAACAGCCTACAAGATGCGGATTCCGGAATCTGGATCTGCTCGGGCCGGGCCAGATGACGTAACGGAACGGAAACTTTTTAATTAAAATTCGAAAAATTAATTAAATATTTTCTGTGACGTCGTCGAAAACAACAACAAGAAGACCAAGTACAGGCGGCAGTGCGACGGCGTTGACGATGACGACTTTGAGATTAAATTTCCTACCTTCATACCTACCGAAAATGCAAAAGGCAGCCCCAGACACAGGAGTCCATGGTGCGAGGGGGGGCGGGCCATGGGCAGGAGGGAAAAGGGAGAGCGTTGAAAAGTTTCACTCTGCCAAAATAAAAAACAAGCAGAAAAAGCAGAAGAATTTCCCAGGCAGGAGGCAGCAAAAACGGCAACAATATCAAGTGCAAAATGAGAAAATTCACTTGCCTGGTTCAAAAACACACAACTACGAGAAGTGAGGGGTGTGGGGTGGGGGGAGCATTGGGGGGAGTAGTTGTAACGGGGTCCCGACTTATAGCAATAGACAGAAACAAAAGAAAGTTCCCGGCCTGGGAATAGAAAAGGAACGTTCGTTCGGCTCAGAGTGCTGGAGAAAAGTGAACGGAGTTTCGCAATTGCAGAATGAGTAAGAGCCGAGAGAAGAGGCAAGTTTGTTGATGCGCAGCTGATAAGCCAAAAAGATGACACACAGCCAGCAGAAATCGCTGGAAGTAGCAAGAGTGGGGTCTGGAAAGGAGGCTGGCAGCTTTCTCCAGCTATTTGTGTATCCATTGCAAGCTAACAGCACAAACAGACCCAGAGTAAACCGAGTTGGATTCTGCAGACAGACGGACTGCGAGATTTAAGTTGCAATTTGCTCAGCATAATCCTGCATACTAAATCCACTCGCCAAAGGTCATCCACCTACCTGGATTCTCCAAGTTATCCGTCCATACCCTTCCAAGCCAATTCAATCAATCATCCGTAGAGCAGCGATATATGGAGATAGAACGCCTTACTGATGTATTAACATATGCCCTGTGAAAAGATAGATATCCCCCAGCTCAGATACTTTCGGATTCAGATACTCCGCTTTAAAGTTGGCCTTTGTTTGCCTTTCGTTAGAGCCAACTCAAAAGATAACCAGAGCTTGCCAACTTCTATCAGTGTGTGTGTTTTTATATATCCGTGCATTTAATCCAATTGCACCCAAGTAGAACTTTTTATAACTATGCCGACAAGCCAATTATGCCAGAGTAAATAGCAATCTCCACCCAGCACCAGTTGAAAATGTTAAAAACTTAAACAACGCTGACATATTTCCCCAGATGCCTTCAAACTTCCATGCCAAAGTGGTGAGAAGAACGAGGTCGGGAGGAGCTATACAAAAATGTTATGTCAACGCAGCTCTGAGGCCGACAGCCCCCCTTTTTCACCCCTTTCCCCCTTTTCACCGCTTTGATGGCAAGAAAACCTTTTTTCATTTCGTGTTTAATGAAAAATGTCAAATAAAAGTGCCCAAAACAGAAAACGTCAGCAAAGTGCAAAAAGCTTTGTGCAATAGTTTGCAGGTGAATCGAGGCAGGAGGTGCAGAATGCCAATAAAAAGCACACTGGGTGGCGGGGGGATGGCCTGCGGGGAGGGGTTGGGGACTCTACTCTTTTCGGCACACTAATTACTATTTATTCGAAACGAAAATTGCTAACGAGCAAAAGATATTACCAGGGCCATAATAATCAACAGGCAGCAGGGCGCTGAACATGGCCATCCAGGCATCCAATAGAAGGAATTATTATTTTTTATGATTATTTAAATTACGCTGTAGCTGGAGCTGGAGCTGGAGCTGGAGCTGGAGTAGCCCAGGCAGGAACTGCTGGAATGTCGGTGCAATTTACAAAAGGCAGCCACTTTGCAGCTCCATAGCTGCCTTCACTAATAGTTTTCATCAGTCGGCTGGCCCACTTACAGTGGTCTAAGTCTCGGATGAGTCCCGCCCAAAAGGCCTCTGCCCGAATAAGCCCTAATTCGACTAAGCTTCTCATTTTCGAACCACTGTACATCCAGTGGTAGCAAGACTGAAGAAGCCTGCAGCTTTTAGTGCAATTGGCTGCCAGCTTGTTTAATGATCATTAAATACGAAGACGACACACGATGGACACAGAAGCCTTGGGTCGCAGGCGCAGTTTTGATTCAAACCGCTCTTGACCAGGCCTTAATAAATGAGAACAGGTAGTTCCTCATTCTCCTGCTCCTCCTCCTCCTGCTCCCTCCCGCCACGTAAAACCCCACTCAGCTCAACTCAACTCGAGCCCGGCCCAGACTTGTTTTTTCCACCGCCTCTGTTGCCCGGGGCCAAGTGCTTTGGACTCACTCTAATTAGTCAATTTTTTTACTCAATTAAATCTGCAAGGCGGCGAGCGGAGGAAGCGGCTCCGATGGGCAGCAGGGTAGATGGCCTGATGGGCCTGGAAACAGCGGCAGAAGAGCCACTCGAGTAAGCAAATGATGTGCAGTAATTAGTGGAGTCCCAGCGCATCTGTATAAACGTGCATACCCACATAATTCCCAGTTTGACTTGTCTCAGAAAACCTTGCTCCGTTGACGATAAATAATAATTTTTTGCCCCACCGCACGGCCGGCACTGGCAATTTTCGCTGGCAGGCTGCAAGGATGACAGGTGCAGTGACAACCACACATGCACATGCATCCAGATACACGTTCGCACAGGCACAGATACACATGCATACTCCCATGGATACCCAGATACTCGGCTGCAAGTACAACAACTTACATGTCATACAAGTTGCCTCGTACATTTATAATCAAGCTGCGGCAACCGCAGAACTCTGGAATCGACAACAACCACGAGAACGCACGGCATCGCTGCTGTTGTTATTGATGTTGCAGTTATTGTAGTTGTTGCAGTTGTTGCTGCCACATGATGGAGCATCTTGGACGATGACGAAGGCCCAGTAGCATCCCGTGTACATGCCGCTTGTATCTGCTAAATGAAAACATACACGGCAAGCCAACCAGCCCCCTTCTCCCGATCCCCGGGCTTCTGGGCCAGCGGCTAAGCAAAGAAATTGCCACAAACTGCACACTGGGATGCGATTAGAAAGTATCGAAATGTGCAAAAAAAAGTACTAATTACTAATGGTGGTGAGAGAGCATTCCACTTGGTGAGGGATATTAAAATGTGAAAGAATTCGATTACTCCCGAAAGTGGAAGGTGAAAGGAAGAGAGCAGTTCGCACAAATCAGAACCCATCGTTATTAATGATGTGTGAAATGGAGAGGGCAGGAACGGCTTGTGATTGTGCCAATGAGTTGGCTAAATATTGTAATTAGAATGGAATCAATTAAGGGAAAGGAATACCTCAGAATGACGGAAGCAAGAAAACAATTTGTACGGCATCGAATTTCCCAGTGGGTATGGCAGTGATGGCAAAACCAAAACCATTTATTTTCCCGTAAGCATCGACAGCTTAGAACAATAGATTGGCACACTTACCTTTAAGTTGGATGCTGAAATGGTATTTGCTTCAAGCTGACTAGACAATATATTGCATTAGTTTAAGTTCTCTTGGGTGGTCTGTGTAAATCAGACGCGATTCTGTTGAACTTAGATTCAAGCTTCAGTAGCATTAGTTAGCTCATTTTCCAACTCAAGAAATGAAATCAATATGAGTTTGGCCTATTGCTACCACCTTGGGACCCCCTGACACCTCTTCCATGTGGACTTGCCCCACTGTGGCCAAGGCAAAACATCCTCATCAATGTCGTTGTCCGTCTGCCGGCGAACAGAAGCAGCCACAGACCAGATCTGGGGCCACAGCCTCCCCTCCTGCATAACTACCCGCTCCACCTACAAATCGTGCAATGATGAAACCCATTGGACAAAGTCTTTGACTTGTATTCATTTTTTCCAGCTTTTCTTTCGCTCTTTCTCCCATTCTTTCTTTCCGCTTCTGTTGGCTCTTTTTTCTGTGCCGCACGGCGCTTGGGAAGGCTTTTATATGCCTCATTCAGTTGCATCTTTTTGCTCTCCCATCAGATGGAGATGGAGATGGAGCCACCTTGGGCTTGGCGATAGAGGGGGCTACAGGCAGCCTGCTCTGTCCGTTTTGTCTGGGTTTTTGTGTAAAAGCGACTAATGTGTCTACGGAAGCCATTTCGTGCCTTTTAGAACCAGTTGCCGGAGCAATCTTCGAGTTTGTGTTTGTTTTGCTTTTGGCGTAGTTAATTCGCCAAGTAATAATATTATACGAGCGGCCGGGCGAAGTACTTGTGCTTATGAATGTCCTCTGGAGATGGTGGAATCTCCAGAACCTCCTTAAATGATCGATACTGGGGCAGGGAGGCGCTCACGATGCCATCGCTGGCTGTGTGTCGAGGACCACTTGTACTTATGAATGTCGTCTTGGTCTTGAGCAACATGCTGTGCACAGGCTGCAGCCTGGCAGAAGGAGGAACCTGCCGGACCTGCCTCCCTCCAGGCTAAATTGGCTTGAATTTTACGGCAGCAGCAGCGACGGCCAGAGCAACAATCATGATGATGAGGACGATTGGCCTCGCCCGAGCTCGGCCTGTATTTAAGAGACATCATTCATCTGACCGCCCCATCAACGACAGTCGAAGTCTGCAGACTGCAAACTCTGCCTGGCAATGACGACCACGATGACGATGATGATGATGACGACAGCAATAATAATAACAAACAGCAAGAGCAACAGCAAAAACAGGGGAACCCTGTGCCCTGTGTTGTACAAAGTACAAGTCCGCATAATTATAATCAACGTCATTTAACGTTGCCGGCCGTCACTCAGCGCCATCGAGAACATGGAGCAAGAGGAGCCCGAGCCCCATCGAGCTCATTGTTGTGTATCTTTCGGATACATTTTTGATAACAGCGGTGGAGCGGAGGGGCGGCACAATAACTTTGTCGTTGGGAAGGAAGTGAAACATAAAAGTCACCTATAAATATACCATAGAAATCTGCTAGAATATTGCGGCCGTATCTTCGAGATACATTTGTCGAATGACAGGAACTTCCTAAAATTACTTTTATTGGTCAACATTAGGAAGAGATTGTTATGGCGGGGTATATCTTGCTGAGATATATTCAATTTTCCCAAGGGCACATCGCATAAGATAATCAAAACGTTATTACTATCTGGGGTAGTGAGTGAGAGCATTCCATATTCGCAATGGAGGAAAAGCATTCTAGTCTCTGAAATCATTCTCCGTTTGGGGCTTTACAATTCTGTTTGTTGGCCTGGCGTTTGTTGACCTTTGTCAACTTTGAACACGCGACTAAGCACTCGGAATTAGCGCAAATACATTTTAGTATACACGCCACACGCACTCACACAGCTGCGGAGGTGTCTATGAGTTGTGTCGAGCCAGCGGAAGTTGGCTATTTATAACAAATTACCAACCATTTGACATTTACCCAAAACGCCGACGTCAAATTAAAGATTTGTGTAAGACAGTGTTGGCTGAACAGGGGGCGGCTGGGCGAGCACTTTTGGCATGTAATCAAATGTAACCGCACACCAAATATGCGCAGACAGCTGCGATGGCAACTGAGGAGGAGGGCCTGAAGAGTAGGACAACTGGTGGTATACGGGTGGACTAGACGTCGGCAATGCGCTTGCGGTTCGCCTGGCTAAGTCGCGGCGATTTAATACAATAAATCCCATTCCTCGCCCCAGTCTGGCCTCGCCCCCACATGGCTTCCTAACTAACAGAAGGAGGGATAGTCGTCCGGACAGAATTACGGACAAACGGACGGACAGACAGGCGGACAGACGGACAGCTATTTGACTCGGGCTCAGTTCTGGGCGACCTTCTTCATTAAAATTATGACAAGCTGTAATTATCTTCGATTTGCTTTGACCAAGCCACCATGCACTAATTGCGTGCGAGGTGGAAGACGCTTGACATCGGAGAGGGAAAGCCGGAATTAGTCATTCTAAGACACAAAAGATAATGGCGCGGTTAAGTGCAGACGGGAAAGATTTTGATGTGAGTGAAACTGATTTCCATAGCAGATGATTTCATTCTTAAATTTTAACGTTTTAAATAAGTGTGTGATATTATACTCGTATTTGCCATCTTCCTGTTAGTGGGCTTCCAGTTCTTAAATCTCAGGTTTGAGTTGTTACCCCCCCGCCGAATTTAATTTTCCCGCTCACTCGAGTACTCTGAGCAATTTCGATTTCCGACGTACATTGCTGTGAAAACTGCGTGACCAGGCTAATTAACGCTTCAAGGAAAATGTTGACGAACTCCCAACAACAACAATGGCAGCAAAAATTAACCGTCAACTCTGTTGTGATGTGTGGATAGATGGATGGATGGTTGGGTTGTATGAATGTCTGCGCGGCTTGAGTAGACGGACGAGTATCTGAGTAGCTGGGGATGTGTATCCCATAGATACCGGTTCATAATTTATGTAATTATATGCGTTTAAACATTGCAGCACGAAAGAAGACCGAGGGCAGGAATCGAGTTCTTTCAACCATTATAGCCGACAACAAATTATAGCAATTATATAACATTTTTTCTCTTTCCTTCCAACTTTCAGGTTGCATCCGCCCGATCAGGCAGAGCTTAAGCTTTGTTCATCCGCGGCTTTGTTCGTGTGACAAGCGAAACTAATGAGCACAAATCGGAAGCAGGAAGCAGCAAGCAGCAAGCAGCAACGAAAGTAAAACTGCTTAAGTAAATACTCGTAACTGTGATAAGACCAAAGAAAGCACAGCGGATCACAAGTTGCGTAATTACGAGCCATCGTCCAGTGATTTTGCGCGCAATAAATGTCAACGTGGCAACAAGGAAAGTAATCACAACTATTTGCTAAACCCAAGCACCCAGCAAACCAGCAAACCATCTCACAAAATGGCTCACCCACGGAAGGCAGTTGCGCCACCAGCAACACTTCAACTTGCCCCACCAGCACAAACAGCACAAAGCCCGGCAGCAACATTGCTGCACAGCAGAAGAGCCTCAAGTTCAAGGCGGTCATCGTTAATCAGATGTTTTATATCCTGCCACACGTTCAACTTCTTCCTGCTGCTTCTCCTCTTCGCCAGCGGAGTCCGGGCTGCCGGCAAGCTGGCCACTCGGAGCAACAAAACATCGGGCTCATCGTCAGCATCGGCAGCATCGGGAGTCGGAGCCGGAACAGCGGCAACTTCGGCAGCGGCGGCGGCAGCGTCTGGAACACCCATTTGGGATCATGCCATCGATTTGAATGAGGATTTTCGCATACTATGGCAAATCATTAATCAGGATATAACGTTTGAAATACAGGCACGTACCCTGGGCTACGTCGGGTTCGGATTCTCGCCCGATGGCAATCTGGCTGGTGCCGATATGGCCATCGGCTGGGTGGACAAGGGTCAAACCTATTTTCAGGTAAGTGAAGCGCAAAATAAAAACCCAGCACAAAGCAAGTTCCTGAGGGTGGGGTTTGGGCTGAATACCCGTAGATGGGGTCTCCTGCGCTGCGCGCCTAACGATTTTTCATTCCCCGCAGAACGTTTTCATTTTTCCGATGCGTGTGGACGGAAATTAAGGGCAGTCCAAGCCGGCCGGTTGGTCAACTAAATGAAAAGTTGTCGCCCTAATATCATCCAATTTATTCTCACAAAGTCTCGTTCCCAGGGCAAACATTTTGCGCTGCCTCTGTGTTGATAAATATGTTGTATGAAAAGTACACAAGAAAAACATTTTGCCACTCAACTTGGATTGTAATTAATTTGTGGCAAAAACAAACAGTCCCACAAAAAAGGTGCGCGAAATGTACATATACACGTAGACGGCTTCGCCGGCCCGGTCGCTTGAATAATGACAAACTCATTTGTGGCATTGGACAGAAAAGTTTTTGTTGGCGCTCCATCCGCGCTTCCCTGGCTAGCTAGCTAATGGAATAGTTTTTAGTTTTGCGGTTGTTACTTGATTATATCACTTAATCTGGCCGCTCGGGAGTTATTGCCAGATATTTATTGCCGCGTTATGTCGTTTCCCTGGGACGTGCTTAAGGATATCGAGGTCGCCAACTGGATTTGTCCTTTTCAATTACGGCATTATAGCAAAGGAATGACATACATAGTTTGTAGGTCACATTTCACGTTCGTCCGGGTCACCTTCTGGTTTTGTTCGATGCGACTATCGGATTGTAGAAATTAGTGGGACCGATCAACCATTTCATTTCAATTCGTGGGACAGCCATCAAGAAACCAACAAACTTTTGACCTCGCCAGCCAATAAAACGCTAATTTTTCGTTTTTATGTGTAAGACTCGTTGGAGACGACGTCATTTGGCCAAGGTCCTGGGCCAAAAGAAAGTGGTAGCACCTTCACAGCTCCTATTGAAGTGGGTGACCCTCCAGGAAGAGTAATAGGAGTCGTCACTGCAAAGTGTCTAATGAAATGCGAGTATTGCGTGCTGTGGTTGCGTAGCTCTTCGTTTTCCTTTCTCTGTTTTATTTTTTTCACTCCTGGCCTGACAGGATATGCGTGGGGCAGGAGTGGGCGGTGCGCGGTGGGTGGTAGGCCAATTGTACGGGTGACACAAACAGAGAAAGCTTTTTTCTTCCTCGTTGTTGCTGTGTGATTTAATGATTTTCGAGGCAGCCAACGAAAATGTCACCCACACACATAGCGATTGTTATTGTTGTTGAATGTTAAATACCAGCCAGATACATTAATATGTCTGTCTACCGCCCCCGACCTGCCCCGCCCCCTGCTCGGTCTGCTTGTGTGACGGTGTTAATTTCACATCTTGACGTGTCGTTGGTAATTGCGAGTTGCTTCAAACTGTACATACAATATCGTATAATGGGACTCGTGACTGTCACTTCACCTCGCCGGTTTTTGTGAGGGTAGGTGGGCTGGGGAGCTTTGCTTTGCCTTTTTGTATGGGCGCCGATTTGTGGAGAGGTTAAAAGGTTAATTAGAGCTGAAATAGATATGCCGATTTAATATATTAATTAAGTGCCACAGGTGCACAAGCGAAGGTGAGTGAGGAAGGACACAGCCATGATAAAGGACCTGTTCTAGTTTGCACTTGCCCCGGGCTCAGTGCTTTTGGCGTGCATGATTCGCCTCTTCCCTCCTCGCCTCGATTCAGAGAAGTTTATCGCCTCTAAGTTTATAATTACAAGTGTCTGCTGGCCGGCCTGCTAATTGAAACAAATTATGCCATTATGCATATTTCCGATATGAAAATATTTATGGCAATCAGAGCACCCTCGTCGCCCACTAATTGTCTAATTTTTGGAATACTATTGTCGCCAGGAGGGGTATGAAATATGAATAGGCCAGTACATTTTTATGTCGCTGGCATTTATGGAATTTCCATTTAAAATTCAACACACATCGAGAGGGCGGGAGGGAGCAGAACATTGACCATAAAATACTTGCTTCTAGAATTTGTTCAATTGACTTTAAGCAGAGTCGGAGGGAATGGAATCCGGTGCCTAAAGCCTACGGGCGACTCGACATCGAGAGTCTCTCTCTGTCAAGAGTTTTTATCTTAAGTGTCAGCCCAAGGGCAAATATATAAGCATAAGCTTAAGTATTTTGGGCGGGAAGGGCGCAGATGGGGGATAAACGATGGAGCAGCCACTGACATAGTTCTCATTAGATTGAACAATGTGTGGGAATTTTCGCATTCAATTTGGGTTTCCTTTGGCTCGGCTTTTTGGGCAACTGCCATGTGCCTTGGCCTGGCATACTTGAAATCGTTTTTGCTGGCATGGTTATAGCCTCCTCAGCCATTATTATGATTATTTCGCGAGTCTGACAAAACCTCAAGAAGTTTATTTTGGTTTTTGAAAGGCTTGTGGGAAAACTTTAAAGCCAATTGAGAAACTGTTGGAAAATATTTAATATTTACTAAGTAAAATTCATAAAATACATGTACATCGAAATTGAAAAGAGTCCAGAATAAAACAAACAATTTGATAATGCAACAAACGCAGTACGAATTCAATCACATCAACATAATTTTAATATCTGAATATAAACAAGCTGCTTTGAGAAATGTATTTGAAATGTATCTCACAGATAAACACGCATCTAAATGGCATTTTAAACATTCCTAAGTCTTACCAACCGCTTACACACAGCTTTATTGGGATATCACTCAAGTGGGACAAATATTTGATAAGTTTCCTCGGGTTCCCTCCTTATCTCTCTGTTTGGCTACCCAGGCTTTCCCAGCAGCCGGTTCTCGGATTTCACCCAGAACTATCATCATTTATTGGCCAGTTGACTAGCATCTGAAGTTGACACTCCCACAGCGCCGACGACGACAATAAGTGTAACTCTGTAAGTCCGTTCTCGGAGTTCCCCTGCGAGCAGAAACTTTGCCCACTTTCACCCGCAGAGTAGGAGACGTAGAAGTCGGCCAAGTCACGCAAAGTCAAGTCAAGTCGAGTCAACTCTACTGAATTGAAGACGGGGACAGGCACTAAATGGCCTCGGCGAATCCGCTTTAAAAGCTGACATAATCAACAAGCCAAGAAGTGGATCTGGAGATGGGGATGCGGATGCCGATGGGAGTGGGGATGGGGTCCCGGCCTATTAGTCGCCCATTATTTTGTAGATACTTTTGCGATAAGCCCTTTGCCGTTGCCGCTGCGCCGAAAAGCGGCGATGATGATGATGATGCCACACCTAAAGAGAAATACTAATTTCGTGTAATTTATTTTCAACTTTTATTACGCGCGCCCCGAGGAGCGGGAGTCTTATCAAAATTTTAATTAATACGCATCTGAGAAAAGTTTTGTGAAAATGGTTTCAACGCCGAGCGGCCGCTGCTGCCGGCTGGCCAAGGCCGAAAGGGCCCAAAGCCAAAAGCTTCTTCTTCTGACGTTAATTAGTGCCATCCGAAGTGGCTGGCGACTTTGTTGCACTCGCTGGCGGTAGTGAACTACAACAAACAAGCCACAACAAGCCATTAGCTGTTTAGAGCAGCCAACAAAAACCAAGAAGCGATTAGTATCTTAAAAGTACTTAAAAGGTCGTTACCCTGGCCCCATCTAAATACGCAGCGAAACAAAACAAAAAATGTGGAATACGGCGAACTTGGCCAGCGACTAATTATTTAATTTCAAGTTTTAAGCATGCCTCAAGACTGTCAGTCACTCTGAATGTAGCTTACCCCTGCGGGCAACCCCACCCCGATCCGCTCCACTCGTAGGTACCCAACCCATTAAGCGCAGAGATAACAGATCCATTATAGGAGAATTACGAGTGCGCAACATCAGCGGAGCGCCATCAACATCAC
Organism: Drosophila mauritiana; assembly: GCF_004382145.1. Taxonomy (NCBI): domain Eukaryota; kingdom Metazoa; phylum Arthropoda; class Insecta; order Diptera; family Drosophilidae; genus Drosophila; species Drosophila mauritiana. The sequence goes on from NC_046669.1 coordinate 21,592,210, forward strand.
AGTCGTCGTCGTCATCTTTTGCTAATGACCATCGATGCGATGTCGATGTTTTGTGCTTGTGGCCATCGCAGTACATCACTCAAACCCAAGGTTGCCTAAGAATTGACAGCGGCGGCGGCGGCGGGAGGGGGCTTGCTCTTGGTATCCAATGTATCTGGTCGGTGTCCATCTGTTTATCTCATTTTCAAGTGGTTACGCTGCACAAAAATAAGACGAACCGGTGCCGAAGCTTCATTACAAACTCATTAAAGTTGCTCGAAATGAAACAACAGTTTTGGCAACCTTTTGAACCCCATGCGTGCGCACTTTTCCCCAGATATAAGTGTATCTGCGAGATACATTCGACATTACCATCGACATTGGCATTAGCATTAGCGCGATGTTCTATTCGGTCGTACTGTGCTGTTAATTATCGGCGGATGATTAATTATGGCATTCGGTCCAGTTCGAGCATCGCAAGATCTGCGGCTTGCTTGGGGTCCGGTTCGGAAAACTCCCCAGCTCTCCCTTTTGATTGGCATATGAGTAATGAGCTTTTTGTTCTGCGTTTTTTCCTTTTCCACTTTTCGTATTTCATTTTTTTGGTGCCCATGACATGCGAACGTCTTGGAGTGTTTTGAGTAATTTTTCTGCTTGTACAATTTGTGTGTGAAATTGTTTTTCCCCTGGTCATACCACAAATTCTATCTGCTGCCCACACACACTCGTCATCGGTTCGTAGATACATCTATCCAACAGCTTGCATGTCATCACTTCAGAGTTCAGATACGGAGTTCTGGGTTTTTTTCTCAGCTTTTGTTACTCGCTTTTTGTATTTGTTTGATTGGTCCGCTGGTGCTTTCATTACTTTCTCACAGCTGTGGCTTAGTGGCGTGCTCAGCGCTTAGAATTCAATTAGTTTTATAGACATTATCCAATTTGTTCCTCTTCCATTTGGATTCGTGGCTCTGGGAGTGTTGGGTGCGTGTTCCGCGGGAGTGTGAGCCCGGTATCCATAGCTGAAGCGATTCGCGTGCGGAGCTCAATGGCTATTCTGGATCGCACTCTCTATTGTTCCGTAAAGCACTATTTGTAGTGGCGACACGCACACTCACAGAACGCCTACGCACACAGACACTCCTTCATAAATCATAAATACATGCTGGCAAATTATACAGATGAGAAACCCCTCTGTTTCTGGTTTCGGTTCTCCTGCAGCAATTTCTATGCTCGCGCATCAAAAGCACCAACCCAAACCAAATAAATAATAGTTAAATTTTTTCTATTATATCTTTCCAGACGCATAAATATTTTGTTATTTAATTTTGTGATATTTACCCTCGACATTGCCTTGAGCTCTTTTATTGAGTGTGGGGAGTGTGGATAGCAAATTGCCCCAATTGTTATGGGGAGTTGAGGGGATATGTGTGAAAACTCTTCAATGGGATAAGAATGGACTGTTAGTCTTGCGATGATAAGCTATATTCTTCCATTGCAAATTGCAAATAGGGCTTAAAACTATTTACTACTTTTGCGGTCCACTCCCTTTTTGGTCAGCATTACAAAACGGAATTGCAGTGATTATTGCCATTACCATAACTCAAATCAGCAGCTCATCAACTAATGAAATTCCATAACTTATTGATGTATATCCCCAACTCCTGCACCAGCATTCCAGTCCCAATGGACCCAACACATTTCAATGGCCATAAACTATGCATGGGAAACTTTCTCGGGATGTGCCGCAAAAGTACTTACCCAATCGAAGCGAATCGAATCCAATCGAGCCCGACCTAGCTGAGCGATTTCAAGTGCATAGATTTATGCTAACTTTCGGCCAATATCAACGTCATTACTCATCAGTTTCGGGCTTAAGCTCACTCTCATACACACTCAGAAACACACACGCACAAGAAACTGGCAAATCAATTAACTGCCAAATCAATTTACAATTTATGCATAAACTTTATAATCAATAGACTTAAGCGCACGATGACTCCGTCTCGATCTCAATCCCGATCCCCCTACCATCCCACCATGCCACCATCCTACCATCTTGTCAGTTTTAAAGCCAAAGCCGTAACAATTATGGAGGAGGGGCCCAGACCGAGGACGGGCAAATCCGTTAGGCCATAAAAGCCATAAATGCTCAATTACAGGAAGTAAATATGCACACTTGATTGCAGAATATTGCGTAGATGGCCAGGCCTTTGGTTCTGGCTTTTACTCAGTCTCTGGCTAAGACTCCGGTCTGAGCTGAGACTTGTCCTGGCCAAGTTGGTTGACTTTTAAAATTATCGCACATATCAAAACTGCACAAAGTGTCTGAGCCTGTGTGTGTATGGCAGGGAGAAATTTAATTTCATTACTTTCATGTGACATAAACCGTTGTCGGATGGCCTGGCTGGATTTGGCCTGGGCCTGGTCAAAAGCCTCTGGTCGTGTTGTTTCGTCTTCCCGGGCTTCATGGCTCCTCTAAGCATTTTGATAATCTATTGCACATAACGCAAACCTCAAAAACCGCAAAACAGCCAGCCCATACCCCAAGACACTCCTCATGACTGGATCCTGGGTACTGGTTACTGGATACTGGAACCCCTCCACCACTCCATCCCATCCCATCCGAGCTGAAGGCCCCATCTTCGGGGCTATTAGTGCGTCGTTGTCTTCGGCGGGACAATGCCAAGTGCGCATATTTGCTTTAGCAGCCGCATCTTCGACAACGGTCGCCTCTTGGCCAAGACAACGGATAATTGCAGAAAGTACCGTTGGCCATATGCGAAAGATTCTTTTTCCCAACCCCACACTCTCCCTCATCCCAACCAGGCCTGGCCGCAATTTTCGTTGCGTTTGCAAAATATTCGCTGGTGTCTCACCAGCTCAATTTATGAGCGTTGAAAAGGCTTAGAAAACGCGAAAAGGGGGAGGGGTGCACCGAGAGGGGCCCCTTGATTATGTTGATAATGTCAGCAGGAGAAAGGGGTTAAGAGGGGCCAGCGCCAAACCAGTTCCGACCGGTTCCCAGGCAGCATCTTCTTCTGGCCGGCCAGTCATATTAGCCCGTCCCGTTGCCAATGTCGCAGCTTGTACCTGTTGTTCGTGCTGCTGGCGTGCGTAAACCGTCGGAGTGCAGCCCAATATGGTCAACGCTCTTTTAACCATGTTTACACGTTAAGTGTGTTTGTATGTTAAGCATTTGCCTCTTCGCCTCTTTCTTGCGATTCTCGCTTCCCAGGCTCGGCCGCCCGGCATTCCCAATTGTTTTTGCAGTTGTCGCCGCTGTTGTCGAGTGTCTTGCTAATCACTTTTTGATTGTCAGAGGTACCAGAAATCACACCCGCCCCAAAAGATGTAGATAGATTTGCTCTGCATCCTCTGCATCGGCCAGCTGAATTGGTAAATGACCATCTTGAACCGGGTAACCTTTCTAGCCTGGGCTATTTGTATATTTGTTTTGGCGTTTGTATCTGATATCCGCACACTTTACTTGCTAACGGGACTGCAGATGCCACCAAGCCAAAAGGAGTTGCGTGAAAGCATATTTATGTAAAGTGTGTGTGTTTTTTTCGAAAGGCGAGTTAAGTGACATTGCAATTGGTGAATGGCAAGCGGAACGCAAAAATAAAAATAAACTAAAGCTAAATCCATATCTTGCATCTCCCTCCACCAAGCTGCTGCGCTCTCTTTCCTCTTTGCGGCGGCAATTTTTATATTCATCATTAATTAAGCGCTAAACAGACGCCCGCTGCGCGGAGTTTCTGGGGGATTTTCATCGGGAAATGGTGGGGCTCCGAAAAGCGCTCAGCATGACATCATATTCAAGAATCGGTAAGGGAAGTCGTCTTACATACATGTATGCACGTATGCATGTATGGAGCAGTGCGAGGGGCGAAATGTGAGTGCTGTAAACTGAGAAAAATCGTTGGAAAGTGTTAGGTAGTTCTAAAAATCTTTTGGGAATTTAATAAGTCTACTTGGTCAAGGGGACTTTATTTACGTACACCTAGATGATATCAACATATTTCTCCAACAAATTAAATATGCCACCTTAGCACTGAGAATCCTTAAAGCTAGTAACCTTTTTTCTTAGTGCACTTATTAAAAACTGCATGGAATTGATTTGGATTCCGCCGCAGCTCATCACGGGGATAGAGGGTACGATTATGATGGTGATGCTGCCGGATTGCGGCCGCTGCGTGGTGAGGACTCCTGCCCGGGCCGCGTGTTAATTAAAAGCCACTGGACGCTGGACCGGGCGCCTGGTGGGCATGCGGAGAGCAGGAGGGGCGATTAGAGGCGACGTGGAGTGAGTGCAACAACCTTGGCACTTCCTGGGTACTTAGTCAACGCTTCGGCCTCTTGATTATGGCTGCATTGCTGGGGTGGGGAACACACACACTCGGTCTATATCTATATATATAAATGTGTACTCTTGAATGCGAATGCGTAGGCAGCACCAATATATACGCTCCCCATAAATCCCCTTTCATGCCCAGTAGCTGGAGACAAGGCGATTTGAGAATGGGCACTGCGAACTGAAACTGGAACTGGGCATTAGCGTCCGCTGACTAATGATGAAATGCGTGGCATTCGCTGAGCTGGGTTGGGTAGGGCACGGGCACGGGTACGGGTCTCATTTATGTAGAAAAGGATTAAGGCCATAAACCAAATGGCTGACGTTGGAGCTTAGCATGAAAAATGATTGCCAGGCCAGTCATCAGTCGGTAGTGTTTTTTTTTAAAGGCCCAGCCCTACCCTCCGAAGGTAGGTGTTAAAGTGCCACAGATTGTGGCCTCCGTCTCGGACTCCTCCGATCTCAGCCAGCGGAGACAAGTGCACTGGCGGAGAAATAAGCTGGGATTGGAAGCTGGACTGGGATTGAGATTGGAAGCTGGGTGCGTTCTCGGGCGGCCAAAGCCTCTGAGTTATTTGCATAAGTATTTCTGATGTACGTTGATGATGGAATTTCAGTGACTCGATTAAGGCGGTGAAAATGTGCCCAAGCATTCGGGTTATTCAGTATGGAAAATTAATTAGAAATCCTGGCTAGGGCGGGATTGCCAGCGCCAAGAGCGCCTCGATAATTCATTCCAGGCGATTGAAATCGTTTGGGCCAACATCTTTGGCTAATACTCGGACATTTGTTCACTGGCCTCGGCGAAATGCCCCCGCAAGAAAAGTTTTTATTTTTCAACTTTCTGTCAAAGTTTTGCGGCCACCGGAACGAGCTCCAAGTCAAACAAAGCTTGACCACATCGAGCGAGACAATGGCACCCAAAGGCGCACTTAAGGCGGTCAAAATGCACACAAATCAAACTTGGCCCAGTCCGGTCGGGAGACGACCGTTGGTCTTTTATTAAAAAACCGTAACTAATGATGCCTAAATTCGCAATAAAAATGAAAAACCAAAGGCACAATATGGTCCATTAGAGGGCTTTGTTGCTGTTTTTGCCGAGCTATTAGAGGTTCGTCGCTCGCAATTTGAAACAATTTTAATAATACAAAATAATATTGCGCAGAGAAGCCAGAAAGGCAAACATCGTGGCTAGAAGAGCGGGCGGGCACCGGCTTATTGTGACAAATTTTAAGTAATTTCATTTTTATTTCACCAACAGCTTCAGCTTTTTATATTGTTCAAAGGCCCGAAGCAAAGGAAGTAGACGCAAAAGCACAAAATCAGCCCAAAGAAAAATCCGAAAACAAGGCAGAACTCAAAGCAGCTTTTCACTTTATATAAATTTCCCTTTCGCAGAATCCCAGCCTGCTTCCGTCTCATTAAAGTCGCACTGGGGAAGAACAAAACTTTCGTAGTCTCCCGAATTCCCAGAATATTTATTTGCACCTTTGCCGAAGGAGAAACGCTCCCCCCTTCGACACTTCCCGCTCTTGTTTTGTTTATTTTGCATGTGTCTAAAAGGCAGACAAAGCCAAAGTCAAAGCCAAAGCCAAATCCAAATCCAAATCCGAAAGCCACATGGCCCAAGGCGTGCGAAAGCCGACAAAACGGAAAATACTTCAATCAATGTAAAAATTGGGCGAAAAAGGTAGAACATATAGGCCAGGTTGGTGGGACTGAAACGGCCTGCAGTTGGGCAACTGGGTGGCTGGGTGGCTGGCACCAGGAAGTGGAAAAATAATCAGAGAAGTTAAATCTGTGGGCGCCATATGCCCACCGCCAGGTCGACAGACGAAACGACAGACACACCGATGGCGAGGGAGTCAGACAGAGACACACCCAGGCACATAAACAATGAAATGGCTGCTTAAATATATCTTCCTGTTGTATATGCATACCCTGTAGAGCAAAAAAGGGTAATCCCTAGGGCATGACAATTGGAACGAAGATTTGGGCGATGAACCAAACGAGTGTTACTATTGTTATTACGAATTTTCCAAAATTCCAATACTTGCAAAGTATCTGTCCCAAGTAATGCATCTAACATTTAATCGTAAACCATGAGATACATTAACAAAATTGTGTAATACAGGCTTTGCAATGCAATGAGTGTCTTTGCTTCGGTTACTACCGGCCTTCAAACAAAAAAATTCAACTCGGTTTGTTTGAAAGCCGAGAGCAGAAGTACCCTGCAGACTGGGTAGGTTTGGACCGGGGTTTCGCCGCCCTCATGGCAATTGTACTGAGCTTTTGAAGGCTCCTTGAAAACCTATTGGAGCTATAAATCCTTTGTGTTTTCAATTTTTATTTTATTGCTCTCCGCAGGCAAGTGTGTGTGTGTGTGGGTGCGTGCCTCGCCCAAAGTGTTTGTTCGTGTATGCGTGAATTTGAGTCCTTGTGGCAAGGTGAGCACCAAAACACCGAACCGAACTCTGCCATTTTTCGGGGGAGTGACTCAGTGGCAAGAACAGAGCCAAAAATTACAGCACGCTTTCAGGAACAAGGCGCAAATGCACAAAGTAGTAGAATTTAAACAGATACAGCTCAAACTCGGCCCCTGGGGGTTGGCCACTTCCATTTCTTTGGGGTTAGTCCTGGGACGGGGGGTTGAACACTACACTTCCGCGTTCGAGGCAATTGAGTTAATCTAGCAATGAGTTGAGGCCTGATGGGGCAGGTAGAGCAATTGGGGATGTGTGAAATTGTTGCTGGGGTGGCGTCTCTGAAGTGGGCGTCTCTGGAGTGTGGTTGCAGCAGATAGCAGATGTGCCTAAATAATTGCTGATAAATAACAATAATTCCGGGGACGGGCGAAGACAAAAAACATAATTGGACGCCCGGATATTGAAAGTGAAGTCAGCCAAATAAAAGTTGATTTGTCTGGGATATTATATTCGGACCTGAATAATTCCATTTAATCTGGGCAGATTGCTCAGTCATTTCCGAGCCTGATTCTTGAACACTCTTTTGATTAGAAGCCGGGTGCTAAGGTCTTTAAGTTTGCTGATGTTTCGACTGTACGGTAATCATTTGTTTTGTTTTAAAGCAAGCACCAAAGTCGCAGCACAATGGGATCTTATACATATATACACTCTAAGGACTCGATTGCATTCATGCTCCTCGCTTCAAGTTCTATTCCCCAAACAATTCATTCAGTGTAGCTCTTTATTCGCCCGCTGTTTTTGTGCCATTATTGTTAGAGTTGCTTTGTTGCTGCTGCTCACTTTTCACGCTCCCGCCATTTAAACGTAGAAATAAATGACTCCTTGGCTGGAAAGTTTATTTTAACCTCCAAGCCCGAGAGTGCACGGAGCAATAATCGAATGTGAGTGAATTAAGATTGGGGAATTGGTCTCGAACAATGGAGTGAGTGGAAAGTCCTGCCACATGCGAAAATTATCCCTAAAGTAAACACAACAAGAGGTAGAGAAGAGGCTTTCTCCGGCTGACCCTCCTCCATCCACTCGAATGTATTTTTTTATTTGTTTGCCGATAACACTTGGCACTAAAAGGGGACCACGAGGATGGCAGCTGGCACATGTCCTGGTCGGCCTGGCCTGCGACAGCAATCAGGACTCTCTACAAATAGCAACAAGCCAGCTTCCCCTATCTCGCCCTATCTGCTCTCCGCTTGTGTTTGTGTTTTCATCAAATAAAATTGACACACACAAGTGTTAGCCGCTTAGGTTGACAGCCTTCCCTTTACTTCCATTTCCGCTTCCACATCTGCTCTAAGCTCTCCTTGGCTTTCCCTCGTCGGGGGACCGAGGATCCTACGGCTAAGGACCCGACTGAGGTCTCCCCATGCCCACTCTGACTTTGGCCGCCTGGTTAACTCCCCATCTTGGTGCTTTTGGGGTGTTTGTGCTAGGCCTGAGCTTTTGATTTGACAGTTTAGTTAAATTAAATTGGGGTTTAGACAAAATAAATAGGAAGCCCTGACCGAACGGAAAATCTATTCAGTGACGTGAGTCTCCTGAACCCAAGGATTTTTGTTACGTTGTCAGGAAATCTAAAATTCGGCTTATGTTTTGCTTTTACTTATGTTATGAATAATTAATAATCAACAACGTAAAAAGATGCTTAGCAGAAAACTTGTGAAATATAATAAAAACACATAAGTAAAATAATACAAATTTCATTTTAATCAGTGAATTTGAGCCCTTTGCATTTTAATGGGACACTTTATTCAATATTCTACGAATCGGAAATTTCTCAATTAAGTATACAATTAACTTGACTTTTGACATTAATTTTGTTTGTTTACATTCGTGGCGACGTACAATCACACAGCCCAACAGCTACAAGGTAAATTTCAAATGTCTAAATTGCCATTTACCTTCATCAGAAAACTCGCCTGCAAGTGGAATCTAGTTATATCCTAATCGCCACTCAGACACACCCACATAAACACTTTATACCCCCTCCGAGCCCGGTTTAAAGTTCAAAAGCGTTTGAGGCAACGAAATGTTTGAGCGGCAGAGCGAATCCCGGAGGGTTGGGGTTGGGTGATCCAAGTGTTTTCCCGGGTTATCCAGGGTTCGGAGGGGTGGAGTTGGCTTGGGGCGACCGGCGATGCCTGCGTCAATTGAAGTTTTAACATACAAATGTAATTAAAACGTTTTACGTATCCGCCGCCAGGCACAAGAACCAACAGCACAAAACCCTTGGCGTCTCGGTGTGTGTGTGTGTGCGTGTGTCCAGAAAGGGGAAGCGTTTTCCATTCCTCACACAGCCACAAACACACACATCCCTACAGTATAGTATACACTCACACAAACCAGGCCGAGACACTCGAAATTGTTGCCGGCGGATGCAATAAGTTGGTGATAAGGTGTTCATTCCCTGGGGTCCGCAGGGGAAAACCTTTTGCAAACTTGTCAAAAATCAGAGAAACGGGGAGAGGATACAAAAAACGTGTTTTCCGAGTTGCTCCCCGGCAGTGAAAACAATGCCAATGTCGTTGTTAACCTTTTTTCAGCATTCGCCGCTTGCCTGCCGGGCACCCACCACCCATTACTGGCCCAATCCCCACCGGCGGAACAGCTCCCCTGGACTATGACGCAAACAATGATATTTACATTTTTTATCTTCGTTAGCCCGACCTTACCCATTTCCCTCTCGAATTGGAAACAAGCCGAAGGGCTCCAGGCATCTCGGCACGTTTTTGGGGGCATTTGCTGAGGAGCGAAATAAAAACGGTGGGGATGAGACTCATATCAAAGCGATCATGGATTTATGGCCTTAATAATAGACGAAACGGAAGGGACGGGCCGGCTAAAATGGACAGAAAAGGGAGAACGCCAGTGGACCAGTAATTAGAAAAAGGATTTTCCTGTATATTTTTTCGGAAATGAGCCATTTCGTTTTCTCCGAAAAAATAGGCCATAAAATACGTGAGCTGTTGCCCAAATGGAAATGGCGGGAATTTACGCGAGACTTCTATCTTAGTTGTTTTGGATTTAAAAGTCCACTCTTTCGTTCAATGTGCACTTATTAAATTGTCGTCGTCCCGTCGTCCCCATGGTATATATTCATCAAATTCGCCCTTTAAAAGCGACCCTCAGGGTTGACAGCTTATCAAACTCCCAAACAAAGTCACAAACAAAAAAGAATCCCAAAAAAGGAGCAGCTGCCACAAAGGGTGCACACCACACACACACATGTGTGCTTGGAAAATATGCGGGATGCGAGACACCATTTGCTCATTAAAATAAAATTTTTGCACAAATATTAAATAGCCGAAAATGTTCCAAGGCATATAATCCGAATGTCGCTGGCAATCCCCAATCTGCGACTGACATTGAGTGGTTAAGTGGTGAGCCGGAGGGCAGGGGCACTTTCATTGAGGGACGAGTGCAAGTTCATTTTTCTGAGATAACTCTCTGGTGGCACGGAAAGTGTCAAAAACGCTTAATAAACGTCAATGTCAGGCGATTCCAAGTCAGCGGCGAAATTCAAAATTTTTCAAACAAAACACACTTCTGTCAGTCGGGAAAGACGGGCTGCGAGGCTGGTGGGAGTGGGGGATGGATGCTGTCAGGGTTTCAGGATTGGAGATTGGTATTGGGGATTGGAAACCGAAGCGCAATTGAATTCGCAGAGTCAGGCGAACCGGGAAAGGAGCCGGAGCATCCTAGGACACCCAGGACACACATCTCGATGCCAATCCCTCAATTCCGGCTCTCGGTTTCACACACTTTCATTTCATTTCACTTCCATCCATTCCGTTTGGTTCGCCTCGTCTCATCCAGCCGTCGTTCATTCGCTTGACAAATGGAGTGTCATAAATGCAGCCCTTAAGGGCAGACCTCCCCTAACCCTCCCCCCAAAACACCTCCCACCCCTTTATGCTAAACGACACGTAGACAGGCAGACCCATCCCACAGACAACCACCCCGCCCCTTCCACCACCCACGCAAAGCAGGCCGGAGAGCTAAAAATGCACTGGGGGATTGGAAATTTATTTGAATTTGCTTTTAGTTTTCGGGTTTGCCTGTGTGTGAGATACATTCAACAGATTTCGATGGCAGCCGTTACGGATCGCATTTAAAAGTGGTTTCAATGTTCAAACTGGGCGACAGAGTTGTCTTTTGCACTGGTTGCACTGATGGACGAAAGATGTACCTAGTAGGCATTCATTTAATTAATTTATAATTTTACCACGGTATTTTCAAAGAAATTTGTACATAACTGCAAGTCATTATTTACTTGCATGCATCAAAGATTAAGATATTTTGAAAGAGAACTGGCCGGATCATCGACTATTGATGCAGTGTGTCCGAGCAGGAGTGGTTGCTCCTGACTACCAATTGCACGGTACCAAAGAACCAAAAGAACACCACCCACCACCCAGCTGCAGAAGGGACACCACCCGCAACCACAGACGAAAAGTGACAGACGTCAGCTTAACAATATGACAAATACAATTTTTCGTCTTTATAATTTAATTTTGCTGTAAAAACGCATTATGGTATAATGCGTTGGGCTATCTCTGACTGCCCCGCCCCTTACCTACATCAAACGCAGAGTGCCATCATCAGCGTCAGCATTCGCATCCAGCATCCGCATCCGCATCCGCAATGGTATGCGCACTCGCATCCGCATCCGCAGGCGAGTGGGCGTGGCCGGAGGCAGAGAGCCAACAGCGTTTGGGCGGCACACTCTCGGACAATTGAAAGCGATATATAAAAAATAGTCACTTCCTCTGGCTCGCTCTATCTCGCTTCCTTTGTTTCTTCTCATAATTCCTCCCTTTTTATGAATTATTTTTATTCCTCCATTTTTGCGGTATTTGTCAACAAGGAGGGGGTGGGCGGATGATAATGGAGTGGGGGTTGGGGAGAAGTATCTGGATGAACGCCCTAGAGTTAATTTTGAGTGACGTGCAAAGTTTGTTAATTGAATTTGCCTTTTTGATATGTATGTCACATTGATGATGACGCCGCAGTACAGTGGGGACTAGCTAAGTGGGTTGTGTACATGACATTAATTGAGCGCACTAGTTAAAAGGGTTGTTTGCGTTCCCCCTCCCGTCCATTACGTCACCACCCCACCCGTACCCGATCCCGCCGGTTATGGACAGCCATCAGGTTCAGCCGAGCTGAGTTGCCAGTTGGGTTTCGAGAAATTGTTTAATGCAAATGGGCAAATGGGCGAATCAAGTTCCCCCTCGGGGCTACGAGACTGAGATTGCGGATAGGAGAGTGCTAAAAAACAATGGGGAGTGGGGACGGTCCCAGAAGTGGAAAATTAAACAAGCGTTGACTTTGGAAATTAAAGAATCCCTTTGATGAGTGCTGTCCAATTAGGGGTTAGAACAACAATGAAATGATCTCTTCCTTTTGGCCATTAAATGCAATATTCTGAAATTGGTCCAATAACGCTATTACGGCGCTATTTTGAAATTACTTCAAGTATGGAAATTGTTAGCAGAGAAAAGGGCTTGTTAAAGCGAAAGAACTTTAGTAGTTCATAGTTTGGAGCTGTCTTTCTTATCACACACCTGATTGGTCGATCCACTTGTCCGAATGTCCACTGTGCGCTTTCATTAATCCGGATGTTACTCTTTCTGTGCGCTGTGCTCCACTTTGATTTTGATTGTGTGCAGCTGCATTTCATTCGACCACGTTTTCACCCATCCTACCCCATTCCATGCCACACCTCCTGCCCGTTTTTAATCATTTTAATATGCCACTTTTTGTCCGGCTGTCCGACGCTGCTTAATGCATCAATGAATTTAACAGTTATCAACGGACAAGTGTCGAGGCGGGAAAGTCGGGGGATTGTTGGAGGAGCCGGGGAATGGGACTGACAAATGGCACGGACTAATTTATATGTGTCGAATGCCATCGCATGCATTCATACAGCCTTAGTGGGCAATAATCACTGGACGATTTAATGTAATATGACCATTGAAGAACATTTAACTCGTTCAATTGCTGTCATTCCCGTTCCTGCTCGCCTGCTCCATTTTCCGCTGGGTTACAAATTGCCACACTGACTGAACAAGACAAAGTGATTGATATTTAATCTAAAATAAAAGCCGAAAGTCCGTTGGGCAATTTCAATTTTAATAAAATGCCTTTTATCTGCATGAATAGAGGGGCGGGATAGATTGAAATGCAGTGGGTCGTTGGGCTTCGGTTGGGATGATTGAAAGATGGAGAGGGAGATGAATGAAGGATTCTCCCACTTGGATCTATACAAAGTTTACAATCGGAGGGCGGGTGCCGGCCAAGTTGCATTGCATTGCACAATTTGTTGCTGTTTGATTTCATAAAATATTAACTAGCAATCTGCAGTGTCTGCATATATATGCTGCTTATGTAGAAAGCCGGCCAAAGTCTAGGGTTATGCAAACACACGCAGCTCCCGAAGATGAGAATCCGACTGAATGATGGTCAGACGGACAGCCAGGCTGGCTTAAAATCAACTGAAAGCGATTTAATTTGCCAGAGTCCGAGATAGAGAGCACTCTGGCTGGAGGATACAAGCTCCTTCGGTTTTTGGCTGAGGCTTCAATACCATCCAAAGCACTCAACGTGCTCGAGCCCCCCTTGAACACACTTTAACTATATTAATTGATATACTTGCTCGCAGCGGTAATTTAAGCCAACTGAAGTCGCCTGCCAATGCCAATATCATCAGACCGCCCCGCCCCACGCCTCCAACTACTCATCAGCATCATCAGAGGAGACGGGCGAACGGGAGTGGGAGTGGGAGATTTGGAAGTGGAATTGCCTGGGTGTGGGCTAGAGCCTGATTCTGGGTGGAGATTTCGTTTCTTGATGACTTTGCCCAGAGGCGCGCTCTCTTTTTGGCGCTGACGTAGGGGAGAGTCTGCTCTGCCGAGAGATGTACATTGTACACACAGAACAGACTTTGTGCACTCCTGCAGGCAAATAAGCAGGCAACATGGCGGATACGTAATCAAATGTACATAAGGCATCAAACGACGACGGCGGCGACGCCATCAATTCCTAAGCCAAAACAAGCGCGGGCGAGTGTGTGAGCAGGAAAACTCACTCGGCTCTCCAAAGAAGCTCCTGTAGCATATAGTATAGTACATCAAGTGCAGGCTAGAAGGCTGGCCGGCTGGCAGGCAAGGAAATGGCGCAGGAAAGGAAGGACAAGCAGTGCACAGGAAAACAATTTACAATGCCACCAACTTAACAGGATGAGCAGCGCAGCAGAGGAGCCGGCTCAGAGGCGGGGAAGGGGTGTGGGAGGCTCCATACAATTTTGGCACTGGCAAATGGCAATAGATAGCTGAGACAGTTAGATAGTTGGCAGCAGGAAGGGGCGTTTCGCAGAGGTGGGCTCGACAAGTTCTCGGGAAATTACGAGTTCAATAGCTTGGGCCCGCAGACCTCTACCTCCATTCATCACACTTTTTTCAAGCCGATTGCTATTTTTCCGTTTTCCCCGGAGGTCGCTCCATCTGAATCATAGAAACCTGTCGTAAGCTGCTAACCTTTCTCAAAGCGTGAAAACTCCGAAGAACTTTGCTGGCAACTCTCCGAAGGCACACATTAGTTGGTCTGTGTGTGAACAGAAAGGAGAGCTAACATTTTGATATTCGTGTGATATGTGTAGTGGGATTCAGTGGGAGTGAGGAGGGGAGCCAGAACCAACCCTTTTGCTGTACGTCTGCTCCGGAGTAAATCTGTACACGATGCCGGGCATTAGTGGCGCTTCGAGTGGGGGTGGGCAATAAGTTTAATGTGTGCTGCGAGCATATTCCAAGGCCTTTGCTAGCCAGCTGTCAGTTCAGCTGAGTTCAGATGACTTGAGCGGAGTCGAGTTGAGTTTGCCGTGATGACGGTTCCCCTCTATGTACTTCCCTGAACTGTCCCAGCTGACGTTGAATTATCATAAATTGCCGAAGTTTGTTTTTGGCATAACAAAACTTGGGCGGAGGTCCTCCACGAGCCACAATACTGCGAATGGGAGTGTGAAAAGTTGCCATCAGGCGAAAATCACGACAATTAGGTTCATGTTGTGTGGCGGCGCAAAGGGTTTCCAGCATTGCAGTGGCGCAGAGTGGAAGGACTTTGCATAAGTCCCCTTTCTCCCCGTCGGCCCATCCTTGCCGCATAATCCTATTAAATTCACGTTGCGGCCTGGAAAAGCAAAGTAAAGCAACTAACCGGCAGGGGGAAAAGCGCAAAAGGTGCTTAATTTGTGCGCTGCTTTTATTGATTTCCCCCAGTCACCGCCCCTTCCCCTTCCCCAATCCGATTCCCTATCCCCCGCCTCCACCCTGCACACACACACATTAGAAGAGGAGCTCCGGCTAAAAGGCATTAAAGTCTTGACAAGGCTATTAAATGCTTAAGAGGCAGCGACGTTAATGACAACATCGCAAAAAGGCCAAACCAGGGCAAACCAGGGCAAGGAGCTGTCTGCTCGAGCAGAAGTAGTCAGGCAGACGCGACGAGAGCCGCGCAAGGATTACAATTTACGAGTCCTGCGAACCATGAAGGTGTGATAAAATTTCAGCAATTAAAAAAACGTGTGCGTTGACAACGCCAACGAGAACGAGAACGGGATCCGGCTGTGAAAGATGGGGAGGAGTCGGTGGGTGGTGGTGGAAACGCAGCGTCGAGGACCTGCGACAAGTACAACAGGAGAGCCGAGTCAACGTGGCATGCAACTTAAAAAGAAAGTGGGAAATTCAAATTTCAATAAAGGTCTTAAAGAAATACTCTTTCGAAGGAGAGGAACAAAATTTAAGAAGACACTCCCATTAATTATCGAAATAATGGTGTTAACAGCTTGCCTTGCCTAATTAGAAAGTATTTGGAAAAAACTGCTTAATAATAAGGTTTTTTAATTAAAGGCTACCTGTCTTTCTGCTTATTTTTGAGTTAATTATCAAGACTAAAATGTATGGCATACTTATAAGCCCAATGTTATGATTTATCACTAAATCTATCTCAAAACTCATGAACGCTGTCTTTAAGACCCTCTCAGTTTCCTTCAGTCGACATTGGCGACATTTCTGCTTCTTCTCCGAGAGTCTTTGTGCTGCCAACACACACACACACACCCATGGGAAGTCACCCACACACACCTACAAATAAAGTTGCGAGCAGTTTAAACGTCGTTGGCATTTGAGAGCAGCTCCAAGAATATTGCAAATTTATGCGCCCTCCCTTTTTGCATAATTACCCCTCGACGACCCTGGGTAACCTTCCCCCACTCCACCCACCACCTGCCGCCCCGCCCCCTTCCCCGGACAGCGACCACGCCCACGCACACGCAGATTTTGATAACGTCGCTTCATGTTGGGTGCTTGCAACATTGCAGCGCGTATTTTTAATTTCCGTCAGTTGCCGCTGTCTCTCTCTCTCTTTTTTCTAGATAAGCGGGAAACATGTCAAGGTATGACTATGTGTTTGGCACTATGTGCGAGTGTGTGTGTGCCGGTTTGGGTAGATAATGTAAAATTAAAAGGGAAGCTGTGCAAAACAGGCAAAACGGGAAGAGGAACTGCGCGCCTGCGATCTTGAATTATGCGTTCCCAGATTACCTCCCCTTCCCCCTTTTAAAAAAAGGGACAGCGAATAGTCAGAAAGAGGGGGTGAGCGAGGGAGAGGGGCAGTTATCGCGCCACAGATGAAAAATATTTCTACAATTTATGTTAAATGTTTCGCCACAGCAGCGGCGAAGCGGGAGAAGAAAAACTTTTAATTAGCTAACTAAAATGGCAAATGGCGCAGGGTCTGAGATATGATTAATTAAATGCCGGCATGTAATTCGGTCGGTAACAACACGCAGCACTGGATCCAGATGATATAAATTGGGGCAAATTAATTGCAACAGCCTCAGGTGTGTGTGCCTGTGTGTGTAAGTGTGTGCGTGGGTGAGTCAGCCTCTCCGCTTGCGTGTGTGTTTGTGGGAAATTTTCGAGGTAATTAGATGATGGAAAACGCTCATTTCGCTATCAGATGTGATGGGGAGGGGAGGGGGATAAGTATGAGGGCGGCGCTTTGTCGAGGATAAGACAGATGGATAACTTTTTTCTATGCGCTATAATCTGTCAGCCGGGATAAAGCAGCTTGGGAAAGTGCACATCCTGTTAAGTGTGATAAAAGATGCGGCATTAGCAGAAATAAATCAAATGCTCAGGTGGAGGCTGGACCAAGGCACTGACCACCAGCTGCGTGTTTCCTCGTAAATGATGGAGAATGCAATCTCCCAAATGAATTGAGCAAAATTATTAAATGGAAAACGGAGAAATCGAAACCAAGCCAGTTAAGTAATTCAAAAGTTAGCTCCTCTGGCCAACCTTTTAAATTCAAAGATTTTATAAGCAATAAATCGCCTTCAATTTCAATCGATTCCTGGCCAAGTGAAAGCCAAAACAAGCAGAGTTGTGTTCCTGCCGATTGAAAGGTAAAGCGAATATTTGGGAAAGTCTCTCCATAGTTGCATATGAAAACAAATAATTAAATCAATAAAATTTTGAAATATCCACTCTGAAGACAACTCCCAGAATTCCATCAGCTTCAATTACGGTCGAAGGGGGGAGGGAGGCCCCCCATATCCATACCCATCCCAATCCACTTTTGACTTTGCCAACATCATCAAAATTTTTGCCAAACAACAAAAAGATGGAGAGCAAAGAAATTGGGGAGATGGGGCTGACAAGGGAAGATGGCAAGCATAACGCCCATTTCCAGTGAACTGCCAATATGAAAAGCCGAATCCTTTCACCCGGCACCTAGCCACCCATTACCGACCACCACCCATCGCCCAGCACTCAGCCACAACAAGCTGAGAGAACATTTTCCAAATATTGAGCAGGCAGACAGCAGGGGTCATTTTGTTATATGTATAAGAATTTACATACACCCACGTCTATCTGGCTTCTGTGTTCGACGAGGCCGGCCAACATGTGCAAAGAAATCGGAGGAGAAAGGACGAATGGGGGCGATGGGGACGATGGGGATGGTGGGGACGACAGGGACGAGGCCCACGAACATTTTTGTATTTTTAAACCGAAAAAGGGTTTTCCCATCTGCTTCTTTCCTTGGTCTTGGGCAAAACTACTTATAGAACTTTAACTTTGGCAACTCTGTCAAAACACTTGGAAGAGCCAAAAGTGCAGGGCCTTTTGTGGGGAAGAGAAAATGCCTTGGGTGCTCCCGGACTCAGTGGAAAGTTTAGATTACTTCACCAAAAAATATCATGAGAAATAAGCGCACCTACTCCATGTACAGAAAACACTAAAACCCACGTGCTGGAAAAGTTCGGGGGTCAGAACTAAAAACACAGGACTTCTGCTTAATGATATGGAAAAATATCCGATATCTCGTTACGTTTTCAAAACGAAACCCAGAATCTTCACAGAGGTGCAAAAGCACGGAGATGTAAATTAAGTATTATTCTCACATTCTTCCCGCGTTTTCCATTCATTAATCCCCGTTCGCTTTCGCTGCATTTAATTACAGGATCGACACGTCACACGGAATGGAGACCCTGAGCCGGTGGTGGATCCCTCGCAGGATTATATGCTGATGCTGGGCTACGAGAACGCAACCCACACGGTCCTCCGCTTCCGACGCAAACTGGACACATGCGACCCCAGCCACGACATCGCCATCACGGTGAGTTCAGTCCATCCGGAGTCAACTCTTTAATAAATATACTGGTCAAACTTTCGGCAGCTGCAAGTGAAATTTATACCCTCTGCGGGGGCGGGGTATGAAGTCGGAGTCCAGCCTGACTCATAGTTTATGTTAATAAAAGTTTCCGAGTGCCGCCACCACAACTGCTATGATATAAGCGACTGCCATCAAAGTACTCAAGTGATTTCCACTTTTCTCGGGGGAGGAGCTCGTGGGCGATCACTGAGAGAAAATATTTGGCTTGTGCCAGTTAATGGTTATTCTGGATGGTCGTATATGAGAAAAACGTACAGAAGAGGGCGACATGAAATGGTTATGAACTGGTTATTCAATACTTAATCAAGTAATCTTTTTTAAGATTCCCTTCACAATGTAATGGATTTGTTTTTCTGTGTAGGGAATAGAGTGGTTCCCGTTTTGGCAATAACGTTAACCAAATATAAACAGTGAAATTTGTGGCATGCTAAGCATACGGAATCAGCCCCGAGGCCGCTTTCTTTTTCCCAGACGCGAGCAGCAAGGGTCAAAGATTACGGACTGCGGATTAGGGGTTGCATCCGATATCCTTTAAGCCCTGCTGCCGCTTATTAGCTGCACTCCTGGGCCATTCCAACAGGCTCATATTGGCTGTGCAATTACCTGCCAAATCTCTCCATCGCCAGCCAGCACTTGGCACTCCATCAAGGCCGCAGATATCGGGAAAATCCGGGGAAGCGGGCGAACAAGTCATAGTGATAAAAGTTTTATCACGTATAACTTAAGCGTAAATCTTAAAGAAAACTTTCTGGTTAACTTGAGTAAACAAAGCGCGTGGCGCAAACACCCGAATACTTTCTGGAGAGAGAGGAGGAAGGGCACAGGACACATATGCCAGACATGGCGACAAGGACCAAAGGCAACCGAACGCCCCAACCACAAAGAGTATACACATATTGAGATATAGTGTGTCTCAAGTTTGACTAACCCAAAGGGAGCGGGGTGCGCAAAAAATGTTATGCAGAGTCGCGAGTGTTTGTTCGTAGACACATTTGGTTATTGCTTTATCTAAACGGTCCTAGTAAGTCCCCTTACCCTTCTTTCCCTCGCCTTCCCCTGGCCTTCGCCTCCAGGAACCAAGGACATTTTTGTGGGAGGGAGCCGAGCATTTTATTTGTCTAGCATATTAATTGGATTTTGTCGCGTCATCAGTGAACTCGCATGGATAGGACTGAGTGGAATCTCGGGGATTGGCTGAATGGTGGGACCCCACCTCACCCGGAAAAGTCTTTTGGCCAAATCGCCCTAGACAAATTAGTTTGCAATAAGCCAGTACTTAATGTTGTTGTAGCCTTGGCAAGCTTTGTTGTGGGGCAATTTTGGAGCACAATGCAAAGTTTTAATGAATTTCTGTTTTAGCTGACCCCGCTCTACGCAGTTCGCTTAAGTTTGCCGCTACAATTTACTCCAAATCAGGGAGTGGATAAACGGAGACGGGCCAGGGGAGGGGCATCCCAGTTTGCCACTATTTGTACAATCCATATACCCTAGAACCTCAGGGAGTATTTGCTTTTTGAAATCCGTTTCGCTTGGAAACTGGCATCCACTTCATCGAAAATGATCTCGATTGAATTTTTCTTACTTGTATGCAAGTATATTTTTATATAATGATTTTAAAGAAAGTGTTGCAGTAATGGAAACATATTGAATGATTCAAATTTCTATACTCTTCTTTCTAATAACTTAACTTGTAGGTTATATTATATCCCCTGAATCGCTATCCCCACTTTCATCTGCTCAAAAGAAGTTTTCCCCATTTTGGCTTTGCTTTTGTGCTTTTCCCCAACTTCTCCACCATTTTCGGTAAGGTATTTTGCATCTTGTGCGCTCCCTCCCCTTCCTCCCCCGCTGTCCCATGAATAAAAAGTAAACTACAACTTGCAGTTTTTTGCATTAAGTGCGGCGTGGGGTGTGGGTGGTGCAGGGTGGAGTGGGAAAGCAGAAGCAACCATTTGGCAAATTAAGCGCTGTTTGTTGTGCATCCGGAGGGGTGGCGGGGGAGGTGGGTGATGGGGTGGGGGAAATTAATAATGTATTGTGTGCAGAGCCATTTGCAAGGTTTGAGTTTGGTTTGTCCAGAACTTTGAGGTCAGCGTGCAGGGCATGATTTGCCATGCACTTAAAAATTTATTAATTGTTTGCGTTTCTGCGAGAAGTGCACCCCCAATGCCCCGAATTCGCCCTCAAGCAGACCAACTTCCTTTTCGCGTTTAACGAGCGGCAATTGTGCAAATTGCAGCAAAAGCTCGCTGTTAGAAGAATCCATTTTGTCTATGGCGTAAAAAACTTAGACCACTACTTCAAGCACCTTTGATTGGATTAGAAGTCCAACCCTTTCAAGTACCTACTCATTGTTTACCATTTAAGCCGATTTCAATATTTGATCCCCTTCCAAACTTTCAAATCTAATCTACTTCAGCCTTTACATACTATTTTCTCGACTCGAGCCACTTTAAAGCCCTCTGAAGCCTGGCATATGAGCATATCAGTCTGAGCCGCTCAAGTGGCATAATCATTTTAGCGCACCCCGCCAGATCTGACCCATTTTCGCATAAGAATGCCCAAATTAACCCCGCCAGGAGATGAACTCGAGCGGAGCCTGCATTTTTGATATACCAAAATAAAAATTTCCAGCTGTTTACGCCCGTAACACAAAATCCTATTTTAAATAACTTTTAGCGATTTCAAGAATTTCCACAGCCCACCAACCCCCGGGAGCCACAATATTCCGGCGAAAGGTCATAAAAAATGGAATAAAAAGTGCTGCAGGCTGCTCGGGGCGGAGTCAATCAGCTGCTCAACCTTTCGAGTTGCCAGTGCTCAATTAAGCGTGTACAATAAATTCCCCGGCCGTGGAGCAACCCCTATATCGATATAGGGTACTCGAACGTAGAGCATATGTGCTGGCGAAGGGCATGATCTCGGGAAAAGTTCAAAGTTTGTCTCGACCGCTGTTCCTATAAATATAAATAAAAACGTTATTTATATAATTAATTGTATCAGTCGGAGGAAATTGGCCATGCATGCGAGCAACCCTTTTCGCCGACTCCCGCTCCTTTTCGGGCTCATACATAAATAAAACTGCAGGGGTGGCGGAGAAGTTGCACGCACGTATTTCCCAATGAAAGCAATGTGGGTGGCCGTTGGGAGGCAGACAGCCGCAAAAACGTCAACCGCAATACAAAAATTACAGCCACTAAAAACCGCCAACGACATTGGCGACGACGAAGTTGAAAAATATCAATCGATGTGGGTTCATTTATGTGTAATGGACATTAATGAAGCGCAAAGAGCGTGACTAATAACGAAATTACCAATTGGCCAAAAAGAGTCAGGACCGCAATGGACAGATGACGTCATTGGATTTTCCCTCTTTGTGCCCCCCTACCACCGTCTTGACCCAGCGCAAGTGAATAAAGGAATGAACTTTTGGGGGGGTGGGTATCTATGAAAAGAAATCAAGCATTTCGTGGATAGCAAGTGCTCGATGGGGGGAAGTGGGTGATATACTCGTATAGATAGATGGAGGAGCTTGCAGAGGTGGAATAATATTACTGCGCATAAACCATAAAATGCCATTAAGTGCGTCATTTCAATTTGATTTCGAGGCTCTGATTTTTTATTTTTCCCCCTAAACTTTGCTTAATGCGAGGGATAAAATCGAAAACGGACACAAAAACTTGAAATTGTAAAGTTCTCTCACTGCGTCGGTCAATTCCTCCAGCTCATTGAAATATTTTTAATGATTTCCTGCGTTATCCCCAAACTTTGGCACTTAAATCTAAACGACCGCTGGCAAATGCTAAATTATGGCTCAAAGTAATCACAAAAGGATTAGGAAGCGACTGTCAGATAAAGTTGGCATGCACAGATTGAGACACATTTATCACTCAATATTCCTGTCCTTCGTCGTTCTGCCGTTTGCTTAATTATTCCTCCTAATTTCCCCCACCACCTACGCTTCTTTTTCTGGATTGATAATGAATGGCTTTCAATTTATTCGGGCCAACAATAGACGCTCGAAGTGTTTTTGTCGTGGCTTTAATTAAATTTTCTCAACTCGCTTAATTGCCCTACGCCCACTGCAAATCATTAAAATCTTTATGGGCGGCCGGCCATCGCCCTGCCAATAAAACCCTCGATTTGACGACGTACCCAGAATTGTCATCAAGTGGCCTCCATCCAATCTCCTCGACCAAATGGAGAGCTCCTCCTTTTTGAAGGCATTACATGTACATATCTGCTCTTCAAAGCTTTTGTTGTGATTTATGCATAATAATTGAGTAATTACAGTTTTTAATTTCCCATTGACTTTCATGTTGCATTATTATTTTTATTGTTATTATTATTTGCTTAGGCCAACAAACAAGCAAGCGCGAGCCAGAACAAAAAGAAACTCATTTAAAATGCTAATTTTCTAAACTGGGCAAATTATAATTCAACAGAGACCGAAAGCAACATTCCGCGCCGAAAGTGACAATTAACACTAATTGTCATTATAATAATTTCATATTGTTTTTTGCTCTTAGTTGTTGTTGTTGTTACCACTAGTGCTGTTGTTGTTGTTGTTGCTCTGGTAATTGTTTAAGCTTGCCACGGCATTTTGCTGTCCCGACAATTTAAAATGCAAAAACCGGAGTGGACAAAAAAAGTCGTGGGACGAAAACTTTGCCGTGTGAAGTTCAGCCGAGTTCGAAGCCGGGTAAAAATATTGTTTTTAATATAATTTATGTGCCCGGTGCAGAGCCCAAGTCGAAGTAGTTCTGTAATGGAATTATGCCCCTCTTCTCCGTGCTCTCCACGCCATCGGATCCGCACATGGCGCTACAATTTTTGCTATGTGTTTATTATTTTAACACGAAACTTGCACTCGAGCTGAGGAGGGGTGGCGACTGCTGGGAGCTTTCCCCACTTGTAAACAGTAATTTTTGCCCATTAATGGCGGGTCCTTGCATACTCGCATGTGTATGTCCGTGCATATATGCTGTACTTATTGTTGTTTCCTCGCAATAAGGACATAGGAACGAGCAGCAGGAAAAACAAAAAGGCAACAAGTCAAGTCGACAGTAATTTTCAACACTTACCAGCGGGCTAAGGACCCAGGGTGCCCTGGGTGACCTGGGTGCCAAGAGCCCCAGAGCCGCAGAACCCCAGGAGTTCGGGGTTCAGAACCCCAATGGCCATTGCAATTTTACATCAAAGCAGCGAATTCTTCGAAACAAATCCAACCTCAGTGGGGGAAATCCTGTGACGAAAGAGCACAAGAAAGACGGCGATTCCGCAGAGAAAGCGTTTTGAGGAACAGACATTCGCAGACATTTCCCTTCCTGGCGCTGACTTCTGTGCAAAATCGTGCCATAAACACGACCTCCCAGCCCCACCATTCAAACGGTCCACATATGTGAGCAGTTTGTCACGGCATAAGCCAGCGCTTGGGGCTCCAACTTGGGGCTTCGACTTGGGGGCTCCAAGGAGTGCAGCAGCTATGGATTCGCGTCACAGCAGAACGCAAAAACCAAAACCAAAGCACTGACTTTTATAATGAATTATTAGTGGAGTGGTCGGGGGGTTTGGGTTGAGGTTGGGGCTGGTTTGAATGTGTGGTGTTTGCGGGTCTTGCGGTTTCAGCTTGGCACTTAAAAATTTAATAGGGCTGCAACAGAAATACCCGCTCGGCGTGCAAGAACCCAAAAAGGAGCCACCCGAACCCCAAAAAGTATGCAACGGAATTTAAATTGATTTAATTTTTCAGGTTTTTTGTTAAGCTCGGCCGGCCAGCCAACTGGAAATCCTTTGGCACTTTGTTAGTGCTAAAGTCACAAGAGCATAACCGAACATTTTAGCCGTTGCCCCAAAAAAAAATGGCAACTAAAAGCCAAGTTAAGTGCTTAAGGTGGTCAGCAGCTCCATTTCTGCGCGCAAAAAAGGCCATTAATGCAGCGGCAAAGTTCAAGTGGTCACCGAAAAATGATGAAATTAACCTTCGGCCAAAACCGAGAGGTAAATTCGAAAAAAAAACCAAAAAGCAGCAGCGCAATGTGAATTGGACTAGCCTTGTTCATTTGTGCTTCCCGCTCATTACGCCTCGCAATGTTTTTGGCATTTTTTGGCAACCGTTTTATGTTGATTGCTTTGAAGCGCACAATGGTGGCGAAAAAAAGCGGCAAGCTGTGCCACTCTTAGCCCCTGCAACTCGAAACTCCTTCTACACTGAAAGCCTCTTTTGCAACACAAACACTCTCGTCTAAGCCAGACCACTTTACACTGGCCGCGCAGCCAAACAAAAATTGCGCATAATTCCGGCTCGGTGAAAGTTTCGAGTTCTGAGCTGGGCTCCGCCACTTTACCACTCCTCCACTTCGGCGGAGTTCTGCCCACGGAGTTCTAAACGTTGCCCAGCCCGGATGGAGGGCCTGAAACCCCGTCCTCGTATATTTGTCAAGCAAATGGAATAACCGTTGCAATTGCTAC
This sequence comes from Drosophila mauritiana, assembly GCF_004382145.1. Lineage (NCBI taxonomy): Eukaryota > Metazoa > Arthropoda > Insecta > Diptera > Drosophilidae > Drosophila > Drosophila mauritiana. The sequence continues at coordinate 21,617,230 of NC_046669.1, forward strand.
AACGTCAAAGCCAAACAAAAATGTTATTTGCCGCTTTGCCCAAAAATCAAGTACACAACCAGTTCGCAGTCCAAAAACACAGTGCTGCCAGCGGGCTGGGCTCTGGGATTGAAATGTGGAGGGAGCGAAATGTGGATTTTGATGTTGCCTGGCACCCGAAAGTGGTCTAGGCGGAGGAGGAGGTCGGTTGGTCCTGGAGTGCGGCGCTCGCCTAGTCGCTTTATTAAAGTTAAAGCCCAGCATTGTCCCCTTTTACACATGAGTTTGCGAGTTGACGAGCTTCGAATGAGCGAGCAAATCAACCAACGAATGCACAGTCGGACGAGGAAGTGCCCAGAGGTGAGGGAACCATCGGGGCAGGACATATAAACTGTAAAGAGATTTCCAGCTGCACCCATCGCAGAAAACAATCCAAGCGCGGCAGAGTAAAAACTGGTCAATCAGCCTTGGTTATTCGGAATGAATAAGTCGGAGATGATGGGTATTGTTAATGCTAAATGTGAATATTTCGGTTGTTAAAAAACGACACACTTTAAACTAACCATTTGTGGAGAAGACTTTCAAAGATTGCTTATGAGGTATAGTTTCCCGGCAAGCATAGTGTCGGCACGTAAGATTAGCTTCTTATAAATCTTATACTAATACAAATTGTATAAAAATCCCAATGGATCCATAATCCGCTGTTCTCCATCTATAGTGAGAGTACATTTCCAAATGGTTCACTTTCCGACCCAGGCCCGAATTTCCCCCTTTTTTCGGACTGTGATTTCCACGAATCGCGCTCTGAAGTTTGCACTCGCCGTGTTGTTTCTGCTCCGGAGTGGGTGCGGTGGTAGATTGGGTTTTTGCGTTCGGGTGATGGAGGAGGACGGGCTCCATTTTGATGGTGTTGTGGCACTAGAAGTGCATGTGAAACGTGCACACCAAAAAACCAAAGGCAAGCAGCAGGCAAACTCAACACAACGCAATGGGAAACGTTTGTTTTAATGCCCCAGAGCGACAAATATTGAAAGAGAGAGCACAGAGAAGTTGGAGTCTGGGTGCTGCGACTGCAATACTAAACTCCAGTAGGCGATTTAACAGCCAAAGTAATGCAATGACAAACAAAACAGCCGGCACGGCAAGGTTTTGCAGTTTTTCCGTTTTTCAGTTTTTCAGTTTTCCAGGGGCTTAAGTGCAGAAGCTCGACCAGGGATCGCACGTTTTTGGCCATTTTGCCGTCCGAGTTTTGGCAAACGTTTTTCGAGGTGAGCGACGACGGGGGCAGGGCCATAAATAACGAGCCCAGTTGAGTTGCTTTTCAGCGCAGCTGGTTATGGCCCGGACTGGTGAGGAGTTGTCCTGTCAAATGCAACAGGGCCGGCACAAAAACCAAAACGGCCCAAGCCAGGTCGTTGCAAAAAACGCGAAAATCTCCGCATCCTTAGAGGCAAAGTAATTAAAGTGGCAAACGCTGACAGCCAGAGGGCGCCACCTAAAAATCCGTCATATATAAAAAGCAAGGATATACACGTGCAAACGTACATGTATGGAAACCGCATGCGAGCCGCTTCCAAGCTCCTCATCCGTTGAGCTGCGCAAAACCAATTTGTTTATAAAAATATTAGACCACATATTGCGAGGGTTGGGTGTGTGTGACGGTGGGGGGGAGGTGTTGGTGGCCCTGCTGGATGCCATAAAGTATGCAATAGTTGCCTGACCTGTGTAGTTATTTTATTATATTATTTATGGTCAAATGGCGAAGTAAACTTGCATTTTTTCGCCCCGCTTTTTCCGCTTTTCATTCGGTAAACTCTCTGAACAAACTCGGTTAGTAAATTCATTTTAAGCCAAGGGGGACTGGCCATTCGCCCATCGCTGCAGCGGAGTGAGTTTTTCCGCTCATACTCCGATGTAAGCCAAATACCGCGCTAGTGACCAAAGCAACCGCAAAGTCCGAGCAACTAAGACACATCCACACATGGACACATGGACGGGCGAAGAACACAGATACAGACACACTGACACACACAAAGTAACCGCAAAAAAGTGGTCAGTTGGCCAAAAACTAAACGAAATGTAATAAAGCAACGGATATGCCAGTTTGGCTTGAACCCCACTTCATCACCACCTCACACCCCTCTGCTCACCATTTTATCGGAAAAGAGGTTCCAGGGATATGTTAAAAGCATTTGCAGCAGCAGCAGCAAGCACAATAAATGAATATGAATTAGGCAACAGGGTAGCAAAGGATGCAGGAAAAATCGAAAAGAATCCCCATACAGATGTGCCAGTAATATGAAAAGAGACCCCAATCGACTGGGTTGAATAGCTCTGCAAACAACCTGGATATGGGTGCTAGAGCTGGGAGCTCTTTATTGAACATTTTTGTCTCGACTTAAACTTAATTAATTGAATTACATTGGTTAGCAAATCGAGTAATGGCTAACGAGCGATTCCCTTTGCCAATGAGTTAAAGAAGGTTGGATTGATGCCTCGAATGGTAAATGTTTGAAATATTATTAATAAAATACGATGACTCAAATGTCAGAAAATTCGTTTAGCTTAGTAAATTTCTGTAAGAAGAGGCGTTATAAATTGCCATTTTCATTGCTTGTGGTTTATTTGTTTGACCAACTTATTCGTAATTTAGTTTTCGGACGGAAATCACTCCTTTTTACGGCTATTTAGGCCTGCTTTGTGCCACCATTTCTCGTCTTAATGTGGGCTATAACTTAAACTGTATTTGCTTGGCCAGGCACTTTCCTTTTGACCCATTTGAAGATGCCATCTTGTTTACACTTTTGTCTTAATCTTCTTATGGGTGGCAATTTTAGTTTCATTTGCCAAATCACACACATACTTATGCCTGTCTCCAAACGTATTTGCAGCAATAATTTACGCTGCATTCCTCTCGTGCATTCCGAACTCAAATACTGCCGCTTTTGTCCAGTCAGAAACATTAATTTTCCTCACAGCTTAAACAACATTTTCATTTACACACACACAAGTGAATAAGTGAATGGGGGTGAATGGGTGAGTGAGTCGAGTGAGTAAGTGGAAGAGTGAATGAGCCGAGACAACACCTGCGGGCACTCTGGGGAGAAACCATATTAGATTTGTTAATTTAAATGCAATTGCCAAAAGCAGTTGCACCTTGAGCCAAATGGCCTTTGCCTTCCTACCATAAATAAATCAAATTAATGTCAATTGCACCGACAACAACAACAACAACAAGAACAACGACAACCAGGCTCAGCACAAATGTGTCGAGACATTCTGGCCAGATTCAGCTCAAACGACTCAATATAATGAAACAAAAATCATTAAGCCACTTTGCGGAATGGAGAGAGTGTCGAAAAACGATTACAGGCCTGGGACTATCTGAAATATTTGGGCTGCTTTGTCCATTGACTTCTTATTCCGGCTGGGCTGTCAGAATCGGGCCAGGATCCCACCTGTCTGGGCCTCCAGCTGTGCCCCAAGATGTGTCACGATGCATGTGGGCTGGCCTCCGATCCAGACGGTTGTCAACAATGTGCAATGATTTCTCTCCGGTCGAAGGCAATCACAGAGTCTGACACGGCAATTAGACTGCAACAAAAGGGTTCGGGGGCACTGACCACTTCTGCCTATTAGTTATTGAAATCAGCTGTCAGAAAGTTCCGAAAATTGCACAAGTCCCAACTGATGACTGGAATGGCATAAATGCCACAGCAACGAAAAGCACTGACACACACTGCGAGAAATCGAGGAAATGTCAAGGAAACTTGGTCACGTCTGAGTGGGACTCAAAGTTTCCGATGTAATTTCCCACATGCAAAATTGATATTCAATGTGCTTTGGCTAGTGTAGAATGGCCAAGAAGAGCAGATCCCTCGACAGCCACTCACAAAAATGGCCGACGTGACCATGGTAACCTGTTTGGCATTCACACCAGGGTAGGCCAAAAAGCAACGGACATATTTTAAAAACGTAGTTGCTCCAATCAGTTATGGATAGAGTTTAATGTAACCTTACATACCCTGTTTTGATTTGGTGCAGACAACACTGCGTATGGATAATATTTATTCACATCCAATCAGCTGGAAAAAGACATCTAGCACAATGAGAGTATAAAACCTTTGAGGGTCACCCTAATGCAAGCACATGCACTCGTAGGGACAGACACACACATCGAAAGGACACGGGTTTCTGGGGAATGGTTGATTTGATTGCCGGGCGAGGAGAAGAAGAGTGAAGAAGAGCAGCAAGAATGGAAAGGAGCGTGGGTTTTGAGCTCAGCTGCTGCAGAAAGTTTCCACAATGCCAGTTGCCCATTTCCCATTTCCCATTTCCCCGCTCAAGTGTGAATTCATGTAAATGTGTGTGCCAGTCCTGTGCCGCATTTGTTTGCTCTGTTTATAATTCAATTGTAAATGCATTTCAATTACGTGCACATTAAACGGGGCCAGCGCAGACAAAGTTTTCGGTGTCGGGCCAAGGACTCCGACTTGACCACTGGGCCAAGACCAGGACCAGGGCCATTACCACGGCCATTGCCGGACGGAGTCTGGGCCAGAACCGGAGTCAGAGCCAACTTAGCGAGCGGAACACGCTCCGCATTTAAGGACAATTGGCCCATTATGGCAGCGCGTTGAAACGGCAAAACGAAAGTGGGCAAAAAACAAAGAGTGCGAGGGGAAGGCATCCAGAATAACAATGCCATTAACAACTACTGCAAATGGCTCTTAAAGGTGCAATGTGTGAACGAATGCCGACGAATGGGCAGTCCAGCTGCCTGTTGGTTGCCTGCGGAGAAACGAGAAACAATTGCAATGATTTGCAACTGAACTTTTAGACCCATCTAAGGCCATGTGGAAAGCAGTTTTCAAAAAGTTCGAAAAATACGTTAAGCAGCAATTGAGACCATTGTTTGGCCGGACAGTTCGGCTGACTAGAATGAGCCATCTATCACCAAGGAATATGTCGCAGGATTTGTAGAACAGCACATCATAACAATGAGCTAAACCAAATGTTTTAGAAAAGATAAAAAGATAGTTGTAGAACAAAATTAGCATATTTAAATACTTATATCCATTAGGGCTAAACAAACATTTGAATCCGAAATGTCCGCATCTGCAACGTTGTTAACCAGGCCTAATTGAATGCGAACTGGGCCAAAAAGTCGCAACGGTTCCCGACCCCCCCTGAATAATCGACGGGGGTTAGAGTCACCCCCGTTGCGTTGAGAGCAGTGAAACCTGCCTAGTCAGAGGTTAAATGACCTTTGGAGTGCACTTAACCAGGCAGCAAGGCTCAGCCGAGCGCTGCGTTCGAGGCTGTATCTGCATCGGTGTGTGAGTGTGTGTGAGTGGGTATGGTTGTGCTTGTGTGTATTGCTGTGCTGAGCTGTGTCCTGCAACCCTCGCAAGTTTTTTGGGCCGTAACCAAAGCCACTCTAATGAGTCGTCCAAGTCCGAGCTCCAGTCCCACCGCATTCACAATTAGCCTCGAGACCTTCTGGTCCTGCAGCAGTCACTAAAGTGTAACCTGTATTCTTGACCACACTCCACTCCACTCCACTCCCCATTTCAGTTCAGCCCGTTCACCGTGCCCACAACATCGTCATCGTCATCGTCTTTGGCAATTAAGCCTTGGCCGACCGTTGACCACGGCAAATGACCGCAGCCAGTTTGCTTTCATTAATTTTTGGTTGTAATCCTTGCTGAAGCTTTTCATTTCATTTTAGTTTTCGCCTCGCAGTTGTTGTTCCACTGGCTACGGCCGGGCTCTTTCCGGACTCGCCGGACTTGCCGGACTCTTCCTCGTCATCCTTGTCGTGCGTGTGCATAGTTCGGTGCACACTTTTTCACACTTGGTCGTACCTACTGAGGATGCCCAGTAGCAGCAGGGGTTGTATGGGATAGGGGGTCCAAGAGCGAGGGGGCTCTGGAAATCTTCAAAGCCAATTTATTTAGCTATAACCTTTACGGTAAAGTTAGCCTGGAGGTAGACAACTTTGAGATCCTTAATATGGTATCCTTAGATAACCTGGAAAGAACAGCCCAAATGGAAACTTAGAAATTATGAGTTCGGCTTAAATAACTAAGGAATTTGAACTTAAATATTATAGATGAAAAAATGCACATTTAGATAAGAAAATAATTTTGCTTAGTTATCGTAACTAACCTACGGATTAGGAGTCTATATCTTGTAGCTAGGAAATGTAGTATATCCTTTAAATGTAGAGTAATAATTTTCACTTGCTGATGAATTCCTTTTGATCCCATGAATACAAACTTTTTTAATTGTTACGAGTAAAATCAGGATACACCCATTCAATTGAAAGCCACAGATCCTTCCGAGATACAAAGCAATTACATTTTAAATTTCTCCCCATCAATGCTCTAGCTTTCAACCATTCAACCGAACCGATGGTGACACTTTGATGAGCTCTCATCGGCTCTCAAAGCGGCGCCATTGTCTTGCCGCCGTTGGCAATCCAAATCCCTTTCAGGTCGCAAATTAAACAATTTACAGGTCACTCCCCAGTCCGGAGGCAGCGCTGACCGGCGACGGCCTCTTTTTTCTTTGTGTTTCCGGGGACTGACCGTTGAGTTTTTTGCCACAGTGGTCATGTTTTTACATCTGGGCCATGTCCAGGCCCAGTCAGCTTCGGTAGCCTCGGCGTTAATGACTTTTGTGCTACGCCCGCTCCTTGCCTGGCTCCCTTCAGTCAGTCGCTGGCCAAATGTTTTAAAACTGGCCAGCAGTTTTTGTTGCTCTGCTGCTGCTGCTTTTGCTGCTTCTGCTGCTCCTGCTGCTGCTGTTATTGTGGGTTGTTGTTACTGGCGATTGCCGGGCGGTTAGTGCGCCGCGTTTGCAACCGCCCGCAGTGTTTGCCAGGACAACCAGGACAACCGACTCATTTGTACAGGTTTTTTACACACTTCGCCTCGTTCGGCGACGGCAGTGGGCTGGTGGAAGTGGGGAGTGGGGAATGGGCGGTGGGGAGTGGGAAGAGGGAATTGTTAATTAAAGTATTGTCTCCTCGTTGCTGGCAAAATGAACAAGTAGAAACAAGGACCTGGCCCCACTAGTCCTACTCTGCTCTGCTCGTCCTGGGCCGTCAATTGTCGAACATGGTACTCTACAGTTCCACTTAACAGCTACAATGGGCACTTTGCCACAATGAATTCAAATGGATGCCCCCGACGTTCGTTCGTCCTTTTTTTCACTGCACCGCACTCACACACTGAGGACTGCATGTGTTGTTATTGTTGTTTCTGCTGTGTCGCTGCACACACACGTGGACATGACGTGCACACAATGACAGCTGACTGTTGGCTTCCAAAAGCCCCGAGGCCACGGCAGTCCACAAACGAGAGTTCGTATCGTGAGGGGGGAGGGGAGGGTTAAAGGCCCGGGGTCAGAGGTGAGACAGGAGGTGCCGGGCGGGCAGTCGAAGGACTCATAGAGCAGGCCGTGATTCTTTAATGACTGCTTTAATTTTCGGGTTTACCAATTAAAACTACGTGGCCAATGAAAAATACATGCAGTACGGCGCTTGCATAATACAAAGGCCGAAAGAGAGTTCTCTTGGGAGGAGGGAATCCCGGAGAATGGGAAACATTCGTTGAGCTAGACGAATGCTTGGGGGCACCCACTTGAAGTGTAAATTGGTGGCCCAAAGATGCAATTGCCGAGAGGAAATGGTCGAGAATTTAATTCAGCTAAATGCACCGACCAGACATCTGAAGTACACAAGTACAGTCTGCCGCAGTGAAATTTGGCAACGCAGACTGGCCACGAGTGCAGCGCCGAATTAATTTGTTAAATGGGAATTAAATGAATGAAATGCGGTAACTTGGAGAGCCAGAGGATCACGGAATAGTGGCGAACAATGAAGATGCCCCCTGTTTCATTCGTTCCGGGTGAAGTGCGGCAACGTTCTCGCGCACGCTGCAATTTGCACCATTAACCCGCCATCGACAATGCCCAACTTCAGCTTCCGACTGCAGCTGACCAAACATCCCATCCACCTGCCCCCATAGTCCACCTTGCCACCGTCGTCCTCCGTTGCCGGCTGGCCAGCTCTGCCCACAGGCAAACATCCTTGCTTCCTTCCTGCCCTGTTGTTACCGGCTGCCCAACTCGCAAGCGCGAGCTTCTGCTTTTTTTGCGAGTGTGTACTTCATTTAGCAGGCGAACCTTGTCCAGAATAAACGGGGGAACGAGTGGTGGGCAGGAGGGCTTCCGGACCACGAGGGGCATTCCAGCCAGACAGTGCATCCGTGTACACGTCAGCAACGACATTATTGCCGCTGTTGCTGGGTTGTTGCAACGCCATTATAACGCCATTTCGACGACCCCACCTTGACCACCTCTGGCAACTAATTTTTTACACATTTCTCATTTTTCAACCCGCCATTATCCGCTCTTCTTTGCAGAACGACACGATGCGCCTGCTGTACATGTACCACGCCCAGGATCCGCCGCACGGCTCGGTGCGTCCTGGCACCCTTCCGGATCCGGCCCGCGCCTTCCGCCCCTACCGCCCCATGGTCCTCATGCAGCGCGCCCAGCTGCCGATGCCCTCACCCACGCACGACGAGCGCGTGCGAGTCCTCGAGCTGCGCAACGAGGATGTGGAGCTGCCCGCCGGCGACCTGCCGCTCTTCTGGTGCAAGATGTTCAAGCTGGAGGACATCAATCGCAAGCACCACCTGATCCGGGTAAGGAAATTCGATTCATGGCCCCGTCTTGATACTCTGCAATCTAGGGTCTACTTAGGTCGCTTCGATAACTGAGATTGCTTAAAATATGTATGATATAACCAGGATAGTTTACTATAAGATAAGATAATATAAGACATGCTTCATATTAATTAAATATTAATATTAATTTTTATATTTAATAATCTAACCAGTACTAATAATCTAACTAGTATTCTCGCTGTCAAACTTCAGTCATAGAATGATATATTAAAGTCGCAACTCCTGCAGCTCCTTTACACATTTTTGCCGGGTGCAGGACTAAACGATATTAAATACAATGCATAATTAAGGCCAAGTGCAGTGACGCGTTCTGGCATTCCGCTTTTGTCTGGCAGTCACTGCTCCGGCTCTCCGCCGGCTGTATTCCGCATTGTGAGCCGTCGTTGTCTCTTGGCCTCGGCATAACCAAATTGAAATATTAAAAATTTATCCCCGTCTCGCGCGCCCTATCTTTCCCACAATGCACATCACATCACTAACCGTTGTCTCCCGTCCTCCGGTTCATTTTCTTTTCATGGCTGCAGTACGAGCCGATTTATGATTCATCGTCCAGCGTGCACTACTTGCAGCACATAACGCTGCACGAGTGCCAGGGTGCCCACGCGGAGCTGGAGGAGATGGCACGCGAGCAGGGCCGCCCGTGCCTCGGAGCCCGATCCATTCCGCTGGCGTGCAACGCCATCGTGGCCTCCTGGTCGCGCGGCAGCGAGGTAAGCATAAGCATCCGAGAACGGAATCACAATCTCCGGCCCCTATACCCTCAAGCCCAAAGCCCCGAACCCCGATGCCCCGAGACCCAATACTCTCGACCATTTTCGTCATAACCATAACCATGCAATATTAATTCAACCTTCGCAAATGCCTCCTTTCAACACGAAAAAAGCGTCAGAGAAGCCATGGCAAAAGAGCCCATACGAACACTTTGTTACCCTAAGTTACCCGTACCATCCGTGCATATCATCATATAACAGAAAAATAGGAATTTTCAAGTCATATCTTGACCTCTAGTTTTAAAATGCACACGCCACAAGGATAAGATCGCTAATACAGCCAATAAAATCTGATTATAGTAAAATCAAATTTACAACCAAGACAGATCCGTGAAACGTGATCCTTCCACTTGCTCCTTCGGCGAGTGCATATTCCCCACGCTCGCAGTGTATATCGAAAAATGAATACCTTGGCCCTATTGGCCCCTGACCCCTCCGCCTGACTCGTGTTTTTGTTTTTTTGAGCAGCTCAGACGACTCAGGGCAGGGTTTTTATAATTTCATCAGAAGAGCGCCATAATGCAGTGGCATGTTTCGGCTGCTGTCCGCCAGGGGCGCTGTGCATTGCAATTGAATGGCAATGGACGAGATGGCAAGTCGCGTGATGCGGATAGCTGGGGAGGTGGACGCCGGGTAAGGACTCCTCCGATGGCTGCATTTAAATTGCACATGGCCATGGCACCCACTTCCGTTCAGGGCAGCCCAGCCCAGCTCCTCCCTCAACTTACATACATATATATACACTCATGTGCGAGTATAACAACAAACACTCAACATACTCTTATTCCCCCAACTCAACCCAATCCAGCCCATCCATTGTATCCCATTTTTCCGCTGTTTGCTGTCATTTTTGGGCTTTCTTTTCGCAGGGCTTTACTTATCCACATGAGGCCGGCTACCCGATCGAGTCGCGGCAGGCGAAATATTATTTAATGGAGACCCATTACAACAATTTGAAGCCCGACTTTGCCCAATTGCACGCCAGACAAATGGCGGATAATTCGGGTTTGAAAATCTACTTTACGCACGTCCTGCGACCTAACGATGCTGGCATACTGTCAATCGGTAAGTATCCCCATAACCTCATATCCCCACAGCCCTCTATCCATCCATCCCCAAGTAAAGGGGTTGGCCATATGCATATATGGATGTGTGGATATATAAATTGCAGCTGGGCGGACCAGCGGGTGCGAGTGGGAGAGCAGCTGGTGCCCTTTGTATATTTTATGCGACAGGACTTTCTATATCTGTATAGTATGTGTACGTGTGTGTGTGAGCGCGTATGCAACTCATGTCATGCAATTTATGAGATTGCCGAGTGGACTGGAGCGCCACGAAGGGTGTGGAATGGCAGGTCTAACCGCATTGGTGGGGCTAGTAAAACAAAAGCTTATGACTTTGCCCAGCTTGTCCAAATGCGGTTTAGTTGCGCTTGGGTGTTTGTGGGCGTTTGTATCTGTGTATGTGCACGGGCTGTCTGCAAAAACAGGCAGAACAACAAACAAAAGAGATAAATCCCGGGAAGGAGCAGCCAGACAGCAATTTAACTACCTTTTATCCAACACGAAAGTTTATATCGTCACAATTTTAATTCGACCCGGCCTGTCAGACAACGGCAAGGCTGTTCATTTTTTCATTTGAGCTGCTCCAAATCGCTCACAAATAGATTTTCATTTTAAATTGGTCGTCCGTCCATTGGACTCAGACATACAGACATACACGCATCCAAATCAAACAACTCGAACGACTTGGCATGTGTCTGTAGTCGAAACAAAAGCGGCAAGCTGAAACTTTCTAGCCAAGCAACTAAATAATTCAAAAAGCAAAAGGTTAGGTGCTGCCGGTAACAGTTCATTGTGGATAGTTGCAGCGAGGGCTTCTCGTGAAGATACAAAGATACATGTTAAGCACATTGTTCAAATAAAGTGAAATTAAATGGTTACTTGTTCAAAAATAGATACCAAGTATAATATAAATGAATATTAAGAAAGAGCACAAACTAAATTATAAATGTAGCACCTTGAGTTTCAAAGCTACTAAAAGTATTACCTATTTATTTGTTCAAGCCTTCGTTATTAGCCAATTTCCCAGGCCCTCATTGATACCACACTTTCCTTAAAGTTCCGTTGAGTTTCTCTCGAATTATCATGTTTTCTACGTCATACTTTTGACTCACAAAACGTCCGTCGATTGAAAGAAATCCGCAAAACAGCAATTTACAAGCAATGTGGAGTTATCCCCACCTAGCGCCTAAGCGCTTTTTGAGTACTTCTCAATCACCCCCCGCTGCACCGCGCATCCAAATCCAAACGGACCGAACAAACCACCTGAAAATTCTTGAGGTACTCAATTTTTCTGTATACACGGCTTATTGTGTGGCTCGTGAGCAGGCAGAGGATAACTAAAATACTAATTTCACTTTAGAATTTATTTCTATTTTTTCGTGTTGGCCGTGCTGGGCTGTTTCTTCTGTTTGTTTTTGGCATTCTGGGTGGTTGCGGTGGGTGGAATCCGGGGTTGGGCACCTCCTACCGGCCCGTCCTTGCTGTTGTTGCTGCAATTGTTATTTCACTTTTGTTGAGAGTCACGCAAACCAATATAACTTTTCCCCAACCGCACAGAAAAGACATGGCACAAGCGCTAAATAAAACGGGGGAGTGGGGGAAACGGGGCGTTTGGACGGTTGGTAGAACTTCGACTACTTACATTTCATCCATCTTTTCGTTTTTTTCGGTTTTTTTTTTTTGTTTTGAGTAGGTGTTGCCAAAACTTCCGGAGTAGAACGCCGAAAAACAGAGAGAGAAGTGGATTAATACATCTTGATAGAAAAATACAATTTGGGAAAGCCGAAAACAGAGGAGCATTTCGCTATAATCCAGGGAAAATTCGGACGGGAGGCCAAGATCCGATTCTGAGGGCTTTAGGGGCGGCAGACGGCATTTGGCATTGAAATATTTAATTGGAATTTAACGCATACCACGCACACAAACACATTCGCAGCAGCCAGTCAATAAATAAAAAATGAGGAAAGCCATAGCGAAAAATAAAATGTTGGCTACAATTTTCTCCTGGTTTGCTATAAATTGAATTACGGAGGGGAGCGGAGCTAAAGCCAAAGCTTTCGAGTCCCACACGCATAAGTAGCTACGAAATTGCTACGTTTCCGGTCTGTTTCCGTCCCTCTCCCCCGGTCGCCCGTCTCGCTCTCGCGGGCTGTGGCAAAATTTAATTTCAATTTAATTGGTTATTGATATAGCGCCCTGGAGTATGCAACGAATCTGTGATTAATGTTGCGGCTTGGCGAATTTTTATGGCACCTTGGAGATGGGAGCTGGAAGGCTGAAGGTGGGGCGAAACAAATGAGATTGGGTATGTTAAGCCTGCTCGGGGATTGTAATCTGGAGCTCAAAGCTTATCGGGAAATGAGTGAACATCCATTGATCTCATAGGAAGGCGGGAAATGAAAGGAAATTTACGGATACGGTCATATCTGCCACAAGTTCATTACGCAAGCGAGTGCGATTCATTTCGTTCGATTCCTAAATCACTATATTAATAAATGAAACTGCATAAGTCAGGAAACATTTTCACAAAATGTTCCCAAATGATAAAAAGAAACTTGATGAACATGCAAGTGAACATTCAGGTATAGAAATCCATCTCAATCACAACATACAAGTTCATTTAAGTAGCCCGGAAAAATACACAGCATGGAATAAATTTTAGCTGCTGCCACAATGCTCACCTGACCCAAAAATGTTTATATCAAATTTGATTTCGTGGCCGAGTTTCAGTCAGCAATTTCGGCGTCAAAATATACAAATAAATATGCATGTATGGCCGGTATCACGGTATCAGTGTCTCCCATGGACGCTAATCAAATCGTTCCCTCTTTTTGGGACATAAAGTGAGTGAGCTGACGCTTTGACACAAATTGCCATTTAAAATAATTAGAAAAGTTGCAATCGGACATTTTTGCATTCTGCCATTGCCATTTGCCATTCCATTCACCGTGTGCTGGCTGTCAACATGCAACTGCCGAAAACCCCGCCAACTGCATTGGATGGCAGCGTTAAATATCGATTTGAAAAATATGTGTAGTTATGAATTGCCAGCGAGCTTGTCCCCGCCGCGCTTTGGGCCAAATCAAATAGAAATAGAGCCAATCGCCCCTCCCCTCCCCACCCCCTCGCTTTTGGGCCATTCCGGCGAATTTCGTCATGCTTCGCATGGCCAATATTGAATTTTGATTTAATGAATGGAAATTTGCAGTGGGATAGAGACGGCAATGGAATCGAAATGAAATGAATCCAAACGAATTGGAAACTCCCATGGCCATGGCCAGCCATTTCACAGCGAGAGCTTTGATAATATTCAAATGGACTGATCGAATTGAAAGTTAATGGAAATCAATTAAAGGATGGCCGCAAAACTTTTGCCGACTTTCATGCCAGCGAACTTCGAAAAGGAGCTCGCTCAAACTTCTTAAACGACAGCTCATCGCTCGCATGAATCGTAACTTTCAATTAAATTGATGATAGAGAATTTTAGTTTTTTTATTAATATTTATTAAGTGAAGAATCCGTACATCATAATATTGTATCTTAACATCACAGTGTGGAGAAGTATTCTTATCAATTACCAAACACTATAAAATAAAATAAGTGGAGTAGGAACATAAATGAAGAGTTTTTACTGCTGCCCAATTGTCTTGGCGAAGCCTTGCCGTTTAAGTCTTCTTAGAGGTCGAGCGGGGATGAGACGTCTTGCAAGAAGACTGCTATGGCTCAGTAATCTGTCACTATACCGACTTGTATGTCTCCCAATTTGTGTATCATAAAGTCCTGACACGCGCATTCCCCCCGCTTCCCCCCACCCCTGCTCCCACCCCTGGTCGATTGATTGATTTCGGTCGCATGACACTTTGTGAAATGACCTAAAAATAGGAGCTAGGTTGGCCGAACTGGGTGAAAAGTTTTTAAAGCCATCGCGGCATAGTTAAACAATTTTTTCGGTAATTGAAAATTGATTCCCTGCTACATGACAAAGCCAAAACCCATTCGGTGGCGACTATGAAAATTAATAGAAATAATCTCGCCGGCAAAAATGCAAAGCAAATTTACATATATTCCCATACATACTCGTAGAGCGTGCATATAGTTATGGATATAGGGATAAGCTATAGTATAAACTATATAGTTCCCAACTGCGCAGCAGCGGGCGAAAATTCAATTCATTACGCGATATTCTGCCCGTTGAGGTTGTTAAATTGGAAAAGGCGCACATATCGGCCAGCCAAATGGATATTTTATGCAAAGGGTTTTAAAGTTAATATTTTTACGTATGTTCAATGAGATTAAAGCGGATGAGCCGGAGCGGGAAAAAGAGTGGAACGAAAGTAGGTCAGCGGCATGGGGAAGTAGCGCACCTGCGTCGAAGTTGTAAACACAAATGCAGAATGCAATGGAAAAATAATTAATGCAATTGGGAACTAATCTTAAATCGGCATATTCAATAACAAAATGGTTGTAGCTCCTTAATTGGCTTCGCATACGAGCGAATTTGGGGAAGCCAAATAGATAACCAAATACAATAGGCGTCCGAATCTCAGTGATCTCAGCCCTTTAAACACATTTAAAGGGCAGGGCTAAAGGATTTAAACAACATTTAAGCCCAGATTTACGAGGCCGACACAATAAGAGAGCAGCGCGAAACACAAAAATGGAAATCAATTGCCAGCTGAATTCAGAAATGGGCTCCTCCAGCAATGCCAAGTATTTCCCGCGAGTATTTTGATTGGCATACTACAACCCCGCCTCCCTCCCACGCACACCAATTGAAATGCCAAACAGTCGGCAGAAGGAGCGCAAATTTATATGTAGCACATGAATTTCAAATATTTTTTCACCACGGCGGGCGACACGCGGCCCTAATTGAGTGTGGGGAGCATCGGATCTGGGATCGGGGAGTGGAAGATGGGAGTGTATGGGAGAATCCTGTGTATGAACAATATTCCACAACATTTAACTAATTGAGCCAACGTGGGCCCAGAAGCGAGCCCCCAAAATTTGTAAAATTCAAAATTTGATTTGTGAAGAATCTCTTGGAAATAAAGAGCTGTCCCCTAATTGATATGTGGGTGGATGGGTGGATGGGTGGGGGTTAGCTGGCGGCAGCTGAGAGCTGCATTGACAAAGTTGTTAAAACATCAAAAGCAGCAATTAAAATGTAATTACACGTTCTGCGCCAAATCGAATTAAAAAATCAGCGTTCAAAGTTAAATAGAGTGTCGAGTGCAGGCGGATGGCTGTGGGCGATGGAGAGACACTGATGAGCGATGATAACGAGGTTGGGGTTTCCACATTCCGCTTTCACGGGCGGAACGAGATCCGTCGTTAACCACGGCAGCTTTTAGCGGCACCTCCTCACTCGAACCCCGTGGAACCGTTAATTAAAAGCACTGAAACGTTTTTGAAGCCAGCCCAACTCAACTGAACGCAACTCTCTTTGCAGGAATGGACCCCAACTGGCGACACATCATCCCGCCGGGCCAGAAGCGGGTCGTTTCCGAGGGACAGTGCATCGAGGACTGCACCGGCTACGCCTTCCCCCAGCAGGGCATCAACATATTCGCGGTGATGATGCGCACCCACCAGATCGGCAAGGAGGTCAAGTTACGCCAGGTGAGTGCCCTTGGATTTCCATATCCCTGACATACTGGGGTCTCCGAAGCGCCATGCTAATGAGCTAACTTCTGCTCCTAACCCCGTTTTCAGATACGACAAACCGAGGAGCTGCCGCCAATTGCACACGACAGCAATATAGATGTTGCCTATCAGGACTTTCGACGTTTGCCACAATCGGTGCATTCCATGCCCGGGGATAGACTCATCGCCGAATGCATTTATGACAGTTCGTCACGAAAGGCAATTACCCTGGGTAAGTGC
Source organism: Drosophila mauritiana (assembly GCF_004382145.1). NCBI lineage: Eukaryota > Metazoa > Arthropoda > Insecta > Diptera > Drosophilidae > Drosophila > Drosophila mauritiana. The sequence goes on from NC_046669.1 coordinate 21,633,685, forward strand.
TCGGGGAGTATATACGAGTATACGAGTGTGCGAGTACTTGTGTGCACATACAGAGTAGTCCTGCACCGAAGAAAGCGCGCCCCGGCCCAAACAGCCATAAAGATTGCAAAAAAGGCAGGATTCAGTATTCAGTATATAGGAAATTGTAAAAGCCGAGGACGAAGTCCCAGCATTGTCGTGAGCGAAAATGTTCTATAAAATTGCCGATGGCGCTGGAGTGTAAACAGGGGTGTGGGCGGAGGGAGTTGTGTAAACAGGCAGTGGCAACGGTGAGCAATCGTCGTTATGACACATTTAAATCAGCCAAACGATATGCGACAGGCGGCGGTCTGGGGAGACGGATAGCAGGATAGCAGGATACCAGGACGAACCGTTGCACACGAAGGCGCAAGACAAAGGCGCCGGCCACTCTCATCGAGAGGAGGAGCAGGTGGATCCTGCCGGCGAAGACAGAGCAGCCACGTCATTGTAAAATACATAAACCAAGACAGTGAAACATTTCACTTAGCCACGGTATGAAATGGAATGGATAGAATGGGATGGGTTGGCTGCCAGGTGTTGTAGTGGGAGTTGTCTTGGTCTTGCTCTGCTCCGCTCCTGATGTGACAGCTGCTCAGGACTCAAACGAAATGGACAATGCGGTACAATGGCATGCTGGAGTCTGTATAGAGGTTGTTATTAATGAGATTGGAATACTGGAAGATGGCAAAATGTGAAGCTGGCACAACAGACAACGATAATGGAAAGAACTGATTTTGAAGGATGGAGAAGTGCATGTAGCAGCAACAGGGACTCAATTCAATGAGAAGCGCATAGGAAGGCGCTAGAGTAAAAAATATCTGAGCAATTTAAGTGGACAAGGGCCATGTGGGGATTCGCAGAGATAGATAATGCAGTAGCTTTCGTTTCCGACTTAACAAGTAATAATAATGTAAACATATATGCTGCAACTAGATTTTTACAAGATGTCATTATGTCCCTGTTTCCATACAGTAATATAATAAAGCCCCGTCTTACAGGGTTCTTGCTTGTGAGGCACTGCAGCCCCATTAATTTCTCCGTAGAGTTGAAAGAAATAAAAGCACCTAACGCAAATTTGACTTTCTTGCTTGCTTGCACAAATTCAAACACAATCCACACGATTCGGGTGGCGGAAAGGAAGCAGGTGGAGAAGCAGTGGGGGATGCAGTAGGGAAAGCAGTGCCTGGAGAGTGGGGATTTGCTAGACGGGTGACAACTCTCAATAGAGACACACAGAGTCTTAATAGACAACCGTAACGATGTAGCACCACCGAGCAGAATGGAACAGAACCAGATAGATCCACAGACAGTGAGCAAGTCAGTGAGGCGTGCGCCCGGAAAAATAAAGCGTTGCCCATCTGAAGCGTTGCTCAAATAAAGCCAGGCAGCAAATGGGCGACGCTCCTGTTCTATTCTGTTGGGTTCGGTTCTGCTCCGTTCCAAGCCATCAGCATAAAGGCTGTCTCCATTCTGCAATATTATTATGATGGCGCCTTGGCTGTTTCACTGTGCTGCCAACTGCAGCGGCCGCTTAATTTCGTCCTTTGTTGCCAGCCAGCCAAGCCGGCTTGAGCCGAAGGGACTCTCAGAAACTCCAGAGCAGGATGGGGCCTTACCTGGCCAGTCAGCCAGCCAGCCAGCCAGGATATTGTCCCCCAGTCCCGTTGACACTTCCTGCATTCTACGGGAATTGGGAATGGGAATGGGCATGGGCTCGGGGATACGCCGCTTTGTTTTTTGTTTTTCACAGCTGCATTTCTTATGCCGTTCGTCTGACTCCCATCTCTCTTTTCTCCTCTCCGCTCCTCCCGCACAGGTGGACTTACCATGAAGGAAGAAAGCTGCACGGTGCTGACACTCTACTATCCACGCCAGAAGAAGCTGACAACGTGTCACTCACTGCCGAGTCTGCCCACAGTGTTGCACTCGCTTGGTATCGAGCAACTGGCAACGTAAGTAACATATTTTCCCTTATTTCCCTCTGCCTGACCCATCATAAGTGCATGGACAATGCTGGGTGGTCGAGTTCCGGGCTCGGATGCAGATCCTGGGCTAATGAATATTGACACATTCCGAATAAGAGTATGTTTCATGGAGGGCGTGAATATTTCAAAGGGAAATGGATTTCATTATGCCGGGGCTTACTGAGAACTTAATCGGAGGCACAGAGATGGAAACTTTTTAAGGGATATTAACCATAAATAAATACTATATATATATAAACATTATATTATAATTAATCGCCAGGATGGAGTAGTTAGAGTCCTCTCCCAATCAATTTACCCGCCATTCACATTCAATTTGGATCCATTGTAGCTTTCCGAAGCTCGTCCTTACCTCTTCGCCTATTCCTCGACCCGTACTCTTCATTCCGCCCACTCGACGTTGTCGGGACCCGGCTTGTGTATAAGGAAATTCGGTTTATTCCTCTGTTGACTAAAGTAATTGGTGATTTAATGATGTTGTTGCATAACCAAATCACCTAACGAACTCGCAGAGCGCCAGGATAGGAAGTGCCAGTGGGGACAGGAGGTCGGAGCTCCTCGTCGCCGCACTCGGGTATTCTCAATTCTGAAGTATTTGCCTAACAAACAATCGGAAAATGAACTGAGCACTGCACCCGGCTCTGCTCTAATTGAGAATTGTGAATGTGGAAAAATAAATTACGAGACAGCAGCAGCCCACGCCACGACCTCGCTGCGGAGGAGGGACCTCGCTTTTATTTAGAAAATATTGATTTCTATTACCGTCAAGTGGTAAATAAACAGCGAACTGGAGTCCTGGCATCCGACCAGCCATCACTCGGTCGTCATTCAGGGTCCATTCAGGGTCCTTTAACCCCCATCGTTCACCACCACCCACCACTTGACTCTTCGATGGTTGCGGCAGTGCAGCCCCATCGGTCTGGGATAAATCAGCCCGGCACCATAAATATTGTATTAAAGCGTGCGCTGAAAATTAGTCGAAATTAAGCGATGGTCGGGGCAAGGACTTGCCACGCCCTATTAATCACTTCCTTCTATTGGCACAGGCCAGGGCCGAATCGAATCGAATCGAATCAAGCCGAATCAAAGATAATTTTCCACGCTGTGCGAAGAGATGGAGAAGCACCGCAAATCAAAGTAAACGGCATAAATGGATTACGGTTGGTCCGGCCAAAAAGGTGAGGAGCGGAAGACATGGCCACGTAAATGAGTTACTCGGCTGGCCAAGATTACATTTGAATAAAAAGCGACTGTTGCGGCTTGATTGGTTTCGGGCAAGATGGTAGCGAAGGAGTGCTAATCACTATCTTTGATAACGGGTTAGCAACGAATCCATTCAATATACCTAGCCCCGGATCCTATCACATTCCATCATCGCATTTCATGGCACTAAGCCCGCACAATCGATTCCACCATCCACCGGCTTTGTTTGCTTACAACTTTTTGTTGTAAGTGATTGCGGAGCGGAGACCCATGGCGCATCCACTGGCTTTTTGTCCAGACAATGTCCACTTCATGGACCCATGGACCCAAACATCGCATCCCCCGCCCGACCGCCCGACCGTCCTACGACATCTGAACTGAACTGCGTGTACCCGAAATCGACATGAATTGATAAAGTCATTTGCAATTGTCTGTCGTTATGGGACTGCCACGGACGGCAGGAGCAGGGAGTCGGGAGTCGGAAGTCGGGAGGAGTACGGGTTCAGGCCATCTCCGCCTGTGTTATTGTTGGCCTTGTTGTTTCACGCGCTTGTTGTTGTTTGTTTAATACAATGCCCCCTGCCCCCTGCCTCCCGCATTGTTGCCATTGTTGTTCTTATTATTGTTGTTGGTCAGTTATTATGGCCACTGCAATTTTGTAGCGCTTCATGTCCGGCTACGGGCAGGAGTCCCTCCTCCGGCCCTGAATTCGAATCTGATCTGGGATCGGAGCTCGGGGTCCGGGGTCCGGGTTCCGGGTCTGGAGCTCCTGCATCCGAAAGTGCGAATGCGATATGCGGATTAAAATTCATAATGAAAGCCCGAACGACAACAAGCGAGTGAAATCGGTGGGCCTGGGAACGGGGCACAAGTAGTGATGGCACTGCAACAGTCCCAACTTTAAATGGGAGGTGGGGTGGTGAGGTAGTGAGGACCGGCGAGGACTGCGGCTCCTATTTGTTCTATGTCTAGGTATGCCCGCAGGCAGTGCATGTTGTACGCTTCAGGTTTAATTAAACAATGATAGAAAGCGAGCACAGGCGAAACAATAACATCACTTTGCCAGGGGAATGGGAACTGCGGCGTCTGCTCGTATGTGGTTCGTTTAGAGGGCTGCCCTTGTGCACTATCAACTTGTTAATCCTTTTAAATTCCCGTATGCGGTAATTAAACAGGAGGTGCGGAGGGGCGGGATAACATTGAATTTCTCAAACAGGGTGCCATTAAATTTGAATTGGAAATTCAGGAGATAATTGGACAGTTTAACAATTCGATTTGTTTAAAATACAGCAAGCTAGACATCGGAAAAATCCTTGCTGCAAATTGATGCTTTTTATCTCCTCGTTCACACAACAGTGGTCACACACAACCGGTGGCACGTTGCTTCTCGGCATGCCACGCTGAATGATAAGCTAATGACGCACACAGGTCATAGCCAGCAGCATCGGGCGGCCAAATTGAGGCTCAATTGGTCTGCAACTAATGTAATTATAAGCCACTTGCAAATGCCATCCGGCATCCTCGCAATCAGAACCTTCTCCGACACCCCCAATCCCCAATCCCAATCCCAATCCCCATACCCCATTCCCGAAATGGACTCTAAGCCGGGATGCTTATTGTGGTTGAAATTCAATTTAATTTGATACACACTGATTTTCGGCGAGTGTATCAAAGGGGCTTCCAAAATTGTTTGCACTTCAACTGTGGCCGAATTGACCAACACACACACATACCATACTCTCTGTCGGAGCGAGATGCGACACAATATAACCGGAGTGGTGATGATGGAGCTCTGCCCAGAGCGGGGGTGCGGGTGGAAGTGAGTGGGTGTGGAAGGGTGGCGGAGTTATCAGAAGGCTGGACCACGTTGTCCTCGTTGTCGTCGTCATCATGCAAAACTCATTGAAGTCGTTAGCGTGCGTCAGGGCCCAAGGCCATAAAGCACACAATGCATCCGAGGAGGGGAGCGGTGGAGGGTGGAAGGTGGGTGGTGGGTGGTGATGTGGTGCTCGGTTCTTCTTGTGGGGCGACTGAGAGGAAGTGCAGTAACTGGCAACAGGACATCAACTGGCTGGGGAATGCATTTGGCACAGCGAGAAACCAATCGGTTGCTAGTTGGTGACGAAGTTTCCGGATGGAAGTTTTCTGTATGAGAGATATGTATAGTTCTCTCCTTTTTTCGAAATTACAACCTCAAACGAGATGCAGTCTAAACGCATATTACAAAAGATATATAGTATTTATTTTTCTCACGAGTTTAAGGTTGCACTTAAATTTTAAATACAGAATTCACAATTCACCGGTTTCTTACCGTGCATCTTCGAAATCGCGCAGCTCCATTGATCATGCGCCCAATGGGCTGCTTTCTGTCCCGTCTGCTCCGCTCCTCTCCTCGGCGACACATACTCGCACGCGGTTCATTCCCTTCCAGGAGTCCTTTGGCCAGAGCCTGATTCCTGAATCGCCACGATGCGATGCCGGCCCGATTGCCCCGTTATTGGCTTAATTTTCGTTTTACGTTTTGGGGTTTTGTTGCCTGATTTTCCGAGCTGCCCGATGACCATTTCGGGTGCGCCTTTTCGAAACGAGTGGAACGCGTCGGGAAAAGCGAAAAAGGGAAAACCAGAAAAAATAATGTGATAGTGGTTTTTACAATTTACGCACTTGCCATGGCCACCGAAATTAATTTTAATTGTACGTGCGTTTGTGTCTGCTTTACCACTGGCCTGGATCTGGTGCCGGCATTAAAATCAAAGTAATTATTCAAGTTGTGTGCATTTCCATTTCCATTTCCATTTCCATTTCCACTGCCACTTCGGCTCCCGTTCGCGGTTGTTTTCCCTGCCCACCGCGCCAGCCTTTGTTTATTGGCGTTTTCTGTTTGTTGAGCTACGCAAATTGGCTTCATTTTATAGTGCCTGACTCGCCGCTGGGTCGCAGCTTTCGTTAATTGTTTGGGGCTGAGTGATATAGATATCCTCTTTGTGCCCGGTATCCCATCCCAAAAGGGAGCCTCATTAAGGCTCATGATATCCTTTATTGCTTTATGACTTTTCCTTCTTGGCCATGCCTTCATCTTTGCATATCGGATGACTGGCTGGCTGCACACACGGAGTTTTTCGGCTTCCGGCCGCGTTCGCCTTTGTTATCGATACTCCTTGCGCGGCTCATCGCAATTATCCTGCGGGATGCTCGGATGCTCCCTTGCTTTCCTCATCTTGTTAACTCGAACCTTTGGGACGTGAGAAAAGTTACTGAGTTAATTAATATCACGGCGAACGAAATCTTGTTATACTTAGAACGGAGTTTGTACCTTTATTACGCCTTCTTTGGAGCTCAAATTGATTATGTCTTCAATGTCTTGTACCCAAAAATCCATTTTGTTAATTTGATGTCAGGCTATTCCTAGGTATCCTGATCCAGTTTTCTTCCAATTATTTTGAAATCCTTGTCTTTGACATTTTAATAGTACGAGTATAATACCATAAACAGTTCGATGTTCAAAAACTTTTATATTCGGACTGTTCCCATTTTGCCAAATCACATAGCTTCAATTTAAAGTTGCCTTCATATATGTATGCATTCTTTGCCTTTTCTGACATTCTAATAGCTAGATTGATCATGTACCCATTTTCCAAAACCCCCCCAATGCCGCCCACTTTAGTTTTCATTTGTCATCAAGAACGGTCATTTGGTCGTTATGCCAATTGCAATTGCATTCGACTTCAAAATTGAATTCTGCAATTCTGCCCCCATGCGAACAGGAGGTCATAAACGCACACCAGTGCACACTTGCTACCGTGCCACGCCCCCCTCCGCCTCCGCCTCTTGTGTGTTGTGTGGAATGCGCCGTCGTCATAACGCTACATAAATAAACCCATTGCAAAGCGCATTGCAGTTGCAGTTTCAGAGCGCCACTCCGGAGTTGCAATGGATGTGCATGCGGATTGGCACAAGAAGTACAGAAATGCAGCGGGACCTGGAGTGGATGGAGCTGGAGTCCATGGCCGTGGCCTAGAGCTGGTTCCACTCGGAATGCGTTTCGAGGCTGGCATTGTGATGTGCCATTGGATTTTATAATCAACAATGCCAAACCAGAGACTCCCCAAACCCAAGCCCAAACCCACTCGGATCCCCGGAATCCCGGATCCTTTGTCCTGCCGAATGTTGCTGCCGGCTAGTTGGCTGCAATCCTGTTGCTGCTGGGCCATCATTTTAATTATACTGAGTGCCAATGAAGTCAATGGCGATAAGGCTAAAACGCCGTCGATTGATGCCGCACAACGGGGCGTTCGGGGCGAGTGCTGAGTGGTGGGCAGGGCAACATCCTCTCTAGGATGTTATCCCGTTTTTACATTACCGACATCTGTGTGCGTTTCCACTGCATTTATATTTATTATATGTATGTGGGAGGTCACGGCGGCTTCGGTTACGGTCATGCAGGCCGGATATATTAGCAGGCGAACCTTGCGCCCCGCCTCTAACATCCCTGCAACACCCCACCCCCTACACCCCGCCACATCCATCCAATGAACCGCAAACACCAAATGTAAAAGGGAGATGCACTACAAATACACGGCTACAAATTTTCTAAGACCTTGGTACGCATCTTTAAAACGGAATAGTACATCAAATAGGAAGGGAGATGTGAAACAAAGGAGTGAGGCTGGCCATTATAATGAAAGATATTGAAATCATATTTATCTGAACTGTAAGGTCGTTGAGTTGGAATGGTATATCCTTGCACCTGAACGGCATTGTGCCTTGCAGAGTACCTATTATCAAATCAGAAATTATAGTAAATTTTCTGTAAGTGTACTGCACTGCCGCAAAACAGATGGACGGAGTCGGGCCGTGCCATATATTATTTTATATTATTATTATGGCGGGACGCAGGACATGGATCCGGACCGCACGGACACGGACATGCGGGAGGACTCGCACAAGTGGCCAGCGCCATTAGAGGATGCTGGCGAGAGGGGAGGTTTTGCAATCAATCCGCAGACATTAATATTTTTCGTGTTTCCAACCGCAAATTGTTGCGGCTGTTGCAGCGGCACTTCCGCCTTCTCCACCCCCAACCTCCCCAGCTCGCAGAATTGCTCGCCACCCCCTGCCACTGCTGCCTTTCATGCCACCACGATGGGCACCTTTCTCCACTCGGAGAGGGCTTTCGCAGACACAACCCTCGATGCGGATTGAGTGGAATCATAAATTAATTAAAAGAGATTTGTTTGCGGCTTCCAAAGGATTCTGCCAGCCGCCAAAAACAACTCGCAGGATAGCAGAAAGAAAATGTGCGTTTCTCGCTCTTTCTCCCTCTCCCTTTCTCTCTATCACCGTCTCGCTCACTCGCTATGTGTGTGGGCTCTATGAAATTAAAGCAACATTTTTCGTAATGCCCGGCAAAGAACAAAATTAATTAGCCTAATTGTAAGGGCGGACGGACATGTCGGGGGGCAGACAGCTCTGAGCCAACCAAACGAAACGAAGCGAAATGAATGAATGAATGGAGGGAATGAATGAGATGAGATGAATATATAGAAGGAATTTATATTGCACAACATTCGAGCCAGTGGTGTAGTGAACAAAAAGGGGTGCAGCGGGTATAGATTATCTTCTGAAAGGGAACTACACGTTAAATCCATTAATCCACAACTCTAGCAGAGCGAATTATAATAAAAATCATCTAACATAATAAGCCATATAGGATTATCTTCTAATCGGGCAGAAACTAAAGGGGAAGTATTTCTTTAAGTTTTCCCAGGTTTTAAGCACCACCTCAATTTATCAATGTGTTCAATTCGGTTTTTGAACTTTGCGAGGGTCTCGCTTTTGCAAATCTCAGCAATCTGACGTCAACTAATGACAATAAATCGGTGCGAGTCGGACTCTGAGAAAGCCTTTTGCCTTGCAGTCTTTGGAAAGTGATAAATGGACATGCCTAAGTAAAAACAGAAATCAAATTAAAAAGCCAAATTATACATATTTGTTATAGGAGAAAGGCCCCGAGCAGCGGGATTGACACAATTGAATAATCAGCAAACAAACAGAGCCACAGAAATGACTTCCATGAGCCAATCCATTAGTCATCTCCCTCGACTCTTCCGGTCGGGGTTTTTCGTTCTGCAACCCCGAACTACGCCACTGATTGCCTGGCGCTGAGGTTTTACACTTTTGGCCCATTTGTTAGGTTTTTCTTACCCTCGAGCGCCATACGCCCTGCGCCCTGCGTCGTGTGCGGTTTTTATTTCGCTTTGGCAGACCGAAATTGTAACAACGTATTTGACGCGTCACAAATGAAAATCTAAAAGATTAATTAGCTCAAGTTTTTGTTGGGCGCGCGCCTCGCTGACGAAAATTCGAGCGTAAATCTGCCAGGACTTACCGAGCGCAGGGAATCCACCAGCCGGGGATCAGGCTTGCCCCACCCACGCGCCCCATCGCATCGCACCCTCTTGATTCTGGGGTAAAAGTTGAAAATCTGCTGGCAAAGCGCCTTTTCGTTGTGCGGCACTCACTTCGCTCTGCGAGTGTAATAAATTTTAAGTCCTAATCAAAGTTGACAATAATAATAAAGTTAATAATGTTATTTAGCGTCCTCGCCCTCTAACGCTCTGTATCTTATCTCTTATGTCTTATCTTGCAGCGACTCGAACCCCGTGCTTATATCATCGCCGCCCGAATTGGCCGGAATGACACTGGAGGCACGTCTGATATCCTACGACTGGGAGAATCAATTTGGCGAATTCCAGGAGGCCACACGCAAGGGCAGCTTCAAGCCCATTTGCTGGGGGGCCAAGAATCATGTGGTGCCGGTAAGTTAAAGCCAGACTTTTCGATTTATGCCCGATGATATCGGCGATGGTCCGGAGATGGAGTGCTCTACTTTTCTACCAACGACTGCCAAGATGGGGATTGTCCCCGTCCGCTTTGTCACAGTTGAAATCGCATTAACCCTTTTTATCTATCTGGGCATCTCAATCTCGTCCTTCTTACTTCGCCATTCGCCCTAATCGCAGGGAGCATTTCGCTCGTCCTGCTGCTTTACATCCATCAGCTTAATCAGCTAAATTGCTAGACAATATCTGGGATAATTTTTCTTGCTGCCATTTGATGGCTCCACCCACTCCCACACCAACACACCCACAGCAGCAGGACCCAGACAAGTGCTCATTTATTCATTGGGCGGGGTGAGCGGCGTGGTACAGCAGGAGAGTTAAAGCAGAAAAGACATTAGGGCCAACCCACGGCCCCACGTTCCCACATCCCCACGTCCACCGGTTGGGGCAAAATGCGGGTAATGTCTACCGGAAACCGCACGTTATAAAGTGCAATCAATTGCATTGCGGCCATGGGCAGCGTTCGTTCGAGTTTGTTAGGCGCCACTTTACGGCAGTCTAGAGTATGTAGTATTGAGTATGTAGTATGGAGTATGGAGTGGATAGTGCAAGGTGGAAGTGGCAGTGGATGGTGGGCCTCCATTTTCGTAGACCAAGTCACATATATCAGGCCAACACACGTACGACTTCGACAACGATCATTCTAATGGGTCACACAGTGAGGCGAGCCGGAACAGGACCAAGCGGACGACTCCCAACCAGCTGGCCCTAATTCACGTCCAAAATGGTTTAGACCAACTGACTGAATGCTCCCATATGAGCATGATTCTCTCGCATTCTCTTTCTCCGCTTTGCTGGCTCGGCCTTTAATACTTTGCACTGTGGAAATTGTGGGAAATTGCTTAAGTTGGGAATTGTTGCCATTTTTATGCCACCGCCTTGACCAGGCGTCCACTTTGTGTTTTCGCCTCCGGCTCCGACTCCGACTGAGGCTCTGGAGCAAAATTATCAACGCTTGAGTTGCCATCGATTTTCCGTGCTATTGCGTTAAATATTGTTGGCCGTTTCAGCTCGGTTCAGCTAGGGCTCCGCCATTTTTTGCCGCTGTCCTTTAGTCAATAATTCATTGAAGAACTCAGCCGGAGGCATCTCCACTGACCTCCCACTTGACGGACAGGCCCATCGAATTTGTAAAAGCCCTCCAAGCGCCCAAATTAGCAGAGAAGCAAGCAAAAAAAAACCAGTAGTGTGTGTGCTCGGGCAAGAGGTGAACGGCAGTTAAATGTAGCGGAAAATATACAGCGGCAAAAAGGTGACAAAGGAGCAAAAGAAGTCTGTGATTAGTTTTCACAAAGCTCCCAGATCCCCAGGGTTCGGTGAATCGGAAGGCCTAGTTCCCGCTCACAAAAAGATCTCGAGCTGATGGGGCTCAGCGAGCAAGGGGATTCAGCCCGATAAATTCCGGAAGCTTAACCAACTGGGAAATGCCCTTAAAGTTGAATGATTGATATCGCGTTATGACCGGAGCTGCTTGCTCCGCACACAGCGCAAGACTTTTTCACCTACTCCTTAATACAAAGTCCTCTTTTTGGGTCGAGTTAATTAGCATAACATTAAATATGGTAGCGCACTTTTTTTTGGGCAGCTTTGGCTTTCAAAGCCGGCAAAGCAGTGCCCACAAAAAAAGGCCAAAGCCAAAGCAGGCCAACCTAATTAGCATGTCAATCTCTGCACACAGACACGGCAAAAGCTATGGCCTAGCTTTGGGGCAGCCAGGAATTGAGACCAGAGCGAGCTATTAAAGCCTCAAATTTATGCATAACACAAAATTGCACATTTTATGCTGTTCAACCTGAATGGCCATGGAAACAAACAAACACACATTCCTTTTCAATTAAAATTAAAATGTCTGTCGGTGGTGGCAACAAACGAACGCTTCGCAAACCCACACCTCCTCACCTGCAGGTGGACTTGGATGTGGATGTGTCTGTCAAGCATTTGGCTGCTCCCATGAAATCCCAATCCCACTCTGCTTCTTTTCGGTCCTCTTTTGAGCGTCCCCAAAACGATTCACAAAATGCCTTTTCAAAAATTCAACAACCAACAACGAGCTCTGCCATCGTCGTCGTCGTGGCCGTCGTCCGATTTGCATAATATTATTAGTAAACACTCGTTATGAAGTCAGCCACGCCCACCGACCACCGGCCACCGGCCACCGATGTCCCCTCATACAAATGCAGACATTCGCTAGATTTAGATTTTCGACTGGGCATTAAATATTTGACCGCAGCGCAAGTCCCAGGATCTCCCCGCAACCACCTATTTATAAACACAAATTTATTCAGCGTAATTAAAACACAAAATTTCGCAGTGAATTCACTGGGGACTCCAGGAGTAAACACCGCATGGGCGTGGGAATCGGGGAAGTGGGTGTGGAACCTGCTCCAGAGCTTCATTGTTCTGCAATTGTCCCGGGGTTCTACTTAAACTTGTGTGCTGTTTACCCTGTCTCCTTTGAATCTCTGTTTCGAAAATGTTTTTGCTTTGATTAGGATTTTTGATAATGTTATTTGGCTCTTGGAATGTTGGAACATTATAATAAAACGGATAAATTACAGATCAGAGAATTCCTTATTTTGGTTTTGGTAGCTTGAAATACAAATACGAGTAAATTAAGTAGAATTTCTTTGGGCTGAAATCAATGGCGGTACAACCTAAATTTGGCCCCAATTAATTCCATGTTGGTCGAAAAAGAGTATCCCTATGTCTTGTCCTTGGTGTGGGTCCTTTACCTTTTTTGTTGCACTGTCAACGGCATAAATAAGATTTTCAATTTCCTCGCTGGCTCCTCCGTCTCGGAAAGACATCAGCCGAAAAAGCGTTGGAAAAGGAGAAAAATGTAATTAATGTCGTAATTTATTATATACAGATCTCTAGAGCCACAGCCGCTAATGTTTGCCATTTCCTTCTCTTTATCGCCCCACAGGGCTCCGAGTTCCTCGAGGGCTACAGCATAAATGTGACCAAGACGTACAAGAAGCACCGGCGGTGCAAACCCAAGCGGCCCCTGGCCCCGCCCACCGAGCGCACCGCCCCGCCGCCCGCGTCCGACCTCAGCGAGCTCCCGGTGCTCCACGAGCTGGACAACAACAACATCATCGAGGGAGCGGCGCGGAGCAGTCGCAGCTCGGCGACCGACGTCCACAGCCTGAGCCGCGGGAGCGGGCGCCACTTCATCAGCTGCCTGCTCTGGCTGGGCGCCTCGTCCTGGTGGCTTCTGCTGATGCTCAGGACGTGAGGGGATTGAAAGGGATTCGGCGGCAGACGAAGCAGCAGCACCACAGGCACCACCGTCTCAATACACTAAACTAACCATACAGCTGAAGTGCAGATGAAAATCAGTGAAAAGCGAAAATAGGGTACTGAAATAGCAAACGCAACTCAACTCAACTACAGCTCTCTCTCTAACTACAAATGACATCTCTTAATCCTACTACAGATACAGATACATATACAGATACAAATAGAAGCAGAATGAAAATGCGGAAAGGAGGAAAACATGAAATATTCATAATAAGCTAGCGTATAACAGCTTTTCCAGACCCCCAACCCCGTACACCTGCTAGTCCCTGACGCCCATTTATTTAAGCTCCTCCCTCCACAGTTTTGTTGATTTTGTTCTAGAGTTTTAGTAAATTATTAATGATTTTTTTAAGTAGTCTAAGCTGAAAACAAAATAAAAACAAATGTCAAAAGCAAAAACTAAATCAAGAAAATGAAAAATATGAAAAAAACTAATAAATAAGGAATACCATGTCGAGAAAAACCGAAAAGCAATAATTAGTTGTTGTTGTCGTTATAAAATATACAAAATGCGAAATTGTAAAAGATACAGATATTATAGATATACACCGTGGCTACATATATAGCAGTCATTCCTTCAACCATAACAGATATAAACCATACACCTATATTTAGATATCTATGTATACATATAGGGTCTGACTTATGTAAAGCTTGAGCGTCTGATGGGTTTTGTTGGGCATTGCAAGAAACAATCGTAGAAGGGAAAGGCATCAAGTGGCAAGTAGAGGAGCGTGCATCAGGCCCTTCATCCCTCCCCCGGTTAAGTTTAGTCCGAGCTACTAGGTGGAACTAAGTTCGAGCGGAATCATAGATACATCACCCAAGCAAAACACACACACAAACAAAGACACAAGCATGCATGAACTTTATACGTCCATTTAAGAGAAGCAAATCGAGAGAGACAGAAAGGATTTAGTTAAACGTAACTTTAGAAAAGACTTGGATGAATTTACTCTGTTTTGCAAAAGACTAAGAAGGGAAATTAATTAACGGAAAGCGAGAGCTAACTCACACAATTAAATTTAGTAATTTAGGCTGATTTAAAGGCAAGTTGCAGTAAGGACGCAAATGAACCGATATATTTTGACACCTGATTATTCGTTTTTGGGAACGCTGTCAACTCACAACTATCCATTCAATCTGACTGTAATTTGCATGTATCTTATTCCTTTCGTTAACCTATTCAAATGACACTACACTCGCGCTTTATGCTAAGTTTCATTCAGTTACCTAATGCAAATCTACCTGCTCTTTCAACTACAAAACGAAATTAAGGAAAAGAAGCATAAATATTCAGAACACTCAAAGTGTTGCCTCCTCTCTTTCTTACTCGCTGTCGTTCTACTATAACTCTACGTTTAGCACGATAGGCTATAACTTTCTAGACCTAAGTTGTAAATAAATAGTAATCTAGCGGACGGAGGACGGGAAACTAATTGGATAAATGGAAAGGTGGAGAGAAGCATTATACAGGGTGTGTGATTAGGTACGACTCTCGATCAACTCGATCAGCTCGATTAGCTCGATCGGCTCTAGCAGTTCTAGGCGTAGTATTGGATGTCCCTATAGGTTCTACCTTTAATTACATACGGATGCGGATAGACAGTTAGGGGACACTTAGAAGTGTTCCACGGCGCCGCCAAGATCTGCTCGAAGTAGTAAAAATATACCATATACATACGACATAAATATAAAGTACATTTATATATACACATACGATAACTATAACTATAAAGTCTATATATACAATACCATACATCTATAAGTAGTTACGTGGTTCGTAGTTGTAAATGTGAATGTGAGTATTTTATACAAAACAGAAGGAAACGAAATAAAAAAGCAAATAAAGAAAAGCATAAAGCGATAAAAAGAAGAACATTTTTATACCAAAAGAAAAGATGATGATAAGCCCCCTTGAAGCGATCGCGAACAGTCGCACGCTATATATACAAATCATATATATTTTAGGATAACTGATGTAACTAAGATTAGTGGCAAGTTGGCGTAAACAGAAAGCAAATGCAAAGTTGAAACAATCAAAATAACATTTAAACAACAAGCGGCAAAGAGGAAACACTTTTTTGCGCTTAACTATTAAAAGTTTGCCTCACACAGACACACACACGCACACGCACACACACACTGACATCCCAGTTAGCGGAAAAAGTAAAACTTTGCTGCAGCCAGAAACGCGGCCTTTATATAGTATATGGGCCATCCTGTTTTTGAGGTTTTCCCACTTGTCGGGTAACTTTTTAATGGACCCTCATCTCATCCCGAGTCCCATGCCTTCCAGTTAAACGCCGGCGCCTTCAGCCGTGCCGGCAGCCCCAACTAGGTCTAATTAGGAGCGATGAGCAACCGACATCGTTTTCATAGTTTTGGCATTCGATTCGCCCGCTGTGTCCTTTGTCATAGCAACCTGGCCACTTTTTCCGTTGCCTCTTTTTACCTTTGTTTGGCACATTAATTAAACTTCTTGCCCGGAAAAAGCAGAGGAGGAAACTGGGCAAAAACAAGGCGCACAATTACAAAGGCAGCGGAAGGAAACTAAAACGAAAACATTCCTTCTTTGGCTCGCCAATTGAAAATTAGTTTGGCCAACTGGCAAACAGACAGACACACAACACACTCAGTCACACACAAAAACGGAGGGAAATGTATTCATATAATTTAATGAAATGCAAACAACAAAAACGGTTTTGGAAAATGTACTTGCGATAGAAACGATAAAAAAGTCGGAAAATAGTTTCAAAAACTACTTATACAAAACGTAATAAAGGGGAACCAGACGAAAGCTAAAATAAAATAATCCAAATAAAGCTAAATACACAGGAACACAAATACACCGGAGAAGCGCATTGGCAAAGCAAAAGGTATCCGGAAATGGAGACCAGGGGTCGGGGAAAGGTGTCTCGGGGACACAAGCTGATTAGGGGCTGCATCATCCTGACCGCGATTCTACGCAGATTAATCCAATGAATCGGGCTTCTTGACCGAAATGGTCCCGGGACGATAGAAGCAGAATACTCGAAACCCGAAGCGCAGCTTTAGAGTCCATCTCTTCTGCCCGGTTTCGGCCATTCTCAGGCTCTGGTGGCTCAATGCTTTGTCCGGCACGGCCACTTGGCTCTGTCTTCTAGCCGTCTATAAGCATTTAACATTTTTCCACTCCGCTTTGACCCACTCTGACTATGGTCCTTTGTTGGCGCAGAAAAAGGTGAAGCGGGGCACTCCATTCAGGAAACTAATAAGTTTTTAAAACTGACCCAATTAGCTCGTTTAACTTGTTTCCCCATTCTGCCGGCGTCTCAAAGACACCTTTTGTTCATCTGCTCAAAGGCATCTCGAGAAAAAGGCAAAGAATTGCTTGGTTCACTAGGATGCAGTTTGGAGGCTGCCAAGATGGCTAAGTAAGAAACACAGAAACACACCCTCACACTGAGAAAACAATATAGCATGTTAGTAGTATCAAGACTTGTGTATATGTTCTTAGGCCCTCTATTGAAAGTTTTTATTTTGCGGAAGCGGGAAGGCGAAGAAGTGAATGAATGTGAAAATGAGGAAAGACGGGAAACGAAAACAAAACACAACCTACCTAAAGCGATAAACAAAACCTAACTATTTTTAGTGTGTACCTTGATTTTTTCATAGCAAAAGAAGCCCTAAGCCAAGATGGCATGTGCAGCGGGAGATCCCAGGAAAACTAATCTTAATAGATATATATGAGAAATAACGTAAAAGTAAAAGCAATAATGAGCAAACGCATAGCTATCAATAGGAAGATCGAGAGGTAGGCTAAACAAATACTCTAACTCTAGGCAAACGATAACAGTAAGGCATAGTTGACGATCGACGGAAGAAACGTGTAGCATACTTTTTTGGGCAGCCTATTGGCGGAAACGGAAATGGAAGTGAATCGATCTATTACTGGTCGGAATTGAAGAAGGGAAAGCAAATGGGAACAGGAACGGGCCGATTAAAAGAGATATGAAATTGCATATGATTAAAGCGTAAAACAAAAACTATTTTAAAGTAGAGCAGTTTGCAAAAATATTTAAATGTGTCGTTAGAAAACCCCCAAAAATTGTAGTTGCATTGTCGTTAGCCATAGTAGAAAAGTTGCATATTGAATACGAGGACACAGGAGCTAAAAGGAAATGATCGAAGAAGCATACATACCATACATCAATCAAAGAGAACTAACATAGCCGGCATCTTAGAAACATCATCAGTATTTGTGTATAAGCCCTGCATGAAACGAAATACATACAAACAGGCCCACATAGATACATAAACATATGCATACCAACATTAATATATCGTAACGTACGGATAAATATAGCTAAGCCCAACCACCCAGTAACCCAAAGCTGTCCCCCGAACAAACATATAGATCAATCCCCTGAAAGGAACTTTAAATACAGCCCGATAAAAGGATAACAACTCTTGATTATAAGCAATAGACATCAGAATCGAGTTCTGCGAGAACGGAGGCAACTGTACTTGACACTTGAGTACGAGGACAGCGAAAAACCAAAGTTAGTACCTCCTAAATACCAGTAAATCACTAAATCCCCTAACGGGCTTTCCTTAAGCGCTCTTCAGTCGCCGCCAACTGGCCCGCACACTTTCAGTTCGAATGACCTCAAGCTGAGCTCGACCTTACCTCAATCTGTCAAAGGTTAAAAGCAAGCGGTTGCCTCTACTCTCACAGCCAAATCAAAACTCACGAACAGCCACACACCGACACAGTTAGAAACCAGACATTTTTGATACCGAACTAAATGATAATGATTATTGAGAACCGGAAGCAGAGTGAGGAGAACAAAAGGACGTCGGACGAACATCATTTACGAGTATCTATTGTGAACTACATTGTTTGATTGTGAGCTAAGTTCCGACTTCTACAACCACTACTCTCTATGAATGTTTTTAAGTTATTCACTAAAATAATTTTGTAATATACTAAACCGCAAGCTAAGCAACTTTTACTATAACAACAAATGATGAAAACCGAAAAAGTAAAAGCAAAACAAACAATAAAATAAAATATATATTAAATATATATATACATATATATATATAGAAATTAAACGTGTTTCATTGTCTCAGCTGACCGTCTTGGGAAAAGTTCAACTTGAATGGATTTAAAAAAAATAGTTCAATTTTTGGCAACCACTTTTTAATTGAAATTGTGTTTTCGTAGCGCCTACAAAAGTTCGGGTACTCGTACAAATATTTTAGTGCATAGGTAGATTATGATATACCCTCTTAAATTCCTATGTATTTATTTATGCAAATTTAGTTAAATGCAAATTAATTACATAACTGCCTGTAAAGGCTGAAAACGTTGCCAAATGAAAATGTTTATAAACTGCAACAACAAAAACAGCAGCTCGGCGACTTCGCACACGTACGCGCGTACTTTAATATAAACAAGCCGAACGGAAAAACGGGTAAAAGCGAGGTAAGCCTCGAAGCAAAAATTATTTTTGCATCATTAATTTACATTTATATTCAATTAAAGCGCAAACACATTGCCGGGAGAGACCACCAATGGGGGTTCTGCAGTTGTGCCACATGGAAGGCGCGTGCCTTCCACGCCGCTGGGCGTGGCACTGGGCAAACACCCGGCAGAACCCGGCCAAAACGCGAAAGCAATGGTTCTCGAAAGGCGAAATCAGCCAGGAAAAATAATATTGAAATAAAGTCGGGTGAAAAATTGTCCCACATTTAACCAGTGCGAGATTCGAAATGGCTCTAGGAGGATGGAGCACGGAAATGGGGCTATGAGCTAACCATTTACTTCATCTTTGTAATTTGGAAAAGTTCTTCAATGTATATTGTAAGATACTTCGTGATCTTCGGATCTTTAAAGCACTCTTCCTCATTATTCAGATAGCTATTCTTGTTGGGCTTGTCGAAGTCCCCAACAAAGTGGGTGTGTACACATAAAAAAACCAATAAATACAAATATTAAATACCATGTAATACAAAACTTTGTTCATTAGTTGGCAAGCATATAAAAAAGGTAAATTATAATATTTACTCGAATTTTAAGGGTAATCAATCGGGAAATCACATTGCGCTCTTCAGGCTCTTATGGAGCCTTTAGCTATACATATATAAAGCTTATCAATTTGCCTATCAGAGCTTGTTGCACTCTATCATTTGGGCAGGCTGCCGAAGGCAAAATCGCTTTTCAGCTCATAAACCATTTCTATTAATTAACCATTTAAAACACGCATTTGCACATTTGCCATGGCCACTTAAACTGTGTCAACAAACAAAGAGGAAAAACGGCAGTGAGCCAGTGCGACGGAGAGTTTGTCAACTTTCTGACCAAGCCCTGAGAGTATTTAAACAATTATCGCCAAAGTGCATAAAAAGTGTGTGTTTGTGCCCCGATATAAACAGCTCAAATTTCGAGTAGTGAGCGAGTTTGTTTATTTATTTATTCATTCAGCACGCCTTTCTAGCCGCGGCGATTCATCGATTGCGGTTGGTTTTGGCCCTGTGTGAAATCAGTTTAAGTCCTTTTTGCTGGTTTTGCTTTGGCCGGGCAGTTGCAGTTATTAAAATTACTCTGCAAAGTGATGCACATTTATAATAATTTGCATATTAAATTATTTTCAATGGCAGGACAATGATTTTCCGATTCGGCCGCGGGGACACCGACAAATAATAAAATAGCCTCAAAGACGCAAACAAACAACGGCAGAATAAAAATCGCACAAAATCGAATTAAAAAGCGTTTAATGTGCCAGGGATTTAAGCTCAGGGTGTCGGCGTTGGACGGGCGTGTCATTATTTGCGATATATAATCTGCAATCGTTTGCCATTTTATCCCCAACTTTTTATGATCATTAAGCAATGCTTTAATTTTTTACGAAAACAATATTCGATTGCATAAAATGGCTTTCAATGGAATTATGTGAACAAAACATCGAAATCCCAATGGGCAGAGAGAATAAGAGTTATGTGTCGGCTTGGCAAATTGCCAGCAGTGCGTATACTTAATGAACTCAGGCCAATCGAATGCGTTGTGGCGAGCATTAAATTAGAGGACTTTAAAAGCAATTCGGCTGAAACACCTTCAATCGCACCCATCAATATCCTCACAATCCAATTTCTCCCAACCGGATCACCGCCAGCTACCTCGTCAACACCCCGCAAACTATCAAATCTCATTTGCCTAACACTTTTCGATCCCTTGATGAAGTTGGCACGGCAACTTTGCAGCCACATAAGTTGGTAGCTCGTTGGTGGGAGGGTGTATGTTCAAATGGGTATTGGGAAATTCGAACCCAACACTTGAAACTCACTCAAACACTTGGCATAATGCGAGCCTAAAAGCGTGCCACATTTGTAAGCCAACACTTAGCAGGGGGTGGAAAGGGTGGAAATTATGCAGCAGAAATAGAAATAAAATGTAAAATGCTGTCACATTCGATTCGAGTGGCAATGCCAACAGGACGGACCAGGAAACAAAACCTAAAAGAATTTCAATAATTTCCCCAGCAATTCCTGCTGAAAAGTCTCGCATTTCTATAGCCATTAACCCTTTTTATGGTAGCCAGTAGCCACGACACACCCTATTACCTGGATACCTGGATACCTGGGCATTTGCCAGCCGAAATTTTAGCATATTTCCACAGTTTATATGCCAAATAATGCCGAACTGTGCATTTCTAATAGACGAAAGCCAATTTCAGCACTCTCATCATCAGCATCCACCCATTCCACCCCACACGAGTAATAAAAATCTAAATTTCAAAGCAGCCTGCCAAACATCATCGAGGAAAGGAACGACTGGGTGGGGCAGGACCTTCCGAGTGACAGAAATTTTCGACAAAAGTCTTGGGCGAGGGCCTAAGGACGAAGAACGAAGAGGTATTTAGGTGCGGCCAGGACAGGTGCAGCAGGGACACCTCTGTGACAAGCCAAGTCATGCCAAAATCTATGCCTTCCGAGTCCGATGACGAGACCTGCCCCCATCCACGCCTGGATGCACCCGGTCCCTTTATGTCTGTCTGTGGTTTTTGATTCCGACATTGCATGCCAACCACCTGCATGTGGCGTGCATTCCCGTAGTGCAGGGCAGCAGCTGGTCGTAAAGTGCAATAATGCCCGAATTTATGCAAGTCGAGTGTAATAAAAATATGCATAATTCTGCAATAAATGATCTTAAGAAAAGCACACACCCAAAAGCCTCTGCTTACTTTTCCACTTCCTCAAGTGCATCCAGGCGACCAAATGTGTCGAAAACTCAGGTCTTTGGTTAATTTTTCATGTGAGTGTGTCAAAGGTTTTTACTCTAATCAGGCATATTCTAAAAAGAATATTGTTTAGAACAAATATTTATATAAAAAGTGCACTATAAGATAAGTTATTCATTTTTAATTTGTGTATATTTAATTTAGAGATCCCTCAAATATAGTGACAACTAAGAAGTCCAGGTCGTACTTCATTGGAAACTTCACTGTGGCCAAGTTAGCTACCTTGGTTACTTTGTCGGCTGGGGTTTTATGTCTTCATGGCCTGCTGCTATGTTGTTTAAGTGTTATGCGCTGCACCACCCCTCCGATCCTGATGCACTGACTCCCAGCGATACACTGATACCCAAAGAGGCTCATAAAGGGTGAAATCTTCTGGATTACAACGACGTGGGCGAAGCACAGGCGGGGTGATGGAGCAGGATGAAGCTTATTGCTCTGGCCATAACTGGCGCTGCTTTTGGTAAAACTTAAGCAGTTCGCAGGTGTTGCAACGAAATTGCAGTTTATCTAGCCAGCCATAGTTTCGTCCACCCATCCCATTTGCCACCCCCGGCAAGTTAATGATCTTCGGCATATGTTGCGGGTCACGAGGAGGTGGCTTTTTGGGGGAGATGGGCTGGCCGGACTCGCCAGAATGGCGCAGGAAATTAAGTTTTTGTGCTGTTGTATTGCGTAAATGGCTTTTTAGTTCCCACGGAAGTGAGTTGCATAAATTTCGCCCTAGTTCTCCTCGCCTTCTTTGGCCAAAAGCGCGTGTAAAAGCCATGAAATCGGAATCGAAAACGAAAACGAAACGAAACTAGCAAACGGAGATGATTGACGAAAAGCGGGAGGAGTAGGTGGCTCTATGGCTAATGGCGAATGGTAACTGGAGCAAGCATAAATCTTCATTCGAGTTTTCGCAGTCATGCTCTTCTCCCTTCTCCCCTCCGCCTCCTGCAGCTTTCATTTCATTTTTGGGTGTGCAACGAGACGTAAGCAGCTCCACCCACTTTCCACTCCCCTCTCCACCCGCCGACGAGGCGTAGAACAAAGACCATTATGTACAGGTGCTGCTCGTCCAAAAGTGCCAAAACAAAGCAGACGCACTTGCTCACACGCACAACAACCGCCCCGTCCCCGCCTACGCAGCTCATACCCAAACACAAGGGCCACGGCGCAGACACATTGATTAATGAATTAATGAGCTAAACTTTGCACCTCAATGACAGAAAAGGCTGTGCGGCGGGTCGACCTCCTCCTGCTCCTGACAAGTATTTCTGCTTTTAATGCCCGCGTCACGTCACGTTACGTTTGCCATTACGTTACTTTGCGTTGGAGCCGCCTCTGACCTCGGGGTGCTTATCTATTGGTTCAAGGGGTCACTTGGTGGCTGCCTCTAGAGGAAGCTGTGGCTGCCAGATACCACATGACAAATTTGTTTACTTGTACTTTCATGGAAATTTAAAACGAAATTTTTGCAATGATTATTCAATGCATGTAACATTGATTTAAACAACTATTACTACTTTTACTGTTGATTATACACACTTGATTTTCAAGATATGTAACAATAATTTAAACAACTATTACCACTTCTGCTTTTACGTAATTAAAGAGCTGCCTGTTTCCGTATATATTTATTCCTCATTACGTTACTGTTAGCACAATTTGCAAGGTGTAATGATGCAAACTCGCACCCCGGAGCACAATAAACGAAAATGCCACATGATTTGTAAAAACCCGTTTGTCATCAAGCTGGGGAAAAATCGTGGCATTTCCCTCTGTGATTTACATGAGCTGGCTCATTCCTCACGTGTCCATCCCCATCTCCATCTGGGTTAGGTTGCAGATCCTGCCAAGAGGCGTGCGGCAGACTACGAGCCAAGTCAACGTCAATGCTGCTGCTGACACGTGATAAAACGCTGCTCCGGCAGACACCCACTCACCCATCCACCCACCTGCCCCACTCCGTCGCCAGGCCAGCGGTACGTTGTAGGTGAGCAGGGCACAAGGCATTAACATTTACAAGGCACACGCACACCTGCCCCCGCACAAGGCGGAGGAGGGGCATTGGTAGAAACAACAACCAAAACTTTGGCAATTCTTTTGTGTGAAGAACAGGGCACACCACACATGCAACCCCTGCCCTCCATTATATGTACTATCCATCCATCCGCAAGGTGGTAATGTGCGGTCCAGCGGGGTGGGTGCGGCCGGAAGTGGGGCCACTGCCTTAAGGAAGCAACGGAAACTCCGTTACGGACACCCATGGATCCCTGCCTGGGGTCGGACGTTGCCATTAACGTTTCTATTGTGAGCTTTTGGCCTTAGCGAAATAAATAAAATTCGACAGTTGCGATGGACATCTTCAGACACCTCCACACGACGCCCCAGCCCCTCGACCCAACAAAGTGAAAACTCAAGCACTGCAAGAAAGTTAGAAACACATTAAGATTCGCCTGGATTCGAACTGGATTCTAGGAGAACAGAAAGGCTCTCTAGCCAGCTGTGATTCTACTTTGCATAGCTACAAAGTGTTTCGTTATTATTGGAGGGATTTTGTTTTACTCCCGAAATAAAAGTTTGTACTAAATTCGTTGAGACAGAAGGTTACGTTTCCAACCTGCGAATTATACGGATATCCTTGGCCAGAATGACTTGTCATCGTCCTAACCATAATCGCTTTTTAGGCCCCACAAACTGAATGTATATCCTGGAAAAATTGTTTGATTTACTCATCAATGCGTGTCTATGATAATATAGAACTAGTCTATAGTATTTAAAGTAAAATTAAGGGATCTAGCTTAACTTCCTAAAACTGCATGGTTACTAGTATGGACCTTAGTAATTTGAATTATTCACTTTGCGTAATATATTATTATATATATAATATATAATATATAAAATATTTTATAAGATAAATTTACTTTGATTGGTGTATTATATATTACTGAGGTGGAAAAGACTCCTAACCAATTGTCGCGGTTTACATAACTTCTTCTATCGGAAGAAACATCAATAAAAACGTTCAACGTTCATCATTCAAAGTTTCTGGTACTTTCATATTATTAAAATATTTAAATAAGAATAATAATGAACCTGGTATTTACAAAATCCTCCTTGCTCCTTAAATACTATACTATAACTAACTATTTCGCAGGAGAATGATGACTGTTTAAATATTTTTCACAGTGGTCCAGAAAGTTTGTGGTTTTCAAATTTTGCAGACGATCCGAGGCCCAGTATGAATTCAGAGAAAACAACAAAAGAAGCTGTCCTCGGCTAGCCGAAGCTTATTTACCCTTAAAGCAATTATATATTTAAAAAAGTCTTATGTATACTGAGTAAGGGGACGCATTGAACAAAGTCAAGGGACATATAAAATTAAAACAAAACTAGTGTAAAGTGAACATTTAAAGATTAAAAACAACGAAACTAATATTACTTTTTTATTACGAGTATTTACTAATATTAAACGACTTTGGGAAAGTTTCATGCAGATAGCTTTAAAACTAAGAGATTAGTTTACAGATGGACGGATAGATAACGGTCGGTCATACGGGAAGATGGACAGACGATGCTAACTTCTGACTGGAATCAGTATACCCTCTGCTAAGGGTATAAAAAGGCGGGGGGAGTCAGAACAGGACCGGGAGCCGACACCTTCCAGTTGGTGCTACTGCTCAGCATATTTATCTATTCATGCTCACAAAAAGCAATTCGAACGCCGGCTCCGGGAACGAAGCTGCCTCCGGGGGCCAAGGGATGGGCGAGCCGGGGCCAGGACGAACTTCAATGCAGCTAACGATGTAGGGACAACAACAGGAACAGAACTGCAGATGGAGTTGCACTGGAGATGGAGACGGAGCTCCGACGCCCGCAATGGACTGCGGAGTAAGTTGATTCCTTGATTTTGGGGGGAAAAGTTGGCCGGCACTCCGCTACTGGCACTCGTCCTTCTCCGCCTGCATTTTGAGCTTTTATTATGCTTTTTGGGAGGCTCTCCGCCCGTGTTGGTTCAAAGTTGAAGCTGCGCCGGAGTTGACAGCTGGGGAGCGAAAATCGAGGAGAAGTGCAGACTTTTTAGTGTTTTACACAAAAGCGCCGGCATGGACACGAGCGAAAGGTCGAGGATCGGGGGTCAGGCTGGGATCGGGTTCCTGGCCGAATGGTTAGACGCTTGGCTGGCTACAAACAAACAGACAGACAGACAGACGGACGGACGGCGGAATCGAGTCCGGGAAGCGCTTGCAACATGCATTAGATTGGCAGTTGGGGATTTACTTGTAAAATGCAAATGCAATGAATGTACAATTTAGAAATTTTTACACCAAAAACTAGAGGACTCGATGGAACCGTCATTGCAGATGGCGAAGAACCCGGCACTTGCACTGCCATGTTCCTTCCATTGAACTGCTCAGCGGAAGGGAGCCCAAATGGAGAGGATGAGGATGGGTCATGTATCCTGGGCGTCAGTCTGCTTTAAAGTTCATTTGAAATGCAAGCCGTTGTTTTGTCTGAATGACTCGTAATCTATGCTAATGAAACTGTTTTCGGTTTCGGGTTTTTAAAACGAATTTCACCCCAGCCAACTCGCAAAAACTTTCCGCATAACAACAGAAATTACCGGAGGAGTAGCTACAAACAACAGCAGCGCAGGGTGCCAAGATAAATAAACAAAATGTGTGTTGGCCCAAATTGAAAAGCAAGTGAAATGTACTTGAAGATAACGCCGTTTCGTCCCTTGCATTCAGATGGCTTTCTGAATAAAGTTAGCAATTGCTGCATGTTGATTGCTAAGCAATGGGAGCGTTCAATATGTTCTGTACTTGTACTTGAAGTTCTCATTTTAAGGTTGGCAAGCTTTCAAATCAATTAGAAATGTCCATTTTTATATTATTGAGTTGGGTAATTTGACCTAGAGTAACTAGTTGTCAAAGTGGTTTCCCTATAGGTGGGGATTCCAAGCATAACTAGTATATAATTAAGACCATCTTTCAATCCTCTCTCCTTAAACAGAATTCCGCAATAAATTCCATTACCAGCCGATCATCGACAAGCCATTGATTCGCTTACCAAAATGCCAGAACACATTTCCACGTGGAAGGACTTAGTGCAGACTTTTATTGCAACCGCAACAAGCTTACATGCCATTCATCCCACAAAGCGATACTTGCCACAGTTGCAATAAACTCCGGCTGCTGTTGCAACTTGCAGTTGCAGCGACGAACTGAATTGCACATGCATACGAACATAACGGCACACATCCATGCATCTGTGAGTGTGTTTATTGAGGAATTCATCAAAATCGCCAAGGCAACTACCACTTCCATCGGATATTTGGCAAAAGTTGTTACTACTACGCCCACAATAAACGAGGATGCATTGCTAACGGCACTGCGAGAAAATCAGCTTTAGCCTAACAAAATGTACATATATGTACAAATATAAATACAGCTGATTTCCTGAGAGCTGTTTCTTATATTGAATAAAATATTTAACACTCTCTTATGCCATGCAGAGTGACAAAAGGAACACAGCACGACCAAAGCAGCAGTATTTTGCCAAATAGTTTAATGAATGCTGATGCAATAATATACATTATATATGCTATTCTGTTAAATCTTCGCGGAAGGTTTCGATTTCAGAACCCTCGGTTATCCAAGTGCATCCTTAACCCTTGACTGGCCGGCAGCCACTTGACGCCCCTGCCACGCCCCGAATAGCTCCTGCAGGACGAGCGTCGCATGTGGCGTTGTTGATTACATTGTAGTGGCTGCCGTGGTTGTTGCAGCTGGGTGCTGCGT
This sequence comes from Drosophila mauritiana, assembly GCF_004382145.1. Lineage (NCBI taxonomy): Eukaryota > Metazoa > Arthropoda > Insecta > Diptera > Drosophilidae > Drosophila > Drosophila mauritiana. The sequence continues at coordinate 21,661,173 of NC_046669.1, forward strand.
TGTCTGCGGCATTATTACAGTTGTTATTGTCCGCAGAATAAGGAATTCGGAAAAGTTTTCCAAAAAACGTCTGCGCACTTGACGGTGACGGCGACGACTTCCTCTGCAACTTGCAATGTGTCTGGTGTTGATGCTTTTATTTATGTGCTGCCGCTGCGCCCACCTCCCCAAGTGAACGTAGGCCGGCGAGGCGTCGGTGGAGCATCAATAGTTGTATTTCAGCCAGCCAGGATGCGGAAGGATGCGCTGAACACGGATTCCTGCTTCCCAACTTAAATATTGCGCCCCGGGGGCCTCGACTTTTGAGAGGCAGCTCGCAACTTCTGCGACTTCGCCTGCCGCATCGTAACATTACAGTGATTACGCCCAGCAAGACTTACGGTTTTATTGTAACCTGCCGCGTTTGCCATCCTCAGACTCGGATTTCCACACTCCACAAAAATCCAGGTGCTGGCTAGCATGTTTAGCATGATATATGGAATATACATGGCAGATACGGGTATCATAAATTCAATCTAGCAAATGAAATAGCAAACCATTCATCGAGTTCGAATGATTATCGAGAGTCGACAGTTTCTTAGTCCCTCTTAATAATTATTTATTATTATTTTCCTGAGTGCATGTAGTAAAAGTGGGCATGTGAGTTTCGAGCGTTGTGAATTGGCAATCCGGAAACTTGGGGGAAAACTTCAAAAGCGCAGCACAACACGGACACAAACTCGACTGGGAGGGACAGCACTCCGGCGTTGGCACTATCCTAACTACCACCTGCATTACCAAATCAAGCAGGGCACGTAATGAATCAGTCACAGCGATTAACTTTTACAGCAGCAGCGGGCGAACAAATTACAACCGACGTTGTCGCAGAGTCAACCTGCCAGGTCACAATAGTCGCCGAGGGTGAATGGCATGGCCTTTGATCCCACGAAAATCAAGGAAACTTGAAAATACGAACCATTTCCGGTTTCCGGCATCAGCTGACAGATGCCGATGTAGATGTTGAAAGATGTTACGTTGGCCTATCACAAAGCCGTACGAAAGAATTTGGCAATTAATTTCCACCTCTTGTTCACTTTCGAATAAAACCAATGTCCTCCTATTTTGTATTTTATTCGTAGTGGTTTTCAGGTTCATCACAGTAAAATTAATCTGTTCGAATTGACACCTGAACGAGCTACTAAAGAACACAAGGGTGGTTATTGTTAAATGGTTTCATTTATTAGTAAAAATATAATTGTATTTGATTTGTATATTTAAGTATATTGTTTGTATAATTTTAATTAACAAATATTGCAGCAAATTTCATCTACTAAATTATGGATTACGTTGCGTATGCTTCATACGGTTTTACGGTTTGTTTTGTTTAGCCGGCGACGCTTCGTTGTCTGCGTGTGAGTTTCCATCCGGTCGTTTCTCTAACCCTGTGTGAGTGTGTACGCTGGCTTACAATTAACAGAAAATTTTAACAACGAGTTACAGCAACAAAACGCTTTACCCACGGACCTACAAAAAAGTACGTATCTGCGTCCTTGCGCTGAGTATGTGGAGTACGGATTACGCCTCTCGCATTAGGGATTACGGCTAACGGCTACGGGCTTACATGAGGCGACAGCCCTCCCGCTCGCGGCTGTTCTGCCGGGGCAGTTGGCGCTGGGTGGGCGTTGAATGGGCGGAGGAACCGCTGGCCCCCGCTGCATTCCCGTTAGACTCTAGACTTGCGTGCCGCGTGAGTCGCTGGTGATTCGGGTTAAGGTCCCCCACAGTCCATTGGTTTCCGTTCGCCTGCTGTGAATTTGGCACAAATTCGCCCTCTTCGTTCTGCAGCCCCTGAAGTCCAGTGGTGACGTCCACGCCTTGCTCGGTGCCCGGGCCGGCATCTTGCTGCGAGCAGGTGGCATCCCCCAGAGACTGTATGTACTGTTCTAGCAGGTAAACATGCGGCTGCAAGGTGAGGACGAACCCCCGGTACAAAGATCCGCTGTGCTCAAAGGTGCTCTGACTTAATTGCTTGAGTGCAGATTCCGTGCGCCGACAGGTGTGAACCGATTCGCTTCGGATAATTCCGTTTACAATCCGCGAGATGGAAGCCGCGTCCTGGAGCAAAATCGAAAGAACCAGCGCGTAGTCCGTGCAGTTCGCCTCGATAAACAGCTGCAACAAGTAACGCAGCTTAATGGACAGCTTCTGAGGCAGCATATCCACAGCTAGGTCGTCTTCTGATGCCGGTAGCGAGTACAGCCGGCGATAGCGAAAGTTATCGAACGACAGTTGCGATCCAGAACGCGTCTTAAGTATTGGTAGGGAGCTAGGCTGCTGCAGTTCTTCCTCCTCTTCCCTAATGCTTGGCTGCAGCTGTGGCGACTGTGTTGCGGCTCCATTGGGTGTGGCCAAGCTGAAATAGCCAGACTCTGACGTTTGCGAAGATCCACCGCCTCCTGTCTGTCGAAGACTGCCGCGTAACTGAGCAAAGTCGTCCTTTACCGCAGTCGGAAATGGACTGGGGAGCTCTAGTTCTTCGTGGAGCGCCTTCAGAGCGCCGGCGAAATCATCCAGCTTGGCTGCCCGCTCTGATTCCTGCGAAAGCCAGTTGACAAGGTGAAAGTCCAGATAAGCGCACATGTAGCCTAAGTCCATTAGTTTCCGGCTCTGAAGTAGTTGTCGAGCATGGCGCTGCAGTATCAGATCAATGCAGAACGTCTCTCGCTGCTTAGTCGACCGCCGACGCACCACCGAGGGTGCTCCTGCACTGCTGCTTTCGGTCACAGGTGCAACTCCAGGAGTCCCAGATGCCTGCTTGTCTTTGGGCAGATTGCTAGTCACCGTGGTGGAAAAGCTTCTCTCTCTGGCAATGGGACCCAGAACCATGTTAAAGGCATCCGCATTCTGGTTCACTTGCTGCTGTGTATTCACCTGGGGAGGAGGAGCAATTTTCACATTCACCACCATCGACGACCGCGGTGAGTCGATCTCGTTTGGATCTATAGCCTTTAAAAACCGGATCAAGTCCTTGGCCAGCTCCCACTTTCGCTGCTGCAGAGCAATGTCAAGCAGCATGGTGGCATATTGCTTGCTAACAACAGAGGGTTCCAGATTCTGCAGGATTATCAAGTAGCTCGCAGCCGTGTCCAGCTGCTCCGACTGCAGACACATCTGGAATAAATCCTTCGGTTTACCAGCCATCGAAAATAGGTACGGCCACAGGGCGATCTCCGTTTTGCGGGCACATTGAACAATTGTTTCCAAGTAGACGGGGAACTCTCTTATAAAGTCCAGAATACTGGGCAGCTGTGCATCCGGGATGGGCTGTTTGCTAGTAGCCTCTTCCTCGAGAACCTCGTGTAATAGCAGTTCCAGGGCGTGCGGAAAATATGGTAGCGAGCAACACGACTGTGCCATTTCCCAGGCAGAGTAGCCCAGATTCCGCTTGATCAGCTGGCGAAGTACCTTGTGCAGATAGATCTGCGACTTGCGTTCCATCACGGCGAACGGCAGAGAGAAGTGGGAGCCCTGCTCATTGGCGTAAAGCGTGCTTTCGTTCTCCACCCCCAGAACGATCACATTGTCAAAGAGCACGACCAGCGGATAAAGTTTCAGCGGAAAGCTCAGCATGATTCGCTTTGACATAAAACTGTGCAGACGTTGGGCGCCGACCTGCTCTCCTTCGCGACGCTCCCTTCCCGGCGGCAGAATTGGAAGCCATACGCGCATTCCGTGGGCACCCGAGTAAAGCCAAAGGCAGTCACGCATCGCACAGCGTTCCAGGGAGTGTGACAGCCAGAAGACCTCAACGCAGCTAGCCAGGCACGTAGCCAGCAAGGTGTTTGGGACCTATTTGGTAAAAATGGATTTTGGCTTTAGTTGCTAAATATGATATTTCGTAATAATTGTCCGCAAAGTTGAAAAGATGCATATTCAAATTCCTTGTAATGGTTGCTTCGATAACAACAGATATTTTCAAATAAAAGATTCTAGTTACACAGATTAAATGTACAAATGATTTGCATCTCTCCAACTTTAAGCAATTCGACAATTAATATCCGTCAAACATACCTGTTCGCCGGCATCGCGCTGTATCATCAATATGCGGCCGCAAACATTCACGATGATAGTCTCTGCCTGATCTCCACCCAGCTGTCCCTGGGGCTTTAGCTCGTTCTTGAGGTTAGTCACGGTCAGACTAACAATGCAGGCAGGATGGATGCAAATGCTCTTCACGTCCAATTCATAGGCGCACTCAATATCCAGGGCGTACGCGGAGTTTTTCGACATATTGAAAAGGCTCACTATTCCATCGGCAGTGAGTACAATCAACTGGTGTCGGAATGAGTTCAGGCTAATAACTGGTGCTCGGACCTGCAGCTTGTGTCCGTATTGGTTGTCGAGCTTGCAGTCTGCCGGATAGCAACGCAACTCATCCGTGCGGTCCAGAAGTGAGTAGCAGCCCATGACTACAAAGCCATGCCACCAGAGTAGGCCGCCAGAGACAACGAAGTCCTTCTCCTGCGACTCATTGCCAAAAAGTTTCCAGCGCCGGGTCACTAGGGAATAGTGCGCCAGCCCAGTGCGACCAGCCACCGCCAAGTGGAGTCCATCCGGATCAATAGCAGCATATCGGATTGGCCAGTTTGTCGCCGCATAGTTGAGCGGCAGCTGCAACACTGTCCAATACTTACTCTCCGTAAGAATGCTGCCTGTGTGCGGGCTTTGTTTTAACTCCAGACAGTCGCCATCACCGGAAATGCCTTCATCAGAGCCCACACCGCTCGATGGAAACGTTCCATGGCTTCCGGCATACGTTAGCTCCAGATTGTTGCCCTGGTTGAGGTACAGGCAGTCGTCACCCTGCAGCAGGATGTGAGGGCTCGTCGTCATGCAGGGGTTCATACTCAGAGCGCTCTTCACAAACTGCAGCTGAAGCACATTGCTTTTGTCCTTTTCCGGATGCTGTTTTAGCATGAAAAGCTGATAGCCCTCGGTTGACCATTCGAGCCGGCGAATCTTGAGTGGATTCTGACGAACCAAATCTACGTTAAGGCCGAAATCCCAGCTCAGAGTAGACATGAGCAATGCTCCAAATGTGCTCCATAGGGACAGGCCTCCATTTGTCCAACTCACAGCGAGGACGCATCCGTCAGGGCTCCACTTTAGCTCGTTTACCGAACCCAGGCTGTCTGGGAGTACGTTTTCAGTGAGGATAAGGCGATGAGAAAACTCTAGTCCCCCGGTGGCATCATCAATTGCGTACACATTCACCGCCGAGCTCTCTTGACCATAGGCCAACAGTCGGAATTTGTGATTGACACTGCAGACACTCGCATCCTCAACATCCGGCACCCAGAAGCCGTGCATGTGATCGGTCTCAAATCTGAGATGGTTGGCAATCAGAAAGGCGGCTCGTCGGTCGCTGAAGACGGCTGCACAGCCACCAATGAACGGCGAATATTCCAAAGAGGCTACGTACGAGTCCCTGCTCAGGGGCGGCACATTCCGCGCGGACTGCTGGGGCTGCTGCTGTACGTAGAAGGGAATGTCGCGCAACTTAATTGCAGATAGGGCTGGCAACTCTAGGTCGTTCTCTGCGTGCACCAGTTCGGTCCACTGCAGACGCAGCAGTTCGCAGGACTGGGTGGCCAAGAGTAATTCGCTGAGGCTAATGCAGCACACAGTGGTGATGACGGAGCCCAAGGTGACGCTGCACAGTTCGCGAAGGCTCAGTCGGGGTATGTTTTCCTTGATAAACAGCTCGGCGGAGTCGCGTTTGAGGCTCGCGGCGGGCGGATCTATCTGCTGCAGGATTCCACTGCCGTTGGCATCGAAGTCCAGTTGGTACAACAACAGGGAGCCGGACGCGGTAAGCAGGGCAAGCTGCCGAGAGTCCGGCTTCCACACGATCAGCTGGTTGGCCCCGTACTGGCGAAGGGAGTCCTCCGTTCGCCGGAAGTAGGCGATGGGAATGAGTGGATTCGCGTACCAGATGCCCAGGAAGTCGTCGCCCACGGCGGCCACGAGTATTTTCACCGCGTCGCAGCATATGTGCCGGATGCTGGCGCTCTCGCCGGGCAGCGCCAGGCCCACCCGCTTTGGCCAGCCCACTGGATAGTACATCCTCCGTGTGAAAAGTTACTGCGCAAACGGAAAAGTGCATTAGCAAGAGCAGGGGTGCGGAAAATCGAATTCAACCTGCGGTCGGGTGCGGGTGCATTTAGCTTTTGTGGGTTACGCCCAGTTTTACATGATCTCCCTCGCCCAATTAGCACTTTTACAAAACATTCCACAGCACAACAAAAAATCTGCGCGATTTTACGCGTATACAAATATGAGTGTTGGCCAGCGTTCCAAAATCACAGCTGTTTGCCAATCGCCGTTTCGCACCACTGATTTTGAGCAAGCAACAGTGATGTCAGGCTAGCTTTATACACCCATCAGCTGTTTCTTAAAAGGCGACAAGTGAATGAATTTTGCGTAACTTTTATTTTCGGCTAGCCGAGACTTCTTATCTTTTTAAACATACAAGCTGTAAAGAATTAAATTAAAATATTATGATTGCACGAACTCAAGGTTCTACCCTTCAGCGTTTGTATTTCATAAAGTTCAAAATAATTCATTGACCTGCACAAGCTTACAGCACTAAAAAGTTCCCGAACTTCGAGTCACCGATCTAGTTCACCACGAACCACTGTCAATTTGAACTAATTCAACGCATCTCGAACTAAATAAATCAACCGGCTCTCGAGAGGCAGACCAAAAACGGGATTTGTGAAGTATTCTCAAAATGACTGCATTCGAAGGTAAGTAAAAATCAATATTTAAGGTGTGCATTGCTTATTTGTCTTTCCTCACAGAGTTTGGTGTGCTTCCGGAGCTGGGAAGGGCCACAGATGAATTGGATTGGACGTAAGAAAAATGAGTTCTGTCTGCCAATTGCCTTCACATTCATGTATTTGCAGCCTGCCCACTGATGTCCAGGCTGAGGCTATTCCCCTGATCTTGGGAGGCGGCGATGTGCTAATGGCCGCAGAAACTGGTTCCGGAAAAACGGGTGCCTTCTGCCTGCCCATTCTTCAAATCGTATGGGAGACGTTGCGTGATCTGGAGGAGGGAAAGGCTGGAATGGGCGGTGCAGTTGGAGGAGCTGTGTCCCCGTGGACCATGTCCTTCTTCGACCGAGGAAACGCGCTTGCCGTCACTCCTGATGGTCTGCGTTGCCAGTCGCGGGAGTTCAAGGAGTGGCACGGATGTCGGGCCACCACTGGCGTTCGCGGAAAGGGCAAGTTCTACTTTGAGGCCACGGTAACGGACGAGGGACTGTGTCGTGTGGGCTGGTCTACACAGCAGGCAAACCTCGACCTGGGCACCTGTCGCATGGGCTTTGGATTCGGCGGCACCGGCAAGAAGTCCAACAACCGTCAGTTTGATGACTACGGTGAAGCATTCGGCAAGGCAGACGTCATCGGCTGCCTGCTCGATTTGCAACGCCAGGAGGTGAGCTTCGCCAAGAATGGCCAGAACCTGGGCGTAGCCTTCCGCCTGCCGGACAACCTTGCCAAGGAGACCTTCTACCCTGCGGTGGTGCTGAAGAACGCCGAAATGCAGTTCAACTTTGGAAAGACTGACTTCAAGTATGCCCCGGGTAACGGGTTCATTGGCGCTTGCCAGGCTGGACCCGAGCATAGCAAGGCCAATCCGCTGACCAGTCCCGCAGCTGGAGCACCGTCCGCCAAACCGGCGCCTAACGCCCCCCAGGCCATTATCATGGAGCCCAGCAGAGAATTGGCCGAGCAAACATACAACCAGATCGAGAAGTTTAAATACCACCTGAGCAACCCAGAGGTTAGCTCCCTGCTGCTTATCGGTGGAGTGAGGTTGGAAGAGCAAAAGGCGCAGCTAATGCAGGGCACCCACATAGTGGTGGGCACGCCCGGGCGGCTGGAGGAGATGATCAACAGTGGCCTGGTCCTGCTCACCCATTGCCGCTTTTTTGTTCTGGATGAGGCAGATGCACTTCTCAAGCAGGGTTACACCGAGCTGATTGACCGTCTACACAAACAAATACCCAAGATTACTTCGGATGGTCGCCGTCTGCAGATGGTCGTCTGCTCGGCCACGCTGCACGCATTTGAGGTAAAGAAGATGGCTGAGCGCCTGATGCACTTCCCCACCTGGGTGGATCTGAAGGGGGAGGATGCTGTCCCTGAGACGGTTCACCACGTCGTCTGTCTAGTCGACCCGAAGATGGACACCACTTGGCAGTCGCTGCGCCAACCCATTGGCACCGACGGCGTCCACGACCGGGACAACGTTCATCCGGGCAATCATTCGAAGGAGACGTTGTCGCAGGCAGTGAAGCTGCTCAAGGGCGAATACTGTGTGCACGCTATAGAGAAACACAATATGGACCGAGCCATTATCTTCTGCCGCACCAAGCAAGACTGTGATAACTTGGAGAGCTATCTCCGCCAGCGAGGCGGAAACCACTACTCGTGCGTCTGCCTTCATGGGGACCGAAAACCGCAGGAGCGTAAACAAAACCTGGAAATGTTTAAGCGGCAACAGGTCAAGTTTCTGATTTGCACGGATGTGGCGGCTCGTGGTTTAGACATTACGGGTCTGCCGTTCAGTAAGTTTTCAAATTTTTAAACAATAACCGTCGTTGAAACAATTAATTTACTTTCTTATCCTCAGTGATTAATGTGACGCTGCCCGATGACAAGACCAATTACGTGCATCGCATCGGACGTGTGGGCAGGGCGGAACGCATGGGGCTGGCCATCAGTTTGGTGGCCACAGTGCCGGAGAAGGTTTGGTACCACGGCGAGTGGTGCAAGTCACGCGGCCGTAGCTGCAACAACACAAACTTAACCGACGTCCGGGGATGCTGCATCTGGTACAACGAACCAAACCTACTGGCCGAAGTCGAGGACCACTTGAACATCACCATCCAGCAGGTGGACAAGGCCATGGATGTGCCAGTTAATGACTTCGACGGCAAGGTCGTGTACGGTCAAAAGAATTTCAGAACTGGCAGCGGCTACGAGGACCACGTCGAGCAGCTGGTGCCGACTGTACGCAAACTGACGGAGCTGGAGTTGCAATCACAATCTTTATTCTTGAAACGTCTTAAGGTCTAACGCGGATCTGGAGCGACATTTATTTGCTAAGCAAGGAAAGGATATTGTGAATTGAGAAGTGCGTGATCAACTCACGCGAAAATACTTTTGCGGCACAGACACACAATTTTGTAAATGTAGGAAGTCGGAGCTCAAGCTCTGCCATTAAAAATATACATTTAATTAAACTAACATTAAAATCGTCTGTCTAAAGAGTAAACAGCCTCGATGGAAAGCTGGAGTCCGGTTACCATCACTTCTCTTCCTCCTCCTCCTCGTCCTCCTCGTTGAACTCGGTTCGCATTTGTTGCAGCGCTCTAAGCTGCTGGCACAGCTGGTTGCCAAACGATTCAACGTAGCGGGGGCTGATCTTGTCAAGCAGCGCATACGGCGTTTCAAATATCTCTTCCTCCTCCTCGTCGACGCCCTCATCTTGTCCGTTACGAAGCAGTGCAGAGATCCGGCTATCCTCGTCTATGGTGTCGTACTGGGAGGAGACGATCTTGAAGCCACGACTGCTCACCTGAACGCAGCAAGTGGCGCTCTCGATGGTCCGGATGTTCAGGTAAATTTGCGTGGCATCGCTCGCCAGTTTGGAGGAGATGCAGATCTCAGCGACGTGAGCCTTCACATCGTTAATGATGGCGTTGGCTTCGTCCTCGCAGTTGAAGGCCTGCTCCTCCGCAGGCTCCGCGGTGGCTTTCGGTTCGCCCATCCTAACAGAATCGCTAAGGAGCTCTGCGGCTCGCCTTTTAATTGAATCCCAGTCGATCTGCTTCCCTTTTACAGGCGCAACATGTCTTTTCACTCTACTCCATATGTGTCACAGCAGCTGTCTGGCGTTTGCCACGCGTTAGTAAATTTTGCTGGGTGAAGCAGAGCAGGGCGTTCCAGCTTTCGTATACCCAGAGTAATCGCCAAACTAAACAAATTATCATTATTAAATGGTCCGTTTTATAAGCAAATTAGGTAAGGGTTTTTGTTTCATAGAGGCTTGTAAAAAATGCAGCAATAAAGTCGAATTTCGTAAGACGTATCGATATAAAACGTTTGCTGTCGCATCGAAAGTATAAATTACTCCTAAATAATTGGAATTGGAAAGGCGGGGCGCATACTTTCGATGCGATTTTTTACAGTGAGTCCCGTAACAGCAGCTATTCATGTTGCCATAGATGGCGTGTTAGTTAAGAGCTGGAAAACCAGGGCTACATTGTGACAATTCTCAAATCAAACCGTTGATGTCGGCAGGTAAATCGATAAGATAGAACATCGGTTCAGTTCCAGCTCTAATTTCGTTGCGAAAAAAATAAGAATCGAGGCATCGGCACGGACGTATAAAACTGCAATTCGAAGAATACACGCACAGATTGTGGTTCTTGGCAGGCACAGACTTTCAGGGCGTGTGACAGCGATCGCTAGTGCAAATTACCCGTTCCCAGGCAAAGTGACACAGAGGCATCAGGATGAGCGCACCTGGCATGGACAAGAGAAAACTCTCGTAAGTATTTTGCAGTGCTCCTTCATTTTTCCTCCACGGCGCACACACACACGCCGTCGGCAGAGTACACACACTCAGCCCGTGCGCGAGTGTGAGTGGCAGCTGCGCGCAGGCAGCGCGGTCGGCGCGAAATTGATTTTTCGCGGCAGAAGTTTTCTTGAGCCAGCAGGCACTTTCCTTTCCACGTCGGGATAAACAAGGAACAGGGTCAGGGGTAACATTGGGCTGTGGCAGAGGGAAGGGGCGGGCAGCTGCGGCTGGAGTTTGATTTCGGACTAGCGAATTCGTCCTGGGCAAGGCCAAGGACAAATTTGGCCATCTGACGGAAGTCGATTTCTATCCGATTTCAATAATCGTTAGTTACAATCTTAGATAGGCATAGTTTCAACTTATTTGGCATTAGTCTGGAAAATGTAACAGGTAGAAAAAAAGCTACGCTCATCATCGATTAAGACTCGAGCCGATATGTAATACATACAAACCATTATAAGAATTACACATTAGAACTCCACAGTGTGAGAATTTCCACGTTCCTCTGCATTCTTCTCGGTTGGCCACACCTCTTTTGCCCGCAAATCGCAAGTTTTCAAATGTTTTTAATAGAGAAAAAATGCTTCGAATGCTTCGTTTTATAAACAGTGTTCTATTTAAATTGTTCCATGTTTGGGTCTTCGTGCAACACATACCGATTTCGGCATAAGTGCGCGATAACAACAGACCCACAGATCCAATAACACGACAACCAACTAACTAGCCAACCTAGCCGTTATCGGACAGAAAGTTTTACGGCCGCGTTAGCCCTCTCTCTAATTCTTCCCTATATGAGTAATGCCAGCACTAACCGCTTCAGTTTGCCCAGGAACAGGCGAATTCGAATTGGCTTAGATTGTCATGACGCCTGCCAATGTCCTTGGCCCTGTGCAGTCGCCCACCGCCCAGTGACCCTGGGACTCGCATCCGCTTGAGCCTGTAATCACCCTCATCAACGTGGTCCTCAACCACTTTGTCGTGCGCTCGCCGTCTTATCAGCTCGCAGATTCTCAGAGCGGGTTTAGGCATACACAGCCTTGCCCCCAACCCCCCTTAGCTTGCCAAGCTTATAAATAGCACCCACCTGCTCAAGAAAATCCATACAGATTGCATGGGAAAGGTGCAATCTATGTTGCACGCGACCCTGCTGCAGAGCCAACAATGCCAGTTGCTTTCGAACTGGACGCCCTCAATGCCAACGCCTAGTCCGCGGGTGCAGGCAAGCCCTGAGGGCCAAGTGCTTCCCTGGATGAGCTCCCATCGCGTGCCACGGCTAACTGTTGCTGCGATGACTCATAGTCCACTAGTACTTGCGATGGCTGGGCCTTATCGCCCTCTGTCAGAATGTGACATACGCTGCTGAAGGAATGTCGGAGGCACAGTGCAACTCCGCTAGGCAGCTCCACGCAGTGCTTCCTGAGGTCTTACCTGAGTGTGGTTATCAACCTTTAATTCCAAATGCGGAGACGTGGATAGTAATCCTATGCAATGCAGAGACCATATTCACTTGATTTCCCTTTATTTAGGACATCTGGCGACTCGCTTTACGAGATCCTAGGACTTCCGAAGACAGCCACCGGAGATGATATTAAAAAGACTTACCGGAAACTCGCACTCAAATACCATCCCGACAAGAACCCGGACAATGTGGATGCGGCTGATAAGGTAAATTATTGCCGAGAAATGGGTCCCTGCGTCACTATTAAAGGTCATATATCTGCAGTTCAAGGAAGTCAACCGGGCCCACTCGATATTGAGCGACCAGACGAAGCGCAACATATACGACAACTACGGCTCTTTGGGCTTGTACATAGCCGAGCAGTTTGGCGAAGAGAATGTCAACGCATATTTCGTGGTCACTTCACCGGCTGTAAAGGTCAGAAATCGCGGTATTTCGCATGGCTAGGCACATAAGTAATCTCTGATTCTTCTTGCAGGCGGTGGTTATCTGCTGTGCCGTGATCACTGGATGCTGTTGTTGTTGCTGCTGCTGCTGCTGTTGCAACTTCTGCTGCGGCAAGTTCAAGCCGCCGGTCAACGAGTCGCACGACCAGTATTCACATCTGAATGTGAGTGAAGTTTAAATCGGCTTAGCCAAGTCCAAGTATAATACCCGCCCCAACCCAGCCCGCCAGTAACTGAAATCATTTTGATTTAGTTAAGATAAGAGAAAACAAGAAAACCAATCCGGTGCAAAGCTAAAACATTAACTTTAACGCATGCTTCCCATCCACCCACACACTGTACTATTACGAACCTAACACCAAAACAACTTTGATGATTTTTGTGGGGAGATCCGTATCATTGTTCCTTCTGAGAAGCTAATGTTTAGTCAAAAACGTGCCCCTACATCTGACATCAACGCTTGCTTAACAGCTGCCCGAACAATAAACGCCTAACCATTTTTTAGTATAATTTTCCTGGGTTATCAGCTTTCTTGGCACAACATCTTCCACGATTGGTTTTTCTTTAAACCCTTACAAACACTACTCTGATTGCACTGCTTTGTAATTAGTTTATTTTGGGTAAGTATGAAGTTTGGTTTTGGTTTTCGGTTATCAATTCTCCAGACACTGCAGTAATCAGAATACTGATTTTTGAGACCAGAGGTAAACACGACTAACCCCAAAACTTTTCCGATCCATCGAACAATTTTTGTATAATTTATTGTTAGTGTTTGTTTTGTATATGTGTACTTCACGAAAATCATCAAATGCTTCCAACGTTTCTCTCTCCATAATAAAAAAAAAAACTAATAAATAACGTCAACACTTACACGCTCCGATTTCTCGAGACAATTCTGCGAAACTGCACTTCCAGAAAGAAGTGCAACGATTATTGTTTTATCCACGATTGCTTTTCTTGTTTTTTAAGTGTCCCATTGCGCATACAAATTTAGTTTGCACCCACCCACATTAGAAGTCGTCTTCCTTTGTTAGTTTGCAAGCTAAGGAAGAGAAGCTATAGACTTACGTTTCTATTTTTGTTTAACTTATTTTTTCTCAAAACTCTTTGCGATCGACTCATCATATCCACCACCTACTACCACCCACAACCACCACACATTCGCTCTCGACCTCGCCGTCAGCGCCCCGATGGCAATCGAGAGGGCAACGATATGCCACCGCATCTGGGACAGCCACCACGCCTTGTAAGTATGCGAATCGAAAATAATACCACCACGAGTACCGCATGAAAAAGGTGCAAGATCACCTGCGGCCTGCCTACCGCCTCCACCTGGCTCAAGGCACCCACCCACCCACCAACCAACTAACACAAAGCCAATAACCAAATCCGAACTCTACTTAAACGGTAACCAATCGAAATTTATATGTTCCAAGAGAACACGTCTTACTAACCTAAAATTCAGTCGCAAAACTAATTTGATCGAGAGAACTGAGGAAGAGATGACAAAAAAAAAACGACGTTTTTTTAAAGTACTGCTGTAAATGCTTGGTAAATGTTTTATGATTTTCTTTCAATGCTGTCATCTGGCTGATTTTAATTTTGTAGTATTTGGCTTGAAGGGTCCTTCTATCCATCAGCACAAGAGTAATGTAATGTAGTGGTCGTAGCTAAGCCGTAGAATAGTGTACAAACATGGCTTGTAGGCAGCTTACCCACCGAAAGTTTTTGACTAAACATTGCTTAAGGGACCTTCCCTCCAAGCTCTCAAAACTTGCTTCAGAAACATAAGTACCGGCGGAAATCCTAATCCCACTCTTTTGTGTCCCGCAGGAGGACGTTGATCTAGACGACGTTAACTTGGGTGCGGGCGGAGTCCCCGTTACCTCACAGCCGCGCGAACAGGCCGGAGGTCAGCCTGTTTTCGCCATGCCGCCGCCCAGTGGAGCCGTGGGAGTCAACCCCTTCACCGGCGCCCCTGTAGCAGCTAACGAGAATACGTCGCTAAACACAACGGAGCAGACCACTTACACGCCAGGTATATAAGCAGTTGGTCCAGAAGTCAACCTCACAGCCAGCCTCCGCCAGTTTGGCAATCCGACAAAGCGTCTTTGACCATCGAACTTGTTATTGTGCATATATCGAACAAATATTGTATCCTTCGGTCGCTGGATAGGTGGCGCAGGCATTCAGTCACCAGTCGACATACCCCTCCAGCGATCAGATCAACACCTCCTTAGCAGTAAGCTCGTGTATGCGGCAAGGTATTTTTTAGACACCTCCTGTACATGTAAGGTCCCACATACGTCCGCGAACATGGGATCCATTCACTTAGATCTGCATGCTGAATCACTTTACCACACACTGCCCGAGCTGCGGGATGACCAATGCCTAGATTGATTGACTCAGCCTTTCGTTCCTTAGGGCTACGCCAGCCGTACTCAAGTCCCCCATTTTAAAGACCTCCTTTCAAGATTGTTTTCCAAGCTTTCGCAAATTAAATGAAATGATAATTTTAATTTCCTTATGGATTGCCTTGGATTACTGTGATCCTGCACCGCCATATGTTTTATGAAGGTCTCAAGATATATAATATGAATGTAGCTTAAGCTTGACGGATTTTAGTTTTATCGTTTGATATGCAACGCGTACATTTTAATTTCTTTTCACTTATCACTGTCTACTTCTCTCTCCCTCTCTCTTCACTCTAGATATGGTTAATCAAAAATATTAGTCAAGTGCTGCGAGCGAGTCAAGACCCGGGTGCATGCGTACACCACACATTCAGATACAGACACAGAAAATACAAGCCCCTAAATCGTAACAGAAGAGAAAACCAGATTTATTTCATAATTATTAGTGTTGTTTTTAAGATGCGCGATATGTTGAAGCGAGTAAACATAGAAACCAATGTATTTATTTTAAGCCGTAGCACTTAGCTCTAATTTTAAACTATCGAACTTCGTGGCCGCCCTCCGGTCAGTCAGGTTGATCTTGGTCCACTTCGGGCAATCGATTCAGCAATTCCATTGTTCAAGCCATGCATCTAGCCTGGCAGCTGTACCACTATACCACTCGAATCGATAGCCAAGCCGCGCAGCCACCACTCCACCTATCCAGCCATGCTAAAACACCAAAACACCCTGCGGTGTTGATGAAATTGTATATCGGAAGTTAGTCTAGACATTTGCTTGGAGATCGGATCCCTTCCGGCTTAGCCCGTGAGTTGGGATTCAGTCGCGAAGAGAGGCACTGTAATTATATATATGTATATGATATGTGTATCTAGTTTGCATTTGTGTCGTCGCTTAGTCTAGCTAAATTGTTCGCGAGATCGCCTCTTCACCGATTGTTTCTGTTATTTTGCACTAAATTGTTAAAGCCAGAACTACTTATGTAAAAAGGATGAATTGTCGAGCGACGCGCCCAGCAGATTGCTCCGATCCGGTTCTAATGCAAATGTAAATACGAGTTAAACGATTAAGCATCACACAGTTAAACAGAGGAGGACGAAGAAGAGGACACTGTGAAGGGCGAACTAATTAACGCAAAGATAAATTATATAACAGATATTAATAATCCCCTCTATATATATATAACAATTAAATACGAGTAATCAAAAGTTGAATTGTAACCCCCGAAAGTATTGCACATATGTATGTATTCCAAATTGTTTCGAAATTGAATTGTATCTATTTGATTTTTGTTTGATTGTTAACCCGCTTTTAAATGTAAATGAATGCGATTAGTCCAGCAGTAATTAACTTTTATATAGTAGTATCCCATTCTAAATCATTGACATCAATTATTGCCGATCAGCTCCGGGCCAGGATAAAAGTCCTTGGGCGCCGTGATCTTGGGCCGGGATTTAAGGGTCGCCGGCTCATCTATAGTATAAACACGCATACATATATAAAATTCAATTATTGATAATTACATTTAACGGTCTTGCGTGTGTATTTATTGTTCGTACAAGTCAAAGCAAAAATACTAAGTAAACTAAATTTAAACTTAACAATTGTTTCCAAATTTCAATTGTATTCTGGTCTAACGCGAAGAAGCCGAAATAAATTTACTATACAAACTCACCGCCTTGTTTCACAAAGGGTATTCCCAAGTCGACTTTGCCCATGAAAAGCTCCGCCAGGATGGTAAACAAACTGATTTTCGGGGATGAAACTTTCGACGACGCCAGCTGACTGCAGTTAGCTTTCACTCTCTCCGCTCGGGCTTTGTTTTGTTTTGGGGCAGTAACGGGCCACAGTCGGCACATGCGCTTTGCCCGCTCCCCGGACTCGCTGAACTTCGCCGCAGAGTTTTCCGCTTCAGAACCCGGAGGGCAGTCCGTCGGAGAGTTCGAGCCAAGTGCGGACAAAGGAGGCGATTTTTCCGTGCTGCTGCTCCTGCCAAAAACGCAAAGTGGAAAATGTGATGTGTTCGCTTTAATTGTCGAGGATAAATCAATTCCGCTGTTAACTAGATTACGGGCACGTACCTGGCCAAAAGCAGAGGAGAAAGGCGAAAGGGAATCCAATAGGCCCAATCGAGGGCAGACCGTGGAAAAACCCTCTATCGCGAACCAGTTCGTGGCAGTGTGTGCGTGTGTGGATTTTCGCCTTACTTTTTTCATGCGCAATTTGGGTTACAAAGCGAGAAAAGCGCTGCTTAAAATGCATTAAAATGTTGTAAGCGCGGCGCTTCATTGATTTTCCTACGCACAAAGAATGATATACGAAGTCCTCACCAGGAACAAAGGGCGCAGGCCAACGATGAGGACAAAGACGCGAGGAAGCTGCTTCTAGCTTCCTAGCATTCATTAGGACAGGGCGAGGACCAGCCCCCGCGCAGATCAGGAAACTCATCCCGGGAGGCATCCTGGCTCCCGTACTGCCCAGCAGCGGCATGGCCGGCCTCATCGGCGCCGCAAATGGCAAACACCACCACCCACACCTCATCTCGCCCACCCACACGTCCCTGCCGGCCGGCATATGCAGCAGTGACAGCGGCATCTCCACTCTGAGTGCCATCTCGCCGCCGCTCTCCACCTCGACCACCACGGCCTCCGGTGCAGGCGGAGGAGTGGGCGGCAGCGGAGGCAGCCCCCAGCTGCGCACCTCACCTGCGCTGAGTATGCTGGGTAGCGCCACGGCGACGGCCAGCGGAGTTACCGCCTCCTCAGGATGCGGTCTTACTGCCGGGATCCTGGGCCCGGCGGCCAGCATTGACCTGGGCAGCTCGCCGCTTTCGCACCGAAACTACAGCAACTCACTGAAGGGCTTTAGTTTCCGTCGCAGCTTCGACGACAAGATCATCACTCCGCCGTACTTGTCGCGCGCTCCAGCCTACACCCACGGCATTCCCTATCCGCATTTTCACGGTACCCAGCCGGCGGCCACCACGCCGCACCACCTCCACCTACACCACCATGGCAACGGCACAGCTGCGGGATCAGGATCCGGTGTGGGATCGGCGTCGGGAACGGGATCTGGCAGCGGTGCAGGAGGACTCTACCAGCAGCCTCTGTCGCTGGCCTCGATGACGGCGGCCCTGCCACTGGCGCCGCTCTACGGATCCCCGCTGTCCCTGCCGCTGACCTCCTCTCAGTCCACCACCAAGCTCTCCTATCGCGACGACTTTCTGCAGCAGATTGGCTATCTGCCAACTACGCGCATCTACAGCACCCCGACCAGCATCGTCGACGAGGACAAGGCCCAGCAGGACTTCCTCTCGCTGTCGCTGTCGCCGCCGCTCAACCGACGGCGGGATATGCCGGCACTGCGCGGCCCATTCGTCAGTCTGTAAGTACTTTATCGATATCGTTGTCCCTATAATTTAAAGGCAATTTTTTGGTAACACATTTAGTATCTATTACTATCTCCGGCTACAAATACAATATTCGCCAATATTATAGGACAAACTTCCTTTGAAAAAATGTTCTTGACATGAACTGACATTTAGACCGTTCAGAAGATCAGGATCTTTTAATAAGTAAAGCTGGGCGTGTCCGTCCGTCCGTCCGTCCGTATGTACGTACGAAGTTCGGGTACATGTTTATTTCAAGACGTGTCCATGACGAACTACTACTACTGCTCATTGGAAAGCGATGTTTTCTTACCGCATGCTATATCAACGCTTTTCTATTAAGATATCTCAATCTCTCAGCTGAGTAACGGAGTAACTCGAACAAATCCATTTAATTTGTATTAGTGTATTAGTTTCCATTTGTGAGTGACAAAGTTTAAGACTGTAATATAAATAAAAATATACATTGACAATTTATGAAATAATATTAGAGGGTATACCAGCGTCGAGTTAGTGAAGTAAGCTTAATTCTAGTTTTCCCATCACTCACATGCGAATAAACTATGAACATGAAGTATACGCCGCGTGTGTTCCACGTGTCTCTCACATATGCAGGAAATAAATTCATCGAACCGTAAAGAGCTGCTCCAATATGTGAGCCGTTCGGGGGTGGCCTCACTGTTCGCGTTCCCACTGTGCGGGCACAGTGGGCCTCATAGTTGACGCAACGCGAATGTGGATCACTTTAGGTCGATCCCCTTCGCCCCACTGTGCGCTAAATCCGAATGGGATGTGATTCCACACACTACATACTTACTTATGTGGTCCAGTTTTTGCGTCAGCGGTACCCAGCGAACTTTAGCTCCTCCGTCCCATAATCCTACATCGAGATACCCCCACCCCCCTTAGGTTCTTCCATTCAGTCCGCTCGGTTTGTTTACGTTTTTTAATTTGCCCTAACCGCAAGTAGGCACCACGTGACGCCAGTGGCTAACCAATGAGCACCCCCAACCCAATCACCAACCTCCTACCCCCAGCGCACCCAGTCACCCCCGCAGTAGCACAAACTCACTGCAATCGAGCAAAACGATGACGTTTCACTGCCTCTGGCTGCTCTGTTTTCGCACTGATTTTCTAGCCGACTTATTGTTTTCATTCGCTTCTTTCGGCGTCTATAAATAATAATTACATGGAGGGGGGCACGCCGAGTAGGGCGCGTTCGTGTGTCAGACATACATACATAGGGTGACTCAAGATGTCAGGCAAGCTTTTCCGTCTAGAGAAGTCGCATTGCTCCATAAGGATCAACGGCTGACTCAAGTTGGGAACGGGGTTGCAAAAATCAATAAGGCCGGTTAGTCACTTTATGAACTCAAACATTTGCATATTGTGCAGGCGGCGGGGCAGAACTGCAGTTGCATTGCGAGGAATTTTTCAATCGCACCCAATCGCTCGAAACTACCTTTCGAAGTGGTTTCGAAACCTTCTGGAATTCGACGTATTCGAAATCCTGCCTGTCGAACACCCCTCTGCACGGCGAGGAAAAACTTGGCAAGGTGCCTAAGAAATCTCGAAGAACTCGATGATGATGATGATGTTGACGGGCACGGCCCCGCATGAGTGTGTGCTCATGTGGTGGACTCTTTCCTGGTGTAGTGCAGTCCATGACCGGCAAAGGCGGCGAACAACGAACAGCGCCACGACATCGAGTTGATGAAGTACATTGGATAATGACGCCAGCAGAAATACACGGCGCATAAAATCGATCATTTACAAAATATCAAAATTTTTTGAATACGTATTTCTCATCAGAATTGCCAACAAAGCAACAATTTCCTCCTAATCGATAAAAAAAAAATATTTACATACGAAAACAGCTCTCATTTTTTGTTTAGTTATTTACGAAGCCATTAAATTACGGACCCGTTGGCCTCAAGTAAGAGGTATCTGTTGGCCAAAGACTGTGACCAAACTGCTTTGTAAGGAAGTGTTCTCGCAGTGTATCACTCTAAGGAAAACTATCGGCGGGCATGGGTTCTAGGTGATCCACACACCTCACCCCACGCCGGACTGTGAGCGGGCGAAGACTAAACTTAGTTGTGACAAAAAAAAGAAACAAAAAAGCTGAACAGAAATACTCGCGAGTTGGAAACGGCTGCGCCTTGGCCGCTCAGGAAGAGGCGGCAAAAACAAAAGCGAAAAGCCATTCCGACATTCTCGCGGACGCAACTGAACGAATCGGACGAGCGAGGAAAGATACTCGCGCAGATACAGATACAGATACTTTTCATAATTCAGATTTTCCGCCGTGCGATATATTTTATTTATTTACCCCGCTCGGGCCACTGTTATGTAAGGAGTGTGTGTGCAGCGTGGTGTTTGTGTTCGACCAAACTCGTTCGGCGGTGTCCGTGATGCAAGTGGGGGTCTTCGAAAGTCAAGGTCGCCAGCCCCCACACGCACGCCCACAGCCACCCCCTGTTACTGCGCCCAGTTGCCATGAATTCGCGAAGGTCTAATCGGAAATCCAATTGTCGAATCGAGCAGTGAAGCAGTGAATCGAATCAGAAATGGATGGCTTTGGCTCGACCGCCCCCGACTCGGAGGAGGCCACCTGCCCCATGCAGGCCAATGCCACGTTCAGCCTCGATTGGCGAGGGACCCTGCTGGACCACTGGTTGGATCTCTATCTCGTCTACATGAACCGCCTACAGATGCTGCTGTCACTAGCCGGCAGGCTGCATCTTCTAAGCCGGCACATCCTGGCTACTCTAGGCCAGGATCCTATCTTTATGGGCGTGCTGCAGGGCAGCCTGTTAATGCTCTTCCTCTTCCTGATGCACCTGCTGCGGCTGTGGAGCTGCGGAGGCGGAGTTGAGCAGCCGCTGAACCCCACTGCAGACGTGGCAAAAGAGCTGAGCTGCGACTTCAACTTCGTCTCCGAGCAAGAGAAGCGAGCTGCCCAAGAAGCCGCGACGGAGGCTCTGCTGGAGGTTGAGGAGAAGAAGCGCCGCAAGCGGTTCACCAAGAAGCGCAACTGCGTGTCCGCCGGCCCGATCCTTATTGCCCTGCGCCATCAGTCCAAGCGACCAAAGCACCATCGTCCCGCGGCCCTGCTCTTTGAGCCCGTTACCCCCGGAGAAGTAATCCTGGATACCTACTTGCCGCCTCGGGAACTGCCGCTCACGATCAGACTGCCCCAGTTGGCGGAGCCAGTCAAGGAAGAGGAAATCGAACATACCGAGCTTAAGTGGGTTGCAACGGGAATTCTCACAGTGTCTACATTTTAGAACATGTATTGTTCCTGGTCAACTAATGACCACCACTTTTTTCTTTGCAGATCGGAGCCCCGCGGGACCCTCAGTACGACCGACGAAATTTACCCGGACTCGTCCGACAGCAGTCTTTACGTTTCAGATGAGGAGCAGGAAGACGCCTCTCAGTATTGCCGCGGTGGGTACCATCCAGTAGTCATCGGAGACATATTTGACAACCGGTTTCGAGTGGTCAGAAAACTGGGCTGGGGCCATTTTTCCACTGTCTGGCTTTGCCGGGATCTCAAGTAAGTGATGAAATATCGAACTTACCATTGAACAAGCTCTTTCAAACTTCATGCTTTCCCTAGAGACGAGAAGTACGTGGCCCTCAAGGTTGTTAAGAGTGCTCCGCATTACATAGAGACGGCAGCGGACGAGATCCGGCTCCTGGAAGCTATCCGTGACGCAGACCCCATGGACGTTAAGCGGGAGCGGATCGTGCGGCTGATGAACCACTTCACGGTGCGCGGTGTGAATGGAATGCACACCTGCCTGGTTTTCGAGGCCCTGGGCTGCAGCTTGTACAAGCTAATAGTGAAGAACAACTACCAGGGTCTGGCCATCGCGCAGGTGCGCAACATAATCCGCCAGGTTCTGGAGGGACTCGACTACCTGCACAGCAAGTGTAGCATCATACACACGGACATTAAGCCGGAGAACATCCTGCTGGTGATCGATAATGCCGCCGCGATGAACCAGCAGATCGACGATGAGATCAACAGTCTGCGCGTGAAGGGTGCCGACTTCCCCGACTCGTACAGTGAGTATCAGTACCCAACTTGAGTTGCCAATGGCTAATGCGTGTTCCACCCACAGTTAGCTCCATCGAGAAGCAGACCAAGTCGCGGGCCAAGTGGCCACTGATCGAGCCAAATGGATCGACCAACACCAACACGAACACTAGCAACAGCACGGCGACCAATTCCAATTCGTCGACTCCACTGGCCGCCGTGATCATGTCCACGCTGGACAAGGAGGACACCACGACAACCACCTCGTCCACGCTCAATTCCAACACCACATCATCGCTGGCCTCCAAGTACTCCAGTCTGTTGGGGGACAGCGAGTGCAACGGAGGCCTCGGCGGATCAGCGAACATAAACAACCGCTACCGAGCGGAGAAGAAAATCACTGCCAAGGTAAGATCGCTTTTAAACAAGTCGCCCCTGCCCCACACTCGAAAGCTCTGGCCAGGATAACATACGTTGTGGTGTGCATGGAAAGCATTTGCACTCTCCACATTGTGAGCCCACCTGCAAACACACACTGCACACCAAAGGAACACGAAATTCTTACGTTTTACTTTTGTTTCTTTTTATTTTCGCGTTATCATTGCCTTTGGTTTAACACTCGTATCAGTCTTCTGGGGATTGCGACGAAGATGCCGAGTCCGACACGCTGGGCGAGCAGAGCACCTTGGCGAGCACCATGGATTCGCCCACCGATCTCGATCCCGAACCCGAACCCGAACTAGATTCCAAGCCCAAGGCCGAGCCCGAGCCCAGTGAAGGACCGATCCCAGAGGTAAAGTGGGTTGGATGCGGGATAGTCGTTAGTGATAGCCCGGTCCCTAGAACCGCGGGATAATCTGTTCCATTTTGCCTTATATGTTTTGTTATTAGGAGGCAATTCCGCCTTGCTGTTGTTTACTTACCGTTTTTGATTATCGCTTTTAGTTCGAATATGTTGACCTTCTCACACACATAACCCACACGCTTTTTCAAGGCAATTATTTCCTGGATCGAAACGCCAAAGGCTTGATTGATTGTGGGCATGGCCAGCTTTATATGTGTCTGTAACGGGTTATTGCCATGTGCTTAACGTTTGCATTGCTATCTGCTAATTGCATATCATATTGGTGTTCTCATGGAGCTGCGGCTAAAGAAGTGTAAAAGTTCAAACGGTGCTCAAAATAATGATATCTTTTTGGCTATTTGAAATCTTCAAGATGAAAGCCGTTGAGTACAGTGTGTACAGTGTTGTGTCGTTGAGTTATGCATAAATTATAAATGTATGTTAATAGATTCGTATTGCATCATACTTTAAATTAAAATTAACATTTTACCTATTTGTTATTAACTGCTCACCATAGAAACGGATTCCAAGTACTCCGTTCTCAATATCGCAGAGTTGCATTGAGCTTCTTTGGCCGCACCTACATATATGATTGAAATGTGTTTAGGCTAAGATGTTTTTATTGTAACTTATTATTGTAGAGGCATTTCTACATTAAAGCACTAGTGGTATGCACAACTTGGGATACCACTGGGATAGTAATCCGTGGCAATCATCGCTGGGGTTTCGACACGCAATCCGAGCGTTGACTGCCACGTCGTTTGTGTTTCGTTAATTGCACCAACTAGATAATCCTTCAAAGAAGCAAACCAACATTGTGTATTCTTTTTCTTCCTTTCTTTGTGTGAACCAATTTTCATGTATGCAACATTACGCTATATAAACACGATGCAGCAGCCCACCCCGAACTCCACCAATAGCTCCTGCCCCTCCCACAACACAGCCACGACAGCCAAGTCCAAGATCAACTCGAATATTCTGAGCACGTGCACGTCCTTGACATCGACCAACGAATACAGTCTCACCAACACGAACACCACTACAGCCTCCACACCAAGCGCCCCTCCAAGTGCCACTCCCTCCTCCGCCCCTGCCTTAGCCTCTGCCACGCCCCCCAGCACGTGCACGCCCTCGTTCACGCAAATAGCTCCTCCTGCAACTGCTCCAGCTACCAGTACAACCTGTACAACATCAGCCGAGCTCTATAATGGCGATCATAAAACAACAAGCACATCAACAACATCAACATCCAATGCGACCTCCTCCGCAACAACAACAACCGCGACAACGACAACAGCTATCGCTAAACTAAATGTCCATGCCAATGCCATTCCTTCGCAGAACCAGAGTCAGAGTAGCCAGAACAACACCTACACGATCCAGTCGCTCATCGACAACAGCAACGTTCGGGTGAAGATAGCCGACTTGGGGAACGCCTGCTACGACGTGAGTATCTTTTAGATCCTTTTAGATGCTTAAAGTTCAAAATGATATATTCACGGGTCAGATAAACACATCATCGTCATTTTACCTATTACTCTTAGATTAAAAGGGTATACTGGATTCTTTGAAAGATATGATGTAACAGTATAATCAGGAATGCAACCAAAAAATTTCAATATCCAAATTTTTTGTATGTGGTGCGCTTGGCGGTTTTGGTCCTTTGCAACATCTGGAATCAGCCTAATCTCAACTTTCGAGCTTTTATAGGTTCTGAGATGCAGTATTTCATACGGACAACCAAACGGACATGTCTATACTCACTCAAGAACAACATACTTTACAATAATTCGTAAAATGTTACATAATTTTCAATGAATCTAGTGAATCCTTTTACTCTATGGATAATACCCTATCTATACCCCATAGAGTTATTTGTACTTTTGATTCTTCTAATTCGGTATAAACCAGTTTGTTGTCATTATACTATTTCGATTTTAATTTTATTAGAATGGGACCAATATTCAATAGAAAATTCAAATCAGAAAATTTCAAGAAATAGTGTCTCGATGGTGTCAGTTTAGATGAAAATGTAAAACAAAAACTTTGTTTAATCTTAAAATTCTTGTTAAAACATACCGACTACTTAGTGGACGTGGAGGGATAAAAATGTTCAATGGCAAAAATGTTTGCAATGGGCAAAATGTTCAGTGGCATATCATTTTTCCATTTTTGAGGATCCTATGCCAATTTATTCTTATATGATATTTGTTGGGTACATAGAGCGTGTATTTGGGTGTACATATTGTATGTGTATTGGTGTGTAGGCATGTGCTTAAGTCTTAGGGACTTATGGATATGTCACTATACATATATATATATAACTTTTAGGGTCGGAAACGCGACCTCCTTACATTGTTTTCAAAAGTTTTAAATCCGTCTTTGGCTTCCTATGAATTCCCAGTACCATCACTTCACTGAGGACATTCAGACTCGCCAGTATCGATCAATCGAGGTTCTTTTGGGAGCGCCGTACAATTATACCGCCGACATATGGAGCACAGCCTGTCTGGCCTTCGAGCTGGCCACCGGCGACTATCTGTTCGACCCTCACGCCGGAGAGTCCTACAGTCGGGACGAGGACCACTTGGCGCACATTGTGGAGCTGCTGGGCTCCATACCGCAGTCGGTGATCCTCCGGGGCAAGCACGGGCTGAAGTACTTCACCAGCTATGGTAGGTATCGAATTGAATTTAGCCCAAAGAATGATATGTGATGTGTGCCCCTGTTGATGCCCATGTGCAGGTAGCCTGAGGAACATCACCAAGCTGAAGCCCTGGAGTCTGATGAACGTGCTGGTGGAGAAATACGACTGGGACCCGGTGGAGGCCAAGAAGTTCTCCGACTTTCTGCTGCCCATGCTTGAGTACAATCCGGTCATTCGGGCGTCGGCAGCGGAGTGCCTGCAGCATCCGTGGCTGGAGCAGGAGGAGTTCGTCTAGGAGGCTCAAGGAGTGACGACGATGACAGCCGGAGAGACACAGGCATAGGCACACTAAAATATTGCATACATACATAACATACGTATTTCGTACTCGTATTGTATTTCTAGGCTTAACTTTTATATGCAAACCATTTGCCATAAAGAGGAGGTATATTAATATGTACGTTAGCAGGAAAATCGGATGAGGAGCTAGCATTAAAGGACTCGATCGATGCACACACATTTTACACTTACGAAATGCGGACGATGTGAGGGCGTTCCGCGTCGAATTTTTTAAGCTTTTTAATTTTTGTACTTGAGAGCTTTAAAATGTAATTACTAAAGAAGCGATTTTATTTTAACGACGAAAGCAAACGAAAGAAGTTGCGCAAATGTTTTTCAAGTTTTATTTCGACGACGTGCATATAAGTATACATATACACATATATTTTTTATTAACTGAGAAACAAAAACAAAAGACAATGACGACAATTTTTAGTCAACAGATGCCTAAACTGACTGACTGAAAAGGAATACATTTTCATGCGAAACCAAGTAAAACCAAACCAATGGGAAATGCTAAATAAATTGTACGAACTAGAAAAATATTCAGCATCACATAATTAATAATACCTTCTATAATATTAATAAGCAAGTATGTGTATAATTAACGAAACCCAATTGTAGATATCGAGAATGTTCACAAATACAGATGTAAACTCAAATATTGACAGCTTTTTAGCAGCGTGTAGTGATTTTGGTACATTTAACCGAACCCATTTGTAGATTTTTAGGCCTATGTTGATTACGAGCAGATTTAAGAATATGCCCGCCCCCTACCTACCCGATTTCGGTTTGCAAAACTTATCATCTAAGCATCCGTGAAAAAGAACCTATCCTAGATCACGTAATTCAAAGCGAATTCAAAACAATAATAAAGCATTGCATAAAAGTCTTCGTATCGGAATTGAAAACTCAAAATCGAAATTTAAATACTACCAATGATAATTACTGAGAAATCGTATTACAAAATAACGAAAACATATTTTACTACTTGCCTACAAGTATTTGTACACAAGCCTACAAAGTAACATTGAACGTGACCAAATAATTTAATATTGCGGAAGATTTTTCCCCTAAACTCATATTTAATATACACACACGTGTGCGCATGTGTCCAAATGAAATGTAACAGAAATTTAAGCGGAGGAGCTGCACGTTCGCGGGAGTGGGCACATATTTCAATAAGCCGAAATAAAGAATATACATACCGATCCGATCTAGAGACAGCATATTAATGTGGGCTACTCGATTGGGTTGTATAAGCACTTTATTCGAAGTCGTACGAGTATAAAAATGCAGAGTCTAGAATACATTAGGGTATGTTTAACAGTTTTAAAGTATGTTAGATTAGCATAGTGATCGACAATCGATCGGCGGATAAACTACATAAGCATTATTTGGAATACACAGAGGGCGCAGATCGCCTCCATTTAGAGTGCCAGCCCTAGGATCTGTTCCTGCTTGTATACGCCATGGTACGCGTTGCGTATGAGCACGTAGGGAAAGCAGGACTCAAGCAGATCCATTGTGAGGAAGGGCGATTGCTTGACGATTTCGTCGAGCAGCAAATAGATAGACTCTCGGTTCCTTGTCGCCTCCTTGTCGGACTCCTGGCCCAAGCGCAGTAGGGAAGAACTGGCCAGAGCAAGGAACTCCTTCATGCGGTCCTCCATGTCACTTTGGCCGCAGATGGTAAACAGGGCCCCGAAGATGTTATTAATGGCCGCCGCCATGCAGTGCGTGTTATTTGAGTGGCCATCAATTGTGGCTCTGTAGAAGGAATTTTCGTTACGGGCCAGTTTTGGTATAGACACTGCCACAAAGACCATCAATAGACAGGCGGTGAGGTGCTCACCCTCGTCGAACTCTGGCTTTTTTGATTTAAGTGTAGTTGCTAGTGTGGGGTCTACCTTGCACAGCAGCCCCGCTGCTGAGGCCATCTCGGAAGCAACCCGAATCTGGTCGCCTCCGGGCAAATGTTCCTGAAAGTCCTTCACTGAGCTTAGCAGGAAGGGTATGCGCTTGTCCAGCACATCAACGAGGGCCTCATGCACCAGGTTGCGGAAACAAATAATCACCCCAATGATCGTCATGCGTTGCAGCACGCGGTCCACGTCCTGCAAGCGCTTAAATTGCTCCTTCATCACTTCAGGTTTGTCAAAACTGGTGCGCAGTGTAATGAGCACTTCCTTGTTGGTGTTCACCAGCGACTTCAACTCTTGCACCTGGTTTGCTATGTGCCACATAAGTGTTTCGTTCAATGTTTTGATACCGTAAGGCCCCACAAGTTCTGCAAGTGCTCGCAGCTCGTTGAGATCAGAGAATTCCTGCGGGTTAAATGGTACCCAGCCCTCGGGCGAAATGGGCACAAAAGCCTTTTGGTTAATGGAGAACACAATGTTGCCAGCGGAGACACGCCTTAGCAGAACCTCACTGTACCAGGTGTTGTACAAAGCGGCAATGGTTTTCTCGCCATGAGAGTCCAAAGCCTGTGTTTGCTGCAACAGGCAGTTGTTGAAGACTCGTGTTATGTCAATGTGCACGTAGTTCTCTACTGTCTGCAGGACGTTCATGTAGGCTCGAACGCTGGCCAGCAGCTCCGAGGGCTTGGCTATCTCCATTGTCTCCTGGTTGAACATCACCATGCCAACAAGATCCCGGGAAAAGCGGTGTTCCAGGTTCTGACAGAGATACTCGCGAGGAGCAAAAGCAAACTCCCAAACGTTGACCGTGGGGCAATAATTGATAGCAAAACAAAGCTCCGTCAGGGCCATGTGCAGCTTGTCCATCGTCGTCAGATCCTCTCGTGTCTTTCGGTACGACTCGTCTCCGGGCTTTCGTATGTCGTCAAAATGCTTAGACTTCGATTTGTCCTTCTTCTTTCGAGCAGATTGTACGGAAAGAATCTTAGCACAGTGCTTTGGCAATAGAGCGTCTGCCATGGTGCACTGCTCATCGCAAATTGTGGTTATAATGTTTTTAGCCTCCTTGGCCATTTCCTCAAGAAATATATTTACCACGCTGAGAGACCTCTCACGTATATGGTGTCGCTCTTCCGGACACATTTCGTGAGTACAATTTTGGAAATGGCTGCAGATCAAGGGAAAGGCTATGATGTAGCGGTTCTGCGCGGGAAACTCCAAGCACATGTGGAATTGGTCGTCAAACATTTTGTTATAGAAACAGAAGATACTAAGATCCGAGGTTTCTACTAGTATTTCGTCCAAGTTATCTACCACCCTAGTGTGGAAAACCATTGAATCCAGAAGACGGGCCAGCTCTGCATGCTCTGCGATCCTAAGTGCAGCCTTTCCCACACTCATGTACGTTTGGAGGCGGAACCAGTCCAGGCGGAATGGTCGGAAATAGAAGAGTTCGTTGTCTTCCACCTGCTTAACTGTCAGGGCTGCGGCCGTGTTGTAGAGCGAACTGAAGATTATGCTTTCATCTTCCGGGCACATTTGGAGACTTTGCATTCTAATGTTAAGATCCGTGGCATCGAATCCGGACAAGTATTGCACGTAATATCGCTGCATTACCTGGCTGTATTTACGCACCAGAGCGCGGAGTTCCTCCATGTGGAATAAGAGCTCCGGCAGCTGTCGGTCTACAAGATCTTCATTGCTCTTTCCTATAAATTTAAAATAGTTACGGTGCACGAATTTTAATTTAATCGTAAGGAAATCAATAACTTACCTTTATTTTTGAGAAGAGGTGGGTTGTCATTATGCCTGAGGAGCCATAGGATCTCATCGCGCGCAAGACATAGACCGATGAAAATGAAGATTGCCTTAGGTCCCAGGAGGCCTGGTTGGTCGGTCATAATAAGAGCTAGCTCCTTCAAGGCTGTTCGCAGAAACTTGCGCCGCTCCCGATGCATTAAAGCAGCTTTTTGAACAGCCGTGTTGTATGCTTCCTTTACTTCTCCGATCCGCTTGCTGTAGCCTTTAATTCCATCGAAAGTAGCCTGAATGTATTGGTGAATTTGCAGGACCTCGTCGCGGAACAAGGCCACAACCCAGCTTGACTCCAGGGCGGAGAGCCAGATTTTGTTGACTTCCGGGTACTGTCCGAGCATTTGATGGTTTAGAAGCAAGCCAAAGATTATCCAGCGGTCCATTGCCTCCAGGGATATGTACTCGCAGGACATGGTGTCAGTGCGGACGGCCTTGAGAAGAATGGCCGGATTGCCTACCAGACTCAACTTTTGCATTTCCCTCCACTTGTCTGCTGGCAGGTTTCGCAGTGCATAGATGGAGGTCAGCGACCGCAACGCACTGGTTAGCAAGCGCTGGTGGGGAATGAATTCCTCGGCCAACTTTTTTAAGGGGACCTCGTAGTCCAGAATCATCTGCCCCAACCGGGGGAAGCCCGTGTCCGCCTGATTGTTTTGCAGCTCGTAGGCGGCATTGTACAAGCCCAGAACTGCCTTGCGGTCCTCGACCCTAGACAAAACAATCATCAAGGAAACGTAGGTCACTACCAAGTCCAGATAGTATTTGGTTAGCTCGAAATTCAATGTGATGTCCAGGTGAATCTGGCAGGCGTCCATCGTGGTGAGCAGTTCGCAGACATTGTCCTTGAAATCAAGTAGGTCCACGAATGTGTGGTAATACAGGGACAGCGACTTTATAATCTCCGCTTTGATGTTTACAATGGCATTGAGCCCCTTGACGTCGATGTTGGGGAACCGCTTCACGATAAACTTGATGCTCGACTCCAACGACTTCTCGGAGAGGAAGCCTGGCTTCGACTTGGTGTCGCCGCATGCCTTCTTGATGTTGTATATCCGCGTAAGAATGCCTAGGCCGCGGTCATTCAATATGATTAGTTTCTCAGCTATCTTCTGCTGGTTCGGAAAAATTGGGCGTGCCATATCCGATGACTGTTGGCGACGTCGACTGGCTGAAGGCGGGTTTCCGGTGGAGCACCGAACACAGGTGTGCGCTGGCGAGACGAATTTGCAGGTGACAAGTGCTTATCTGCCCGGTAATTATACTTTTTCGATTGTTAAATTGGCCAAAAAGGAGCGACACAAAAGTGTACACATTACTCTTCCTCTTGTTTTCGCGTTAGTGATGACCCATGGGCTGATAGCTAAGATATATCGCTATCGATAACGATAGCTAACATAGCGGATATTTAATTATTTAACATTTAGTAGAAATAAATCGTTATTTAATAATATTGAAAATCTGTTTTGAAAAATACACGCATTCTTTTATATAAACTATTGATTGTTAAAAAGAAAATATACTATAGTTATATATAACAGCAGATCGGTTATTTTAAAAATATTAATACCAGTTGGTATTTAGGGTTTTAATTTATTAGAATTATGTCTAAGTCCCGAAAATGTATAGTCTTTATTTGCCAATGGCTTCTTGCTCACTAACTTATATATCAGTATTCTATACTTATGGTAAAAATGGCTAACAAATTTATTGAAGTTGTTGAATAAGTAAATAAGCCTCCCTTTTGTTTTCAGTGCTGTCATCAGCTGATTGTAGAGGATGCCGGTCATCGGAACCTACTATCGATATCACGAACCGATGAGCAAAAGAGCGATTAATGAACCACTAGTTCCGTACCATCGGGCACGTTGTGTGCCACGCAAAAACGCCGCAAATAAGTTGGATTTCTGATATAAAAGGTAGGCGAATAAGCGGTGTTACTTTATAAATAATACAACAGTGCACTCCGACAGCAATGGGAAAAAAACTAGAGCGGAACGACGTGTGTCGCGTGCCGGAGAACATCAATTTCCCGGCCGAGGAGGAGAACGTACTGCAAAAGTGGCGAGACGAAAATATCTTTGAAAAGTGCAGCCAGCTGTCGAAGGGAAAGCCCAAGTAAGTGCCGCATACGATTGCATCAGCCGATCGCCAAATTGTGTGCTAATTTTCCACCACCCAGATACACGTTCTACGATGGACCGCCCTTTGCAACCGGGCTGCCCCACTACGGACACATCCTTGCTGGCACCATCAAGGACATCGTCACACGGTACGCATACCAGCAGGGATACCATGTGGACCGTCGCTTCGGCTGGGATTGCCACGGACTGCCCGTGGAGTTCGAGATTGACAAGCTGCTGAACATCAAGGGTCCCGAGGATGTGGCCAAGATGGGAATCGCCGCCTACAATGCAGAGTGCCGGAAGATTGTCATGCGTTACGCAGATGAGTGGGAGAATGTGGTGACTCGCGTGGGTCGCTGGATCGACTTTAAGAACGATTACAAGACGTTGTACCCATGGTACATGGAGTCCATTTGGTGGATCTTCAAGCAGCTGTTCGACAAGGGTCTGGTCTACCAGGGCGTTAAGGTGATGCCCTATTCCACCGCCTGCACAACGTCCCTTTCGAACTTCGAGGCCAACCAAAACTACAAGGATGTTGTGGACCCTTGCGTAGTCGTTGCACTGGAGGCCGTTTCGCTGCCCAATACCTTTTTCCTAGTGTGGACCACCACGCCGTGGACACTGCCCTCTAACTTCGCATGCTGTGTTCATCCGACGATGACCTACGTAAAAGTGCGCGACGTAAAGAGCGACCGACTTTTTGTTCTCGCAGAGTCTCGTCTCTCTTATGTGTACAAATCGGAGACGGAGTACGAAGTGAAGGAAAAGTTTGTTGGCAAAACCCTTAAGGACCTTCACTACAAGCCGCTTTTCCCCTACTTTGCAAAGCGCGGAGCTGAGGTGAAAGCTTATCGTGTCCTGGTCGACGAGTACGTGACTGAGGATTCCGGTACGGGTATTGTGCACAATGCTCCCTACTTCGGAGAAGACGATTATCGTGTGTGCCTGGCTGCGGGCCTCATCACAAAGTCCAGTGAGGTCCTCTGCCCAGTGGACGAGGCAGGACGGTTTACTAACGAGGCAAGCGATTTCGAGGGCCAATACGTCAAGGATGCCGATAAGCAAATAATGGCCGCGCTGAAGGCACGAGGAAACTTGGTTTCCAGTGGCCAGGTGAAGCATAGCTACCCATTCTGCTGGCGGTCAGACACGCCTCTTATCTATAAGGCGGTTCCTTCCTGGTTTGTGCGCGTCGAGCACATGTCTAAAAACCTGCTTGATTGCAGTTCCCAAACGTACTGGGTGCCGGACTTCGTCAAGGAGAAACGTTTTGGAAACTGGCTGAAAGAGGCCAGAGATTGGGCTGTAAGTTTTGTAAAGTACACTTTTTTGCTTGTTTATTAAATCAAATCTATATATCTAGATCTCCCGCAATCGCTACTGGGGCACACCGATTCCTATCTGGAGGTCGCCTAGCGGGGATGAGACCGTCGTTATCGGCAGTATCAAGCAGTTGGCCGAGCTGTCCGGCGTTCAGGTCGAGGATCTGCATAGAGAAAGTATCGACCACATTGAAATACCATCGGCAGTTCCTGGAAATCCACCGCTGCGTCGCATAGCTCCTGTTTTTGACTGTTGGTTTGAATCAGGTTCAATGCCGTTCGCACAACAGCATTTCCCTTTTGAAAACGAAAAGGACTTTATGAACAATTTTCCGGCTGACTTTATAGCTGAGGGCATCGATCAGACCCGCGGCTGGTTCTACACACTCCTTGTGATTTCGACGGCGCTGTTTAATAAGGCACCATTTAAAAACCTCATTGCAAGTGGGCTGGTCTTAGCTGCTGATGGTCAGAAAATGTCGAAGCGCAAGAAGAACTATCCCGATCCAATGGAGGTGGTCCATAAGTATGGAGCGGATGCTCTCCGTTTGTACCTTATCAATTCGCCCGTCGTTAGGGCCGAGAGTCTGCGTTTTAAGGAAGAAGGTGTGCGCGACATAATCAAAGATGTGTTCCTACCGTGGTACAATGCATACCGATTCTTACTACAAAACATCGTTCGATATGAGAAGGAGGATTTGGCAGGAAATGGGCAATATACTTATGATCGTGAACGCCACTTAAAGAATATGGACAAGGCCTCCGTTATAGATGTGTGGATTTTGTCTTTTAAGGAATCCCTACTCGAGTTCTTCGCCACTGAGATGAAAATGTATCGCCTGTACACTGTCGTACCCCGGCTGACAAAGTTCATCGATCAACTTACCAATTGGTATGTTCTTTAAAATTGAATGATTATAGGTTAGTTAACGCGTGAACAATTCTCTTACAGGTATGTTCGACTCAATCGACGTCGCATCAAGGGTGAATTGGGAGCTGATCAGTGCATTCAATCACTTGACACGCTTTACGATGTTCTATACACAATGGTTAAAATGATGGCTCCTTTCACGCCCTACCTTACGGAGTACATATTCCAGCGCCTGGTATTGTTCCAGCCTGCCGGAACCCTAGAACATGCTGACTCAGTTCATTACCAGATGATGCCGGTCAGTCAGAAAAAATTTATTCGAAACGACATTGAGCGCTCGGTGGCTTTGATGCAATCAGTCGTCGAGCTGGGTCGTGTTATGCGTGATCGAAGAACCTTGCCTGTTAAGTATCCCGTTTCGGAGATCATAGTAATTCACAAGGACTCGCAAGTCCTGGAGGCAATCAAGAGCTTGCAGGACTTCATTCTTAGCGAACTTAATGTTCGAAAACTTACGCTGAGCTCTGATAAGGAGAAATATGGTGTAACACTGAGAGCAGAGCCTGACCACAAGGTTTGTTTATATTGTATTTCTTACCTATAAAGATAACCAAATTTATTTCTTAATTTTCAGTCGCTAGGACAGCGGCTCAAGGGCAATTTCAAAGCGGTTATGGCTGCTATCAAGGCTCTCAAGGATGATGAAATTCAGAAGCAAGTTTCGCAAGGCTACTTTGACATTCTGGATCAAAGAATTGAACTTGATGAAGTTCGCATCATTTACTGCACATCTGAGCAGGTTGGAGGAAACTTTGAGGCTCACAGCGATAATGAGGTATTGGTACTGTTGGACATGACGCCCAACGAAGAATTACTTGAAGAGGGTTTGGCTCGTGAGGTCATAAATAGAGTGCAGAAACTGAAAAAGAAGGCTCAACTTATACCGACCGATCCCGTTCTTATCTTCCATGAGCTAACTGCCGATAACAAAGCTAAGAAGGAGATCCTGGAGGCTCAGGCTCAGCTAACCAAAGTTTTGTCCAACTATGCCAGCATGATCAAAACGGCCATTAAGTCGGAGTTTGCCCCCTATTCATCTGAGCAGGCGTCCAAGAAGCGCTTAATAGCTAGTGAGCTTGTCGATCTTAAAGGAGTTCCCTTAAAGTTGACTATTTGTTCGACTGAGGAATTACAGCTTCCTAATTTGCCTTGGTTAAATATATCCTTGGCAGAAGATCTGGTGCCACGATTTGGAAATAGCAGCAAAGCATCTCTATTTCTGCAGCACAACGTTAGCAAGGAAATTATTTCACTGCCCACACTTCGCTCCGAGTTGGAACATTTGTTTGGATTGTATGGAGTCAACTTTAATATCTACGTTGTTGATCACCAAAAAAAGACTACTGAACTAAAGTCTATCGATGAAAACCTGAGCGGAAAATTGCTTGTTTTAGCTCGAAGCCAAGATGCACCGAAACTATCAGCAGGCTATGAACTATCCCCCGCTCCATACTCCAAATTCATCAACCAGCCTTCAGGAAATTCTATCTTCACGGAGAATCCCTTGGGACGCGCCTTATGTTAATCTTACGGATTGCTATTGGTATTTAATTGAAAACGAATCGAAACTGAAATAAATGTTGTCAACTTTTCAAAAAAGTTGTAAACCTTATGCAGCTTTGTTGATTTTTATCTCTTCCCCGGGCTGTAGTATTTCTTTACTATTGTAGAATTACAAATTGAAAAGAATAGTAATGCATATTAGGTTCTAATATAGAGTTACAGTTATTCATGGGCTTTACTAGTTTAAATCATTAAAATACTCTTCCTTCGCCAAGCCCTTTACCACATCGATCATGACACCATCTCACCTACTTTCTTTTAAAAATCCGAAATTAAATAACACACATTAATTTTTTTTATATTTTCATTTTTATTGAAATCGCTTTTTACTCGTAATATTATTAGTTATTATATATATTTATATGGATGTTTTATCATGTATGTATATCGGCTTGCCATAATTATTTCTGTGTGTACAATTGTCTTTGTTGTCTGCATTCGATTTGTAATTTATAGCCTATACCCTCTGCACTTCTCTCGGTATCCGTATATTTTAAAGACAATTTCGTACATTAAATACAATTATTGTTCGCAATTTATGCATGCTCGAACTGCCTCAACGGACTGACTGCCTTTAAATGTGTCGCCTTTTTCGTTAGTCAGTTAATATGCCTAATCATGATCTCAACTAATTAAGTAGGTTAAGCTTTTGCCCCATCCTGGAAATGTACAGATCAAAGTATTTTAAGAACAGAGGTCCTGGGGTGTGTACGAGATTGAAGCACAGTCGAGCTCGACAACGGCAACCGCTTGGTATCTATATATTTTCCTTGTTTTCAGTCACAATTTTTCGCATTGCAGTTTTCTTTATGCTGATTTCAATTGGTTTGCTTTGTTATATGCTTTTTGGTTAATATAATGCTGCTTAATTTTATTACATACACATTCATATACGGATTTCTGATTTTTACAATTTTCGTTAGCTTGTAACATCTCATTCTGCGTAACGAGCTAAGTACTGAACGTTTTTAGCCCTTTACACAGTGAAAGATTTATTCAGATAATGATGCATACCTTAATTTAAATTTGAAGTGTTTATCCATATTTCATTTATAATTTTATTTAATAAAATTACTAACACTTTAGCTAATTACTACGCAGTTATCTTCTGTAATATTCTGTTCTACCCTCACTGAAACAGAATCCATCGCTTACTTTCACTTTAGTTAGGTGCTTATCCTTTTTGTTTTTACGAGCTTTGTCTTTAGTCTAATTCTTAAGCCTAAGTTTAGTTGTATGTATGGGTGTTTATAATACAAGGTGTGTTTTTATGGTTATAGGGGTATGTTTAAGTTCTGCGCAAGTCCTTATGCGCACTATATTTTATACTAGGTAATATTTCAATAGTCAATAGTTTAGTTTCAATTATAAATAGTTCAATAATAATTTTAAACACAAAATACCGACAAAATATCAGCCAAATTAAAGGGAGTACAGAAATTTTAACTTGCTTGTTTGAGTGTTAAAAAAAAGGAATTAAAAGAAACTAAACCCTATGACATTCCCGGGTGGGATCATTACAAAAAACATTATTGCTTTTACAATTAACATGGCAAACGGTAAGAACTAAATATTGCAGCATAAAACTAATCGTAAGAGACTATGTTTAAAAAAATGAGTAAAGTACATGCGTTTGCTATTACTTTCGGTTCGATTTGAGTTAATTCAAGTTTTTCTTCGTTACACTTCAAGTTGTCAAATGAAATGTTTAGAAATATATATCACAATTTGTAAAAAGTTTTTAATGCGTTTTCCTTTGAATAAATTCAACAGTTAACATTATAAAATGAGTGAAAAGAGTCGTTAGAGTATTGTATTGCATTGAAAGGGGACTGATAAAAATTCCTTTTGATTCTTGGCTGTCCAAATTAGGTAGACGCGTCTATTGAATTTAAATTCGAGCATTCGGCTTAGAGACCTATTCCGCTAAAAAGAGTGTTAGATTAAAGGATACGCGCTTTTTCGTCAGTAGAGGCTTGAAAAGTATTCGTTCGTATATACACAGAGCAATGAAGGAGTAGGTTAAGCAGCGATCAACATTTCTGTTGCCTTTTGAGAGTGGGCTGTGTTGGAGTGGGCCAGGTGTGGACCAAAGACTAGGGAGCTACTATGCAGAACTTCAATCTTTTTACATTTATTCATTTCGTAGTTTAACATCTGTACTTATCGTATGCATATTTTGCTGTGTAATACTCATCGTTTGACATCGTAATGCAACTGGCTTGTTTGTGGCCCGGTTTGTCCTAACTCCAATTTCCGAAACAGGCGAGATCATTCCGCCGTTCGTATTGGTTCGATCTATGCACTCTTGTCTCGACCTAAATCGGTTAATGGACCAATCTAAATAATACGCACCGTGGCGTAAAATGCCATTGCAAGCGGGTTGCCCGTGGGGACACTGATTCTGATTTAAAAAATTACATTAAACATTACACACATGGACTAAACATACGCCTATTGTTAGCCTAAACTCAACATCAACATACATATTTCTGTTCCAGTGTACACATAAGAAGTTTCTTCGGTTATTCGAGGGTTGCGTTGTGGCTAATACTAAACTTTAAGCATGATTAAAGTTTATATTAATTAGTGTGTTCAATGCTTGATGCTTGTCCTTTGTTTTTTTTTTTTGTTGTCTTATTTTGTGTTGTGTCATCGAGAGTTGTGCTGTTGTTTTTCTTGTGGTCGCTGTTGCGCATTTCACCTAATTACAAAATCTGCTCGTCCAGTGCCTCACTGCTGTCCCTTGGCTCCTTTTTGCCCACGGCAATTAGGTAGTCCTCCTGGTCACCGTATTCTTCGTCGGTCATGTCACTCTCCTCTGGCTCCGCCTCCGCCACCAGCTTCTCTCTATACGCCTCCACTCACGCACTCAGCTCGCCGAACTTGAGCTGGCGGCGGTTGGAGGCACTCCGATGGCTGCTACCGGTCTTGCGTCGCTTCCGCTTCGCGTCCCGCTGGAAAGCCACGTTACCGGGGTCGTCGGCCAGCTGCGGATACTTGTGTATGCTGTGGATATCGATTCCGTTCCAGCCGTCGACGTCACCGTGCTGGACGAGCTCCTCTTTCTCCTCCTCGGTCCAGTCGCCACGCCCTTGGAAGCCGGCAGCCACGAGCTGCTTCTCCAACTCCCAAGCCCGCTCCACTGCTCGCTTGTGAGCATGCTTTAGGATGCGGTGGCGCTCCTGCTCGGGATCAACGCCATATTTGATAATGACAACGGCGTCGGGGCCATGAAGTCGCAGCTCCTTAGCGGCGCTGCCTCCGTGGTCGCTGATTTCATGTGTTGATATGTTGAACATGCCGCCAAGGCGACGCAGCTCCTCGTTGTCATCACGCAGTTTCAGGACATTATCCTTTACGAAGTAAAATACGTCTTGGTCGTGGATGCTGAAGTGCAGGTCAAGGAAGTATGAGTTGTTGAACACGCTGCTCACTACGTCCTGCACCACGCTGTTTGATCCGTCGACCACGCTAACCAATGCCCGTCCGCCGATTCTCGAGAGGAGTACACCTTCGCCAAACACACCGCGCCGGTAGCTGACACGCGGCAGCAAGTTGCGCATCTTTGGCTCCATTTTCAGCAGCGGCTTGGGCACAAAGTCAAAGTCACTGAACTTCTCGCTTGTTTTTTCCACGATACACTCCAGGCCGGAGATGACGCCAAAGTCAGGGGCCAACGTGTTTGACTTGATGGAGGCCTGCGGCGTATACTGGGCCAGCTTGGTGTAGCGGCTGCTTTGCATGTTGTTCAAGTCGTAGCCGAATAACTGGAGCCAGGAATCCAGATCGATCATATAGTTTTGGGGTTTGTTCGGGTTGATGGGGTCGTTGTTGTGGTAGCGGTAGATAAACACATCCGTCGGGTGTGACATCTCCGTGGCGAGCGTCTCCCACAGCGGAGTCATCCATTGACCTACGTGCGGGTCGTACTGCCGCTGCTCGGTGTACACCAGCTTGGTGTGTGGGTCGATCAGGCCGCCGTGGAAGTCGATGGGCACAAAGAACTCCGGCTTAGTGTCCTTAATGATTCGGCCGAAGGGCGTTCGCTTCATTTCCTTGACAATGCTGCCATTCTGATCAAAGAAGGCTAGTGGCGAGCCGTTCTGGTCGGTGGCAACGTAGTAGCGCTGGTCCTCATGCTCCAGAGCGATTAGCATGTCGCGGTCATCGTAGAACAGCTTCATGGTGCGGCTGATCTTGGGGAAGTGAACGTGGGTCACGAGGTGAGGAGTGCGAGGATTGGCGTAGTAGTACTGCGTGGTGTTACCCTTGTTGTCATGCCACGCCACCAGGCGGCTGCGGTCGTCGTAGTAGTACCAGCTCTGGAAACGTTCCCTTTCGAACGAGTGAATCAGTTGTCCGCGGTTGTTATAACGGTACTTTTGCTCACCGCGCTTCACAACGAAGCCGCGGGCATCGTAGTTGTTGAACTCCACATCGCCTACCTTGATCACCCGGTCTCCGATGTCGTAGCCCAGGTTGAACTTCTCACCCTGGTCAACCACGCCAACAGTGTTGCCGTTCTCGTCGAACAGATACTTCCAGTTGTTGGTGCCCAGGACCTCAACAACATGGCCGTCGGCATTGTAGTTAATCTTGTCAAAGGCCGTCGATCTACCGAAGGTCGTCTTTTGCGACTTGATACGGTTGCGAAGATCGTAGTCCAACTCCAGGCGGAACACATCAATGTTCTTCACGTTCATTAGCACGCTCTTAACCCGTCCATGCTGGTCGTAGTCCACGATGGCGAAGAATTGTTTGGCTGAGTCCTGTATGACTGTTCGGTTAAAAGCGTTGCGCGTGATCTTCAGGTCCTGCACGACCTCCAGTTGACCCAAGTTTTGGCTGTACTTGTACCGCGTGGTTGGTAATTCCTTATCGTCGATGGCCATCTCGATGCCGCTGAGTCGGGCGTTTCCGTCGTAGGCGTACTTGTAGTGCGCCGAGGCCAGCGAGTTCTTGGAGCCGAAGCGCAACTTCTCGTCCTTCAGGATACCGGCATGGTATTTAAACTCTCGGCGCAACTCGAAGCCCGGCTCCTGCACCTCCACAGACTTCACCAGGCTAGTTGTATCCTGGTAGGTATAGTGGGTGCTGGACAATCCTGCGAGGATGGTCTCCAGTCGTCCGGCAGTGTCATGTACGAAAGCCACCTGCAAATATTAAGAAATTTGTATTTCTATTCGGCAAAGATTCCGACAACGACATGCAGAACAATATTTTGTTCTTGAAGGCTAATAGCTGACTACAAAAATCTTTAAGTCTGATTTACTTACCTTGCCAGATTGGTGCGGGTGGATCTTGGCCAAGATCTGTCCTTCGTCGTTATATAGAATCTCGAAGGGGTGTCGGTTGATCGGCGAATAGTATTGGTACTTAAAGAAGCCAAGAGAAGTTTGCAGGGAGAATGCGTGAATGTGGCCACGAGGGGTCGTCAGGCTCTGGAGGGCACCTGCATCATCGTACTGAAGGAGATAATCAGAGCGTCTAGGCGTAGTCACCTTCAGCGGTAACGAGCCAAACATGTCCTTGAATGCGTAGACCATTGTTGAGCCATCGCCGTACTTGATCTCGTTCAGACGGCCATTGCGATCGAAAGAGTAGGCTTCTTGCAGGACACCCCACTTCCAACTGACCAGACGTCCGAATCGATCGTACTCCAAGTCCACGTCTGCGTAGTCGCCGGACTGCGGTCGGAAGCTGATGGGGCGGGAAGTGCGATCGTAGGTCACGTTAAGCAGCTCCTGCTTGTCGTCTACCATAACGACCACCGACTGGGTTTCGCGGTCGTACTCCAAGGTCAACACGTTGTCTCCGTTTACGCGCAGCTTGCGTCCAACTTCGGTTACGGGACGTGGCGGTCCCTTGCTCTGTTTTCCCGCTTGCAGCGGCTGCTGGCGACGTACAAAGTAGCGCCACTCAAACCTGTTGGCCAAGTCACCAGCAATTTCGGTGCGTTGCTTAGCCGGGACCGGGTAGCTCTCGCCCAGCAGTGGACTTTGTTCTGCCAGAATGGTGTAAGGTGCCACCTCCATCTGGAGGTTGTGGCCCCATGGAGTGATGCTTGTGGTGGAGCCGTCCATGTCAACGGTGGTACGCGACTCGGCGGCTCCGTTGCGCACAATAACGGTGGCACCTTGGATCAGCAGAGACATTTCCTTCTGGGCGTTTTCCGAAACCTTCACCTGGGCTCCCTTCACGCTCAGGTCGAAGCTGAGCTCGATGACACGACCGGTGGGAGTCACTGCGGAAGTGAGGCGACCAAACTCATCGTAGTTGTACACATAGGATCGTCCGGTGGAGTCCAGCTTAGTTCGCAGCAGACCGGTGGGGCCGTGATATTCGTAGGTCACATTGTAGTTGTCTGGAGTGCTCAGCTCGTGCAGCATTTTCATCCTGGTCATGCGCAGGCGGCACTTTTGACCCTTCGTGTTCTCGATGGAATTGACCTGAGAGGTGTAATCTCGAAGCAGGAACACTTTGTTGCCAGCCGCGTCTGTTACGGTGCTCAGTTTTCCGTTGGAGGTGTTTACGTTGTAGGTAAACACGTAGGTCGTCTCTCCGGTCAAGATGTTGCGTGTGGACACGTGCTGTCCGAATCGGTTGAAAATGTATATCTCCTGCATGTCAGGTGCGTAGATCTCGTACTCGCGCGACGGACTTGCCTCTGGGATGCTCGACATAACGGATCGAATACGGTAGTTGGCCTGGTCCGCGATGTGTACATGGCTATCGGGTGTGACAGCCAGGGCGGCGATCGTGTTGAACTTGGCACTGGTGGCCAGGTAGTGTTCCGCCTCGAAGCAGTCGCATCCCCGCTCCAGGCAATTGCACTTGGATTCGGCACCAGCAAACGGAGCGATCCTTCCGTCCGTGCCGATCACGCGCACCCGGTTTATTCGTTGCGAGTCGCTTTCTGCCACGTAAAGCTCACCGAGTGGACCGAACGCGATAGACTGCGGCATCACCAGGGTGGCGTGGGTAGCCAGATCCGTATCGTAGGCAGTGGAGGCTGTGGCGCAATGTAGAGGCCGGCCGGAGATGACGCGCACACGACCGTCTGGTGTCATGCGCAGGATCATGTGGTCGTCGATTATGTGCAACGTGTTGTCCATCGGGGAGACTGCCAGCTCAGTGGGCCAGCGAAGATGCATCTCCTCCAGCTTCAGGGTTCCCTCGCAGGGAATTGGTTTCCAGTGGGACTTGTGCATGTGGTTGCCGATCAGAGTGCTTACAATTCCATCCCGGTCCACCATACGGATATTAGTTCCGTCTGCAAAGTACAAGATGTTGTCGCTCGAAATCGCAATGCCTTTCGGATAAGCCAATTTGGCATCCTTGGCCAGTGCCCCATCGCCGCAGTGCGCTTCGTCACCAGGAAGACAGCGCTCCCCGGAGCCCACAACTGCTTCCCAGTTTAGTTCCGGTTGCGAGTAGTCGTTGGTGTCGCGTACCCGAATGATTTGGTGTGATTCTGGATCCGAAACATAAAGAGTTCCGTCGAGCGGGCTGAGGGCCATGTGGTAGCGGTACGAGACGCGAGTCGCATTCAGCTTGACCACAGTGCGGATGCTGCCGTCGGTCATGATGCGGCGGATGTAATTGAAATCACCGACGAAAAGGCTGCCGTCAGGAGCGGCGGCCAGGGCGACGGGTGCCAGTAGTCGCTGCTTTGTCGCCAGACCGTCGCAGTCGGGACACTCCAGAGGGCGCTGGTGGCCATCTCCCATTGTGGTCAGGATGATTCGCGGCTTATTGCGCAGATATATGTTT
Source organism: Drosophila mauritiana (assembly GCF_004382145.1). Classification (NCBI taxonomy): domain Eukaryota; kingdom Metazoa; phylum Arthropoda; class Insecta; order Diptera; family Drosophilidae; genus Drosophila; species Drosophila mauritiana. The sequence continues at coordinate 21,704,848 of NC_046669.1, forward strand.
GAGCCGTCGCCCTTTTGCAGGATTCCCTCGTGGAAGTTGTAGCGGTGATGGATGTCCAGGTTCCACCCACCCACTTCCGAGATGGACATGTCGTGACCGCTTAGCTTAGTTGTTTGGATGTCCCACACAATGTCAGTGCAGTCGGTGTACTGGTAGCCAACCTTCACCACGGCCGTGGTTACACCGTAGACTCGTTGCCGGTAGATGTTAAGTCGGTTCCAGGCGTACGTGAACTTAATGCCCGGATCTGCTTCAAATATTCGTTCAAACAGTATTCCCTCGATTGTTATGCGGAGATGGATTAGATGTAGCGATGTCGGAATCACATCCGGAGTTAACTGCAGCTTAATAGTGGACAGGTAGCCGGCAGCACGCGATGAGTGGTAAACCAGGTTGAGGCCTGTACCCGGGATCTGCAACGACTCCTGAATCACCTGAGATTCAGCCAGAATGGCGCTGCGATCGGGACAGGCTCCCTGGAATCCGTGCTTCCACGAAGCCAGCACCACGGGCTTCATCAAGTCGTAGTCGTGTGCAAAGCATGTGTGTGTCGTAGTTACGGCCAATCCCTTTTCCTCGGACATACTCATGACGACCAAGTCAATGATGACCACTTCGTTCCATGGAACTTGCACGATGCGCGACTGCGGTCGGAAAGGTGCGCGTCCGAACTGCAGCGTCACGGCTCCACCACCGTTAACCATTAGGTCGAACCATCCATCGTCTCGGGTCAGGGTGAAGCCCTCCAGGAGCGTGGTGGTGGACACTCGCACACCCACCAGGCCCATGCCCAGAGATGTAACAACGCGGCCTCTGATCACCGCTGATCGACTGTTAAAAGGACAGAGAACATGTATTAGTCGGGTCTAGCAGGGATTGGGGCTTCTAGTTTATGTCTAGATATAGATTAGCTAGGCTAGCAAGCAGTCAAACTGAGGATTTGTAACTACTTGAGCAATAAATAAGTACAAATAATAAGAATTCACACGCACAGAACATAATACTCGTTTGAACACATAAAGGTATTACAAGTTGAACAATATATAGTATGTTATTTATGGCTCGTGTTTGTGACCTAGCATTGACCTAAGTACGAGTAGGAGAATGAGTTTTCCATAGCTTAGATTTATTACGTGGTAAACTAAAAACCCAATGTGTATTGGCCTGGTTGTCTGGATAATAAGTTTGGGCAATTAACTTAAAATAAACTACCAACTGAGCTTTAAAGAAACAAGGATAGCTACACTATGAACGAAATGATAATGACAATGGTAACTGTAATTGTAACGGTAATGGTAATGATAATGGTAAAGTTTTCGAAATAAATTGCGAATGGAGCCAAGTTAACGAGACTTAAAGTATACAAAAGTGTACCAAACAACCATTGAGAATCATTAGTAGTATAGTAGAGTAGTAGTTTTAGTAGTATTTTAGTACCGCTTTTCGCTTGCTTACCTTGCATTGAAATAATTCCAAAAAATGCTGTTAGTATATGATTTGTTTTCGTTATCGCGCAACAAAGAGTACGGGCAACAATATCGAGTACCGAGTAACAAGAGCGTTTAGCATTCGTTGTTAATGCAAAGCATTCGGAATTTTTGGACGCGTAGGTGGGTATTATGGTAGTGAGTATGTGCGTAGTTAGTAGTGAGTGGTAGTATCGAGTAGAACAGGAGTAATTTAGTAGTAGGTGGCATGTATTATTTAAAACACGGTTTAGGGAGCGCGTGTGGAGAAGAAAAGAGAGCAGAGAGAAAATAATTGAATTAGCATGGTTGTCTATGGTCTAGTTAGCTAGAATGGGTGTGTTGATATTTGGCGCCCCACCAGATCGTTTGGGGACCCTAAATCTCAGCTCCGTTTCGATCACACCGAAATCGCGACGTCTGGACAACTTAAGCGTAACTAACCTGAATACCTAGGGTGCTTAACCTATTTCTTAAATCAAATGCACTTAGCAGCTAACTTAGACTGTTTCTGTATGGGTTCGATTTAACAAAGGACATATAGGGTTTTATTTACAAGATTTTAATGGGATATTTGGTATGTGGTGTGTTTGGATATGTTTTTATTTGAGGGATTTTTTTTAGACGAGGGCACGAAAATGAAAAGTAAATATTTAAACATAGAAAATTATTAATTATGCAAACTATTTGATTATTATTTTTTCGGTAGTATATGTTTAGTTACAGTAGTATAACCAACTAGACTCTCAATATTTTACAGTAGACGATTTAAGCTTGTCCGCCAATTTTGGAAAATTTACACAGCCACAGCGGCCTTGATTTCGAATGGTAACTAAAAACTGTCCAGGGCAAACTGGCTACCACGAATCACCTACCTTTCGTTAAAGGTTTCCAGTTTGGCGTAGTTTTGCAGGCTGCTCTCGTCGATGAGGAACTTCATCCGCTCAAAGAAGGAGGCCGTAATAGCTGGCGGCTGCTTTCTGAGCAGCACATCAATGGGCTTCGGAGCTGAAACACATAGTTGGGAGGTCTTGCATACGTGGCTGGCACAGCACTCGGGATCCTCGCAATCAACCAAGCCATCTAGGATAGAGAATCGGTATTAGAGAGTTCGCTTATCAACTCGCCGAATCTGCTACTCACCCTTGTCGTTGTCCTTGCTGTCGCCACAGTTCAACTCCAGTGCAATCCCGCAGTCCGGCCCGTCCCAGCCCTCGTAGCAGCGGCACTCCCATTGACCCTCGCCGCTTACACGGCACTGTCCATGCCCGGCGCAGCTATTGGGACAGCCCTCGATGGTGCAGTGCTTTCCGTTCCATCCAGTAACGCACAGACAAGTACCATTCTTGCACTGGCCATGCTCGTTACAACGGACGTCGCACAAACGGGTGTTGCAATACTCGCCGCCCCACTCCGGGTCGCATGCACAAGCGTCACCTTCACAACGTCCGTGCTGACCGCAGTCCAAGTCGCACAGCTCCTTGGAACAGTCGTCCCCACTCCACTTTGCCTCGCAGGTACAGGTCTGTGTGTCCAGGTCGAAGGTGCCGTGGCCGGAACAGTCGGGGAGGCACTGCAGCGCATCCTGGTCCATGGTTGCGCAGTCAGGTCCCTTCCAGCCCTTCTTGCATATGCAAGTGCCATCGGCGCAGAATCCGTGGCCTGAGCAGTTCGGATGTGGGCAGTCCACTGGGAAAAAAAGCGAAAGAGTGTTAGAAAGTGTCAGGATGGGACAGAGGAAGCTGGATTTGGAAAAAGGATTCTATATCCTGGCGCTACCTTCTTCGCAGAATTTGCCCTTGTAGCCGCGCATGCATTGGCATTTTCCACTGACACAGTGGCCGTGCCCACTGCAGTCGGCCACCTCGCACTCGTCGTGACGCAGGGAGCACTCCTTGCCCTTCCAACCCGGGTTACAGATGCACTCCCCGTTGGTGTACTCGCCATGTTGGGAGCACAGTACGGGGCACACGCTCTCGCTGCAGTCGTCGCCCCCGAAGCCGGGGTTGCACTGGCAGTGTCCCAGCAGGCACTGACCGTTGCCGGAGCAGCCGTTGGGACAGTTTTGGGTCATGTCCTCGGCTACGGCCGCGTAGAAGGTCAGTTCCTGCACGTCCCCGTCGTCGTTGTAGAGCGAGACGAACCAGTGCCCCGGCTCCATATAGCGTGTCACCTCCCGCGTTATCGACAGCTGCTCAAAATTAGGCCAAGCGAGCGATCGGGCGAGTGATTGGTGCAGTAGGTGTGATGAATGAAACGGTGGTGCATGAAAAAATGACTTGAGTTAGTAACGATCAGGAAAGGGCCACTTGGATGCAGGCTACTTACGTGAGCGGCCCGGGCCGTTCGTGTGCTGGCACTAAATCCGCTAAGCACTTCCTTAAAGTGGTACTGCGTGTGGGTGGGCAGGGCGTTGCGTCGGCCGTACACACCGATGGAGGCGCCCCTCGGAATCGTGTAGTCGAACTTAACGTAGGCAGGTTCCGACTGGTAAAACTGCATGTTCCAGTAGCTGTACGGCTGGATCTCCTTGGTTAGCTTCTGGCCGAGAGTAATCTGGCCAAAGGTGGTGCCGTCCGGTGGGAAGCTGCGTGCAGGGAATGTTCGGGCTCCTGATTCGACAGCGGCGGCAAAGCGATGGCAATGTTTTCGAGAGTGCAATGAGGGGATGATAGAGATACAAAGAGGATTAGATTCTGGTTAGTCATTGATTATGTATATTGTGATTCGCTAGTGCTACACGATTTTATACAGGACTTAGTCTATCCTAGTCGCGAGTCCCCCCAATGGAGTTTTCCCTGCTGGGTTAGTAAATGGAAACACGAATAATATACAGAATCAAGCCAGGCTGCTGCTGGATGCTGATGTGATGCCAATACAATATTTGATGCTTTGGGATAATTTGTACAGATGAGGACTTATGAGAAATTAACTGGTTTAGTTACATAGACTAGGAGTTAACGGGCTGTACAGCGCTTAGTAGGGTTATTCAATCGCTGGTTAGAAAAGCGGAGGTTAGCAACAAATGCATTGTGCACAATTCACCTTCCAGTATCAGTACTGGCATCACATCAGGGCATGCAAACGGTACACCACCAGCACCAACAGTGGGTTCAGTATAGGCGGCAATGTGGTTATCGATCTCAGTGCTAGGGAGGTTAGTAGCGGTGCTTGAAGAAGCTGTTAGCTCCTCATCTCTAACCCCGTCTTCCTCATCCTTCTCCTCGCTATGGAAGGGGTTAATAGGTGCCGAGATCGTGCTCGTCGTAACAGTGTGAGCTGGTGGGGCAGAGTCGATGTCAACGGTGTCATCCAGATAGATGGGCGCCGGAGGCGGTAGGCAACTGCACGGGCAGTCAGGCATGCGCGGTGGTGGCTCCGGAACACAACTGTCTGCCTGGGCATTCGGTTTCTCATGCGTCAGGACCTCCTTGATGAAGTGGGGTCCTCCGCCCGTGGGCACTTCCACGTGCAAGGTGTAAACTGAGTCACTGCCCTCGTCTGTGGCTATAGTCAGGTTGAGGAATATGCGTTTGCCCGGCAGATCAACACGCTCACTCACATACGGTTTAAGGGGCTCTAGTTGGGGTGGTTTTTCGTCGTCACCCTGCTGATGGTCTTTTAGTACCTCGTTTTGACTTCTATCTACATGCTGAGATGGTTGATTCTTTGGTGGCATATTTTCCTTATCTGCCGTCTTGTAAATCTCCTCCTCATGGGAGATCGGCAATCCGTCTAGTTTGACTATATCGATATCCTCATAGTGCGAAGCATCGTTCATCATCAGATCCGATTGAGATTGATGTGTTGGTAGTGGAGCTTTTCCATTTTGCTGACTGTCCTTACCTTGATACCAAAAAGTGGATGAGTAATAGGCACAAGTGGAATAGAATTGGGAATTAGGCTCAAGAAACATTATAATTATGCTTTCATTTAAGCCTATGCGCGGATGGCAGACTATTTAAAAGTATATATGCAAATAGAAATTTAATTTATTAAGTCATTATCCATAAAAGTCCCTAGGGTGAAAGCATTAATTCTACGTTTCTTGAGCCTGAACTCAATCGCAACTCTATACCACTGGCGGGGCTCGACTTCCAGTCGATGCCGGCTTGATTTATACCTTGTGGGGGTGTGCCCGGCGAGGTCGCCTCCTTGCTGTCTACCTCATAGTTGTCAGCTAAATCACGCTCATTATTGATATCATCAGTGGCAGGTTTCTCCGTCTGCAAGCCCCCAGCATCGGTCCCTTTGATTTGAAAATCATGTTCAATGGCAGGCTGGTGCGAGACGGCGGCGAAAGAGCTTTGAGCTGGCTCTGGTGGGGGGGTGTTGATTTCAACAATGTCATCGGTGTCACTCCTTACAGTCGTCTCCGGCGTTGGGCCTGAGCTGCTGTTGTCACTTTGATTATCGTCATCAATAACAGCAGGCAATGTGCTGGTCTCCGACTCCGTCGTCAGCTCCGTTGCCATCCCGATCGCTTCGTGGCGCTCCAGCTTCTGCTCATCCTCCACCTCCTCCTCGAGCTTAATGTGCTCCGCTTCCACCGTTCCGTGGTCATATTTCCTCCTCTTGTTGACCAGTGTTTTAGCAGCGCTGCGTAAATTGCTGTTTAATGATTTGCCAAATTGTTGCCCCGTCTTGGTTCTACGGATGGGCGAAGGGGTGGTCTCCGGCTCAACTTCGTCTTCATAGACATAGTCGTAGCTGGTGTCCGTGGTGTCCTCGCTCCTTTGGGTACCGTATACTCCATCCATTTGGGGAAAAGTTTTATTGGTACTGCCTTGAACGTCTGTCGGGCTTTTGGCTGGGGTAGTTGCCAAATTCTTTTCAGCCGCCTGCTGGTTGAGGCTTTCGCTTGTAATTAAGTCACTGAAAGTTCCATCTGTAGCCACATCATCTTCGTCCTGCTCCTCGATTAAGCTTCGGCGATGTCGTCGTCTTCTTTCTCCTGCCCCACGGACTGACAGCCGCGTTGACATCGCTCTTTCTACAGGTAAACAAAGCGAACGAATCGAATGGAATCGAAACTTGGTGCTTTAGGAGAGCCCTTGTGGTTGGAACGCTCCTTTGAAAGCCACCCCTAGTCACTTGGCTTTTTAAATTAAGCGTTAAATGGGTTTTTAATTCAATCCTAGCAGTCTAGCTCTTAGTCGGTTAAAGAGGTCCTAGGTTACAGGCTGAAGAGCGCTCGGAAAAGAGAAGGCCGAACTGTGTGACACTAAAAACTTTCGACTGTCTTATTCTAGCTGCTGCCTTCTCAGCTGCCTTGCTGTCAATTCAAAAAAGTAATTAATGCAATATTTTAGCCCGACAAATCCCAAAGAACGCGCTCAAGTTGAACTTTAATTGAAAGAAATGCGAAGGCGTTTCGAGGAATAATGAAAACGGCATTCGCATAATCCCCATTCGGCGTAGGCGTCTGTCTGTCTGTCAGGCGCAAACTTCGGTCTAAAAAATCCTACAAAAACAATAAACTTTTGTCTCCGCCGGAGGGCGCTAAGCGCTAAATACTCCGACGTCTTGGCTTTCTCTCAATCGTTCTCTCTCAGCTTCCCCTCTTGGTAGCTGGCTGGCAAAACTTGCGAAAACTCATTTAAAAATAATTAAAAGTTGTGCATAATTACCTCCATTATTGGCATTCGCCAGGGACGAGGACAGCGAAGGCGTTAGCGAGGATTGGGAGGAAGACGTGGCCGCCGAGGACGTGGCCTCCGCGGAGGCCGACGTCGACTGCAGTCCTTGTGCGGTGCCGCTGTTCGAGGTGGCCGTCGTCACAGTGGCCGCCGAAGATCCACCGCCGGATCCCACGCCTGCGGCTCCGAGTCCCGATTGTCCCTGGGCCAGTCCGATTCCTTGTCCGTTCTTCGCTCGCACCGATGAGTTGTGCAGCTTGGAGAGGTCAGTGTTCGTGCTCTTGGCAGCCGTGACCTCAGAGGCCTCGTTGCCGACTAGAACGGAGCAGGGTGGCGACTGGTTCCATTTTATAACGCCGGTGGTGGTCAGCAGGATTAGCATAACCACGAAGGCGAAGAGCACCGAGATGGATCCTATACCGAACCACGGCGAGGAGCAGCGCGCGACCAGGTCCTTGCGGAAGTTCATCGGCGCCGAGTAGTGGTGTGCGGGCAGTCCGTTCATGACGCTGCGCGGCGGCAGCACAGGACCCATGCAGCCCTGCGTGCTCCGCTCGTAGCCCTTCAGCGTATCCTTCGTGGGTGTGGAGCAGGCCGAGCCGCTCTTGAAGTCGATGGGTGATCCCTTGTTGATGTCTGCAACGGAATGGGATTGGTGAAAACGAGTTAGTAATCAATTCGGGCATTTGAGCGTGCGATTTTCCATTTAAAAGCTCTTCGAACGTGGAATGGTCACCCACCTCCGCTTCCGGGGGGTGTGGTGGAGAGTCGGGGATGTGGGAGAGCTGGGTCTGTGCAGACCATCCGCACACTATTGTACTTTGCTTATCGCCATTTGGCGCAAATTTCATTTGTATAAAAGGATTTGCACAAGGATAACAAACTGACATTCAACATAACCTCAAACAAACGAGACGACAGACGGAACAAAGCTGAAAAAAGGACGAGGCGAAATGAAACGGACGAACAGCGAATGAATGGATGAAGTAAGCAGCGCAAATGACCAGCGACAATGACGTTGGCAAAACAGGAGCCGGCGGTAGAAATGGTAAAAAAGTGAGGTTTTCCCGGCAGCCTGGTGATGTGGATCCAGAGGTGGCCAGGGATGGGCTCCGGCGGAATGAAGTGAAGTGAAAAAAGGCAACGCCGCAGGGCGGCCAGTGCGGTGGTGACAGAGGAAGGACCAAAGGACAGCGTAAGTTGAAATCATTTGTTGATGCCATGATGATAATTCGATTATGTGACATGGAGCGGTGGTAACACGGTAGCCGTTTTGAACATGGTTAATGCTCAACCCCCCACCCTAACTAGGTGACGCCATTTTAGGGCGGCCTTTGTCCAACTGAGACTGAGCCGGTCATCTTGTGGCCCGCTCACTTTCACGCAAGGCTTAGGCGGTCTTTTTTCCAGGTTATGCATGCGGCTATCATGGGCAGACTCCGTGCCACATTCACACATTCACCGGCGACATGTGGCTTAAATGCGAGCGGGTGACAAACGCTCGCTTTCACCAAAAATCGTAATTTCTGGCAAAACGAGCCACGGCAGTCGGGAATCCGCAAGCCCACAAGAGCATAGTTTGAGCTAACCCACAACGATTTGCCCAGCCCAGAGCAGCGCAGCCCCGTCTCGTCTCGACTCGTGGCTCTACTTTTGACCCTGTCCCTTCGTGTGTGCCCAATGATAGCGTGAATAATGTCTGCGTCATTTTTTCTGCACATATACACACATTTGTGGAAATGTGCGGATGAGTATTAAAGATGCCCACTAAGCGTATACGGAATGTTAGATTTATTTAATGTCAAGATCCCGCCATATGTGAGCGGGAAAGTGGGGCGGCGGACGGCTGGGAGATGCTTAAATGCCCAGGGAGGAGGGAGGAGGGAGGAGATCCCCAATCCAGTCGCAAAGGTTAAGCCGAGAGTTCTGGGCGAGCCCCAGAGTTGGCTGCCTCGTTAAGGGGGCGTGGCAGGGCGGGCAGTTTTTATGACCGAAACGTGTGGCGAAAGGGATGGCAGCAGTGGCAGTAGTATTTGTGTGTGAATAATTAACGAACGCATAATAGCAGTTAGCAGTAGGAGCCGGGCCAATGACTGATATAAATTCACACAAGTTAATGGGCGCTGGCTGGATGCTTTTAAAAAAAGGTGGAGGAGGTGCTCCTGCTCCCCGGAAGCGTTTGGAGGGTGATGCGATGAAAGTGCTGCGGGGTCATTAAACGTAATGGCAGACACGACAAAGTATGCCACGATAAATGGCATCCACCGCCCACACGGGGTCAATTTATCGGCCGAATAGATCACAAATATGTCTGCTTTGGCTCGTTTCTGCCCCGCAAACGACCCAATCACTTCTGCCAGATCTCTCACACCAGATCCTCTCGAACTTTCAGCCTGATTGCAGCATTCGAGTGAGCTGAATGAGCTCTTCGTCGTGATTGGCTCTAACCCCTTGGAACTTCGAAGTGGTCGGGCTAGTAAACTGCAACTCCTTCTCGGCCAGCTAGCTACACACTTTAATGGGCTGGGACATAAAATTTCGGTTTATTAATTTCATTCCATTTTATTGCATTGACATTTTATGCAAAATGGGGATTAGGCCTGCGGTCGTTTTATGAACCCGAGAGTAAATCGCTTAAATTAAAATAGCAAAGCCGCCAGCGAGCGTGGTGGTGAGATTGGCGATATTTTAGCAGCCCAGTTACATCGAGGACAATAAAAATATAAATAGTGTGGCTAGCGCAGCTGGCAGTAATGGCGATGGCATATAATGTGTTGTGTTTTTCGTTTCTGTTGGTGTCAACCCCTCCAGGCCACAAAAGTACGGCAACAAGCTGGCGCCACCACCCCCGGGAGTGCAACAGAAATGAGATTTATGCTGCGTGCAATTTAACATTTTTAATAATATTAAAATTACAAATTTATACACATCCCCATCGCTCTTGTGTGCGCGCTCCAAGGTGTCGCAGACCAATAAACTCCCTAAGTTGTTGGCTGGGCGAAAGCAGGCCAAAAGTGAATGGGGCGAGTGGCTGGCTTGATTTCATTTTAATTGGCTTTCCAGGCGGCTGGTTTTCACCCTACTGGCCTCCTACTTCCCCCCTCTCAGTGCGCCTGAAGATGGATGGATGCTCGACCCTAAGATACCCTGTTCCGTAATATGTTAAGGCAAGCGTAGTACAAAAACCCCGAAGATCCTTTGACCAATTCAGTTTATAACACCACTAGTTAACGCAAGAACATTGTCTTCAAACAGCAAGCAACTAACTTGTTTTTAGGTTCTACTCCATTTTCATACAACTCGACGAATGTTTCCTTGTAATGTGGGAGGAAAGTGGGTGGGGTGGCTAGATTTCCTTGAAGTGGAAATTTTACATACGCTCTGCTTCTTGCAACTAAAAACGATGTCAAGAGTGAAATTTTCGCAAGGTTAACAGACCGGAGAATTAGGCGTATGGTGAACTTGTGAAGCCTGCCCCAGGAGAGCCAAATCCAATTGAGATTCAATGCGCAGCCAGTGCTTTTTTGGGGATTTTGGCTGAGCTCCCATCCCATGGGCACACGCAACAATTGTGTGTTAAGTACTTTTTGAGTAATTGCCTTTTCGGGAGTCCGGCAAACTGGCTCGGTCCTCGCGACAACAAATTTGCATAGCCGTTAATGAACATTTGCTAATATTTTGAGCACTAAAAAACATCGCCATTAAGTGGGGATGCCATGCCCATGCCCCACTGTTCTGGGGCGCCAAAGCGTGCGACAATCAAATAAAAGTACATGAAAAACACATAAAGGCACATAAAGGGGTATCCCGCTCGGGCTCTGTATTTTTTGTTGCGCCTCGCATTTTAATGGTAAAGCGCGACGATTGCTTGAAACAAACAGGTGAGCGGCGAGGGAAGTGGAGCCCCGCCATGTTCGTAATGGAGTTTGCAAACAAACATGGCCGCCGGGGAAAAATCACATAATTTACACGTTTGCATTTAAGTATTAAGTGGGCTGGGGAAATCGGGGGATGGGCGGCAAAGTGTTTCGTTTACTTTTACCGCGTCTGTTTGCGAGGCTCAGCAGTTGTTCCGCTGAGTGTGTGTGTATAGGTATTTTAGCTTGTTTCTGGCCCCGACTGAGTTTTATGTGCACAGGAAGCAATTTTTGGGTCGACTTTATTGCCCCTGTCGTCGTCATCGGTGTTGATGTTGATTTTAAAGCGTTTAATGGCCTCGCGTTTCACTGTGTCCTGGCCCAAATTGAAAAGAAAACCCCGTACAGGTTCCGGACGAGCAAAAGTTGAAGATTCGGCGGCAGAAAGGAGATCTGGGCTTATATGTTTGAACAAAGTGCTGGGATTTCCAGAGATTTGCGTTGGAATTTGATGGCGTTGCTGGCGCCGTTGTCTGCGAGGGATGTGCGAAGGTGGTTATGATGGATTCACAATAAGGCGAACGCCCGGGGGGAGCGTTGGGGTGGAAATGTAGGACACGAAACACGGACCCGCAGCCCCTGTAAGTATGTATAACTCATATTCCCCATGCATCCAATCCCGCATTCATGTGCCGGTTATTATGCTAGGAATAATGCAGAAATACTGTGATTGGCGCCCCGCTCAAGTCGCTCCATTCGCAATTACGACCGTAAGTGGGCACAAATTGCGATACTACGAATAGCTTTTCTGACTGCCGCGTCCTTTGTTCTTTGGCTGCTTATAATCAAAAATTCCATTTAAAACTTTAAACTCATTACTGAATGTTTAATGTGCGCTCGTTTCTCGCTCGCCCTGCTGTTGTTATTTTTATTGTTGCCGCCGCCGCCGCCGCTCTTGTGCGATAAATCAACACAAAAAATTCTGCAATTTGTTAGGCGCGCAAAGACGGCAGGACAGCCAGGCAGTCAGACAGACAAGGACAATAAAGGACTTGGGTCCGGGAGCGGTCCCTCTAACGATGCGGCAACCTGTCGACGTCCGTGAAGATACCCCAAAAGGGTCGTAGTCCTCGGTGCCATATTGTTTCAAGCAGACGGCGCACAGCGGGCGACCCCAGCACCGCCTCAAGCTCTAATCAAGTGTGTGTGTGGGTGAGTCGCGGCGCTAAGAATGAATCCGGATTGGCATTCCGGGTTCCGGGTGCCGTGTTCCGGACTCTGGGCTCCGTGCGCCGTAGTCCGTATGCCGGAATCCGGAGGCTTAAAAGCACAGCCGAGATGAGTGTCACGTGGGTGGGGCGCAAACTTTCGGCACGATTTGCATGTAAATTAATTGCCCTCGCCGTGTGCCCTCACAGCCCGTAGCCATGCAGCGGGATTTTTTGCTGCTTAAGCAACCCTCGGGGCGAGATAAGTCGTATAAATTATAGCAATTTAATAAGTTTTAAATATACGCATCCGGCTGCCTCCGCCGCCTCGGTCTCTCTTGTCTGTCTCCCGAAAAGTTGGTAAAATCTTGCAGCAAAGTTTACGGCGCACTCCACTCCAAGAACCCAGAGTGGAGTACTCACAATCCAGAATTGTGAACCCCCAAAACCCGGAATCCAGAATCCAGACTCCTGACTACAGGTTGTCCTGACTCCCTTCTGCTCCCGGTGCTATAACTCAAGACAAAAACTGTTGCCGATTAAAATTGTCGGTTGGGCATTAATTTTATGTCACGATGCGCTCGCAGCCGACGTGCCGTGTGATAAGGTGGCGACTCCCCCGCTCCTTTCCGAATCCCTGGCGTCCTGCGTAGCCTGGCTGTCTGGGTGGCCTGGGTGGCTCTTAACAGTTCAGTTTTGTTCCCGCTCTAAATGAGTTTATGCAAGTGTGAAAATAAGTCTCTTAATGGCCCGGGCGGGCAGTTAATGAGTTGAAAGTGGCGGGGCACGTGGATAATGCTCCTTTGTCCGCCCCACGGACTTTTCGCCCTAGCTCCTTTCATTTTTCTTTACCTTTTCGGGTTGCGGAAGCGCGGGGAGGGGGAAACAAAACTTAATTTGTTGTTGCAGGTGAGACGAATAAATTATTTGATAACAGTTTCAGTTTTCCCAGCATAAATAAGATTTCTCGAGCGTTCGCTCGCCTCGCCGCCTTGTTTGCCGAACCGATGGGGGTCGCGGTGGGCGGCTGGGGGCGTGGTGGGTCTGCTTTGTTTACCGTTAGTCGCTTAATGCCCGGCTTAATAGTGTAGGGTGGCTTAAGCGTTGTCTATTCCGATTCAGCTTGTTTGGCCCGCTCAAATATTGGTTAATATTAAATTTTATGCGAGCGGAGCGAGTCAGCTCCTCGAACCCTTTTCCCGCCAATCAGCACAACCCACATGTAATTGGACACGTAGGGATAACATTTCAGGGCCCAGGGGTCCTGGGCTTTTTGCCTGCGCCTGCGAACGCTGGCCTTCCACGCCGACTGCCTGCATGCAATTACAAAGCAAAAGTTTCGCATATAATTTTTACAAAAACGCAAAACTTTTTCAATAACAAAAATTTGCACAAACAAAAAGAAACGAAACAAACGAGCGGGCAGAAAGAGCAATAGAGAACGACACAAATGGCAATGCCAAAAGGCAACAGTGAAAAAGTTTGCAATAAAAACGCCAATGGCCAGAACGACGTCACACAAGTGCTCATTGAGGGGGCGTGGCAGGGCTGGTGGGCGCTGGGAGGCGGTGGGTGTACGTGAGGTGCCTGAGCAATGCAAATGTTTAATAAACTTTTTCAAATAAAAATTTATCTACAGTGACGTGCAATTTCTAGACCAATTAAACCGCCAGGCAGGCAGGGCACCGTGAGAAGAGGGCACTTCAAAGTGCTGGCAGGACACGGCGATGTCCTTGCTACGTGCTACGCCCCCGCCCAGGATCCTCTCTCTGATCCTCTCGCGAAAGGGTCGAAATTCGCTTATAATTATTACGCGTGTAAATTAGTGCTTAATGGCACGAGGATGCGCGCCTTGTCTGCAGCTCGGCATTTCCGGTTTTAAATTTAATTAGCTCGATGTGCTTGCATAATTTCGAGGAGGCCAGGTGAGATGAGGCCCGCTTTTGGCAAACTAATAACAATAATTGCGATAAAGCCAGCATTAAATGCAGTGCAATAAAGGCGGGAAAAAAGAATATTTTAATTACGCATTTAAATTTGTTTGTTTGTTTGTTGTTATTGGGGCCGTGGCGAAGGTAAAAATAAATGCAGGGGCGGCTGCCTTTTGTTTTCGATTTAATGAACTGTAAAGCGCAGCCATATTTATTGCGTACTTTTTTGCGTTATTGTTTATTTGCACGTTTATTTTTTTTGTTTTTGCTTTTGGCTTCGATGTTTTTTTGCCCCGCATTCACCTTTATCATTTAAATGCATTTAATTTAAATTACTGTAAGCGCTATTTTATCAACGTTATTATTTGCATTATTTTGTTTTCTCCCCTTGATTTTCCGATCGCAGGTCGGTTTCCTATTTTATAGTCAATAAACATTGTCAGCCTTATCGCATTTAATTGAAAGTAGTTGCCCGTTGCAGCCGGAGACTTCGCAAAGTGGATTTTATCGACTGATCTGGTCTTTATTTACTGGCGAGGGAGCCGAAAACGCGGCGCTTGGGGTGCGGATTCGTCATATCCATGACTGGCATATAATCATTAAACGGCAGCTGCCTGTGCGGACATCAATTATTGTCTCATAAAAAGTAATTTATATTAAAATCAAACCGCTTATAATTTCATTATGTTGATATATACAAGGGAGCGGGGTCAGGGGGAGCAGTGCGATGGTGGGGGGCAATGCGATGCGCGGCCATTAAAGTTTGCCGCGGCAGACATTTTGTAATAAAGTTTGTGTTAATTAACGCACACAGCTGCAAAAAGCATTGGGCGGGCGCATATCTCGGCAGCGGACGCCACCTCCATCAAGCCAGGAACCCCTTGTCACCACCCCCCTGGTGGGCCACTGCATCGCACTGGTGGCAGGACATGCACTTGCAATATTTAAATTCAATTGCATACTTTCGAGCGCACTCGTTTGTTTGGCCGGCCACATGGCGCATACTTAATGAACCATGGCCTGTTCCGCTGCATATTTTATTTGCTCTCTGGCTTGCGACTGAAATACCTGCATAAAAATAACAACGCACCGGGAGCAGCGGAGCATTGCGCTTTTTCCATCCATAAACGGCGCTAATAAAAATCAAAGCGAAAAAATTGGTTCGCCATTATATTTAATAGAGTTAAACCGACGGCGACAGCGAGCCGGGGAAAAGCTGTGAGGAAAAGCGAAAGGAAAAACGCTGCAAATCTCGGCGCGACCGAGTGAGTGAGTGTGTGAAATCGCCAATTGCCGCTGCCTAGTGGCTGGTGTGATGAGGTCAATTTCAGTTGGGTGAGCCCGTGGATGAGCCAGGGATTAATTCTAATATCGAGCATGGCGTGGCGATGGCCTCTTCCTGAGGGTCAGCTACGAATCAGGCGTTCTTGGGGCGGGTAAATAGATTAAGTGTGATTAAAATTGTCATTAACATTTCCCTGGGTTTTGGCGTGTCAATTAATATTACTTTAATATTATTGCCAATAATTGTCATAATTTCTGTTTTTTCTGTTTACTCTTGCGTTTTACACTAAAACTGCCATTATTTATGAGTGCCCGTTGTCGTTTCGCCATTTATGCCTTTTCGCCATTTTTATGGCATTTAATTGTTTTAATTGTGTGCAACAATGGCCATTAAATATGCGCAACAAAAACGGCCATAAGAGCAGCCATAGCTGAAATGGATTTGACAATATGAAATTTATGAAATTAATAACTTTTCTATGCCGGGCTCTAATTGTCAGGCGAATTAATTATATTACAATTTGAGTTTTTTTAGGCGTTTACCGCTCTAACCCCAAAACCCCTTAAATTGTGGTCAGCTGTAAAGTTGATGGCCGCTGGAATTGCCTTTGAGCCGGTGGCCACAGGGTTATGAGCTCCAATAAATTAATGTAAAAATATTAACTGACAAACGGCTAAATTATGGCAATTTATGCTGGCCCATAAACTGGCGCATTTATTGGCCGATAACCAAGGGGCCATGACGCGAAGTGTTGGCATATATTAATATTATTATCGGCGACACTAATTCGGATTAGCAATTCTGACTTTAATGGACTTTAAATTGCCCGCTGGATCCACTTGAAACTCTTTATTATTGTCCCCTTTTAGCATACGTACCAAATAGAGAGAGAATTGAAAACCTTTACAGGTTCGGATGCATATATCTATAAATATATATATTTACTGAGCAGAAGGATACCTTAAGGGTAGGGATTGCCAATTTTACTATATATTTCAATTTGCATTTTTCTGCAAATGTTGCTTTCCCAAAAACACACTGTCACACATCCACACGATCCGTATTGCATACGCAATCATTTTCAAAGTCAACAGCGTGACTGCCCGCTTTTCCATTTCCACTTTGCCGCCACTGCTGTTTTCTTGTGAACTTATTTATTACGATCATGCCGTGTTCGTTCCGAACTAAGCCCCTGCCCCTCTGCTGCACTTTAAAAGCCATTAAAACGGCAAACAGGCTAGCCGAGTCGTCCATGGAATCCATGAAATGTTTCCCTTCCAAAGTGCCCCCTCACGCCCCTCCGCTCTCCACAGCCTGCCGGCCCTGTTAATTTCATCAGAGCTACTGGTAATTGCGTGTATGGAGTTGCAGTTCCCGGCCAGGACAGAGGCAGGAGCAGGAGCAGCTGGCAGGAGCAGCATCAGTGCCCAGAAGTCAGGCGCAGACGCTCCCTGTTTTGGGTCCTGTGTTTCGGTCCAAAAAATATGCAATAACAGGGGCTTGGGATTGGGCACTGGGGTGCCACAAGGGTGGCTCTGGCCGGGAATGGGCCTTCTGCCCGTGGAATGCCATTGCCATGGCCCACCGACTGGCTACAATTTATTATATTAAGTATTAATGTTGGTCCCCGCTTGGATCCCTGTGTGCGTCTGCCGAGCTGAGCTGTGTGTATGTGCTGTATGCATAATCCGAAAGCCAAAAGTAATTATATTAAGTAATTGATGAATTTGCCTTTTTCCGCGACGAGCCACGCCCACCGCGCGCCCACTCACTCAGTCTGCAGTCGCCGGGGAGGAGAGTATCCCGAGGATTGCAGGATGCGGGTGTAGCCTTATATGGCCGAGCCAGACGATTGGCAGACAGATGGATGTGGATAGAGGGGCTAGCATAGTTCTGCCCCCAGGCGAAGGCGAATAAAATTTAATAAAGCGGCAAATAAAAATTTATTGTGTGTCATTTTAGGCGCACTGCGACATCGCCAAACGACATCCCCATCGAGATACAATGACCGGCAATTTTTTGATTTGGTCATCTGATAGGCGGCGATTTCCGGTCGACGGGGCAGCAGCTCTGAGCTAAGCTTTAAGCGCTTTATAGATACAATGGAGGCCATTTTCTGAACATGCTCCCCAAGATTTATTCGCGCATTTAAAATTTGATTGTAATAAATGGCTCTGTTTATGGCGATATGCACTCGCAAGCGAGGATATACATAAACGCGAGTTGATGAGCATTTGGGGGTTGCACTACAATTTTGGGGGTTGCGTGTCATCTTGATGGATTGCACTGAAATTGCCTTAAAGTTTGAAATGAAATAAGCGCATTTTGCGGACAGGGGTGCTTGACTGGGCACGATTTTCCGCTTCTAGGCTCAATTCGGAACTTGAAGACTGTGGAAACTCATTAACAAATCGATGTGAGAGACTCTAAAGTGTATAGATGGCACATAATGGAACTTTTTATGGTCACTTATCGGAGGCGTCGAGGACAATAAACTCCGGAATAATCGTTCGCCGCTCGAAAGTTCGAGTGAATATAATGATGCCGGAACCCAACATTGGCGCTCTTATCGCCAAGGAGCGAATAACCAATGACCAGGAGCAGAAGCCATCGCCAAAAACAGAAACAGAACAGCCACAAGAAGAATCCGAAGGAGCGGCAAAGCAAAGTTGCGAAAATTTATTGGGGAAATTGGCCAAAAACGAGGGAACTTTAACGAAACGATACCAAAGTTTATTACTCAATTACAAAACCATCAAACTGAAAACGAAATGAAACGAAACGAAACTCTCGCCGAGAGCAGAGCGAAATCCAAAGATAAATGAAATTGATAAGCGCGTAATTTATGTTTGGATTTCGTTTTATTCTGTCATTAACGCACAGTTGCCTCGCCCAGTTGAATTGACCCCATCCCCCCATCACCCAATTGTGTTTTGTATTTGGGTTGTTCTTGGTTGGGTTTCGACTTGGCACGCTCTTCCTTCATTTGCGGAAACTTGTCGGCGAAACTTGGTCAAGGCGAGGCGAGTTTTCCCCCGCTTCCTCGCCCCTTTTCGGAATTTCCCTCGCACTGCGATGGAGTTGTGAATGCCACTGGTTTGGGCCCACATAATCGATCTAAATCGACCGATTGCGAACGGCGTTAAACGGCATAGACTATTGCATTCTATAAAACCGATCGGAATTTTGCATTTTGCGGCTCGTTTTCGGCTGGTCTCTGTATGTGCATGTGTGTGGGGGGCAGAGCATTATGCTGCCACGCCCACCAGCATTATGCATAAATAATTTCGAAGCCGCCGGACGGGCAGCAACAAAGGCTGCCGCTGCACATAATGAAAAATTGAAACATGAAAATTGTCAAAAACACCGACGCAGCAGAAGCGGCTGGCTGGTTTGGGTTTGGGTTTGGGTTGGATTGGGGATGGCTTTTGTTGGGATGGGGTTGGGTTGTTGTGGTGTGGGTTAGGGGACACATTACCTGTCAGGCCTTCCCGGAAATGAAATTTTGCACTGATAGCAGGGGAAGCGGAGGAGTGGAGTGGAGAGGTGGAACCGGTTCAACCGCATACATCAATGAATGAATGCATGGCGGAAGCGAGGGAGTCGAGGGGGCAGCCTGACGATTTTGACAATTTTCGTTATGCAATAAAAATGATGTGCGGCGACAAAACTGTGCTACCCACTCACCGTTCACATTGCTTATACAAACCGTTATACTGACACATTACCCCGAGCCCAGTGCATTTGTAATGCCCCAAGCCACGGACCTGCCACATGTAACACCCGCCCTCCTATTGCGCCCACCCGGAAAAGCGCAAGGAAAAAGCGCCATTCAATGGACATTTCATTAATGCTAAATGCGGGCGAACGAGCTTTAGAAATCGGCTTGGAAACGGTCCTGCTCGAGCCGGAAGCTAATTGAAAATGATGATAACACATATGGAAATGTAATTGTTTGTGAACTGTAGCATGCAAGCCGCTGGAGGATTGAATTAGTCGGCGTTCGGGAGGGCTTTGGGTTTTAAATCCACCCCAAGTGGCGGCCCACATAAATACATGCCCCAACCAGGTTGAGTGAAATTCATTAGCAGACGTGCCTGCTCTGTTAGCACCTGTCCGCCCGCCACGCACTCTGCGTGAAGAAGGCCGCCAAGGAGGCTGGAGGCCCACGAAAATCCACTAAATCAATTCAATTCAATTACAAATCGTTTCGCTGTGCCCCTTCCCCGCTCCTTCCCGATGGCAACCAATTAGCCGACTGCCTCAGAGTTGGAAACGCGTTTGGGTGGCATACTTTTCTGCGTTCGCGGCGAAGGAGAAAAAAATTGCCTTTTAATCAGCGCCCCCGATGTCGGCTTAGGTGCTGATTGGATTGGATATGGAGGTGGATATGGAGGTGGAAGTGGTCGAAAGACAGTGCTTTTTGTTGCCTTTGTGTAATTAAAACAGGGCAACTGAAGACCGAAAGCAGGCAAATCAAATCGACAGCAGCAAGGACGACAAGCGCTGCCAGGAAACAAAGAACCCAAAAACGCTTGCCAAATTATCCGAGTGCTAAAAACATGCGGCATTCTGCGGTAATAAATCTTCCCGCCACTTCAGTTTAATGAATTTCAATTTTATTTTCGAGTTCAGTTCGAGTTCGGCTGCCGCGACCACATACAAAAGTAATTAGGAGGCATTTTTTCACGTTCCGCCCGTTTCTTTCGACGAGCTTAATTAAAACGGATATTTTCCCGGTGCCGCGTTATTTATTTATTTGCCCGTTTCCTTGTGATTTGAGTGTTGCGGTAATTAAAATGACATTATTCAAAGTTACTTCAGCGAAAAGGGTCGACCCCGAGAGCTGGGCCCAAAGGTCGTCGTCGCGCCGCGGCTTGTTTGTCGCCCAGATAGGCGTTTATTGCTCAGCGCCAAAGAGGACTATCTAGATGGCCCGCCCCCATTGAGATCCTCCGAGGACTCCTTTGTACGAAGGTACGAAATCAGAAAGCGATTAGTCCAAGATTTGACTTTGATGGGGCCGAAGTTGAGTTGGGTTCTTTCCTCTCTCCATATGGAAAACCAAACCCCTCGAGGGGACGGGAATAATTCACCGCACAGACAAATTTAATCCGCGTCCATCGGCGCCTCAGTTCAATAAACTTTTGTCTAGTCCAGAAATCCATTAACGCCCTATAGTCGTGATCGATTTGCAGCGCCGATGGCTCGGTCCGGGGAACAAGAGATTCACTGCCTCGCAAAAAACAAACACGCACCGGAGTGCGCCATGAAAAATTGCATGCCGGCTTACACTCCTCGGCTTTCCCAGCTCCCAAGCTCAACTACTATTTTTAATCACTTCAGCAGTTTCGTTTTTTGCTGCTCCCGTTTGTTGCTCCTCTGCTGCATTGTCTACTGCCTAAAGAGCAAGCACAATGACAACATTTAATAGATTGCCAAAGCCCACGCCGATGGGCTGGTGGTGGGCGGTGGGCTGGTGGGCGTGTCTGTCTGGGGCTTGGAATAGAAAAATGCCTAGGAAAAGCAAACAGAGCGCATAGAAAAAGCTCGTGGCATAGACAAAAGGGCCGCTTCCTCCGCCGATCCCCTCCTGATTTATTTTTTTGATGGGCCACGAGTTGAACAAGGGGTTAACTGCGCTATGAGTCACTGCATGAATGACTTGTTGTGGAGCAGCAGAGGTTTCTGGGTATTTATAAAGATATTCCTCTGCCGGCTGTTTGCTGATTTCGTACGCTGATAAGCATGAAAAGAGCCCGCCGCCTCCCCTTCATTCCGATTTTCCGGGGAGTGCATATCAATGAGGTGGTTTCCTTGGATGGGGTGGGGTGGGGTTGGGTGGCGGGGTGCCATTTTAAGGACGTTTAACGGCATTTTTACACTTGCATGCGTCATCGGAGTAACCTTTCCGTTTGTTCGTGCGTGGCTCCAAGTGTTACACATTTGCATTTGACGTGTTTCTATATCCGTACCGGTTTCCCCTTCTCCCTTTCGGCGGTGTGCAAAAAATAGTTTGGCTTTTAGTTATGAAAATTGCGGAGTTTTTCTTTTGGCAGTTGTTGCGTGGCTTTTCCAGACGCTGCTTATAATTGCTCCATTAAAATTTGTTTATGGCAAAAGTTTATGCTATGCCGTGAGTGAAGTTCGCCTGGCTCTGCTGCCAGTAATTAGAATGTCGGAAAGTTGCCATAGTACACCATACTCGTACTTAGCCCACTTAGCGATGTCGCGTTATTCGCAATCGTGGTCTAAATATACATACATATGCATGTGGTATCAAGGTGACCGTTTCACATGGCACTTTGATGGATCGCTCGCACTCAGCATCCTTTGCTCGTCTCTCACTATCGACCTTTTCCCTTTCCCTATCCTGTAGTAATTGGCATAGATTGAATGACCCAAAGCCGACCCGCCGCACCATTTGTTAGATGACTCATGCAAAAATGGGACCCAATTCGGCTGTCCCTTCTTGACCCATTCCAGACCATCTGCTCCATCAATTGGCAAAGGTCAGCAAAGGTTACTGGGCTGTTGGTGGTCAGTGGTTGGGGCGGCAGCAGGGGCGGGCCGGTTCTTAATGGAGTTTTATTTTTAAGCCGTGCCTAAAAGCATGCTGGAAAGCTCGGCCCGGTCCGTTGTTTGTTTGTGCGTTTTAGGAGGAAATTTAATATCATCGTCCTGCGTCCTGCGTCCTGAAATGCACACTAAAAGGTTCCACGACGCTTTTAATTACACTTTAAACAATAGCTGCACGCAGTCAGCTCCTGAACCTTGCCTCTCGCCATGGGCAACCCATTTGCTCTCCTTTCGCTTTCCCACTCTGGGAAATCGCTGGCGTTTGCGATTCGCGCTTGATTAAATTCTAATTATAAAGCGTGCGTATTTTCGGTCGGATCCCCTTCTATTCCGCCTATCCATTTTCCCCATTCCTGGTTTCGGTTTCCTTTTTGTGCTGGTTGTTTACCATTTTCCTTGATTTTTACGACTTTTTAATGATTTTCACTGCCAGTCACTCATTTCGCCACCATCGCGTGCCCTGCGCTCTCCTTTCGTTGGCTTCACCAATTTTCTTTGACTTTTGCGTTCTGCGTTTCGACAGTTCTACTCGCAGTGGATTGCTTTTTTTGTTTGGATCTTTTCAGTTCGCTTCTGTTCGGTATTTGCTAGCTTGTGCCCCTCGAACGGATGCCCCTGCCCACGGAGTCCCTTTTTGTCCCTTCCTGTTCCCGCCCCCAGACGCTCCCCATTTTGTTTACTGCTAATGCGACTTTTAACGCTGATTAATGTTTTCTTTTTAACAGTTCGCCCTGCCATTTTCCACTCCCAGTGGGCTGGGCTTTCCACCTGTCAGAGGGGAGGAGACAGTGGCCACTTCTCGCAGGGGGGAGGACAGTCTCCCATCCCGTTGTTCGTTCATTAAATTCGTTTAAAACGTCCACTGCGACCACAAATAACATTGGCAGTCAAACAATTTGGCCGGGAGGCAAACAAATTGTTTGTTTGGCTGTCACATGTCAATAAAATTAACACTTTAACGAGAGACAGAGTGCACACGAAACATACATATTTTACACAATTCACAATCCAGGCCCGAGAAGAATCTTGTTCTTTTTCGTTGTTGTTTAATTAAGGCAACAACATATCAAGGACTTAGTCTGGCAGACAATAATTTCCTTGACAGCTGCAAAATGCAGAATTTCCCAAGCCAAATTGAAATTTATACAGGAGACAAACTGAATCGGGGGGAGAGCTCCGGGAGGAGGCAAGCGGAGGGTTTCGGCTTTTATGCAAAATGCAAACACAAAAACATCGGAATGCAAATTGCATTAAGTGCTCTGTGTGATGACAGAAGAGGGAGACGGGCAGACTGATGGGGGAAGGATGGGCAGGGAGATGTCGCTAGGTGAGGTCAAATCATTTGCTAGTAAATTCAAAGCTACAACAGCAAAAAGTCAATTTTTAATTGATTATAAACATTGAAATATTCATTTTGCATGGAACGGAAAAATTGGAAAACCGAACTGAAAAAGTTGAAATTCGATTTCAGTTCTTTGCGGGCAACCGACATTAATGGGGCAAAGTGCCTAAAAGTGTGCTTTCCAATTTTTCGCCTCATTTCCGTGCTGTTTTTATCGCGCTAATTTATTGAGCCGATTATAGGGCAGCCGCCACTGATTCAAAGCGCCGGGATGGCCGGAGCGGGGGAGTAATTATTATATTTTCCATAATTTTAATTAGTTGATAGTGCAAAAATAATCAAATTGCATTATCTGCGGCACGCTTTTCGAGCCGGCACGGGTTCGTTAAGGCCAATGCCAATCGGCATTTTAAAGCCATTTGTCCATGTGAAATGCCTCGGGGAAGCATAAAAGAGCCAGATAAACGCAGCTACATATATTCACACTCTCGTGTGTGTGTGTGTGTGTGTGTGTGTGCGTTTGTTCATAAATGATGTATGAATTGTGCATAGAAATTAGGTAAGTAGATGCGCAGGACCACATGCGAGCACTCGTGGCCTTAATTGATGGCTAGATTTCGATTTAATGCATTTTCCAAATTGATATTAATCAATTTTTGGATTATTTATTAGTCGTGCAATGAATAAGCCCTCAGCGACGAGCAGGGATTGGTTTTTAAGCAGCTCCATCTTCGAGAAAGACCGTGCACTGCAAATTGATTTGTGCGCAGTGCGAGAATGCCTGGGATGTGTTCTTCGGCATTTTGGCCAGGCACCTGGAAGTATGCAATCACATAATGCACATAATGCCAAAAGTCTATTGTCAACAAACACATACTCGGTCGGTCCTCCCTCCTTCCTCCGTCCTCCTGCCTCTACCAGCCCACATCCGAACCGAATCCTTTGGCCCGAGTCAATCTCCAAAGTATGTGCATGCAGCTCTCGAATGTTTGGCAAGAGTTTAGACTGTTCATGGAGCGACGGGAGGACATGAGCATCAGAAATGCCAGTGGAGCTGCTGGCCGAGGCAATAAAATATGAATTTATGGCCTATTTGCATGGCTTTTTGGACCAATATCAAGAGCGCCTGTTGACCGGACAACGCAACAATCCGAGCATTTTTACTTGATGCACTCCAGACTCAGAGCAAAGCCTCAGCAAAGACCCAGGACTCGGAGCCTAATGAGCTTTACCCACTTTTGTGCCATACTAATACATTGGCTGTTGGCTGTTCCGGCTATCAAAACATGTATGCTTAAAAATTCCACATGAGCCACCATCAAATCCCCCATATTTCTTTCTTTCAATATGTCGGTGAAGAACATGTGTGCATGTGCATTCACTTCATGTGGCATGAATAAAAAGTCGGGGATGCGAAACAAAGTCAAAACCAGCAACATTTCGGTTCTGTCTCATTGGCAAAGCGTTTGCGGTCTAAACTCGGTTATGGCCATGGGTATTTTCGGGACCATAGTGTTTTATGCACCACCATCTTCTCAGGGCCCGAATGGAAAATGCATTCCCAAGGATCTGGCTGGCTGTGAGACTGACTAGAAAGCGGCCAAAGTTTATGGGATGCCTGAGGGCGCTTCACTGGCACATTGAATGCAGACGCACACTTTCTAATTGTCTAACTCAATTTGGGGACCTACAAACTCTGCGTAAACAACCACCATCCTACCCAGTTCCGTTCAAAGTTTAGTGTCAAATGGGTAAATTTGATTACGATTCTTAGTTGGGTTATGGTAATCGAGTTGGAAATACTTCAAAGTTTCGATAATAACGATGATGGCCTTGACGCCTCCGCGCTGCCTAGCTGCCTGCCTGCCACGCAATTTGCCAGCCGCTCCATTGAATGCCTTTCACTCGGAGTCGAAATAGTCGTCATAATAAATGAATGAATAACCAGCCTTGGAGCTCCTCCACACAGAGGCTGTAGCTGCTTGCTAGCTACTAATAGCGCGCAAAAGTATGGCATGAAATATGCATAAAATCACTTGGAAATGCGCTAAGCGAGCGACGTGGCATGGCGGCTGGCTGAATCGTTTCAGTTTTGTTGCTATTCCTGCTGCCGTTGCTGCTGCATTTCGGCAAACGAGCTGCCAAATCAAAAATCGTTGAGCGTGTGAGGTGTCAGTTGGTGGGAGCAGGCGGCGCAGAGCGGGAAGGCGGGCGGGGAAATGCACATTAGACAGCAGCCATGGCAGTCGACGTTTTTGGGGAAATTGCGTGGAAGGAGTGGTGACTGGAGCAGCCTGCCTGCCTGCCTGAAGGTGGGCCCGAATGAATCCCCTGCCCGAGTCACCCGCTTGCCGGTGGCAATAAAAAAGGCAGCTCCGCAAATGAGAAATTCTTGTGGGTGTGCGTGCGCTCAGTTTAATTGGCCCGAAGCCTCAAATTATGCAATAGTTGCAGTCGAAATTGACCGCAAACAAGCCAGCAATAATTTCGAAATCATTCTGTGCGCCATAATTTATGCAGAAATTCAATCTAAATTAAACATCAAACAAAGCGGGGCCCACTGCCCCACCCATCGCGTGTCTGGTGGGGCGTGCAATGCTCATTGCGACACATTCGCACCTGCAATTAGCTCAATGAACCTGCCAGCCCTCGCCATTCCGCGTCCTGTCACTCACTGCAGGCGGCAGCTGTCCAAAATGTAATATTTAACGCCATTTAATGCAAATTGAAATTATGTTAATGGGCAGCCAACCGGCAATTGATGATGACGCCTGCCCAGCTGCAAAAACTGTGCTGCGCTCCAGCCTGATGATGATGACGAGTTCTCCAGTAACCCAGCAATCCGTTGCACCGAATTACGCATTTTGCATTTTTGCCACTTCATGGGAACCTTCATCTCGTCCTGACTCTGATTCCGATTCTGATTCCGACCCGGTCGTTGTCTTTGCCAGTAAATGGCAATGCGAGTGCTTGACAAGTCTGCACGGCTCATTTGCATTTTAATAATAATAATCACAATAATGCACAATTGCAACAACGAGGATAACAATAAGCGCATGGAATCGCACATTCATCGGGAGGCGATGCGATAAGCTGTCGTAGCTGCAGTTCATCAAGTTCTCAGTGCCCTGAATTGGATCCCACAATGGCACGTTCCATCTCCTTCGATGGCAGCAGCGTGTGCGGCATTTACATCTTTTCTCCTTATCCCCCGAACCACCCATCTACCCATCCACCCGCCCAACAACTGCATTTCCCCACTGCCGAGCTCCTGTTTGTTGTCGTTAACGTTTTGTTTATATTTGCTTAAATGTGCGGCGCATACTCATAATTAGCATGCATGTGTGCGTCTGGGGGATGCGCGCATGTGTCCGTGTCCGTGTCAGCAATGCCGAGCTGTCTATGTGTGTGTGTGCTGGCATTGCAATTTGCTTTTGTTTGGTTTAAAAAGCGCGTTAAATTTGATCGTTGTTGCCGGCGGCTTTGTTTGCACTCTCATTTGCCGCTGAAAGTGCGAACGAGTTAAGGCCCCATCTAACGCACAACGGCCATCCTTCATTATCTCGTATCTCAGGCCCATAAAGCCCCAATATCAGCCCTGATTTTCAATACTAGCACTCACCCGAGGGGACAGAGTCATAAAATTGCGTATACGTACCTAAAAGGAGACAAGAAAAGGTTGTTAATTTAGTAAGCAAGTCGGCAGGATGAGGCGGAAGTGAGATACGTTTGGGAAGAGGTCCGGGATACTGCCAGTGACAACGCCTAAGTGGGGCTTAAAAATTCAATAAAAAATCACTTAACATTCCATAAGAAGCTTTCCACGTTACACATACAAGCGTACAACCATAGGGAGAAAGTGGCGGAGCAAACGGAAGGGAAAGTGGCCTCAAATGTGCTGTCAAATCCTGCACACTGGGAGAGTGGCAAAACTGCAGGAAACTAAAGCAATTCCAAATGGAAAACTGCTGCAAATTAATCAAATGCCTTTGCAGTACGGAAAGGCAAGAGCGAGAGGAAAACGGTCAAAGGACAGGACTGGCAAGCAAACACGAGAACGTCAGTCAGCCAGTCCGTCAGTCAGTCAGTCAGTCAGCCAGTCACAAAGACAGAGGCGAGCGATAAAAGCCAAAGCCAAAGGCAAGCGACCCTTTTTCCGAATCGAAACCAAACCAAACCCAACCCAGCCCAACCCTTCAATCTGCACACACACTAGGGGTGTATATACTTATATATCGTAACGCATTAAATCGATAACACGATTTTTCAGCACGCACACAGCTCGCCGTCGAACCCGGACTGAAATCCAAAACAACTGGCTGACTGTGAGTTAAATTGTCAGTTTCATTACGTGGCAGCTTTCCCAGCTCCTTTTGCTGACTGCTTCCTGCCCCGGAACTCCGGAATGTTCCTTGCTTTTTTAAAGCCAAATCACTACGTCTGCGCGTGAGCGTTCCCCGTCACTCTGCTTGCAGTGCGACAAGCGATTTTTCAAGTTGCCGCTTCATCGTTCTGCGGAGCTGCTCCTCCGGCTTTTTTGTTCGGTTGTGCGGTTTCTGGGCCCTGCGTTCTGGACGCCAACAAACTCAATTTTCGGCAAAGGGCAGGAACGCATCGAGAGCGGAGTAGCGAAGCCCCTGGGACTCCTCGAGACCGGCGAATCCTGCGTTCTCGAGAACTTAAGGACCTCGACGCTGGTGAGTTCAACAAACATTTAACTGATTGCCTGGGCGTGTGTTCGTGCCCAGCCCTGCCTGATTTTTTGATTTGCTATACACCTGGGAGCGGGACGGCCCTTGGCCACGAAAATGTTTAGCTTATTTGTTAGCGCTGGAAAATAAATTGTCTGTGCGTGCGGTAATTGTAAATTGCGTACGGGCAGACAGACAGAGGCGATTGTCAGTGGAGCAGCCGAGTTATTGACACCTCTCCAACGTACGGGTATGCCATGAATTTTTGATAGAAACTATGAGTGGATCGAGGGTGGCCGCATTTTGCCAATAACATGCCAATACGATGAGGTTGGCGAAGGCAGCAACAAACTAGGTTTTTGATTGAAGGTCCCCATCCCCATTCCCATCCAATCCAATCTCGTTCCGTACGCCCCCAGCTAAACCAATTCAATCAGGGGGCCTGCCTGAAACCCTGAGAGTAATCCACTTTGGGCCTCCCGAAAGTGTGCAACAATTTCTTTTAAACTTCCTGCTGACACAAATCAGACCGAGGCCATAACTCAAACTATCTCCACCTCCGCTCGGCAGAATCAATAACCATAAACAGAAGTTCCTTATGCTCACGTGGAGGAGCCGCATAAAAAGTATGCAACATGCTCGGGGAAATCACTAAATTCAGCCGGAGGCAACGTGTACCTCATCATTTATGTGTGGCAGGGGCAAGAAACGGCGAGCCCGAAAACCAAGCAATGCCCACGTTGATAACTGAGAGTGCTTATCACGCCCACTACCCCTTGATCCCCTCCTGCCGATACCGCCAACTACCGAGTACCGAGTACCGAATACCGTCTGCATGTGACATTTGCATGCTTACTTAAACAGCAAAAAGCAGCCTCTACGACAGCCACGTCGAGCTTGGCACGTCTGCGTCAACTATGCTTTACATTTCGGCCAGACTCGGTCTCGGTTTCGGTTTCGGTCTCGCTCTGAACCAGAGGCTGAGTTGGAGTCTAGGACCCAAAAGACCAGAAGAAGTAGAGGGCCCACTAGTGTTGTCAGTAGGCAGTCGCAATCCTGTCGACGTCACATCAGCACACGTGTGTAGTAAAAATCAGACGTGTGGGCGCTGCTCGAGGAGCACACAGGCCTTGCCAAAGTCGAGGCGCTCTAGTTGCCGCAGTCGAGTCGAGTTGAGTCGAGTCGAGCCGAGTCCTGCCTCCATGTACTTTGATTGCTTGCACGTTACCCGTACAATTTTCGGTATGATGGCGGCAACATTTCATGATTTCTTGTACGTGTTTCTGGCTGTAAGCACGCGTCCTTTCCTCTGCCGCTCGCACGGTGTCCTGCGACCCTGGTCCTTCGCCCCACATCTATTCCGGCTCATGGGTTCCGGGGTAATGTATGCAAGCACTTTTTGTATATGACGCCGTTGCGCTTTGGGTCCTCGGCGTGTTTGTTTGCCTGGTGACTGATGATGGTTTGGCTGGTTTTGCTCAGCTCCCACTTTAGCTTCATTTTCCACCGCCACTTCTGTCGCTGGTTTTTCAGCAGCAGCATCAGCATCGAATCGAGCGTATGTCCTGCTAATAAATCAATGACGCCATTCCGGGACTCCCAAGTAGGCGATGATTTATGTCTGGCTAAAGGGTTTTCACGAATACCGGGCCTAATTGAGTTGCCCTTGATGGATCAGTCATTTTTAGAGTGGTACTTGGCCAGTACCAAGTAGAAGTCGCTTTAGAACTAATAAAAATTCGACGTTGCTTTGTTTTTTTTTTGGTATAACATTATCTTGTATACATTTTTTCAAAAATATGGATATATCGGTACCGCCGCCGGACTCGCACTGGTCGTTGAGGTTTGTGGACATCGAGAAGCCTTTTCCAAAAAAGACTTTGGCCAATGCCACCTACAAGATCATTCGCTTCTTTTACCCACCCTTTGCCCTGGAAGCCGTCGATGTCACCCACGTGGTCAGCGATCCCGAGCTGAATAGTTTAAACGTGGTGCTGTGTGTGGTCGTTCCCTTGATGCTGGCATGCATCGGCTATGCGGTGTACAACTATGTGCGGAATGAGGTGAGTTTTGTGCGTGGATCTATAACCTCTGACCTCTGACCAAATCTGACCTCGAGCAGCATACAGTGGCTAAACGGCCACCATTAAAATTGTACGAGCTTGAGCAGCGCATGAAGGAGAAGTACGGTCCGGAATACAAGCAGGGCATCTGGAAGCGAAAGGACATCGCTGACCCCCTCTTATTAACCAATAATCCATCCGAATCAAAAGCAAAGTTCCGTGAAAGCAGCAATGACCACTGGCTGCCCAAACCCATAGATGACTTTAACAAAACTATTAGATCCGACGATGAAATCAGCACTCAGTTGAATCGCCACTCGGATCTGGCTGGAAATTTTTGGAAAGGAGAAGTAGTAGAAAG